>NC_069679.1:58273982-58979815 GCF_023699985.2 Odocoileus virginianus | reverse complement strand
GATGAGCATTTTTGTATAATAATGGTATTAATTTCTCTATGTCACTTCTCAGTTTTAATGTATGTCCTTCAATCTTCTAGTTATGGCCTCAGCCCCTACCCACTGCTTCTGTCCTTGCAATCCACACGTAACCAATGCTGTCAGCTTGACCTGACCTAAGATTCATTCTATCTAGAGAATGCACCTACTTAACATATCTGCGCCCTGCAGGAACGTTCCAGGCATCAGATTCATTCAGCCAACATTCAGCACTAAGGAAGAAGGCAAAGTAAAGTAACACATGTTAATCAGATGGCAGAATTTTGCTGAACTAATTTTGCTAGACTAAACTTCATGATTTCTTACAAATTCAAAAAGATTAATGGACTCCTATGTTTATTGTAGCATTGTTTACAATAACCAAGATATAGAAGCAATCAAAGTTTCCACAGATAGATGAATGGATAAAGAAGAACGGAACATTACTCAGCCATAAAATAATGAAATCTTGCCATCTGTGACAACATGGATGGCCCTAGAGGGTATTATGCTAAGTGAAATAAATCAGACAGAGAAAGACAAATGCCATATGATTTTGCTTATACATGGAATCTAAAAAAAAAAAAAAAATCAAATGAACTAACGTAACAAAACAGAAACAGATTCATAGATACAGACAACAAACAGGTGATTGCCAGGAAAGGGATGTAGGGGGAGGAGTGAAATAGGTGAGAGAAATTAATAGGGACAAACTCCCAGCTACAAAATAAATGAGTCATGGGCATGAATGTACAGTGCAATTATATTGTGATACAATTATATTGTGATAACTTTGTATGATGACAGAGGATAACTAGATTTTTTGTGGTGATCATTTTTGTAATGTATAAAAAGATCAAATCACTATGTCATACACCTGCAGTTAACACAGTGTTACAGGGAAATTATACTTCAACAGAAAATTTTTTCAAATAAAAATTTTTAAAACTTTTATAATTTCTTACATTTTTACCTTATTCACATTGGTGCTGGAAGTGAAATGACCACTTATTATGCTTTTCAAAGCCAAGTTGATTTACTCTCTTAAATTCAATGTTAGTAAAATCAACTTGGCTTTGAAAAGCACGCTGAGTTTAGAGAGGACTCCTTTCAATTTTTTAAAATATTCTTTTACTTTAGGAAAGAAAGGTCATTTAACTAAACATAGAGTAACTTCAATGTTTAAGGACTCCTCAGCCTTTGGGCTCACATAACGTTCCTGTGTATTTACAATGATCTCAGATACCCAGGGTCATTAACACATTGGCTATGACTTTGAAGCATTGGTTATGAATTTGTACTGCTCCCATTAGCAACATCCCACATTCTTGAATGGCTACCTCTGAATACTGATTGTGGCAATCTGGGTTTCATTATTTAAGAGAGATAAGATGACATATTGGGTTGTTCCCACTATCTCAGGATAACGGCCTTAAGTATTTGGAAAATGTAAACACAGAAATATTTAGGGATTTGAAGAGAGTAGGTTATTTGCTGACTAGAAGGGAAAGAGCAGAAGATTATCACCCAAACAATGTTGATATTGGGCTTTATCTTCCTGCAACAAGCAGACCACAGTTGAAAGAGTCTTTTGCCATTTACCATGAAACTGTGGATTTACTCATATCTCTAGAATCTCTCATTTATTTTTAGCCTCCTGTTTAGTCAGTAACAGTGGAATCTGTGCCAACATGTTTTTAGCAAATATTGTCCAGATCTGCCGGTGATTTTCGCTGCTCATGGCCATGTCGAGACACAAAGCAGGTAAAGTGATAAAGAGAAAAAGAGCTTTCAGTGAGGGAATATTCAAAAAGATTTCATAAGTTATAGTTCAACTGCATCTATGAATTTCAGTTTATCACCCCTTTTCTTTTACCTCTTACAGTACTCACGTCTGAAGAAACGATCCTGGAAAATAAAGTCATTTTGGATTATCTTATTTATCACATGGAGAGATGTTTTCTAATAGCCATTGGGCTATATTTTGCAATCTTCATTTCCAAAAAGACAGACTTCTATTTGCAACTACTAAACACTGCTCTGCTCCTAAGAGACAATCTTCCCTCAGGAATGAATAGAGGTCACACATATCAGAACTTAGATGTTAGAGTGTAGATCAGTTCTCAGGAAGTCTGGATAAGCTGGGTTTCCCAGGCTGAGGTTTTCAGAGCAATTAAAACTGCACTATTGAATGTAGCTTTTACTTGAGGTACTCATTCTGTCTATCCCTCATATGATATTCTACATAGATTTAAGGGAGACCACCGAAACAGAATCGAAATGTGACCAACAGTTATTAGCATAGTTGAAAATAAAAAGCCAAAATCGAATGGTCCGAGAGATATTTGCTATTTATATTATCTGCTTCCTCATGTGCATAAATAAAAGTACCAAAGAAAGGAACAGAAAGCCAAATCAAACAGCTGAAAAACTATATGACAAATCTGCAGTCCATTCACTTTCTAATTTCATTCCAGTTCTTTGCACCAACCAATTTCAGTTCTATAGCACTACACAGACTTATGGAAGACAGTCATTATTTTGCTCTGTGACTCTAACTCACAGTGAGGTGAATAGGCAGTGAGATTGCACAAGGTTACAGCAGTTGAACAAAGGGAAGCCAGGCCAATGTATTTTTTTCTTATCTGAAAGGGCATTTTAATGTCACTGAGAACAAAAGAATTATCTTACTATCTCCTTTTCTTACCCCTGACCATCAAGGAAGACTTAGACATGCTATTGTAATCGCGACTCACATTTCATCATTTCTTGACACGCTGGAGTACATCAAAAATGAAAAGATAATGTTTTACCTTGAACGACTGAAATGGAAAACCTTCTGTTCATGGGATCTCTCTGGAATATAGTGATTTGTGTGATTGCAATCACAGAATCAGCTGAAATAGCACACAAATTCTCCAATGTCTTCTTTCTGTCAAAAGGAACATTTCCATAAAACTACCTTTACAGCCTGGAATGGCTGCCTGCTTCCCAGAAGGAGCTCTAAATAGCTATTAAGCAACCAGTAACTTTGTCTAAATAGAGAACAATTAGAACCATTCTCAAAGTTTTGAAAGATTATTCTAACCTCTCCCCTTCCTTTGCTGAGATTAGATGGAATCAAGAAAATGAGCTTGGAGATAAGGCATTTGGTGGCAGTTTCCTTAGAGACATAAACGAGTCAACTTTATATTTGAAAGTAAAATGCATTGGCGCCTTTAGAGCAATTTTTGAATTTTTAATTATAATGATTAACTGGGGGGAATGGGATGCCATAATCACAGAATATCTCCCTATTCAAAACAAACAAGAGAACAAACATCTCAGATTCAGAGTTGAACTAACCCTGTTTGTTTAGGCAGGGCACATCATTATGCATCCATGCAATGTTCATCATTTTTCTTTTAATTTTTCTCTACTTGATTTCTTATTCCCACTCACATTCTTTACACTACAGCCCCCTCTTCAAAGTACCTCATATATGTCCATATGTATGAATAAATACTTATACATTGTGTGTGTGTTTGTTAACATACGTGATGGTATTGTGGTGCAGATACTGTTTTGTTTCTTACCTTTGGGACGATACTATGCTTTTAAGATCGAGCCCTCTTGCTATACGAGTATAAATGCATTGTTTCTGGCTACTGCAGAATCTGGAGTATGCATTTGTCACTTTCTTTTTATCATTCCCCAATATAAACACTTAAGTGACCTATAACTCCCCAACCCAACCAGCAACACTATAATAAATATTCTTTTACTGTCCTTCATGGATCTGCAAGAGTGTTTCCCTAGGGTATGAACCTACGAGTAAGATTTCATGGTCATATATGCATACCAAACTTTACTAAGCACAATATTCATTGGAAGAACTGATGCCAAAGGTGCAACTCCAATACTTCAGCCACCTGATATGAAGAACTGACTCACTGGAAAAAATCCTGATGTTTGGAAAGATTTAAGGCAGGAGCAGAAGAGGAAGACAGAGGATAAGATGGTTGGATGGCATCACCGAGTCGATGGACATGAGTTTGAGCAAGCTCTGGGAGTTGGTGATGGACAAGGAAGCCTGGCATGCTGTAGTTCACGGGGTTGCAGAGTCGGACATGACTGAGTGACTAAACTGAACTAGGATGTATTCAAGTTCTCTAGGGCAGCCAGGCCAGTTTACTCTTCCATCAACAGAAATGGGACCTTTTGTCTCTCCACATTCTCACTAAAATTTGATGATTTCTTTCTAATTTTTGATAATTTAATGGATATCAAGTACCTGTCACTTTAACAATGTTGAGACATTGGCATATCCGTGGGGGGCAGGTTGAGTACATTTTGTTTGTATGACGGTAGTTATACTAGGTAGGAACATGAGGTTGCTTCAGAATTTAAGAATGGGAAAGAGAATGTGAATAGATGCTAAGTTGAAAGGGGTACTGGAAACAGACATAAATGTTCAGCTTAGTTTGTTTTGTCAGCCCTGCCAATGATTCATGAACTATACATATATTTAATAAAATCCTTTTCTGCTGAAAATAGAGAGTGTTCTGTTGCTGGCAACCAAGAAGGCAGTCTATGTAGTAATTGGTACCATGTCATGTGCTTGGTCACTCAGTCATGTCCGACTCTTTGTGACCCCATGAACTATAGCCCGCTAGGCTCTTCTGTCCATGGGATTCTCCAGGCAAGAATACTGGAGTGGGTTGCCATGCCCTTCACCAGATGATCTGCCCAACCCAGGGACTGAACCCAGGTCTCTCTCATTGCAGGCAGATTCTTTATTGTCTGAGCCACCAGGAAAGCCCAACTGGTACCATAAGTTGTTGTAAACTCTCAAGGAATAAAATGAGAATTTAGGATTGGTTATTCACATAGATTCAGTCTGAAAACAGTGACAATCTTGTTCCTATTATAAGATAGGTCATACAGGATTTTTTCTGTGGACTTTTATTTTCCCATATACATTCTGGAATTGATTTTATGAGAGGCTCAAAAATACTCTAGGATTTTTATTAAAACAAAACCAAATTTATAGAATAAGATAACTAATATCATTATAACATTGTTATCCATTGGTGAACATGGTATGGCTTTCTAGTATTTCCTTATTTTATATCCTACAATAGTATTTTAAAAATTTCTCCAAAAAATTTATGCAAATTTTTCATTTGATTATTCCACTTCTGGGGGGTATTCATTTCTCTTCTAGTTCAGTAACAATCCAGTCTTGATATCCAGGAAATTATCAACTACACTTTAATGTTAACCATTATAACCACATTACATTGCCACTATAAAACCTTTCAACATTTACCCTGTTATTTATTTTACTGCCATATTTTGCTGATCAGGCAAAGCACTATATTAAATAGAATCACTGTTAGAGAAAGTCTTTTCTTAATCCAGTGTTGAAGCGAAAGCATGAAACGAGAAAGATGACACTTTGCCACCTGGCTTCCCAATTTTCCACCAACGCCCTCACTGCCACCTGCCCATCCCCGTACTCCACTGTTCTCCTTTTCTGAAAACTGTCTTGCTCAGCTCCAACTAACAGTTTTTGGGATGTGAAGTGGGAGAGAGGTTGGGGAGGTGGCAAAGCCCAGGGCCTACTCACTTGCCTACATTTATTTTATTCCTCCCTATCTTTTCCTGGGCTCAAAGATTATGGCTGTGTTACTAATCTGAGCTTCTCTTTTCATGCCTCAAGTTGCAACAGAGAGCAAGATCCATTCAGGGCTCCGCTTTACACCCAGGCTATCTTCCATCTGTGGCTCCTTGCCTCTTTCTGTTCAGGATCTCATTTCAGAGGAAACCTGGAACCCAGCCAACTTTTGTCTCTCTAGACACATCTCAGTCTTTTCAGGATTAAAAAAAAAAAAAAAAAAAAACTCATCATTTTCTCTCTTCCTTCTGTGGCATCTTCAGGACTGGATTTAGTGTAGAGTTCCAGAAATTCCTTCAAATAGTATCCTACATTTTTGCTATTCTGGGATTGTTGTCTAAAAATGAAAACAACAGAGATGAAACTTGACTGATACTGAAATAAGGAGGTACTCCCATGGCCTCCTGCAGCCTCCTGCATGGCCAACTGTGAAGCATTATGTGTGAAATATGCTGGAAGTTAGCCAAAGACTATAGAAAGGAAGCTGAGTGCTAGCCCATACCCATGCAAATCTTGAGCTAAAAACAGATTTCTCTAAAAGCTGGTGTCATAATCCTAAAAGGTATATCCCAGTTCTTAAAGGAAGGCTAGCAGGGGAGCTGGTTGCAGCTGAAGAGGAAGATGTACTCATATTCTATTCCCACATGCCTAAAACCTAACTTAGTCTATGGAACTAGAAGTTGTGAAATTGGATAAGAGAAGAAGAGAAGGTGGTGATCGGCAGATCACAGAAAAATGGTGGTCAGACATCTTTGCTTTTGAACACCAAAAGCTGAGAGAGACATACCCCCTGGGCAAAGAAAACATATCGAAGAGATGGCATAAACCTCCAGCAAAGCTCTGGTCTGCCTGTCCCATGCCTCTGGCTTCTTGCTCACATTACTCTCTAACAGGAAATTAGTACTTCTCAAAGATAAGCATGGATCAAAAAAATGCTGACACTGGTACACAGATATTAGCTATAAGTGGAGAAGAAGAACATAAACTAAAGATAGATAAAAACCTACCCCATGAACTGGAACTTTTAAAAATGAAAAAGATGTACTTGAGAGAATAGTGCATTATCTCAAAGCAGTTACAAATAATGGGCCACTCCTCACAGACTTCAGCTGCTGGAGCCCCCTATTTTATGAAACTTCAGGTCAGCTCTCTCTTGCTGGATCCACAGTTACTCCAGGGGGAGCACCCTCCTGGCCCAGTTCATGGTGGGAGCCTTGTTACCTCCTGTTCTCAGCCGTTCTGCCCCTTCCTGGGTATGAACCAGCCACTCGTCCAATGTGTTCCCCCACTGCAGGGCACATTTCAGACATCTGAAAAGTCCAAACGATGCTCACCTCCCACCTCTCCCATCAAATTCTCTTTTGGGAGTAAAAGAATTACCAAACAAGTATTTTGTATGAAAAGAAAAAAATTACATTTTGTATGAATTAAAAAACCAGAAGGATACTTACACAGCTATAGGCAAATAGATTTTTTTACACAGCATTTAATTTTCTTTTTTTAAAATTGTGGTAAAGTATTCATACCATAAATTTTATCATTTTAACCACTTTTAGCTGTACAGTTCAATGGCATTAGGTACATCCTCTTTGCTATGCTACAATCACCACCGTCCATCTCCAGGATTTTTTCTTCTTCCCAAACTTCTATCCATTAAATAATAACTGTCAATTTCCTTTTCCCTCCAACCCCTGGAAATCATTGTTCTACTTCTGTCCCAATGAATTTGAGTTCTTTGGGCACTTCATATAATCAGCCTTTATCATTCTTTTAAGGTTCATTCAGTATTCTTAAAATCAAATAAATCACATTTTAAAGGAGTCTTATAGTAGTATCTACTTTGCATATTCTTATTCTCCAAACTGATTCAAGCAAGATTCATTTTAAGCCATAACTTGTTTAGATATAACAATGTTACCTCTTTTTACTTTTCCTGAGATGAATAAAAAAGTATCTCTGAACTTTAAAAATTTATTCTATATAGAGAAATAAAACTGAAGAAGTGAGAAAAAAGAGTTATAGAGAAAAGGGTTCCAGAAAAGATCCAACTGAATTCAGTGACTCGGTTGTGTAAGTTTAATTCAATCAATAAGTAAGTTTACCAGTTGGTTTGAAACCACAGGGCTGAATATATATGTCCTAGACTGAAATAGAAGGCAAGTTATTTGGCTTTGGTTCACCACATAAGCACATTCATAATTCAGAAAAAGAAAACATAGTCAGGCATTTGTTCTGATTCTTGGTTTGGAAACTTTCAAATGCTGAAACTGTTAAGAGACTATAAGATAATATTCCTGAGATTTGAAACGGATTCACTGGCTCTTTATAATAGACAATGACTTCATATTTACTATTCCAGGGTTGCCTTTTGTAATTGAACATTGCATAGATAAAATCCTGAAAGACATCATTCACTAATTGTCAATCTTTTAATGAATTTCTACCTTGTTTCAGATTCTCACTGAGCACTGACGAATAAAGATACTATATTCAAACAGTTCATGAGGGAATAGATGATAGGTAGGCAGTAGGTAGGTGAGTAGTTAGCTGATTAGCTAGTGGGAATTGAGAGGAAAAGAGGGAGAGATATAGGAAGAAAGGGAGAGAAAATGAAAAAATAATGTGGCAAACTAAGAAATCTAGGTAAATGTTAAACAGGAGTTCTTTGTACTCTTCTTACAATTTTTCTATAAGTACAAAGTTATTTATCAAATTGTTACAAAATGAATAAGAAAATAGGATATGTAAATGACTAGTTCATTTAGAAAGTTATGATATGAAAGAATCTTTCAGCATTATGAAAGAGTCTTCCAACCTTATTTTTTAAAGAAATGATTCTCATCATGTTAATGGGTATTTTGACAAAAATTGTGTTCCATGGTAGTAAGATTGCAAAATATCTACTATTCACCTCTTGTAGATGGTCTAGTGTACAGTTCCACATATTTAAGGATCAGAGAAGTCCCCCAGGAAAGAAAGCCAACTACTTTATTCTGTTTAACACAGGATATCCCAATGTATTTGACCAGAGAATTCTTTTTTTTTTACAGTAGCATTTATTAATTAGAGATTTCATAAACACCACTGTAATATAAGAAACATTAACTCAACTTGGGTGCTTTCAAATTCACTTGTAAGAAGGAAGCTACTTATAATGCTGTTGTGTTGTTGGGTTTATGTAGATACAATTTCAGTTGGTTCTCAAGTACCTTCATGTGCAGTTAGAGACATGTGGCCCCCTCTTTAATTGGAAACTCTTATTCTTAATATGGTATTTATTGAATCTCACGCTGAGATAAATAGTTTTCGTTTACGTAATTTCCCAGGACTAATTGCTGAGTTTTTAAAACAGGCTTTCACTAAGCTTTAATGAGTACAATTAAATGAACCACTAAGATAAAACAAGTCATCAATTCAGCCACCTATTGTGAATCAGTTGATCTTAGAGTAGATAAAGCAAATGCAAGATCATTGGGCTTTTTCTGAGATTGCTAAAGGCACAACATTACCAGATAATTTCTTCTTGTTCCCTTTGAGTCTTTCCTCAAAATTCCACAAGAGTAGAGGATGACTTCAGAAATGTAACATCAGGCTTTTCTGTTTACCAACAGTGAAACCCTGGTTACACAAACTGTATGCTTCTTTAGTAGAAAAAGGTTGCATTTGGATACTTTGAAAAGTTCTAAGAAGCAGTTAAAAGCAGTTTTTCTTTCACTGAAAAAAAATTCAATAAAAATCTTGCATAAGATTTATTTCTTAAGTGAGAAAAAGACTTCATAGAAGTGAAATTAGAGAATGCTAATTCTTAAAGTACATACATTAAATGTGTATTCAGGTGTTATTGATTAACTCCAATATTCTGCTTTCTCCTATATGTACATTTAGAACAAATACTCAATACCATATCAAAATTGGAAAATACTAATTCAGTTTTATAAGAATATAGTGAATTATCTCCATAATACTATGCAATTTCTAGTAATCATAAAAGTATTTCCTAAGTTTTCTTCATAATTATACATGTAAATTCATAGAACAGAATACAGCAATTCTTGAAGGGCAGGTATCATCTAATAATGCACCAATTTTTATTAATTAATTGACTATGTTGCTAAAAAAAAGTGCCTTAATATAAAACATTAAGTAGATAAAATAAGAAAAAGATAATGCCAAAGAGACAAAGCTTCAAAATGTCAAACTGTCATTTTTCAATGATATTCCTAACAAGCATATTTCTTCATTGTTCTTTATACCTATGCTCAGCACATTATGTAAATTGTCATTTAACCATGTTAATTAGTTATCTTGATTTCTTTGACTAACCTTGTGCCTTAGATTATATGAAATAATGAAAAGTAAGAAAAGAAAGGGGGCTTCTCTGGTGGTTTAGTGGTGAAGAACCCGCTTGCCAATGCAGGAGACACAGCTTCAATCCCTGATTGGGAAGATCCCCTGGAGAAGGAAATGGCAACCCACTCCAGTATTCTTGCCTGGAAAATCCCATGGACAGAAAAGCCTTGTGGGCTACAGTCCATGGAGTTGCAAAAGAGTCAGTCACAACTTAGTGACTAAACAACAACAAAGAAAAGAAAGACAGAAAAACTAGTTGAAGATAGAAAAAGAAGAACCCAACATGCCCTACTGACTCAAGAGGAAGTTTTTGTATTAAAATATAAAATGACATAATTTTCATTTATGATGACAGGCTGCTATGTGAAAAATGCTTACTACTTTTTTTCTTGGTTAGACCAAAGGTAGAGAAGATAAGTTTAAATTATTTACAAAAGAACTACAAGTCAGAGTTTAGTTCAAATCATTGAAACATTTCCTAATTACCTACTACTCATTCATTCACTCATACATTTAATCCTAGAATTTATAAACTGTAGCCCCTGGCCAGCCACCAGGCTTTATTAATAAAGTTTTAGTGGAACAAAGCCTATGCCTATTCCTTTTATCTTCTATGGCTGCTTTCACACTGAAACAGCAGAATTCAGTAGTTATAATGGAGACTTTATGGTCCACAAAGCCTAAAATATTTACTATTGGACTATTTACAGAAAAAGTTTGCTCATTCCTGATTTAATCAGGCATTTAGTCATTTTTTGTGTGTTTATGTGTTTTGCAGAGTCTAACAGTCATTAGTCTCAGTGTTAAGAATAAATCAGTGAACATTCATTGGTAGTCTTTGCATGCATGGAGTCTAGCGAAGGAAACGAATAAACAGCAATAACATCAGGAGTGTGTCCCAGTCTAGAAAAGGAAAGGAACAGCAAACTATGGGAATACAGATCGAAGGCACCAAAACCTAGAAGGGAGAGGAGTAAAGGAAGGGTGATTCTGGAAGGAAATGATATTTAAGCTGAAATCTGAAGGATGAATAGGAGTCAGTTAGGAAAATAAGACCCAGGGCTTCGAGAAGGAAAGAGTCAGAGGTGGCTTGTGAGTGTTACAAGGAGAAAGACATATGCTGGGTGTAGGGATAAAAGAAAGTGTGGCATGGGTGATATCCAGTCTGGTCTGAGCATGGACTTCTAGGGGAAAAGTGGTAATATAAAAGCTAGAAAAGCAAGCAGGACCCGCATCATGCTGAGTCTTCTAAGGAGATTATTCTAAGGAAAACAGAAAGCCATGGAAGCCTTTAAACTATGGACAGATTATCACTATAATTGTATTTTAGAATGACCACCTAGATTTTAGTATGAAGTTTGGAGGGAAAAAGGCTACCACTGTAGAGAGAGAATTCTTGACTATAGCCAAGTGAAGAGATTGGCAAATCCCTTCCCTTTCAAAGCAACTATAAATCTGGACAAAATTGACCCAAAAAGGGGTGGGGGGGAATCATTTCCCAGAACAATCTGAGAAGCATTTAACAATCTGAGAAGCATTTATACGTAAAAATCGACTTAACTTCTCAGGTGGGGGAACACTAGGAACCTACAGTGCTCTGACTCATGAGCTGCTCCCGCCCCTCCCCCAGCCCAGCTAAGAAGGTTATCCAGGACAAGGCAGGTTTTAAGGACCAGGACCTTCTCTCTGACTGTCAAAGCAGCTCCCTCAAGTTGGTCTGGTGAGAAACGTCCGCACCCAGCAGTGTTATCAGTGGGAGTGATCAGCACAATCCTGGTTTGAGTAAGGAAGATTCATAATTTCACTAGCCTGAGGTTGTGGTCATTGTGGGAGAAGGTGTATTTCTTGTTAGACTGAGCCAATGTGCAGCAGACCCTGGAGAAAAACCAAACTAGTTACAGATGCCTGGCCAACCCTGGAGCAGAACACGTGCAGAGGAGACCCAAGAGGGCCCAGGAGAAAGTAAAAGCCTGGGCATACTTGAAAATGGCATGAACTT
Organism: Odocoileus virginianus; assembly: GCF_023699985.2. NCBI lineage: Eukaryota > Metazoa > Chordata > Mammalia > Artiodactyla > Cervidae > Odocoileus > Odocoileus virginianus. The sequence goes on along the minus strand of NC_069679.1, from coordinate 58,967,789 downwards.
TGACCACCACCTCCCTTACCCACATACATGTCTATTGGCAGAGGACAGATGCCTTACTGGTTTGGAGTGGTTGAACACAATCTCTGTCCCACCTAGGTTTGACCCAAGTGATACAAACAAGGGAGTGATGTCAAGGAATAAGCATAAGACTATTTTAAAAAAGCAAAAGACCATAAGCAGAGACATTGGCAATCACAAACCACAGAGGACATAGATTCCCCAGATCTAGTTGGGGAAATTCCTAAACAGAAAAATAAACAAATTAACAAAACTGCAATAATAATCCTCAAGGGTGAGAATGCTGTTTTGATATGTTACCTATAATGTCCAGATTTCAACAAAAACCACTAGACACATGAAGAAACAAGAAAATGTGGCCGATACTCAGGAAATAAAATAGTCAATAAAAACCTGCCACATGTCACTGAGGTACATATTTTGGCAGTTCACAGGCCCTGAGAAGCAGACCAAGATGAGGTCAGATGTGCCAAGAGATTCACTGGGAGAAATGCTTGTGAAGGATGAAGGAAGAAGGGAGCCTTCAGATTGCAGCGCAGATCTGAGATCCATGACATAAGGAGGCAATGGAGCATTTGGGTAGGAAGACCCCAAACTGCAGTGAGGTTCTGAGCAAGTGTCGGCTATAACAAAAAGTCTCTGAAGGCTGACTAGTAGAGGTGGCCAGCATTGGACAGGCTCAGCTCTGGTACCCATACTACATATGCTTCATCACTGGCATAACTAAGGGAGGGAAATGTGGGCTCAGTGTGAACAGAGACACCTGAAGATGCAGCAGCTCAAACATGAAATCTTCCATGTCCCCATAATACATCCATTCCTGTGCGCTCACCTCCATCAGCCTCTTCATTCTGTTTCATTCTCCTCTTTGACTTGCTAGGATCATTCAGGCCTTCCCACTGTACTTGGCCATCCCTTTCTCTAGCCTTCTAAGAGCCACCTTGACAGAGGGTCTTCCTGACTTTCTGGGGATGCACCAGGGTGTTAAATGATGTGTTATGAGAGACAGCCCTAAAGTTAATGAACACTTGCTTAATTATTCTTTTGTTCCAACCCTGTTGATCAAGCACTCTCCGAATCCAGTTCTAGGGGTAATCCTCCCATTCTTCATGGTCCATGCTAGCTAACTCTGAAAACTCTTGAGTGTCATTTCTTCCTTATCAGCCCCAGGACATCCCCAGCCAGGTCCTGGGTGCGGTCCAGGGTGGAGATTTAACCCTTGTTTTCCCCCCAGCAGCCAGGAAAGGAGGTGGGATCAGCTCCGGAGGGAACTCCTGCTGCCTTGCAGGTAAAAGGTCTTTTCATTGCTTGCAGCAGGGAGCGATAGCTCTCTCTCAGGGAAGGGTGGGAAATCTCTGCAAGCTCTAAGCATTTAGGGTTCCAGATTTTTCCAACTGGGGCCCTGACTTCAACGTGAAAGACCTATTAAAAATCTATTTAAAAATCTCTTGACTCTATCATACTAATAGCCTCTCTTTGCAGCTCATCTGTTTTTACACTTCCAATTTAGAAGACAAAAATCCCTTCTTAAGCTGTCAAAGAGGCCCTCTGGCTCTCACACTTAGCCTTTAATGGTTTGTTAACTGCTCTCGATTTCTCATTATTCCATCATAGGACGTCAATATAGTTTGTTAATAATAAGGCAACTCCACTCCTCATAGACATTAATCCCTGCTATCTTTCACATGCCAGAATCATTGTACTGTGAAGGGCACTGACAATTATTGCAAATGTCAAGGGCATTTTTCACAGTGGGACAAATATTCCAAGGTCACCACTCTGGGGATCTTCAGCAAGTGGGCTCACCTTGTTCCAGAGACTCGTTATGCGATCCCCACTCCACTCATGAGAGGGTCCCTTGTGTCAGCTAGACAGTGAGTGACGAGACCCAAGCCCCATGTGATCATCAGTCCCACTCTTGATACCACCTATCTCCATTTAGGACCTCCAGGAAACAGACACTAAGGTGTACTGGACATTTTGGGGCAAGGATAAAGGGAAGGGAATGGGAGTAGGCAGGGAGAACCTTTAGACTGCAATGCAGGTGCCGGCGTGACTCTTGTAAAAGGAGAGAGGAAAGGAAGGATTGGGTAGGAAGAGGTTCAGTCCTCAGCGCAGTTCATAGAAAGAAAGTCTCAACAAGACTGATGAAGAGCTTCTGAGAATAGGGTACCATTAGAAGATTCTTGCATCAGGCTGGCACGACCTGACTCCAGTACCCACACAGTTCAGTCACTGGCTCAGTCAGTGGCTGCGAGCAGCCAGGGAAGGAAGGCTTGGATGTGAATGTCCCGTAAGCTCTAAGCAGGAAGCCACCTGTGACCCACAACAGTCCCTTTTGAATGATGATGTGGGCAGTCCAACTCCATCCACCGCTACTTGTGTCCTTTGCCAGGGTTTCTGAGGATCCCTGGACTAGACTGCTTATATTCAAAGGTCTCCTTTTATTCTGAATCCCTGCTCCTACCAAAGGACTCTGTCCCCTACAGTGATCTCACCACCACTTCCAGCTTTCTCAGGGTTCTCTCGGCATCTATACCCCAAATTTGAAGACCTCCATTTCATTCCCCAGAGTAGTCACCCTATCCCAGGGCTATGATAGGTATCTGACATGTGAAAGACCTGATGATAATGGGGAAACTTCCAAAAAAAGAGAAAGAAAGAGCTTGAATTTTAATTTTAGATGTCATTATGTTTAAAGTCCACTGGCCCTTCTCTGCCGCAAGGAATTTCTTACTTTTTTCCCCCATCCATTTCTTATGTTAGTGTTACTTCTCAAAATTCCCCCTCTCTTGAGTTGTCAGGAAGGTAAAAAATAGTCACTATTCCTCTCTTTTGGATCCCTACATACAGTGTGCAGACAATCTGTCTTTTATCTCTACTGTTATCTAAGTAAGGTTCTGGAGTTTAATCGGGCATAACTGAAAATGGGTTAATTAAGGTGTTTATATTAAATATTATGGCAATCCTGGATTTCTGGTACTTTCTTATGTCTTGGTTTTGACTACTTCTGACTGTATTTTTTATTTGTTAACAAATGATTAAAAAACTCAACTTCAGATTAAACAGAAAGTTATGATAAACCTGATGCAAAGAGACAAGAAAACAAATAGCTATAAGCCACAGCCTTTTCTATGTAATTTCTTATCTCAAGTTCATTTTCCAATCTATTAACATTTTTATCTTTGAAAATGTTCAGTAATGTCAAATGTACATAAAAAAGACTACATATCAATTTATGAACAGATGTAGGCATGTAGCCAACATGTATAAAAGGAAAATGGTTTAAGGAGCTGATTCTTTGATGTGAAGTTTCTTTTATAAGAATTTTCTTTATCTCCCTCATAATAAAAAAAAAAAGTAAGAGTCTGGTTCAAAACACAATCAGTCTTTCATGGTAAAGACAATGGATGGAAGCAATTTGAGGCAAATGCCCTTGATTAAATAGATGACTATTTGACTTCTTAATAAATAATCAACATCAAAATAAAAGCCTAGATCTTTTCAAGTTCACATGGGTATGGTTTATTTTAGCAGAACTGAAATGGTATATGCACTTTGAACTCTGTAGCTTAAATATTTAAAAAAGACTCCTTGGAAATCTTAAAATAACCCAATTTCATTCAAGCACCAAAGCATGGAAAACTGAAGGCAAATCAAGATCCCTAGAATATACATTTGCCTTTCAGCATCACCTTGTACCTGTAGCTTTGATTCCAAAACTGCCCTTGCATGTGTTTGTTTTGAAGTCACTTTTGATGGAGGAGGTATGTTCTGCAATACACAGATAAGAGGAAATGAACCACAGAAGAAAAATCTATTAGTTCCAAAACTCAAAGAGAGTAATTACCCCAGCACTGTATGTTTTTCCCTTTTCCAATTTAAAATTTTCTCTCTTCCAAATAATGCCATATATGATTGCCCCAATTTTCAACCAGCCTATTCTGCACTTGTACCAGTTTTGGGGTACAAATAGTTTCTTCTCGTTCCTACAAATTCCAAAGAAAATTGTCCTTATTCACAGGTATTCTCTGTTGAGATGCCTCAGCAGTGGTACCTCTGGTCCTGCTGCAGGAAGTCTGTTTGCTCTTCTATTGACAATGCCTGCTGGCCCTTAAAAGTCAAGCTGTGTTTTCTGCTCAAGGGTCGGGATAAGGTGTTCTTTTCAGTGAGTTGGAGATCCTTTCTTCTTAAACACACACAAAGCATAAAAATACAATACAACAGCTCTGCCCGGCCACACCCAAGCTTAATTCTCATTATGTAGTTCTCTAAATAGGTGTTAGCGGATTAAAAAAAAAAAAAGATTCCTTGTGCTCCCAATCTACTTGTCCTTTGCTTACAACAAGGAGAAATTTCTTAAAAGATGAAAACTACTCAACTTGCACTATTCACACCCACCTGGAACCTCAGAATGTGACCCTACTTGGAACAAGGACTTTGCAGATGTGATTAAGGGAAGGAGCTTGAGATGAGATCATCCTGGAAGAGGGGAGGGCCCTAAATTAAATGATGAGTTCCCTTATAAGAGATAGAAAAGAAGACCCAGACACACAGAGAGAAAGCCATGTGAAGACAAGGGCAGAAACAAGAATGAGGCATCTATAAGCCAAAGAACACTAAGGATCACCTGCAGCCACCAGACCCTGAGGGTTGTTTTTCAGTTGCTCAGTTGTGTCTGACTCTTTGTGACCCCATGGACTACAGCACGCCAGCTTTCCCTGTCCTTCATCATCTCCTGGAGCTTCCTTAAACTCAGGTCCACTGAGTCGGTGATGCCATCTAACCATCTCGTCCTCTATCGTCCCCTTCTCCTGCCTTCGATCTTTCCCAGAATCAGGGTCTTTTCCAATGAGTCAGCTCTTCACATCAGGTGGCCAAAGTATTGGAGCTTAAGCTTCTGCATCAGTCTTTCCAATGAATAATCAGGACTGATTTCCTTCAGGACTGACTGATCTCTTTGTAGTCCAAGGGACTCTCAAGAGTCTTCTTCAATACCACAATTCAAAAGCACCAATTCTTTGGCACTCAGCCCTTGGAAGAAAAGCTATAACAAACCTTGACAGCGTATTAAAAATCAGAGACATTACTTTGCCAACAAAGGTCCGTACAGTCAAAGCTATGGTTTTCCAGTAGTCATATATGGGTATCAAAGTTGGACCCTGAAGAGAGGCATGGAACAGACTCCCGCTCAGAGCCTCTGCAGGTAACCAACCTTGCTGACACCTTGATCTCAGACTTCTGGCCTTTAGAGAAGAAATTTCTGTTGATTTAAGCCACCAAGTTTGTATAATTTGTTATGGCAGCCCTAGGGAACAGATACAGTGCATGTATGCATGCTAAGTTGCTTCAATTCTGTTCCACTCTTTGCAGCCCTTGGACTATAGCCTGCCAGGTTCCTCAGTCCATGGGATTTTCTAGGCAAGAAGACTAGAGTGGGTTGCCATGCCCTTCTCCAGGGGATCTTCCCAATCCAGGGACTGAATCCAGGTCTCTTGCATTGTAGCAGGATTCTTTACTGACTGAGCCACCAGGGAAATCCATGGAACAGATAAAGTGCACACATTTATATGCACATGCACCCACAATTATTACCTTGGAAAGTTTCCATAAGGATCAGTGGTTCTCACTGAAGGCTATACTCTCCATATAGAAATATATGACACTGATTTGAGTTTCAGATAATTGGAGGATGCAACATTCATACTGATTCCACACAATAAAACACTATTCAGCCTTTTGCATGACTTTTGAATATCAAGAGTCATGTATGTGGGCTTTCCTGGTGGCTCAGGTGGTTAAAAAAAAATCCTCCTGCAATGCTGGAGACCTGGGTTTAATCCCTGGGAAGATCCCCTGGAGGAGGGCATGGCAACCCACTCTAGGTGTTCTTGCCTGGAGAATCCCATGAACAGAGGAGCCTGGTGTGTGAAAGTCATGGGATCGCAAAGAGTCAGACATAATTGAATGACTTCCACTTTCAGTCATTTATGTAGATGAAAAATTGATTTGTAAGTATTTGAGGCAAGAACCATATGTTGGTGAACAGAAAGTAATTTTGCATAGTTTCAATACACATGCATTACCTGAAGTTTTCAGGAAATACAATCACTGTAAAGTTAGGGAAGCCTGCATTTTTCTTCTGAATCATACCAACACAACTGTGTTGTTCTGCATTTGTAGATGTTGCCTCAAAGCATCAACAGTATTATCTTTCCTGTTAATTTCACCATGCCTGAAGATTTACATAACGAAATAGATATTGTATTAATCAGGCTTCTCCTGAATAAAACAAAGAGATTTATTATAAGGAACTGACTCTATCGCTTCTCGGCCTTTTGGCTAAGACCAAGTGTAAGGAACTGACTCACATGATGGAAGCTGACAAGGCCCAAGATCAGCAGAATGAGTTGGCAAGTAGGAGACCAAGAAGAGACAATGGTGCAGTTTCAACCTGAAGGTCAAGCAGAGCTGATGTTTCAGTTCAAGTCTGAAGGAAGGAAAACAACTGTGTCCCAGTTTAAAGGCAGCCAGGAAGAGAGAATTGTTTCTTGCCCAGAGGAAGGTCACACTTTTTGATGTATTCAAGCCTTCAACTGATTGGATGAGGCCTACCCACACCTGAGAGCACAATTTGCATCACTTGGTCTACTGATTTATATGTTAATCTCACTCAAAGACACACTCACAGTCACATCCAGAGTAATGTAATGTTTGACCAAACATCTGGGCACATGTGACCCAGTCAAAATGACTCATAACATCAACTACCATAGATATTAATATACAAGTTGTTTTTCTTCCATTTCTACCTCACATTTTACTCAAAGCATTATACTGGTTTCTAAAAATATAGTTGCATAAGAAGGTTATATTATTTTTGAATTTCATTTTCAATAGTAAAGAGGTCATTAAACATATTCATTTTAAGGAAAAGTCACTGACTCTTACAGGGTTGAGCAGAGCTAATCTAGATGTGCTACATTCTACTGTGATGGCTTCATAGTTCTCCACATGTGGACACACCATGATACATTTAATTAATTAACACTTGGGTAGTTCCATTTTTTTTTTTTTTAACTATTACTACAAACATCATGGACAATACCCTCACATATATCTTGGCACACTTTACAATATTTCTGTCTAATAGATTCCTCAAGAAAGATTTCCTCAGAAGAGTATGCACATTTAAAATGCTGACAGACACTTCAGCAGTGGGTTTTAAGATACGAACCATTTCTTCAAAGGAAATTATATACTGTGGTTGAAAAATGTTGCCTGCCATACTGGTAAACAAAAGATGTTGTATCCATCAAGCTATAACAGCCACTGTAGTTACCCCCAACTGGGCATCCTTAGGGGATTCAGGATAGAGAAAAGCAGGATACTGCTCCTAGAGAATTAAAAGTGTGTATTAGTTGCTCAGTTGTGTCTGACTCATTACAGTCCCTGGCTGCAGTCTGCCAGGCTACTCTGACCATGGAATTCTGTCAAGAATACTGGAGTGGGTAGCCATTCCCTTCTCCAGGGGATCTTCCTGACCCAGGGATCGAACCTGGGTCTCCTGAATTGCAGGTGGATTCAGAGAGTCAAGATGCACATTACAAAATAATGATTTCAATGAGCCCAGACTCTTGCATCTTCCCATGCATAGAAAAACTCACTAAGTTCATTAAGGAGATATCTGGCTTTCTTTAATTAACAGTAACCCTTTGGTGTTCCTACCACATGGCTTTCGTTGCAAAACTCCTACATACCCTGGCTCCTCCATTACTTCTTCAGAGCAGTCCCTCAGAGCTACCTGAGAAGCTGTCTTCTGGACTTAAGTCTTCAGTCTTTTCTTCCAGAGAAAACATAATTCTCAACTTTCAGGCTATGCCTTTTTTTTTCAATCAACAATATCAGTAACTATAAAACAGATATAAGTAGAGCTGCTTTCGGAAAAGGATGAAAATCCAGGAGACCCACCCATTCCTTTCTTGGCCAAGGCAATCCCTGGGCATTTCACCAGAGCTCCTCAGGCTTCAGGAGCATAGCTTGAAAACACTGGCCCTGAGATGAAATCTACCCCTTTCTTGGTGATTTAGGCTTTGTAAGGCTGACCCACCCTATGAGACACCTTGATAGCTTCCTTCTCACTCTCCCTGATATCTAGGTTGCCATCATCAGGTTAAATTTTGGTCCATTTATCAATTGTATAGGCCAACCCACTAGAATCCCCATGCTATCTTCATTATTATTAATTTTCTTAAAGTGTTTTATATACATTTACTGAAAAGCCCATAACATGTAAACGTACAGCCTAACAAAATAGTATAATGCACATATTGACACAGCCACTATGATGATAAAGAAAGAAAATAGCACCCCAGACACAACCATTTCACTCCTTGCCAAAGGTAATCACCATACTGATATTTATGGTTGTCATTTCCTTGTTTCTCTTTGTACTTTCACTCCAGTGTATACTGTATATAAGTTAATACAGAGTTTATTTTTTGCCTGCTCAGGGACTTTGTATCAGGGGGCTAATATAGCATGCTTTTTCTGTTCTTTGGTACAATATTATTTTAGTGAAGTTTGTACATGCTGGTACATATGGCTGCAGCTTTTAAAATTTTTTTATTGCTATGCTGCATTTAATTCTATGAATATATCACAATTTATTTATCCGTTCCATTGTTGATGGAATTTGTTTGTCAGTTTAAGGCTATTAAATAATGCTGCTAAGAACACTCTTATATATGTCTTTTGGTTCCCATAGTCCTGCATTTCTATTTCACACATTATTGGAGATACAATTGTTGGAATATATGATATGAACATGAGTTTTCCATTCTAGGTTACTTTACTAAATAAACAAACAACTCTACTGATTGGTTTGAAAAAGTATTTGTCCTGTAGATTACTTGATAACCATGTGTAACTGCAATCATCATTTTCTCAGATATCCCCCATAGTATTTTATAAAATGGAGGATTGTATGGAGTTTCTTTTTTTTTCTTTTTGAGTTTCTTTTGGGTTGATGAAATGTTCTAAAATTACACAGTAGTTATGGTTGCACAACTTTAATAAACACCAAACCCCTCTGAACTGTACACTCTGAAAGGATGGATTTTATGGCATGGGAATTATATGTCAATTAGTTTGTTATAAATAAACAAGTTTAAAAAAATGACAATAAGAATTCAGGATTGTTGATGACAGAAGCAATATAATAGGGGACTTTTTCTACCACCAACCATCCTACCAGGAATTATTGTGGGGGAGGGGAGAGGCAAGGAGCAGAAGAATGTGATGGGGAAGTAAAGAAGGAGGTAGGTTTAGATGGCAGCTTAGGAAAATATTAGGGTCATTTGTATTATCTGATTATGGTAAATAAAGACAAGAAAATAAAATAGAATTGATGGGCTACTTTAAGTTTATGTATTTAATATAATTTAACATACAGCACCTCTCTATATGCCAAAAAGTGTTGATATGTTCATGGAGTACACAAGTGAAAGTGAGTTGCAAGGATGGAACGTAGGGTCACAGGGCTAATATACAGAGATAACAACAGCAACATCATAGCTAACACTACTAATTCACATTTATTGTTTTGTCATAAAGTTTCCAATCTTGGCTGTACCACTTACTATCTGTGTAACATTGTGCAAGTTACTTAGCTTTTGCTGGCCTTACTTTTTTCATCCAATAAGCTACTATTGTACATTTCAGTTCCAGAAATGTTGTCAAAGGAATTGCCTCTGTCTCCCCACTTTAACAGAGGATGTGCAGTTGTAGATGTGTCAGTTAGAAGGTGTGCACATTTACCCCTCACCGCACACCCCTGACATAATCATCTTAATGAAGTAATACTGTTGGCACCAGATAGGAATATCCCTGTGTCAACAGAACACAGAAAACTGCCTTTCTGCCTGAAATTAAAGAAAAGGGAAAATAATGTCTCAACAAATCATCCTATCACACAAGCATCCTACTAGCTAAAGCATTCTGCTGCTGCTGCTAAGTTGTTTCAGTCGTGCCCGACTCTGTGTGACCCCATACAGCATAACTACAAAAGCCCTTGCTTGAATTGTGTGCTATTCTGTGTCTCTTAAACATATGGGGTGAGAAACAATTTTTTTTAAATCCACAAATGATTCTTTGAAATAATACCTTTTCATTTATTTATTTATTTTTGGATGCAGTGGTGAATAAGTTAATTTTTGTTAACACATACATACGTAACACAATTTATACATCCGTTTTGTTCATTGAGAAGATTTGGGGACATGTAAAAGTGCCCAGAAAATTCCAACAGTCTGTTGTTATCAACCGAATCAGGGTGACCACTTCAGCAGCTGAATGTCACTCTCTATAACACTTTTCCTCTATAAATGAAGGCCTTGTTTTATAACTGGCCTGGATGCTTCTGATTTTATTGGAACTATACTGAGAAGTTGGTTTGCTGTGAATTCCTTCCTTGTGGCTAAAGGTGCATGAATTCAATACAGTGTCTGAGCCGCCATGAGGTCTCACACCACCCATGTCCCAGGTGGAATTAAATGTCCTCGAGTAGGCTGCTTTGAAATTCTAGTTTTAAAAGCATGCTTTTTAGAGCAGCAAAGCACAAATGACTGTGTATATATTTACTGCACTTTATGCATCCTGCATATAAAAGCTGTATTGAACATTTATGAGGGTTCCCCTCTGAAAATTTACAGATCATAATAGAAAGTATGTTTTTGCATTTTTACCAAAACCTCAGACTCCAATAGACTGAGGACTTGATGGAGCCAAGAAATAAAAAGAGGGAGCTGATTACCACAATATATAGCTTTCTTGGCACAAATAGATCTGTTTCACTCACCCAGGCCTCGAGGCAGAGGAACAAAAGCAGCTGGGCAGTTTCAGCACCCTTTGCCCACATCTGCCCATGTTCTGCCCTTTTTCTCCTCAGAGACAGAGGGAGGCGGGTGGAGGCAGGCAGTTCTGAAACATGAGTTCTGAAAACTAACATAAAGGGAGATCTTGGGGGCCCTTTTTTATCTTTTTCCATCACTTATTTAGTACATTTTTCTTGACTCTCAAATTTTTAAATTACTGTACATCATTCAAACAGCAGAGGTCTAATTATAATGGCCTCCAAATGTTTGCATTAAGTAAGCTGATTTATTGCCAAGGTGATCTAGAAACAAACACTCACTGCACTTATTGTTTGAAAAGTATTTAAATATGCTTGATTTCCTCCCAGCTGCCTACAGGGAGCAGTCAGGGTCCAACAGGGAAATGACTTTATCATTTCTTAATAAAGGGAAATCAACGCAGGGAATTAGGTACAAGGGTGAAAGAAGAGCTGAGAGCCAAACAGGAGAAAGCAAGGCAAACCAGAGATGAGCAATGGCAGACAGAGCCAAAGGGAGGCAGCGGGGTTTCCAGAGCCCAGAGCCAAGGTCACAGGACAGTAGCTGGCACCTCAGAGGGGCTGTCCGGGGGAGCTGAGTCACAGGGCACTTGCAGCCGTGCTGAAGAGGGCATTCACAGCAGAGAGCTGTCCTGTGCGCCCCCTTCCCCCTGCAACCCCAGCCTCTCACTGTCCTCACACTGTCCAAAGCCAGAAGCCAGCTGACACAGGAGCTGGGAGGCATCCCGTAGGCAGGTGCCAGCCCCACCGCCACAGAGACTAGAGCAGGGGGAGAGAAAGGGGTCTGAGGGCACGTGGATCACATCTTCCTTGACCATGCTCTCTGACTTCTTCAACTAAAGAAAAAAATATATCTGAAATGAAATCTCCAGCTTATTGGACAATGGGAAAGACTAGGTTCTGAAGGCTGCAGCAGCCAAAGAAACTCCGCCTTACCCTCACCTACAAACTCAGTTCCCTTCCCCTAGGGAAGCATCCGAGCAGAAGTTCTGTCAATGGGACCCATCACAGACTCAGGCAGGGGGCTGGCTGCCTTTTTCTTGACTTTCTTACAGTCTCAGGAGTTTCTCATCTATATTCACACACAGGAATGATTGTGCAGCATTTTATGAGCTGTCATGAGGGAAAACGGCTGTGGCATAAGTCCACAGCTGACAGGGTGCTTTCACCTCACGTCTTCCAGAGCTTGGAGGCACAAGCAGAGAAAAGAAGAGAAAATGTTAATGTGAATGAGTGGTGAGTTATAGCTCCTGTACTTTTGGGGAAGTGACTAGAACAGAATCACCTTCTTTTTCTTATTCTTCTCTTTTTTAAGGAGAAAAAAATACACCTAAGAGAAATATTCTGGCTATCTAAGGGTGGGGAACCAGAGTGGTTAGAAGAAAACAGCTGGAATGTGTCTGTAGTGGGAGTGGACAAAAAGGCTCTTTCTGTGCCATCAGTGAATCGTTGCTGTGAGGAAGCCGAAACAGCAACCTCTTTGCAGCCAAAACAATTCTCCCCGAGGCCAGTTTCCAGCTTCCCATGCACACCCGGGACACCTCCCAGCTGTCTGGCAATGCTGAGTGCTTCTTGACTGACCAGGTCACAATGGAAGTTGCCATGTCTAAGGGACCTTGGCATCACACATGATTGAGGGGCACGGGGAGACTGGGCAAGCCCTGGAGACAAGACACTGGCTGATGTGAAGAAAGAGAGGAAACTGTTTCCTTCAATATAAGTGGCATCAGTCAGTCAGTTCAGTGGCTCAGTCATGTCCGACTCTTTGCGACCCCATAGACTGCAACACGCCAGGCCTACCTGTCCATCCCCAACTCCCGGAGCTTGCTCAAACTCATGTCCATCAAGTTGGTGATGCGGCATCTATTGAGCACTTGTGTATGCCAGGTTCTCTGCTATCTTGTTGAATCTTCCCTGAAACCCTCTGTGGTCACCATTCTCAATTTTCTCATTTCACAGATGTAAGGATCTTGAGGCTTTGAGGTTGGGTTATTTGTCCAGTGTCATGCAGCTAGTAAATTGAGGTTTGAGACTCTAACCTAGGTCTGTCTCTCTCCTCAAATCCAAAGCTCTTCATCACTGTGCTACTCTGTATATTGGCTCTGAAGGAAACTCTGGACAGTTTGTATGTTCAGTGCAGTCACTGACCTCTTCACCCATGATTTATGGAAGAGATAGTAATGTAGAATCATTGCTTGTTTGCTCTGTGTAATGTCTGAATGCAAATAATTAGTGAACTCTTGCTATCTATTTAGTCTAAATGACTGAGTCACATGGTATCTGATGAAGTTCTAGAAGCTACTATGTTCTGAATCTCTCCAGCTTCACAAACCCTAGAGAAGAAATGTTCTGTTCCTGCAACTTTTCTTCCCACACCTCTCAGCTGAAATCACCAAAGACTGGACTCTTTAAGTTCAGATCCTGGTCAATTCTGGAGTGATGCCTAACTTCACCATCAGGGGAATTACTTATTACGTGCAGCTCTTATCACAACTGCATTGCTGGAGTCCAGGAAGCTCATCTCTACTGTGTAGACACTTCTCCCTGGATTCTTACAACATTTATAGAACTGAAACAGCTTGGGATGGCAAAAACACTGCACATATACTGCCAGCTTCCTTTCCTGCACCCACAGAGTTAGGGTGATCATTCAAGTTGTTATTGAAACCAGGACGCATTGAGAATGTACAGAATGAAATTACATGAAGACAACAGGTATGAGCCCCAGCAGTCCCATAGGAGCATTGCTTGTTGATCCTGTCCTTCGCATCAGTGATCCTGGCAGCCCCTCAGAGATGAAAACTATGCATGATCATATAATTGGCACTTTAGGACACTTACTGCTCACGTTTACATACACGCTACTTATTTCACTTTTTCAGTGTGAAAAAGTGGAGTGTCTACTCTGCAAATTTCCAAGGCAAGGAGCAATGAACTCTTCAAAGAAAAGGAAGCCATAATCTCTGCCCACAAATAGATTGTAGTCTAGTTTTGAAGAAAAGACAACATAAATAAATGTATAAATAAGTGCATTTTATGAGTGCAAGCATTCTGTTCCATGAATGTTCAGTGAATTTCCCAGGGCAAATGAGAAGACCAGCTAGCAATTTGCAAAGCAACTGAGGCTAGAAGGTAAACATAAAAGAATATAGCTCATATTTTAGATTCAAAAAGTCCTGAATTCAAGTCTTGAAACTGTATTTTCTAGATGTGTGAAAAGGTGGAAAATAGAAAATAAGTGGGAGGAGGGGGTAGTCTTGTAGAACTGAGCCCTTAACCTGTGGGATCTGATGCCCTCTCTCACTCCAGGCTCTCTCCACAAGGAGAGCATCAGAACTGAGTTCAGTTGTAGGACACTCAGCTGTGTCAGAGGACTGCCTGATGGTGTGGCAAAACCAACCACGAATACCCCACCATCACCACCACATTGGAATCTGGGTGACAGAGTCATTGGCACTTGAACCTCACAAAGTGCCCCAATCACAAGAATGGGAATTCAACAGGAAGATTTCCTAGAATGAGATTCTAGGTGGCCCTTAAAGGATGAGCTGGATTTTAAAACACAGAACAGAGTCCTCAGAGGAGGATAAATTTTTTTTTGGGGGGGGGGCAGGATAAATTTTTTCAGATACTTTGGAACACATGACTGTATACAAGGCAGGTATTCTGTGAAAGTAACTAGTTTAGCAAGATTCCTCTAAGTACCACATTAGTACCTGGAGGCCCGTTTAATGTGAATTAAATTGCAATGAGTATTTTCAAGCCAGACAAACCGTCTGCAAGATTACTGAGGACCCACAGAGTGCTATAATGACCTAGAAGCACAGGATCATAAGCACTGGTAAAGAGCTTGTGTAGAGCCAGTCTCTCGGGAAGATTCAGATACAGCTTTTAAATTTTATGAAGCATTATGATTCTCAGTGATGAATGAAGAAAGCTAAAGCAAAAGTACTCTGCCAGAAATGAAAGAGGGTCTGAAAGACTTGACAACAGTGGCAATTCTGCCTGCCAATGCTGTGGAATAATTCATGAACCACATAGCAATTGGGTGGTTTAGCAACAATTACGAGATGATGAATGCACACTTGGAAATGGTGCTATTTCTGCAATAATATAATACTAACAAGTTAACAAATTCTAGGTTACTCCTATTTCCGAGGGTTTGAGGAGACAATTAAAAATGCATAGGTATTATCCTGACTTGTTAAAGACCCCGATGATCCATAAAGACTTTATGAGTAAGAGCTTTCTACATTTGGAAAAATGTAGAATCTACATAACTCAAGGATAGATTGGTCTGGTTTTATATTTACTTAGTGTGGTAGAAAGAATAATGGCCCCCTAAAGACATCCAGGTCCAAATCCCCAGGACCTGTGAAACGTTACCTTGTGTGGTTTAAGGGATGTTGTAGATTTAATTAAAGACCTTCCGATGGGGAGAGTATCGTGGATTATCTCAGTGGGCCCGATGGAATCACAAGGGTCCTTTATAAGCAAAAGAATGAAGTAAGAGAGTCAGAGTCAGAGAAGGAAATGTGATGACAACTGAAGCAGAGGTTAGAGTGATCTGAATAAGAGACCATGAGCCAAGGGATGCAGATGGTTTTAAAAGCTGGAAAAAGGCAAGGAAGTGGATTTTCCCCTAGAGTCTCAAGTAGGAACTCAATTCTGCCAACTTCTTGATTTTAGTCCAGTGAAACCCATTTTGGACTCCTGCCCTCTAGAGTTATACCAAAATAAATGTCTTAAGACACTAAATTTGTGGTAATTGTTACGGCAGCAATAAAAAAACTAAGACACCTAATATCTTTCATTATTGTTTTCTTCATTTCTTTGCTTCATAAATTCAGAACCCAGTAAGCCAAGTCCAAAATTGGAGAAAATTTCAACAAACCTATTTAACAAAGCATGAGAAAGATGTAGCTCCAAATAAAAATCATAGATTCAAATAAAAGCAAGAGATATATGGAATAATACCAAAAGTTTTATGCTATATTAGCCTAGAACCATCTTTTGTTAGTTGGTAATTCAATTTATTTAAACATTTTCAACATCTCTTATAGACTATGTTAAAACTACCACACTCCCTCTAGCAAGGCTCTCTTCACAGAAATTTCTTCCACATATTACATGGAAACTTGAACATTTTAAAGGCAATAAATTTAAAAGGTAAAGATTTCAAAAACTTTTATTTAGATGTTGTGATAGATCCTTTTGGGAATTCTCCTCTAATTTCCCTGATAATTTCCACCTATTTGGGAACTGCCACAAGGCCTAAATATAATCCTCCCTTCCAGCCGATGTGACTTGGAACAAGGAAAGGCCAAGAAGAACTTTTGGCCCAAGCTAAGCCAATTATTTCCCCTGGGAATCTAGAATTTGAACTGTGAGATTCAGAATCTGGGAATTGGAAACAGAGTTCCTTTCATGTCAGAAATTTAGAAAGACTGTGCTTAACATTCAAAGCTGAATGTTAACATTTCTTAGGCCTGGTTGTTAAACTCTTCCTTGGATTCTGTAAGATATTCTACATAGCAAAATATTTGTGTAAATAGCCCCTGTTCTCATCCCTCTCTGGACCAGTGTGATCTTTAGTTCTTCCAATGGTAGAATACATTCCCTATCTCATGAATCTGGGATGACCTTCTGACCTGCACTGAATAATGGGATGTGGTCAAAATGATGTATAAGTTTCCCTTCTGTCTGTCTCTCTCTCCCTGTCTGTGTCTCTTTCCTCTTCTCTGCTTCCTATGAGAACAAGTTCAGTGCAGCCTTTAGGATAATCAGAGACATGCTACCCGTTTATTATCTTAGTCCCAGAGAAGAAGCAGTCGATCACATGTGAGTGACGCACTGAAGCTACTGCAGTCCTGCCAGCCTCTGCTGGACCTGCCATCTGGTCACAATGAATAAGCAAACCTAGCCAAGATCAGCCACGCCTGGCCCAGAGCAGCAGATCCAACCATATGACTCACAGGTGCACAAGCAATAATATGCTCATGTTTTAAGTTAATTTATCATGATGCAATGTCCAGTGGATATGTCCTAATTTTCTTGCATGTTCTCTTATTTATTTCAAGAAATATTTGTTGAGTTTCTAATAAATACCAGATAAGTTCTTATGCTAAGAATATGAGATTACTGTAAAACAAAGCCTCCACTTTCACAAAGCTAGCACTCCAGTGACCACTGTATCGGAGATGAGAAGACAGACAACAAACAACCGAGAGTAAAAATATGGCATAACAAATGGAAAAGAATAAAACAGGATTAGGAAAACAGAGGCTGCGTTCTCGGGAGAAGACACTGGAATCTTATAAAGAATACAGTGGGAAGGTATCTCTCCAAGATGACATTTGCAAAGACACCTGAGTGTACTGAGTGAGTGTGTATGTTAGTCACTCAGTCGTGTCCAGCTCTTTGTGATACCATGAACTGTAGTCCACCAGACCCCTCTGCTCAGGAAATTCTCCAGGCAAGGATACAACAGTGGGTTGCCATTTCCTTCTCCAGAGGATCTTTCCGAACCAGGGATCAAACCCAAGTCTCCTGCATTGCAGGCAGATTCTTCACCATCTGAGCCACCAGAGGGGACAGCAAATGCACAGGCTGTAAGGAGGAGAGAGAAACAGGATTTGTGTTTCTCGAGCAGAGAGGTGAGGGAGAGAAGGACCAGAGGAGAGGTCACAGCAGTGGCTAAGGCCGGACCTTGGGAAGCTCGAGTATAATGACAGGGACCTGGGCTTTTACTTTGAGCAAGATAGGAAACAAAGAGCTTCGATCCCATTAGTTAGGGGAAAGGAATCACATTTTAGAATGCTCACCCTGGATATAGTATGAACACTCTACAGGGGTAAGTCAGGAGTCACCTATCTGATAACTGGAGGGACAGGAAACAGAAATGGGGGGGAAGGGGAAGTTTTAGAGCAATCCGGCATTTGGTTTTGGACGTGCTAAGCTGGATGGTGTTTTCAGAGAGCCTTAAAAATAACACCAAGCAGATAGTTGGCTGTATAAATATGGAGCTGTAATCAGAGATATGAATTTAGGAGTGGTTTGTGTATAGCTGGACTTGAACGATTGTGAGTCTCAGAGAAATCCTCTAGGGAGCATAGACAGAAAAGAGAAGAGCTCTGGGGCTCCCTAATGATTATATCCAGGGAGATAAGAAGAACCAGCAAGAGATGAGAAGGGAGACCAGCTAGGCACAAAGAGAACCAAGTGGGGTTTCTACCAGTCAGCTCCTTTCTGTTCTCTTCAACCTCGCTTAAGCTGGTTTCTGTTTTTTAATGTAATGGGATAATATACGGAGATTTTAAGCAGAGGTTTTCCTTTCTGAAAAGGACCCGTGTTGCCTCTCAGCTTTCCAAGGCCTGGATCCAGGGCATTCATGGCTGTATGAGGAGGGTAGAAACAGAGACAAGACTTCCACTGACTTACTGTTTTTTTAAAAGTTGTGGCAGGCATAAAACCAAATATTTTTTATTTGTGAAAGCTAAGAGTATATGAGAGAGGGGGTTTGGTTTTTATTTCCAAAGGGCAGAGTGGAAGAGTGAGCCAGAGCCTAGAACAGAGCACAGAGTTGTGGAGGAAATCATGCAGGATAGGGGATAACTACAATTTCTCACCCTACAGGAGGGAGATAAGATCACTTCCTGGGCAGCAGGGAAGCTGGAGGGAGAAATCAGGAGCATCTAGATGCTGGTGAGAAGCTTTCCTACCTGCTCTTCAGCTGCATCTCTACCCCCACCCCTCAACCAGGGTGAAAGCCCTGCTGGGTATAGGGCCAGCCAAGACATCAGGTTGGAAAATCCTCTGCTAAAGGGTTTGGCTCCCCACTTCCCATCCTGAGTGCTAAAGGCACTAACTCACAATGCATCTCACACTAATTCGGGAGAGTGATGGTTGAGGGCACCTGGTGGTTCTGAGTATTTAGGCAGAGAGAGCCCAGTCCAGTAGACAAGTTCCTTCTGAATTCTGCAAAGCCAGAACAAGGCACAGATAAGAGTAGAGGTTTCCTCATGAGCCAAGAGGGGATGTAGAAGGTGCCTGCAGGTTGAATGCCTGCAGTCCTTCCAAGGAGTTGCCAAGGCCATAGGCAAGGTCCCAAAGATCTGGGGTGGAGAGCTCAAAATTCTGATCTAGTTAGAAGCTTCTACTAAGCTTCAAGAAGTGGAAGCAACAGTGAGACCCATTGGAGGCCACTGTGCATTGACCCCATGGGTTACAGAGAAATTCAGTTATATCTGAGCTGTGGCAACAACCTTTTTTTTTTAAAAAAAAAAAAGCTGTTATATTTGCAATGGAGAGATCTCTGCTTAATCTAGACATCAAATTTTTAGTTGAACATGCTGCATTGCTTAGTCAACAACTGTAAATTCTATTGAAAATATTTGGGTGACACTTTTATCACTATTAATATGGGCAGTCCCCAACTGGTCATTTGAAATTTATTCTATAAGTGGCATTATAAATAGTGGCTAGCTTCCCATATTAGTTCACTAAGTGTAGGTAATCTATAATTGAGTTATGACAGTCTAGTTGGCACCAGAGTAGTACAATGAAGAGAGTTTTCAATTCCTAGCATAGCCTACTTGCAGTAGATCCTCAACTACATGCTTAGCTTTTCTAGGCATGTTTCCTTATAAGCAAAATGGGGATAACAATATCTTTCCTTGTAGGTTTGTTGTAAGAATTAGTAACAATTTCCAGAAGGCACCCAAATTTTCAGTGTAACTGATCTTGGCTCAGGGTTAGAAATGGATGAATCACAAGCTGAAATCAAGATTGCCAGGAGAAACATAAACAACCTCACATATGCAGATGATGCCGCTCTAATGGCAGCAAGTGAAGAGGAACTAAAGAGCCTCTTGAGGGTGAAAGAGGAGAGTGAAAACAAGCTAGCTTAAAACTCAACATTCCAAAAACTAAGATCATGGCATCCGGTTCCATCACTTCATGGCTAATGGATGGGGAAAAAATGGGAACAGTGACAGATTTCATTTTCTTGGGCTCCAAAATCATTGCGGACTGTGGCCGCAGCCATGAAATTAAAAGACACTTACTCCCTGGAAACGCTGTGACAAAACTAGACAGCATATTAAAAAGCAGAGACATCACTTTACTGACAAAGGTCCATATAATCAGTGCTATGGTTTTTCCAGTAGTCACGTATGGATGTGAGAGTTGGACCATAAAGAAGGCCGAGCACCAAAGAACTGATGCTTTTGAACTGTGATGCTGGAGAAGACTTTCAAGAGTCCTTTGGACAGCAAGGAGATCAAACCAGTCAGTCCTAAAGGAAATCAACCCTGAATATTCACTGAAAGGACTGAAGCTGAAACTCCAATACTTTGGCCACCTGATGTGAAGAACTGACTCACTGGAAAAGACCCTGATGCTGGGAAAGATTGAAGGCGGGAGGAGAAGGGGATGACAGAGGATGAGATGTTTGGATGGCATCACTAACTCAATGGACATGAGTTTGAGCAAACTGCAGGAGATGGTGAAGGACAGGGAAGCCTGGCATGCTGCCATCCACCAGGCTGCAGAGTTACACGTGACTTAGTGATTGAACAACAACAACAAAAGTTAAATGCAGTCATAAAGGGAAGTGAAAGTCGCTCAGTCGCGTCCGACTCTGTGCAACCCCATGGACTCGTCCATGGAATTCTCCAGGCTGGAATAGCCTTTCCCTTCTCCAGGGGATCTTCCCAACCCAGGGATCGACCCAAGTCTCCCGCGTTGCAGGCAGATTCCTTACCAGCTGAGCCACAAGGGAAGTGCAGTCATAAAGGAGGGACCCTAATTGGAGCCTCTTTCTCTCTGCACTTGCGCCCACTCAGGAAAGCCATGTGAGCACACAGCAAGAAGGTAGCTAACTGCAAGCCAGAAAGACAGCTCCCCCCTCTGAGATCTGAGCTTCCAGCCCTATGGGGCCCCTTCTTCAGTTTCTCCAGACTCAGAAATAGTCGCTATTTTCATCAGTTGCCAGCTTTCTGATAATTTGTGTTCTATTTTTACCTTTACAGTTCTTCAATATTTAGCCAGTTCTTCATGATAAGGTTTTTTGGTTGGTTGGTTTGGTTTTTTGGTTTCTTTTAAAATTCATAAGTGGTGGTGGCTTCTAGCAGTCGACTAGACCTTGGTACAATACGAGCAGGTATGGGATTCTCCTGGGTGTGGCTACAGACTTGTTAACAGAAGTGTCCACCCACGTACTTTTCCCCACTCTCATCCACCCCCAAACACTCTACCAAACTCCACTTGCCACTTCATACCTTTACTCACTGCTGGTCTGCATTTTTACCTCTGAAAGGTCCTGGGTCTACATTCTTCCTCCCTCTTTATCCAGCTGGAGGATGTACCTGTATTTTGGTTCCCTTCCTTCCCAGAACACCATTTTTTACATTCTTATCTTAGAACTGGGCTGCACCACTTCCCTAAACCTAGGCCCAGCATTCCATGTTTTTCGGGATGGGATAAAGATCATAACCTAAAATTACACACCCAAACCAACTCCCTTAATCAAGCTGTTATTTTTGTTTCCAAAGTTTTAGAACTTTCTAATTTTATAGCCTACAGGTTCCCCAAGTAGTTCCAGCTTGTTCTCCTGATGGCAGCAAAGGGAATTTCAGAGTAGGCGGGGCACCTAAGTGAGAAAAATAATTACTTTGTTGGCGAGGCAGGCATTTTAGTGCGGGGGCAATCTGAAATAACTTTGCACTTAGTTGTGCATTTAAAGAATAATATCCAAGACATAACTCATCTTCACACATCTTCAGGTTGCTTTTGCATACTCGAGACTTGTTTTTCTGCAAAATGTTTTTAATGTTCTATTTCAACTGTTTGTGTGTTTTCATTTAACGGATACACTGGAACAATACAGACTTTTTGGAGAGTTTATCTTTCCTTTCACAGCAATATCCTTCTTTCTATTATCTCTGTTTCTGTCCTTAAGCTATCTGGTTTAGTTTAACAGACTTTCCTTTACCTAGCACCATAAATCCCACAAGCACTGAAAAATGCTAGGGAGCAAATATAAAGCACTCTCTTAAAAGTGCCCTCTTATCAAGTTATCTTGTAGAAGATAATAACATTTTTAGGTCCTATTCATGTCAAGAATCTCGTTTGCCAGAAAAATACTTCTTGTAAACATGTTTTTATAGCCTTAGGCATGGGGGAGGAGGAAGGTTGGAGAACCATTCTCGGATATAAATTCCCTTGCTTTCTCGTTGGCTGAAGAAAATGAAAATCCTCACCTACATTATAACATGAAAAGCTAAACTCCAATAAGCAGACATTTTCAAAATACCTGGGAAGCCTCAGGACAAAAAATGATCACAATGATTCAACACAGTGATCATTGTAGCCTCTGCCAATTTCTGCTTTTCCATGCTTCTTGGGAAACCTGGCATTTATACCATTGGGGGGGGGGGGGTGCTGTAGTTTTTTAAACCAAAGTACAAAACATACTATCAAATCAGTCTAAAATTTTCTCATGTATATATCTGGGGACAATAGGGAAATAACAATAGACATGCCGTCCCAAGAAATTGCAGTATGGCTGCTCTATCCACACCAGATGTGCAAAACATACCAGGCAAATCAACAGAGGATTTGTGGAAGTACTGTCCTGTTTTAAAAGCACACGTTTGGCACACTTCTTCTATAAGGGGCTAGAGAGCAAATATCTTAGGCTTTGTGACCACATGGTTTCTGTTTCAACTACTCAGTTGTATGACAAGAGGAGTCACAGATAGTGTGTAAACAAACTAGCCTGACCACAGTTGATAACATTTTTTTTTTTAACAGAACAGGCAGAGGGCCATTTTGGCCCATGAATCATAGTTTGCCAATTTCTGTTTGAGAGTGTCCAACAAATCTCTTTTCTATAAAAACAAACATGCCACCAAAAAACTCTGCTCCACTTTCTTAGTATTCCATGAAATAACCTACACAAGCATGTAGCTTCCCAGGTGGCTCAGTGGTAAAGAATCTGCCTGCCAGTGCAGGAGATGCAAGAGACACAGGTTCGATCCCTGGGTTGGGACGATCCCCTGGAAGAGGGCATGGCAAGCCACTCCAGTATTCTTGCCTGGAAAACTTCATGGACAGAGGAGCCTGGCCTGCTGCAGTTCCTGGGGTCTCAAAAAGTCAGACACAACTGAGTGACAGCATGCACGTATACCTGTAAAAACATATACAAAAATGTTTTCCTTTTTCTTTTACCTCCCTGAAGTGGGGCAGTGAATTTTCACTCTCATAGAAAAAGGCATTTAGTACCATTTTGTCATTTTCTGTTTGCTAGGGTTGTATATCATGGCAAGACACTGTAACTAACAGAATCGTTTATGGGCAAAGCCTGGGTTCTAACTTAACCTCTTCCAAAAGTATAAGTGTAAGAGCATTCCAGGCCATTATAAACCAAATAGCCCAGTAAGGACAGGTGAAGGCTAATGCCTTTAATGGCACTCAGGAAAATCATTCAGCCAAGACAAACAGAGATGGCTGTCAATGCTATGTTGACGAACTGGTGGGTGGTGTATTAGAAAGGAAGTGAGTGAGAGGAATGTTTGGAAGAGCAATAGAGGATGAAATTCTTTCCAGACCCTTGAGGCAAAGGTTCAAGTTCAGGGTTGAGGCTAATGGGGTCATGCAAAAGAGGTTTCATCTACTAAAGTTTAATGATCCAGTTCTTATGGGATTCTTCTTTTTGTCTTTTTTTTGATAAATCACCAAAGTTTTAAAAACCCAACCTTTAAAGAATTGTTTTTAAAGTCCTTAGAGTAAGGAAAATAATATTAGTAGCTAATATTTGAGCATTTATTGTATTCTAGTTTTTGTTTTGTTTTTATTTATTTTTTGATTGAAGGCTAATTGCTTTACAGAATGGTGTATGTTGCCGCCAAACATTAACGTGAATCTGTGTTCCAGTTTTATGTATCACCATATTTAGTATTTATTATTATTATACCCAATTTATAGGTGAGGAAACAGCCTCAAAATGGTTAAGTATTAATAACTGCCCCAGGACAAGTAGCTATTAAGAGTCAGGGCCAGGGTTTGTAAGTGGGTCTGGCTTGGAAGCCCACATTTTCAGGCTTCACATTGTACTAAGTTATTTTCATTCCTCATTTCTTGTTGATAGCTAAATCTTCAGGTCATAAAGATTTTGAAAGTAATTTTTAAATAAATGGTAAACTAAGTTCTAACTCATGTTTCAAAGACACCCAAGATCAGATTTTCCTCCCACTGAGTTGCTTGAAGTTCTTTTACTAAGAAGATGATGTCTTAAATTTGGAAGTTTTTATTCTGGGTCAGGAAAAAAAAGAAAGAATTGGCAAGAGAAAGAGTTTAGTAAGTTTAATATTTAGTTAATTTTTATAAAATGTTTAATTTAATTAATATGTTTCCATGAAGGTTTGGACAAAATATTTTTGGGCCAGCTCATTGATGGAATTAAAATAGAAAATATCAGTTTACATAAGGTGCTTGATGGTGGAGAGGGAATTCTACTCAGTCAGATGCAAATAATGAATAATCTAAAAAATAAATACATATATACATATGTGGTAGTTTAGTCACTAAGTCATGTCTGATTCTTTTGACTCCATGGACTGTAGCCCTCCAGGCTCTTCTGTCCATGGGATTTCCCAGGTAAGGATATGGAGTGGGTTGCCATTTCCTTCTCCAGGGGATCTTCCCAACCAAGGATCAAACCTGTGTCTCCTGCATTGCAGGTGGATTCTTTACCACTGAGTCACCAAGGAAGCCTATATATATATATACATATATATATATGTGTATACACACACACACACATACACACACACACACACACACACACATGTATAGGGCTTCCACCATGGCTCAGCAGGTAAAGAATTTGTCTACAACACAGGAGATGTGGGTTCCATCTCTGGGTTTAGAAGATCCCCTGGAGGAGGGCATGGCAACCCAGCCCAGTATTCTTGCTTGAGGAATCCCATGGACAGAGGAGCCTGGCAGGCTATAGTCCACGGGGTTGCAAAGAGTCAGACACAACAAATTTATAAATTTTCAAGGGCTTCCCTGGTGGCTCATATAGTAAAGAATCTGCCTGCAATGTAGGAGACTAGAGTTTGATTCCTGGGTCGGGATTAAAGAACATTTCTGTATTATACCCAGCCAGTCTCTTGAAGGTGCATTCATCTTCTTAACCAGACACTATATCTTCCTTTCTGCTATGTAATGCACTATATCTTCCTTTCTGCTATGTAATGCACGTCTTGTAAGTCCTAATCTTGGGTTGGGATTAAAGTACATTTCTGTATTATACCCAGCCAGTCTCTTGAAGGTGCACTCATCTTCTTAATCAGACATTATATCTTCCTTTCTGCTACGTAATGAACATCTTATAAGTCCTACCCTTGCCAATTTAAGAAATTCTGTCATTAATATAGGGGTTATATCACCTCATTCTTTAAGGTGGGTTTCGTCTCTGACAGATATGTCCTGGTTCTTCCTTTTTGTCATAGAATTTGACATCATTATGTGCTACTAAACCTGAAGTCCACTATTTCCTCCCCCCCCAAGTTTGGTCTTTGTCACTTTATCCTATGGGTCTGGTCTGTGGAGGCTTTCCTTTCTTTGCCTCCTCTGCCCTTCCTCCTCCTCACTACAGAGGTTACAAAGCTGAGAGCAGGGAGGGAGGAGCCTCAGGAAGACAGTTTCTTACATACTAGTTACAACACGCAGGCTTTGTTATTTATTTATTTACTTTTTTTTTTTTTTTTTTAAATTTTGGCTGAAGAAAGTCAAATAAAGGAAGTCTGAGGAAAAACATCTCTCTCTGGGACCTCGGCTTCAGCCGCTTCTCCTTGTTTTAACAAAATCATTTTTGATTCTGAATTTTTTTGCTTCCAGAACCAAGTTGATTTTAAAATGTTAGGCGTATTCCAGGACCCAAGACCCCAAGGAGTTAAACTGTCTGCTGATTATTTAGACCACCCACCTGCAGTAGATGCATGGTCTGTCCAAACTCCACCAAAATGCAAAAGCCTGACTCTGACTATCTCTCCAAACAGTGCCCAGGAGGGTTTGCTCCTCTTCAGAACTGCTGAGTTAGACAGGAATTTCACTCCTTTGGCCCAGTGTTCCTTGCAGGTGGGGAGGGAAAGGGAAATTAAGACACAAATTCCATTGCTGGTGAATAAATGTTGGACTCCAGAGACTAGTCTACCTAAAACTGGAGAAGGAAATTTGGGCTTCATATACTTATGCACTTGTGCTTCCATTCAAATGTTTCCTTTTTGTTTTTTTTTTTTTTTTAACATATAAGTTCCCATGAAAAGCATTCTCTTTTCAGTAGCATAATCAAATGTGAAATAAGAAAACTTCCATGTTGAAATTACTTTCAGATCTTCTTTATGGGTCATGCAAACAAAACATTCATATTACTTTATATTCAAATCCATTTTTAAAATAAAAGCTTGATGCCTCATCTTATTCACTAAATGACTTCTGACTGTGTCCAAAAGAGTGGATCCACTCAAACTTTGGCACTACTGGTGGCATTTAAAAGAATGGAAGACAGTGTAAATGTGGTAGGCAGAATTATAAGAATGGCCCCTAAAGATTCTTACCTTTGTGTGATTCCCTCCCCTGTGAATATGATGGGATATCACTCCTGCAGTTATGTCACACTGCATGCCAAAGGGCTTTTGCAGATGTAATTAGGGTTGCTAATTGTTCGGCCTTAAAGTAGAGATCGCTTGGTGAACTAGGTCTAATTACATGATGCCTTTAAAGAGAGAATTTTCTCTGCTGGTGGCAGATGAGGAAATTAGAGAGGTTGCCAGCCTAAGAACTGGACACACCATCACTCGTGTGGAAATGGAAGGGTCACGTGATGAGGAATGGGTGCAGCCTCTAGCATATGAGAGTGCCCCCAGCTGGCAGCCAGGGCTGGGGCTGGATTCTCCAACAGTCCAAATGGCTTAGGAGTTGATTCTTCTCCCACAGTCTCCAGATAAGAACTTAGCCAACCCACAGAACCTCAAAACTGTGAGTAACAGATGGGTGTTCCTTTTAGGTCACTGAAATTGTGGTCATTTATTTGGCAGCAGTAGAAAACTCATACAAAAGGAGATGAAGGGGGTCTTGAAGGGGATGAAGAGCCCCAGAGGCATTCAGAGTCATAACGGCATTCCTGGAACAAGCATCCTCCTTTCAGGGAGAGGAGACGCCTAAGCTGGGAATAAAGTTAGAGCAGATGGATAAATTCTGAGGTAATTCTTAATATGTTATTTTATAACCATGTTCCATCTGCTGTTTTTGAATCTGCTTCTCAGAATCCACTCCTCCACTCCAAACCCACAAGGAGGACAAGGAGATTGGTGAGCCTCCTTGACCAGGCCAGCATCACACGGTGGCAGCAGCTTGGGCACACTTGTCCCTTCCTGTCCTTCGAGTATCCCTTCACCTTTCAGGAAGTGAGGGCTACAAGACTGTACTCTCTTGGACACCTGCTCTCACCACACCGTTCATTAGTCCTGACTGGCTCCTCCAGCCCCACTAAACAAGCTACCCAACCACCTGTTAGTTGGTGGGTCATTTTCTCCTCTGCCCAAAGAGGCAGAAAGTAGGGTGGTCCAGAGAGGTCCTTACTTGGAAGTTCTTTACTAGACAATTGTAAGTTACTCCCAGGGAAAGCTGAGATCCAGGACCAGGGTTTCCAAACAGAAAAACAGCAAGAGTAGCCAAAAAGAAGGAGCTAGAAAAATAAACAGGAGATGTTGAGAGAAAAGTAAATATATAGACTGGTCCAACTTAATTTTGTTGGGAAGACTTATGCTGGTTTGAGTCATTTTAAGAAATTAGATACTAAGCTACGGGATCTGGCTCTTTGATCTCATTTATCATTCTGAAATCTCATCCATTTGAATGTCAGTCTTTTCTTCTCAGTCTTACTGTGTTGATTTCTCTGCAGTACTGTCACTCTCTCTTAACTTCTGGAAACGTCTTGCTTAGCTTTCCTAACACTAGCCTCTCCTGTTTTTTCTACTATATCTCTGCCTTCTTCTTCTCTTTCTCTTTTGTAAGATCATGTACCTCCACTCACCCTAAAAACTGCTATGTCTCAATGACTCATCCTTGACCAGCTTCTCACTCTTCCATTCATCCTAGGTTATTTCATTCACTCCTATGGCTCAGCTCCAACACCCACATATGCTGATGATTTCTAAATGCCTTGAGCTCTTGAGATGTGCATACCACTGTCTCCTGGACACTGCAGTTGGATGTTCCCATTGGCACCTCTAACTCAACATATCTGTTCCCCAAATCATGTTCTTTTTTCTTGATCACTGTCTGGTTTAATAATAACTTCACGCACCAAATATTACTATAAATCTACCTACTGTGGGTATTAAATTCTCATTCTTATGTCCTAAGAACCAAGTTACTTAGGTGAATAATAAACAATTAACTACTAATGAGGAATAGTCAACCAATTATTCCTTAGCTTCAGGAAAAAAAATAAAATAAATATAGCAAGACAAGAAAAGTCCAGTTTACTACTTGATAGGGATATAAGTGAACAGTATTTCCCTGATCAAGTCTATATGCCACCAGAAGCTGAGCTTTCACAGGGAAACCTGCTTTAGATGAGGCACAGTCTGGAACTGACAGGATAATCCTCTTCTAAAAATTATCTCAACCTAATCATAGGAGCTCATGCTTCTCCCTAAACTATAAAAGCTTAGTCCTTTGATGATTCTAAGCCTGGCAGTTCCCTTACTTGAGTAGCTAACTCCCTAATAGCTTTAGCTTCCTATTGAGGAACTAGTATTTTCTGGAACAAATAGCCCATAGAGACGGCTTCTCCCACTGCTTCAGGTCCACTTGTCCTTATTTCTTTCACACAAGCCAGGAAGATAATTTACACATACCTCTTGTTACTATTCCATTTAATTATAATATAATCCTTCATATGCAAACATGAAAACAGCAATCATGTTTTATTCCAAGTTCTAATTGCATGTAGCAATCATGTGCTTTCACTAAATTATTTCCATCAAGCATACATAGCACCATTATTTCCAGTATGCCAAAAGACCCACCTGCAGTCTCCCACCCCCATCAGAAAAACCAATTCAAGTTTCACACATTTGCTTTGCAGTTTCATACGGTGTCCCTCCCCCATAAACACACACACACACACACACACACACACACACACACACACCTCTCTACATCTCAAATCTGTGTGAGCTCCACTCCTCTGTTACACTTTCCTTTCCCACCAGCATCAGACTTTGAGATGCTAAGTGTGTTTCCACCTTTCCCCTTCTTTCTTTTGTGCATGGGGACATTATCAGCTGACTGTTCTCCTTATCCATTTCCTGTTCCTCTCCTCTAATATGTCAGTTTCTGTTCCTCACCAGCAGAGCCCCTATTCCTCTCTTTTCTTCTTCAGTAACACCTAAACTAGCCTTATTAATATCAACCAACAATTAATATTTCTTATTTTTTAAACAACAACAACAGAAATACAGATTTTTTTTAAAAAAGGCAAAAGAGCATTCATTTTCCTGTGTTCATGCTGAAGTTCATTTCTCACTTGAGGAATTGTGCATTCTTTTCCTTATTCCCTCCCAACTCCCCTTTTACATCACATCATTGGAAACAAGCCTAGAAATTAGTTAAGCTATGTATATAAAAACGAAAGCTAGAGAAAGAAAACATGTGATAGTGAGGTGGTGAATTATCAAACGCTGGAGTTAGCGAACATTTGAATTTTTGCTTCTGCTCTTCAAGGTTTTGTGCTATTGGGTACATTCCAAGGTAGGCCTCAAGCTATTGCCGGAAGGGTCATTTCAGTAGGTTTTTCTTTTACTTTTTTCCAAAGATGTTATCAATCAAGCTTTCCCAAAGGCTCAAAGGCTATTAGCAAAGCAAAAGGGAGCCTCAGTGTCTCAGAGGCAGGATCACCATCTGCTGCAGGAAGCAGGAACTAAACCAAGCGGATTCGGCCTTGCACTGGGTCTCTGTGCTTTGAGAAAAAGCCTGAGAGAACTCTGAAGACTTGAAAACACCCAGCATGACTTCACCATTAAAAAAAAAAAATCCTGGAGTGTTCCAGAAACATGAAGACAAGCTCAGTACTGTACAGCCAGGGGAGGCACTCCTCTGGGACTAGTTTGTGGAATTAAGAAAAATGACTTTTGAGAAGTAGCTATCTCAGAACAATCAGGGACTTTTCCCCCTTTTTTCAGAGCTGAGCTGCATGCTCACTAGTCTTAAATGCAAAGGTTGACTGTAAAATAAAACAGAAAAAATAGGTATGCTTTCTATGTGGCCAGCTACCAATCTGCCTAGCCTGAGTGGGGATTCCTGTCCTAGCAGAGAGGCGGACTGTGTGTGTGTTGTGTTTGTTTTTATTTTTTAGTATTGCATTTCAGCCATTTTAGTTGTGAAAGGCTTTGAAATTTACTAAGAAGGACAACCAATTAAAGTCTAAGTTAGTGATTATGAATTCACTCTACTATTAAACGGGTGCGAAAAGGCACACAGTCTCTCTCAGCATCGGTTTCCTGATTTATAAAGGAAAAAAACAACAATGCTGCTTCAAGGCTGATTTCTTACTGTTATCACAGCCCTGGTTTAAATGTTAACCCCTCACAGGGAGCTATCCTATCCAAAGTGTCTCTCTCCAATCACATAACCACTTTCTGTCACAGTGAAAGTGAAAGTGAAGTTGCTCAGTTGTGTCCGACTCTTTGTGACCCCATGGACTGTAGCCTACCAGTCTCCTCAGTCCATGGGATTTTCCAGGCAAGAATACTGGAGTGGGTTGCCATTTCCTTCTCCAGGGGATCTTCCCGACCCAGAGATCGAACCGGGGTCTCTCGCGTTGCGGGCAGATGCTTTACCGTCTGAGCCACCAGGGAAGCCCCTAGTTTCAATTCCTTCCCCAAACTCTGCTTTTTTATTTGTTGAGTGTCTCCTTCAATTAGAATATAAGCACTCTGAGAGTAAGGACATTTGTCTTTGATGATTCGTTCCACAAGTATTGCTAAGTAAGTGGCTTCTGGGTGCCAGACGCCACTCACGGTGATGGGGCTGCATCAGTCAAGTACGGAATTAAAGAGCCTATTTTCTGATAGAACAGTCAAGAGTCTTGACAAATAAGCAAAGAATATATAATGCATCCAGTGGTAACAGGCTTTGAAAAAGGATACAGAAAGGTAAGGGCTTCCCAGGTGGCTCAGGGGTAAGAATCCGCCTGCCGATGCCCGAGACACAGGAGATGTGGGTTCCATCCCTGGGTCAGGCAGAGTCCCCTGAAGGAGGAAATGGCAACCTGCTTCAGCATGCTTACCTGGAAAATTCCACGGACAGAGGAGCCTGGCGGGCTCTAGTCCATCAGGTCGCAGAGAGTTGGATATGATTGCGTGACGGCACAGAGGCCAAGAAGGGTAAAAGAATGAAACGTATAGTTAGGATGGTGTAACTTATATAGGGTCATCAGGGAGGGTCTCTCTGAGTAGATCACATTTTAAAGGAGACCTGGAAGAAGTAAGTGAGCAAGGCCTGCAGATATGTGGTGCATTCCAGAAAGTGGGAGTTCTTAGAGCAAAGCCCGCCCTCGCCACCCCCTCCTTGGTTCCAAGAATAACAAGGGCTGTGTGCCTGGAACAGTAAGTGAGGGGCCTGGTAGGAGAAGATGTAAACGAAGCCCAGCTCATGGAAGAACATGTAGTTCATGGTAAAGACTTTGGATTTTAAGTGAGATGGAGACATGGGCTGGTTTGAGGTAAAGGAGTGACTTTTTGGTTTTTGAGTCTCACTATGCAGCTGCATGGAAAACAGATTGAATTTTTGCTTTGAATTGAATTTTTGAATTGACTGGAAGCAATGTGACCTGTAGAGGTTAAAACAATGATCCAGAGAAGAAATAAAGGTACTTTGAAAGGGTAGTACCAATGGTGGTAGTGAGAATGGCTTCAGTTCCAGATATATATTTTAAGGTAGAAGCCACAGGATTTCCTGACAGATTAAATGTGGGTGGGGATGGAGGGGAAGAAAGAAAAATCAAGAATGTCTCTCAGGTTTTGACCTGAAAAACTAGAATAGAAATGAGGAGCTTACTGGAAAAGAAGGTTAACAAGACAAGGAGGGAGGCAGGATGAGGAGTTTGCTTTTAAACACACTAATAAACTTTGAGATACCTATTAGAAATCCAAGTGGAAATGTTGAATAAGTTAGATATACTGACTCAGAAGTTCAAGTGAAGATATAGAGGCTGGAGATATAAATTTGGGCAACATCAGCAAATAGATAAAATTGAAAACCATCTCTTTCACCATTGTATCTCTGATGCTCAACACAGTATAGATATTCAATAAATATTTGTTAAATGAATGAATGAATGGTATGAGGATCAAACAAGATAATGGGTATGAATGTGTTTTTCAAACTATAAATCCCTCTGCAAAGAAAAGGTCATATTCAATAGTATAGTACAATTATCTTACAAACCCAGTGTGCTGCAGTTCATGGGACTCAAGGAGTCGGACATGACTGAATGACTGAACAACAATCTTACAAACAGAAAACCTTTGAATGAGCAGTAAAGATTTAGCAAAAGTACAACTAGAAATCTTGCTTGTAACAGAAACAAACTCCAGATGGCTTCTTTCCTCCTCCCCCTTTTGATATTTAAAGTTGATACTGTCTTATACTATAATTAAGGGCAGTAAGGAACCAAAAAAAAACTGAATGCTAGTGAAATATAGCAATATTTTTTTCAGTGATGGCTCTTCAAGTTGTCAAAAAGATTTTCACAAATTTTCAAGTGGTTTCAGAAGGAATGTTTTTTAAAAGGTAATTCTAAAACTGTATGAGTTTTACACTGACTTTCCCACACTAGATCACTCCATAATTCTAAATCCAATTGGCATTATTTGGCACTAAAAGAAAATAGCCTTGACTTCCTTACATCACAGCCCAGTATTTTCATTTTTTTAAAAAAGTTGCTCGATGAATCTTATTACTGGGCAAAATATTGCCTTGGGGCCTAAGTAACCATCCTAGAAAAATCCCCTAGTAAATTTCACATGATTGAAATTAAAAACTGCAAGCTATATTTCCTCTATTGCTTATGTAAATATAACAAGGTTAAGGGTTTTCTGTCTATGAAAGCTGAATGTTGTAATATGAAGACTTAAATTTTTTTCTTGGAGCAAGAGAGGGGATAGGTAGGTAGGTGAATGGATAAGTGGATAGGTGAACTTATTTACAAAACAGAAAGAGTTATAGATGTAGCAAACAAACTTATGGTTACCAAAGGGAAAAGAGTAGGAGAGATAAACTGGGAGATTGGGACTGACATATACACACTACTATTAATGCATATAAAATAGATAATTAAGAAGAACCTACTGCTTGGCACTGGGAACCTTACTCAGTACTCTGTAAGGATCTATACATGTGAAAAGAATCTAAAAAAAAGTGGATATATCACTTTGCTATACAGCAGAAACCAACATAATATTGTAAATCAACTATATTCCAATAAAATTCTTAAAAAATTAAAAAATAAAAGTTGTAAATTTTATTTCCTCTATTGCCTATGGAATTATAATAAGGTTAAGGGTTTTCTGTCTATGAAAGCTGAGAGCTGTGAGATAAAGACAGTTTTTCTTGGAGCAAGAGACAGGATAGATAGGTAAAGAAATGAATGAATGGATTGGTGGTGGAATGGATGTTGGATGAATAGAAGTGAGGGTTGGGAGAAAAAAAGGCAGGAAGATGTAAAAGAATGAAGAGGAAAATAAGATATTCTGACTTTAACAAGGAGCCAGAACAATTCAATAGAATAGTCCTTTTAAAAATTGGCTGGTATAATTGATATCCCTATTGGAAAAATAAACCTTAATGCTAATCTCACATAATACACAAAAATTAACTTGAAATGGATCACAGAAGTAAGTGTAATAACTAAATCTATAAACTGTCTAGAAGAAAACATGGGAAAAAATGATGTTGATTCAAGCAAACAGTGTTTAGGACACTGAAAGCATGAACTATAAAAGGAAAAGTATTATATATTAAATTTCATCAAATTTTAAATATTTTCTTTTTGAAAATCACTAACTATGGTTTTTCCAGTAGTCATGTATGGATGTGAAAGTTGGACCATAAAGAAAGTTGAGCACCAAAAAATTGATGCTTTTGAACTGTGGTGTTGGAAAAGACTCTTGAGAGTCCCTTTGACTGCAAGGAGAGCAAACCAGTCAATCCTATAGGAAATCAGTACTGAATAGTCATTGAAAGGACTGATGCTGAAGCTGAAGCTCCAATACCTTGGCCACCTGATGCGAAGAACTGACTCATTGGAAAAGACCCTGATGCTGGGAAAATTGAAGGCAGGAGGAGAAGGGGACGACAGAGGACGAGATGGTTGGTTGGCATCACCAACTTGATGGTCATAAGTTGGAGCAAGCTCCAGGAGTTGATGGACAGGGAAGCCTGGGATGCTGCACTCCATGGGGTCACAAAGAGTTGGACATGACTGAGTGACTGAACTGACTGACTGAAACCTCAGAAGGAAAGAGTGAATATAGCAGATAAAAATATGTTAACAAATATTGGTCAAAAATATGCCAAATACACTTAAAAACATCAATCAACTGATCTCATCAGTTTAGTGAACTTCAAACAGATAAATACAAAGAAAACCAAAACAAGGCTCACTATAAACTGCTGAAACCCAAAGAAAATAGCAGCCAAAGAAAAAGTACACATTACACACAGAGGAACGATATTAAAAATTAGAGACAGCATAAGTCCAAAGAATAAATCTTTCAAATGCTAAAAACAAATAAATAAAAGAAAAACAAACGACAGCAACAACAACAACAAAATCTTTCAAGCTAGAGCATTCATCCAATGGAGATGTTCTTCAGAAAGGAAGGCAAAATGACATTTCCAGATAAACGAAAGGTGAGAGCATATGCTGGTAGCCAGCCCGCACTATAAGAAATGACAAAGGAAGTTATTCTGGGTGAACAGAAATCATACCCGCCTTATAGGAGGAACGTAAGACACTAAAGACAGTAAATATGTGACTAGGTATAAAGGCCATTTTTAAATTTTTTAAAAGATAATGACTATGTAAAGTCAAATAACAACGATGTAACACATGCAGCAGTTACATATGCAAAATCAATAGTACAAAAATGTTAAGGATGGTAAATAGAATAGGTGAATATTGTAATTGGCTAGAGCAACCCCTAAAACAGTAAGAATACAAAAGTTGTAATTAAAAATCCAATAAAGGAGATATAATACAATATGGAGAAATAGTTTATTAATCCAAGGTAAGGCAAGAAAGAAAGAATAAAGAGCAGACAAACAAGAACCAAAGAGATTTATACCTAATCATATCAATAATCATATTAAATTTAAGTAGACTAAACACGCCAATTAAAGACAGAGTTTCTCTTACTGAATAGAAAATCCCAATATATGCTATTTACAAATAATGCACTTTCTAAAGACACAGGTAAACCCCAGAAAACACAAATTTTGGTATTAGAATGATAAAAGAAACATCTCTACAAATCCTGCTGATATTAATAGGAATATGTCAGGACATTGATACTGAAACCTTAAAATCTAACGTCATGACCCAGCTGGCTAAATGTTCATTCAGAGTAATGACCAAGAGTTAACATAAACCATGGCTTGTGCTAAACAGTTCATGTGTATCCTTTCAGCCCTCCCACAGCCCTCTAGGGTAGATATAGTTTTGTTCATATTTTGTAGATGAGGAACTCAAGACTTACAGAGAATAATTGACTTGCCCAAGGTCCTACACCTTGTTAAGAGCAGAGACACTTACTGGATTCACATCTTGGGATTATTTTTAGTCTCAAAACTGTCTCATTAGAATGAATCTAAATGAATATATTATATTTTAAAGGAAGAACAATTTTTTTTCTTCACTAAAACGATTTTATAGCCTGAAGGTCATGAAGGAAGAATTGAAAAGCTACTCACTGAATTGCTGCCACTGTTGCCATGGAAACCTGAAAAGAGATTACATACACATCAGTTTTACAACTCCATCTTTTAATAGGTGCAGAACATAACCACAGGCTGCTGATTCCTCATGGAAAACACCCTGAAAAATCCATTTAATCAAAAACCTCCTCAGCTTTTTCTCTAATACAAAAATCCCAATTCACACAGTAAGTTGAACTTTGCCAGATAGGTGGATAATGATTCCTTTCTCTGAACTGCTGCCCATCCTCTGCCTGTTAAGACATGAACCAAGACCAAAACAATTTTAAATAATACTGAAAAGCAAGAACAAGAGGTTACAGTGCATAGGATGCATCTGTCTTAAGGGCCAGATCAAGAGGTGCTGAGAGGGACATGTGGGCACAGATTTAAAGGAGTGGTAAATATCACTGAGATAAATAGGCAAACATAAATCAGTCTCTCCCAGACAACAGAGGCAACATCCTTCACTAGAAACAAAATAAAATGCTCTTTGGCAGCACAGACCAATCACTTAGTATTTCTGTGATACTGAAGTATGTGTGTGTGTGCTAAATTGCTTCAGTCATGTCCAGTTCTTTGCAACCCTATGGACTGTAGCCCATCGGGTCCCGCTGTCCATGAGATTCTTCAGGCAAGAATACTGGAGTGAGTTGCCATGCCCTTCTCCAGGGGATCTTCCTGACCCAGGGATCAAACCCGCGTCTCTTACGTCTCCTGCATTGGCAGGCAGGTTCTTCACCACTAGCACCACCTGGGAAGCCTGAAGAAGTACAGAAGTATACTGTCAACTCAAAGTCAGCGGTCAAGGTAAGATAAAATTCTGAAACTGAATAAGACATAAGTCTGTTTACAAATAGTGATGTCCTTGCTTATCTAAATTTAGGCCAGTTAATGAGCCCCTCTGCAAACTGATTTAAAAAGTCATAAAAGAAAACTGAAGCAAGAACAGTAGGTACAGAAAAGTAAGATATGATTTGCCTTATTTCTTTTTTCGCGATGTTTGACTCAGGCTCAGTCCAGTAGAAATGACTTAGTAAATACCTTCTTTAGGATTTGCTTTGGTTTCAAATGGTAGAAACCCCAAAGTAACAACATAGAATTTTGTTTTTGAACCACACAGAATTTTATTTCTCTCATATTTAAGTCCTCAGAGAGCACCAAGAGTTGCTCTGGCAGCTCCACAATCATCAGAGACCCAGGCTTCCCCCAGTTTGTCACCCCACTATACTCTGCCTGTGACTTCCAACTCATGCTCCAAGGTGGCTGTTCCCACTGCAGCCCACATATTCACAACAGAGCCAGCACAAAGGAGAAAGGAGGGGCAGTCCCTTCCCCTTTAAGGACACCACTCTCTACTTCCATACACTTTCTACTTAATTCCATTGACCATGCCCCACATGACTTGGTCTACCCCTGTGTGCCACAGACAAGCAGAACTCAGAAACCACCAAAGAGGAAGGGGGCAGTTGTTCTCTGCATGGTCCAGGGAACCACAGGAGTCAGAATTTTAGGGATTCGTTCATTTGTTCATATATTCATTCAAGACACAATTATTAATCATATGGCATGTGTCAGATTCTAAGACATAAGAAAGATAACATGACACATAAGTCAATACATCATTTCAACACAGTGGGTCAGGAATCTCACAGAGGTAAAAATTAGCAAACTTTGTTGCATTCCAAGGAAAGTTTTGGAGGAAATTGTCATAGAGGAAACGCCATGTAAAATAAGTCTTAAAAAAATATATGACTTTGCCAACTATTCTGGAGGAAAAGAGTAGGGGCCTAGGGGGAGGGAGGCAAGAGTGATTAGAGAGGACTGGAAAGTAGAGGAGGCATTCCAGGCAGAAGGAAGAACAGATGCAAATGTGACAAAATATGGGAAAGCATGGCTTTCGGGGAGCTCTGTACAGTTCCACAGGGGGTGGGAAGGAAGAAGGGAGCCGGGAGGAGTGGTAGACGACACGGAGATGTAGACAGGCCGGAGAGCTTACAAATATGCTGTGCTCAGTGGAAAGCCACAGGAGAGGTCCAGGAACGTGAGGATCACAAGGAGTTTGTGTTTTGAACCATTAGTCTAGAGGATGTATGGAAATGTGGGAGCCGAATGGGCATAACTGAAAGCAGGAAAACTGTTCATTTATCAAGTATTTGCTGAGCACAAGTCTGTGCCAGACCCTATGGCAAGTGGGAAGGATACCAAATGGAGTGCAACAGAAAGGGGAGCACTTAAGGACCCACAGCAGAGGGGGAGACATGAACCAGTGTTTTAGCAGCATTCTGTGACTTGTGTGACTGCAGGAAGGCAGAGGGTGACTTAGTCTTACTAGGGAAATTTCTTCTCCCAGTCCCCTGTCTGTGGAGCTATGCAGGGTCCTCTGATCTCCACAGAGCTCTCGTGTTCTTCCTCCCTCTTCTAACACTCTCACTTTCTCTTCCTCTCGTGGCTTCCAGAACCACTTCCTGCCCTTCCCCATTTGCACACGAGAGCAGTCACAACAACCCTCTACCTGTAGGGTATTACACTATCCCTGTGGTCTCCTACACTATGGCTTTTATAAATGGTCCTTCTATTAAATTCTCAAATTACACAATAGGTGTGCCAGCTGTTTCCTGCCAGGAATCTGACTAATATAATCACCATCCTCACTGACACTCCATTTCTTCCTAATTTTCTAGCAGGAATGATCCAACCCCCAAGTGGTTCATAGCTCTTGGTGGATAGGTCAAAGGTCATAATCTGTTGTGCTCAGGTGAGTTAGGATGAGTAAAACTAAAATTTCTTGCTACCAAGAAGTTTCAAAATTAGTGGGGAAGATAACCTTGTGCATAATTAACAGTAAAATCCACCTAACTAATCTTTGGCATACTTTCTGGGCATGGCATAGTTTAAGAAAGTAGTCTAGATAAAATTAAAACCATTCTTTCCATGAGGAGATACTGGTCAAAGTGTATGAACTTTCAGTTATAAGATTAACACGTTCTGGAGATCTAATGTATAGCATGGTGATTACAACTAATAATATTGTATTGTATACTTGGAACATTGCTAAAAGAATAGATCTTAAATGTTCTCACTACAAAAAAGAAATAGTAATCATGTTATGGGACAGACATACTACCTAATGCTAAGGTAGTAATCAGTTTGCAATATACGAATGTATCAAATCAACACTCTTACACCTTAAATTTACACACTGTTATATGTCAATTATATCTCAACAAAATCAGGAAAAAAGGTTGCCCCCGCCACCTCCCTCCCCCCCCCCCCAAAGAAAAACACCAGCTTAAAATAATCAAATGAAAACTCAGGGAAGCACTGGAGTTTGTGCAAGGCCACAAGTACTGGAGCTTATCCAAGAGGGAAGCAGGATTTGAGTTCAGTTCAAACTGCCTTCCACTTCCTATTTATTTTTTTACAGCTATTCAACAACAGTAGTGGGATTCCCTGGTGGCTCAGTGGTTAAAAAAAAAATCCACCTGCCAATGCAGGAGACACAGATTTAATCCCTGGTCTGGGAAGATCCCACGTGCCGTGAAGCGATTAAGCCTGTGTGCCACAACTGTTGACTGTGTGCTTTACAGCCCAGAAGCCACAACTACTGAGCCCATATGCCTCAACTACTGAAGCCCACGCACCCTAAGGCCCATGCTCTGCAACAAGAGAAGCACTGCAATGAGAAGTCCGTGTACCGCAACTAGAGAGTAGCCCCGCCTCAGCCCAACTATAGGAAAGCCTGTGCAACAAGACCCAGCACAGCCCCAAATAAATTAATTTGTAAAAAATATATTAGCAAATTCATGTTTGTTCCACCCCATCTCTCTCCCATGCTAGAATTTCATATCTCAGAAACTGTTCAATAAACATCTGTTAAATAATTTTTTAAAAATCAACATTTCCAATTCCCCACTCTAGGGGAATTGTATATTGTATATCCAAAGTGAATGTTCAGTTCTAATCCAGTCAGGGTGGATCACAATACACACATTTGGCACTCTGGAGGGAGAGGATATTTCCAGAGAAAGTGTACTGGTACAGGATGGGCAGACATCACTAAAAGTATCTATCGCGCAGACAGTAGACCCTGTTAGTGTTTCTTTAAATGGATTATTTCCATAAGGCAGATTATAATGTGCCAAGAAAGACTGATTTAAAGCCTATCTTGTCATAAGGTATTTGAGTGTTTTTTTTTTTTTTTTTGAAGAGAAGGGATAATAGCGTATTTACAACTCAATTATATTTCTATTATTCTAGTTCTAGTCAAATTAGGCATTCCTTAGTTCCACAGTGATTTTTCACAGGGAGGGGTGTTGTCACACCTGCTACGCAGCTGGGTCCAAGGACTGCCTGCATGCTCCCAGTATGCTCTGGGGTTAGTTTCCATGCCAACCAGTCTAGGAGTGTTTCCACCCTATCTACCCGCTCCAGGACAGACATTAATAGGATAGACATATATGAGGAAGAGTAAAAGACAGGCTGAATAAGTGTATGTAATTATTTTTGTAGCATTGAGGTCCTAAATTATTCCTTAAGCTAGTCCTCTTTATAACACAAGATAATAGGAGACAGATTATGATGTCTTTCATGCTAGGTGCTAGAGCTCTTTCAAATATGCTATCATATTATCCTCAGAGCATCCCTAAAAGATAAGAAAGGTCTCATTTTGCAGACTGGGAAACTAAGGCACAGGATGGTGAAATGTACATCTCACACATCTGGGATAAAGCAATTCCAGTGTTAGAATAAAATTCAAGAATACTACCTGTAAAATCTGCATTTTCACTTTTTTTCCTCCTCTGTCTCCATTAGCTTTAAGCTCCAGAGCAAATCAATTCAATCAATTTTGATTAAATATCACCCTCATTATAGTTAACTGTAAAAATAGCCAAAATGGTGCGGATGGTAAAATTAGTTAAATGGTGGGGGCGGTTATTAGGAAGGAAAACTGGATAAACTATTAAAGAAAAAGCAGGTGAATACAAATTTTGGGTTACAGAAAAGCAAATATAAATGTTTAACAAAGTATTTCACCTAAATTTTTCAAGGAAAAGAAATGACTTGGCTTTGATAAGGCATATATGTGACTCAGAGAAACAATAATATGATGTCAATATGGCCAAGACTGTCAAGAGATACCTCAGGGACTGAGAGGGAAACTCAGGAAGATGTGTTCAAAAAAGAAAGAAGAGTTAAAATGCTGTCAGCCCCTCATTCGTATACCTATGGCAGATCTATGTTGATATATAGCAGAAACCAACACAATATTGTAATTATCCTTCAATTAAAAATAATTTTAAAAAAGAAATTAAAAAAGAAAGCTGGGAAAAAGAATGTATTATAAAAGCCCAAATCTTATATTCTAAGAATGCATATAATAAAAGAGTTAAAAGCCAAAAAACAATGTTGTCAGCCTCTGTTTTATCTTTTCTAGAGACTGTATTTGGCCTCAACAGTCTTAAGGAGAGATCAGGAGAGCAACCAGTGAAGGATAAAAAGATGTAGGCTGAGCATACACTAAATCCTGCTTAAGTGCTGACTCCATTGTCTTAAACACCTCAAGATCCATCTCACCTCCCTACTCCATGCAAAAAGCTACAAACAAAAAAGACAGCATTCTAGCCAGAAAATGCCGAAATGCCAGAATATAATTTTATGCCCCTAATGTCTTTCCTGATGCTGAAGCTGAAACTCCAATACTTTGGCCACCTGATGTGAAGAGTTGACTCACTGGAAAAGACCGTGATGCTGGGAGGGATTGGGGGCAGGAGGAGAAGGGGACGACAGAGGATGAGATGGCTGGATGGCATCACCGACTCGATGGGCATGAGTTTGAGTAAACTCCGGGAGTTGGTGATGGACAGGGAGGCCTGGCGTGCTGCGATTCATGGGGTCGCAGAGAGTCGGACACGACTGAGCGACTGAACTGAACTGAACTGAATGTTTGCCCAAAGTAAAAATTAATCACTTCAAAAGCAAGTCAAATGTTAATAGCCAGTGACAAGCTAGTGTTAGATGCTTCCCGCACCCAGAGATTTGGGTATCCAGAATACTTATTCTGGACTCAAAAGTACATATACACACATTTATATTTGTTTCTCCCCTCTCTTATTCCCTTATCACACAATATAAGATGTTAACTTTATATCCCAGTATTTAAATGTTGTTAAGTTTGCATCATAATATTTCAGTTATGGGGTATCAAGAAGAAGAGTAATCATGACTCAACAATTTACCTCCTCTTCTGGATGAGGCATTAGTGCATTTTCAGTCTGCAGGATAGTTGTATTATGTTAGGTGGAATTATGACCTTGTCCCTGTCTTTATTTGGAGGTTAAGTAGGGTCTATCGAGATATGTATGAGTGCCAAGTTGACAAGAGGTGGACTTGTGATGAGTAATTTTATGTGTTAAGATAACCAGGCCACTAAATGCTCAAATACCTGGTTAAACACTTCTGGTTGTGTAGGTGAGGGTATTTCTGGAAGAAATTAGCACTTGAATTGGTAAAGCAGACTGCTCTCCTCAATGTGGGTGGGTCTCATCCAGCCCATTGAGGGCTAGTGTCAGGGAGAGCTGATCTCCCCACACTTCTCAGATTCTGAAAGTGGCAATCTCACTCACATGGCTACACCATAAGTCAGAATCTTCTTGGCCTGGAACTCAGCAAATCCCTCAGGAAACCTCTTTGTTCCTTAGTACCAAGCCTAGGAAATTTCCATTGCCTATATTTGCCTTGGGACAATGAGCCCAGACAACCTCATCCCCCATACCCTTCCATCCCCAAGGAGAAGAGGAGGGCTCTGGAGTGAGGCTTAAGAAGTTCAGATCCAGGCCCACAGTGAGCATTTTACTGACCAACAGCACTTACAACGAGTGAACATAGGCAATGCTGTTAATACATCTCTCTGACCTTCAGTGTTCCTATGTGCAAACTATGAATATTAACAATACCAATTTCATAGGGCTATAGTGAGCATCAATAAGAAAATCCACACCAAGTTCTGGTTTAGTGTGCAGAACTTAGCAAGCACTCAATAACTGTTAGCTATTTATTAAAACAACTTCTGAGAAGTCTCTCACCAAGGAAACTTTGCTCATCAGACAGACCTTTCTCTAACACTCAAGGAGGGTAAACACAGAGGAGGGCAAGAAAAAACTACAACTGAAAAATGGTGAGGCTGTGAAAGTGGCCAGTCAGGAGGGGCCTATTACACAGTCGCCTAAAGCATGTATTAATATTAAGGGTCTCTGGACAAAAAGGAGTATAGTGTACATAATAGAGTTGAATGGGCACAGTTTAAGCTTCTTAGGAAGAATCTAAGAAGGGATGTATTAAGCATATCCATAAAAATAGAGAGATTTTGTAAATATACTGAATTAAATGAAAGATTTGCACTGAAAACTAGTCTCTTCCCACTCGTTAGAGTGGAAAATCAACAATGCCTTAACAAATTTAGAGTGTGGCTTTTATAGGGTGGACAACTAGGAGACCTAAACAGCTGAATACATGCAGTAAATCTATGCCACATCCAGATCTCAAGGAGAGCTAATGCTTTTTAGGTGATGAAAAAGTAGATTTTGCAGAAGAATTCAAGAGA
The DNA here is from genome assembly GCF_023699985.2 of Odocoileus virginianus. Lineage (NCBI taxonomy): Eukaryota > Metazoa > Chordata > Mammalia > Artiodactyla > Cervidae > Odocoileus > Odocoileus virginianus. The sequence continues at coordinate 58,924,203 of NC_069679.1, read as the reverse complement.
TACAAATGACATATTTAAAGTATTCCAAGTGCGTTTGAAAAAAAAAAAAAGAAAAGATTTGCTGCTTTCAGTATATTGCTCGGAGCAAGAATAATCTCTTCCTTATGTCCCTGGTTCACTCTGCTTTCCCTTTTTAGCATGTTGCCCTTCAGTTGACACACAAAGACATTTCTAATGTGCCATAAACATAGACTTTCCCCATGCAGTATAATGATAAACTAGCTGTTACAAAGAGTTTAGAAGCCAGACAGAGCGTTCCTACATATCTAACCCAAGTTACTTTCTGTGGCTTAACATATTTTCAATAGCAGTTCAACCACATGCTTAACTCTAACATAGGATTCCTTTCACCAGCTATGGAAAAAAATAATCAAAGAGACTATTGCTTCTGTGGAAGTTCTTGTACATGACTCCAGGGGAATTATTCTTTCCCTCATTCCAACATGCTTTATGAGGTTGCCCCAACTTGGTTGCCCTAAAAGCCTGATATATACAACCCTGGTGCACACAGTCATGGAGGCTGGAAGAGTTTCAGGAGCCTCAGAAAGACAAGAAAGAATACTTAAAGCCTGAAGACCATTACTTATTCTGTAGAACATCTAAACAAGTGAAGGAGTTCCTTTCCTAGTCCTCACTATCCCAGTCTTATTCAAAGGACCATTTCTCAAAACTGAAAGTCATCATTCTTAAGACCTTCTGAATATCCTCTGCCATTCCACCTGGATCAGCAAGCTTCTTAACAAGGAGACAGTGTGCCAAAACGCCAGCAGGGAGAGCCTGGACACAGGATACGACCAGCATGCACTTTGGTCTCAGCCTACTGCTGCCTCATTATGAGATTAAGAGTGGATTTAAGGCAGAATGCACTAGGTTTAAATTCTGGCTGCACCTAACTCTGAGAACTTGGACAAATTATTTAACTTTTCAGAGCTTCAATTCTTCATCTATCCAATAAGGATAATAATACCCCGCCTCTGAGTTTGGGAAAAATTAAATAATTTATGTAAAGAATTCAATAAGCACATCGGGTGCAGTACGCCTTATCCCTCCGCGGCGAGCGGCCCAGGCAGCCAGAGGCTTGGGCGTATTCTCCCTAGGTGCGGCGCGCCTTTTCCCTCCGCAGCGAGCGGCCCAGGCAGCCAGAGGCTTGGGCGTACTCTCCCGGGTGCGGCACGCCTTTTCCCTCCGCAGCGAGCGGCTCAGGCAGCCTGAGGCTTGGGCGCCCTCTCTCCCCGGGTACGGCGCGCTTTTTCCCTCCGCGGCCCCAGCACGCACCGCCAGTCGGGTCTCAGGAAGTCTTTAGATAGAAACCGGAGGCCTGTTTGCAGTGTGGGAGGGGGTGGCTTCTCAGGGGCTGAGTTTGCCCTTTTCCCCTCCCCCCTGCCTCCTACCTCCAGCGGGGATGGGCCGGCTCTTCTCTGGAGATTCTCAGTCCCTATGTTTTGCGAACCGCCGGCAGTGTGTTCGGGCCGGTTAATTTTGTCCCTTGCTATCCCACAGTTTAAAAAAGCTCCCTCCGACTGCTCTCAGGGTCTTCGGGCTGGACCTCACCCCAAGCAATGCCGCCCGCTCCTCTCCGTTCCGCCCCGCTTGTTGCTGGCGGGTACGGGCGTCTGGGGTACTTTTCTGCTGGGAGTTGCTTTTAGGCACGTAATCTGTGGGCCTTGTTTAATTTTTCCTCCCAGTTACAGTGCCGAAAACTTCCCCCAGTCCCGCCAGTGAGAGGGTTTCCTGGTGATTGGAAACTTCCTCTATTAAGACTCCCTTCCCGGGACGGGTCTCCGTCCGTAGCTCTTTCGACTCCCTTATTGTCGTTTATATTTTGTCCTACCTCCCTTTGAAGACAATGGGCTGCTTTTCTGGGCGCCTGATGTCCTCTGCTAGCGATCAGAAGTTCTTTTGTGAAATTTGCTCAGCATTCAAATGTTCTTTTGATGAATTTGTAGGAGAGAAAGTGATCTCTCCGTCCTATTCCTCCGCCATCTTGGCTCCTCCTCCTAAAAAGTTTAATCTTGTGCTATGTTGTGCTAAGTCTTACTACTGATTAAAAGAATTAAAATTAACCCATGATACCATTCAGTTCAGTTCAGTTCAGTTGCTCAGTCGTGTCCGACTCTTTGTGACCCCATGAATCGCAGCACGCCAGGCCTCCCTGTCCATCACCAACTCCCGGAGTTTACTCAAACTCATGCCCATCGAGTCGGTGATGCCATCCAGCCATCTCATCCTCTGTCGTCCCCTTCTCCTCCTGCCCCCAATCCCTCCCAGCATCAGGGTCTCTTCCAATGAGTCAACTCTTCTTACACCTATCCAAACTGTAAACAGTTTTCAATGATAATATTGAGTTTAGGTGCGATGCAAAAAGGCAAAATGGTTGTCTGAGGAGGCCTTACAAATAGCTGTGAAAAGAAGAGAAGCGAAAGCAAAGGAGAAAAGGAAAGATATTCCCACTTGAAAGCAGAGTTCCAAAGAATAGCAAGGAGAAATAAGAAAGCCTTCCTCAGCGATCAATGCAAAGAAATAGATGAAAACAACAGAATGGGAAAGACTAGAGATCTCATCAAGAAAATTAGAGATACTAAGAGAACAATTCATGCAAAGATGGGTTCAATAAAGGACAGAAATGGTATGGACCTAACAGAAGCAGAAGATATTAAGAAGAGATGGCAAGAATACACAGAAGGACTGTACAAAAAAGATCTTCATGACCCAGATAATCACGATGGTGTGATCACTCACCTAGAGCCAGACATCCTGGAATGTGATGGGCCTTAGGAAGCATCACTACGAACAAAGCTAGTGGAGGTGATGGAATTCCAGTTGAGCTATTTCAAATCCTGAAAGATGATGTTGTGAAAGTGCTGCACTCAATATGCCAGCAAATTTGGAAAACTCAGCAGTGGCCACAGGTCTGGAAAAGGTCAGTTTTCATTCCAATCCCTAAGAAAGGCAATCCCAAAGAATGTTCAAACTATCGCACAATTGCACTCATCTCACACGCTAGTAAAATAATGCTCAAAATTCTCCAAGCCAGGCTTCAGCAATATGTGAACCGTGAACTTCTAGATGTTTAAGCTGGCTCTAGAAAAAGCAGAGGAATCAGAGATCAAATTGCCAACATCCGCTGGATCATCAAAAAAGCAAGAGAGTTCCAGAAAAACATCTATTTCTGTTTTATTGACTATGCCAAAGCCTTTGACTGTGTGGATCACAATAAACTGTGGAAAATTCTTAAAGAGATGGGAATATCAGACCACCTGACCTGCCTCCTGAGCAATCTGTATGCAGGTCAGGAAGCAACAGTTAGAACTGGACAACAGACTGGTTCCAAACAGGAAAAGGAGTACGTCAAGGTTGCATATTGTCACCCTGCTTATTTAACTTATATGCAGAGTAAATCATGAGAAACGCTGGGCTGTAAGAAGCACAGGCTAGAATCCAGATTGCCAGGAGAAATATCAATAACCTCAGATATGCAGATGATACCACCCTTATGGCAGAAAGTGAAGAGGAACTAAAAAGCCTCTTGATGAAAGTGAAAGAGGAGAGTGAAAAAGTTGGTTTAAAGCTCAACATTCAGAAAACTAAGATCATGGCATCTGGTCCAGACTTTATTTTTTTGGGCTCCAAAATCACTGCAGATGGTGACTGCAGCCATGAAATTAAAAGATGCTTACTCCTTGGAAGGAAAGCTATGACCAACCTAGACAGCATATTAAAAAGCAGAGACATTACTTTGCCAACAAAGGTCCGTCTGGTCAAGGCTATGGTTTTTCCAGTGGTCATGTATGGATGTGAGAGTTGGACTGTGAAGAAAGCTGAGCGCCGAAAAATTTATGCTTTTGAACTGCAGTGTTGGAGAAGACTCTTGAGAGTCCCTTGGACTACAAGGAGATCCAACCAGTCCATCCTAAAGGAAATCAGTCCTGGGTGTTCACTGGAAGGACTGATGCTGAAGCTGAAACTCCAGTACTTTGGCCATCTCATGTGAAGAGTTGACTCATTGGAAAAGACCCTTATGCTGGGAGGGATTGGGGGCAGGAGGAGAAGGGGATGACAGAAGATGAGATGGTTGGATGGCATCACCGATTCTATGGACATGAGTTTGAGTAAACTCTGGGAGTTGGTGATGGACAGGGAGGCCTGGCGTGTTGCGATTCATGGGGTCACAAAGAGTCGGACACAACTGAGCGACTGAACTGAACTGAACTGAATGATAATATTCATCACTTCACTTGTTTAGATGTTATCAGCAGCAGTATGAGATACCCTGATAAGAATGCAAATTTCTGGAGAGTATTTTATTAAATGTATTAAGACTCCACCAAAAAAGTTTATATCTTTGACCCAGTAATTCAACTTCTGAAAGTTGCCCTAAGGAGATACCCAGAAATGCAAACAAAAATGTACAAAAGTATTAACAGAAAAGAAAGAAAAAATAGCATAAATGCTCAACAATAAGGAATTGCCTAAATTATAATAACTCAATACAACAAAATACCATGCATCTGAAGGAGGAAACAGACAGAACAGGCTCCATATTGAAAGCAGGACTCCATCTTGGGCCGGAATGTGGACTTTGAGCTCTATGCCCAGGATCTATGGAAACGACATACCAACTGGAAAACCAGGCCCCCGGATGGATGAGCCCCAGGGCTCATACCTAGACTCTCAGTTGCCTGAAAGAATACCCTAATTATCGGTGTAACTGAATAGAATCATAAATTCTATTATGCTTATTGGAGTATGACTACAGGCCTATTGATAACTGTCCACTGTTAACTACATAGGCTTAAGGCATATGAATGCCTTAAGTTAACTTTGATTGTATCTTTCTTTTCCTTTGTTTAGACTACTTTCAGGGAATTTGGGGAGGTGGGTTTGGGCACAGACACTTAGGGTATATAAGGTTTTCACAAAAACTGGTTAGGGTCCTTGGCTAAGAGGAGACTCTGCCTTGGGCCCACCAGTGTAATAAACTGCAATCCACAATCTGCATTGTCCTTCTGAGTGAGTTTGTTTCCTGGAATGCATGGCTACAACACATCCATTAAAAATAATGTTTTCAAAGGATATTTGATGACATGGGAAAGCCCTTGCAATATAATATTATTTAAAAAATTAGGTATAAAACTTCTAAACATGTAGAGAAAATTACTGAAAGGAAATATGGTTAAAATGTTAACAGTAAATATGTATAATGATGGAAGGAAGAAAAGTATTTTCTTTTGTATAATTTTTATGGTTCAAATTCTCTGTTATAAGCATGCAATTCCATTTACAATTAGATTTTTGTGTCTCTGTTAATTTAGGGCATGCCAATCCACTCTAGTATTCTTGCCTGGATAATCCCATGGACAGAGGAGCCTGGCAGACTACAGTCCATAGGGTCTCACAGAGCTGGACACAACTTAGGGACTTAGCACGGCTACATGCAACGGGAGCCTTCCAAAGAAACAAATCCTTAGCCCCAAATAATCACTCTACTCTAAAGCCATTGCATTAATGCTCCCTGGCAGGTGGACGAGATATTTGTGATAGACAGTCTTAATCCTTCTTCACTTCACCCTACGCCAGTCATAGTGGGTGGGAGGGGAGCCTCACAGGTGGCCTTCGGGTGAACACTGATGGGAAAGTGACAGAGTAGCTGAGATCAAGCAGGCATAGCTGCCTCCATCAGAGACCAGGCTCTGGTCAGCAGGCTGTCACTGAGTCAGCTGCAATAATAGTGATTTATTTCTGCACAAACAATAGGCTGCTGCTTTGCAATCAATCCACATCACTATGAAGGTGAAGGAGTCCACAGTCTGAGAATATTTTCAAACGAGACTTTCTGCGGAATGGCCTGATTTTAAAAGAGAATCATGGCACAATAAATGTGGTTCTTTGAAGTTATCCTTTGATTCACTATCCAGTCATGGCCCACGATGTAAAGGACAAAAGAGATACATATTATGCGAGACTTCATGACTTATGAAGGCAAGTTCTACCAACTTTGTGAGACGGTTGTACTGTTCATTGCTATTATTTAATACTCACAGAGTATTCTATTATTCTGGGGTATCTTGCCAACAATAATTAGTAATTTTTCACATCACTCTGAAGAGAAGGTCAGTATTATTATCATTATTGCCCTCTGAAATATACAAGAACATTATGAAAGCTGATGCCACTGCAGTCACTGGCAAAGCCAAAAGGAAACTTATTTTCTGGCTCCTTGATCAGCAAAAGTTTCACTGAATTGAAATTCTAGGAGAAAACAGTAACATTATTCTAATAGTAAAAGCTCCTTGAAAGACTAGAATGGCAATAAAATATAGCAATTAAGACCCACCTCAGCCTGCGTGCAAATCCTAGTTCTGCCTTCATGAGCTGCTTGACGTTGGACAAACAGCCTCACAGTGTCAGTTTCCTCATCTTAAAAACTGAGCACACAAATAGGAGCAATCTCTGAGCTTTGTGGCATGAAAATCAGGAAGGTACTCAGGTAACTGTGATCACTATCAATAATGACGTTTTTGTATTTCTACACAGTACCCACATGGGGCAAAAGGGGCTTTGGGGACTTTTTTCCAAAGACCTCATTCACTTCTCTCTCTTCTTTCACTGTAAGGCAGTTATTTCGCCCTTTTTGCTCTTTAGAGAAGGCAGATGTTTCTTCAGAGATTCTATATTTTTACTTTTTAAAGACTCTGGAGCAGCAAGGGAAAGGCGTGAACAGGTGTTTTATTTAATTTTTAAAATTAATTTCGGGGCTCTTTTGGGCAGAGTCAGATATTCTGAAGCTAGACTGCTGTGAACTTCGCAGGTTGTTTCCCACCTTTGCCCTATTCTGGGCCCCACACCCAGAAGTGAGTTGATGTGTGACCTGAGCTGAGCTGGCAGCTTTCCTGTGCACAGCTAGGATGTGAAGCTCCCAGGAGAGGGAAGGTGGCTAGAGTGTAATCAGAGGCATCCATTTGTCACCAACTGTACCGACCCACTCTGCTCAAGTCCTGAGCAAGGTCATTATTCTCAGCCTGCGATGCCCAAGTGCACAGCAGGCTCAGCTGATGGAGCATGTTCCATTAGTATTCTGCACATTCCATCAGCTAAATTTGCTATTGCATTTAGAATGCTCCTGATTGCATATTTTTTATACTCCCAGCCTCCTCAGAGAAATGAATGCCACTGTTAGTGATCTTCCAGGCAGCCGAGCACTCAGTAATGCATTTGTCATCAAACTAAGGGGAAAAGTTATTAAAACACTTGGCTGTCAACCATGAACTCAGAACCATTTAAGTTATAAAAGTACTTTTACATGCAGAAGCCAAAAATAAATAAATAAATCAAGGAATAATTGTGGAGAGAAAAAGAAATTTTTAATAAGTTACAATTTACTAAAAAGACTGTCTTTCCACTATAATTACGTCCAAATAAAAGTAAGTGAATGCAGACATTTTTTTCAGGCTAGAACGTAATTTTTTTGGCTGTTGAAATTGATTTCTACTCAAGGCACCCTCAGCATCACATACTTTGCAAATCTCAGAAATGACATATTTTAAAGTATGTATCTTTTAAAATATAATTAATATGTATATTTCATTATGCTTTTCTCGATATTTCTTAAGATACGATGGGCCAGAAGACATCTCAATTTCTACCTCACAAGAGAAATAAATGAGGAGCATTGTTTCATGGTCTGTGAAAGGGATGTGCAATTTGTACTCCTATCAGCAGAGCTACTAAAAAATGGAAATTTATTATTTTTGCCCCCCAGAAAAATCTCATTAAGCTCCTTAAAGAAATGGAAACCTCATGAGCAGTAATCAAAGCATATGCAGCCTTCTGAGTGGTTACCAGGGCCTACTTCATCAGACAATTCCACTGGGGACAGAGTCGCCCAAGGACATGCTTCTCACGGAATGTATTATAAATTGAAATTCAGCTGCAGAGAGCGACTGAGCTAGAAAGCCTGCACAGAAGAAATGTATCCACAAGAATCTTTCCTGGGAACATATTGGTCTTTCATCATTGTCAGATCCCCAGGAACCATAAGCAAACAAGAGACAGATTGATATGGCCTGTTCAGGACAAATCCATGGATAGAATGCTGCAGACAGAGGCAGTGGAAGGCCCAGCTCCTGGAGGCCTGAGTACATTACAGCTTCTCAATACAAGGCAGTGTGATTTAGAATGACAGACCGTTCTTATGTCAGCTTGTCTAAACATGCCTACCCTGTTTTCACTAAGAAAATTGCTCACGCAAGAGCCTAGATGTTATTAATCAGAGGAAGGATCCAATAGAAAACATATTAAAAGTACTTTGATTCTCAGAGCGTCTTGCAGGACCTCGTATTAGTTTCTTAAGGCTGCTGTAACAAAGTACCACAAACCAGGTGCCTTGAAACAACTTTAGATTTAAAAAGCTGTCTCACAGTTCTGCAGGCTATAAGTCTGAAATCAAGGTGTTGGCTGAGCCACGCTCACTGTGAAATCACTCAGAATCCTTCCTTGCCTCTTCTAGCTTCTGATATTTGCTGGCCGTCCTTGGCAGTCCTTGGCTTGGAGATACGTGACTCCAATCTCTGTCTTCATGGTCACAAGGCTTTATTCTCCAGTGTGACTTTATCTTCACATAGTATTTGCTTTTCTTGCAAGGACACCAGTCATACAGGATTAGGAGTTATCCTAGTGACCTCATCTTAGCTTGATTACATCTACTAATACCCAATTTCCAAATAAAGTCACATTCACAGGTACCAGCAGTTACGACTTTGACACATCTTTTAAGAGACACTATTCAACCCATAACAGACCACTCAGGTTGAAGAATGCTGAAGCAATGAATCTAGATGAATAGGATACAAACTATGAGAGAACTGATTGCAGAAGACAAAGGAAGAGATTGTTACAAGAGTGTGGCCGAGAGAAGTGGATAGATCAAATTAAGACATTAAGTAAAATAAAGACTGAGTATATTTGAATTAACAGCAGGAGGGTTTGTGTCTATAGGGTGGTGAAGTCTAGGACCATTTTGCAATGGTTGACAGTGAGCAACAAATACAGACATGAAAATCATGTGTGTAGGCAAGTCTCTTAAGACATTTAGCTGGGCAGAGATACGCGACAAAAAGCTATTGGAGAGAACACCACAATGCTAAGCAGGGCCTTTGCTGTCAAGAATCTGGACGCCCCTAACTTTTACTGCTCCTTCTCCATACTGAATGGCCACTGGTTCATACACCTGCTGTAGATTAGGACACTGAACACTGGCACCTCCATGCTGGTGGCAAAGACTGCATTTGGGAACACACTGCTACCCACTTATAATGGAATGGGCAAGTGTGTGTGAAGAGATGGTTTGAATTCGGAACACTTGCTAAACATGCTTCAGTGATGAGGGTGCTTTTGTCTATAAACTGATGTGAAAATTTACTGTTGGCAGCTAGGTTTGGCTAAGTCCATGATACCTGCTTGCATCAAGAGTCCAATAAACTCTGGTGATTTGCAAGTCACCTGTGTCTACGTTTCCTTAGACAAGGTACACAGAAGAGATGTAAGAATTGGTTCACAGGATTGTTGGGACTGGATTTGTGTTTGATTAAACAACAGGGAACTATGGCCTAGTTGAGTTGACACATGAAACTAACCATCACATCCTCTTCCTAAGGACCTCTAAGAGGCCACAGCTTCTGAAAGGGCACACCAGTTCTGATTACAGCAATCAGGTGTCTACTTTACAGGTAGGGATTTGGTTTTAGGCACTTACAGAGTACTCTTTTCATAGAAAAAATCTATATAGTGAATGGAGTTAGTCACCACAAACAAAAATGTTAAGACAATTGGAGCACGGGATTATAGATTCATTCTTTCTAAAAGAAAAATCTGAACGAAGATGTGCTTTGTTCACTTATGGCATAAAGGCACTAGACCCAGTCTGTGGCAATTAGCTCATTATCTTATAGTAACACTACCTAATACTATCTGAAGTTGTCATTAACCTCCTTTCTCTTTAGCGGAGAAATTAATACAAGGCAGATCTGTCTTTCTTACCATTCAATAGAACATTTAATTATCAAAGGATCAAAAGCATCTTGTTATAATGTTGCTGGGCAGTGTGGACTTGGAGGTAATTATGAAGAACAACTTAAGTGTAATTTCCTGAAAAAAAGGGCTATCAACAAAATATTAGAGCACAGAGATGGCAGCTTCAGAGTCATAACATGTCTCTTTCCATATTCCTATCATAGAGAACTCTATTAAGGTAACTTACAATAGAAGAAGCATTCAAACAAGTATTTCTCATATACATGTACTGAGCATTTGAAAGTGGTACCAAAGGCACTCACTCAAGAATGCAAATGCTGTTATTAGCCTTTAAAATTTTAGTTCAGATCATGTATCAGAAGATGGTGGTAGATGGTGAAATACACACATACACACACACACAAAGCGAGTTTCTCCAAATTTCTGCAATTAAATGATCCTTCATTCCCTAATCATATTCCTTCCATTTACAGATGATTTTATTACAGCTTCTCTAGAGAAAATTTTTTTAATTGACATGACACATACGCCAGCCAAAAGATAGAAAACTCACAGTTGAATATACAAAGGTGTCATTTATAACTCATCCTTCCAAGACAAAACCAGCTTGCCTTTGTATAAAACCTTGACTGATTTGCACAGTGGTTAAAACAATACAGACAGCCATTTAACACGAGGAATAGGATAGAAATTCTGGAGCTGCCTTTCCTGTTTATATTACCCACCTCCAACCTACATACATGATTAAAAGATGTCACTCAATTACATTTCAATTTTTCTGCCAGCTGCATTCATTACAAAATTTTTTAGCAATGTTCCTTGAAGGATAATTTATTGAATAGATGTTGAATTTGCCATGAGACATTGACAGGTATCCAGAAGGACATTTTATTCTCTGTCAAAGATCATTTATGTCAGGATTTTGTGTTTTTGGTAAGTGGACTGTGTTTGGATTTTTCATGTATCACAGAGAGTATAGTAATTCCTACTTAGAGTGATTTAAATGCTTTTATTATTAGGTCCTACCTATCAAGAAAAAAAATGTGGGTTATATTAGTGAAGTGGATTACTTTTTATTACATAAATATTTTATGATATCTATTTTCCATTTCTTTCCCTGACACTTTATTACCACCGACTCTTATTAATTCCATGCTTGATATAAATTAAATGCGAGATTTGGATGTGTGTAGCTGCAGGGCCTTGAGGGCATAGAGTCTATTCTGTAAGATTACAATTACTTAACTTCTCCTAGGATTAATCTGCCTAACCACATTCCCTGAGCTATCCAAGAGAGAGATAATTTGGAAATGTAGCAGCAGGCTTCAGATGTGATAACTCATAACCTCCTGTTTACACAGTCTGTAGGAACTCAAAGACAGAGTTTATCAAGAGACGTTTTATAAGGGACTTGTAGAACTGAATAAAGCCAAACTCTCCATTGTTCAGAGGCTGGGGCTCTTGTCTAGGGGCTTCATGACTGGCTGGCACCTCTGTGTGAGGTGAGCTAGCTTGAGCTCAGGAAGGTGGGGACATTTGCCCACACGGGGCTCCTACTTGTTAGCAACTCCGTGGTCAGAGCAGCTGAAACAAGCTGTGCTTCTCCTGGGATTGCATAGGCTCTCGCCATCTCGGTTATCATTACAAAACAAATCAGGCTGTGATTAGTTTTCCAAGTTTCTCCCGTAAGAAAAAGGATAAACAAAGGTAGAAATGCTTAAATGAACAGGATGTGATTTAGGGACAATGATGACAGAGGAATAGGGCAAAGGGAAATGACACTGGAAAGATAGGCTAGGTTGGATGTCAAAGAGACTTACAAAGCTAAAGAATGTGGATATTTTCTGCAGGTCTCGGTTTCAGTGGTTTGCAGATCTCTTTTTAAAGGAAACAATTATGCCTGATCCCCAGTGTTAACTTAAATCATGAGATATTGACATATATACATGTTTATATAAACAGACACATGTATGTTTTACATATGTGTATGTATATGCATACACAAAAATTTCCTACTTGTATGTGTCCTTCATAGTTGGCTGAAGTTCTTGGTTCTACATAGTCTTCATTCTAGGATCCAGGCTGAAGGAGCAATTCCTTTTGGTAATATTGTTGAGCTCATGCCAGAAAGAAAAAAGGGAGAGGGTCAAACAGACCTGCAGCGGCTCTGAAGGCTTCTCTTGAAAATGGCAGGTATCACTCCCACTCACATTCTATTTGCAAATCAAGTGGTTCAGCCAAACCTAAAGTCAGGAGGATGGGAAGTATAATTTTTCCAAAAGGAGGGACCCCACAAGGAGAGAAAACCTAGAAAACTAGGTTTAAAGACTTTGTTTATAGGTTTTATGTGAATCTAAAGCCATGACAATTAATTCCACAGGAAAAGTACAAACTAACAAAGTTTAAATTAATATTTATTGTGTTAAACATTTTACCGACCTTATAATATTGCTCACTATGAGAAAATCGTTACAAAGAGCTAAAGCTCTTTTGGTTTGGTTTGCTTTGGTGGTGGCTGTTGCTCACGTTTGTTAATTAGTTAGTCTGCAATACGACATGCAGTAACTGGATTCTCCCCACACTTTCCTCTATTGGAGCCACTGTACAGAAAACCTGTCTTCAATTTGCTGTTGCTGCATTTGGCCTTCATGTGAATCAAACTCATCTTTACAGATTAAGTCCACTTCTGTTCATTTTTCATTAACTCTAGACACTTAGTTATACATCTTGGCGCCAAAAAGATCATAAAGATATCTGCAACACAGATGGAAATTTTATGACAGTGATAAAATAGGCATTTGAATGATCCAGAATATACTCATATTATTTTTTAAAGATTTTTTCATTGACATTAAAGTTCAAAATTCAAGGAATCTCATGGACAACCTAAGCATGACCTCCCTGTCTCCACAATGTCACTCCAGAGGTCTGGGACGCTGCTACACAAGAAAGGGGACCACTGCAGAAGTTAGCGTCACAGGCTTTTAAAATCAGATTTATTTTGCTTAAGGAACCAGTGAGCACCGGTTTGGAGGTCTGACAACAGACTGGGGGAAAAAAGTGAAGACCTGAAAATCAAGGTAGTCTGAATAAAATGAAATGAGGGCTCACCAACACAAATGACTAATACACCAACTTGAAATCTAGAGAAGAAAGTTGAAGAAGCAGGAGGGGTTGAAGGGAGAAAAAAGCAAGCCTGATATCTAGTACTGAAAACTTTCATGGCAGTCTCTCAAAACAAGAGAAATCCACCACTAATAAATTTCTGGGTATGTGATTAATCACAAAAATTAGAACACTGAACAGAGTTAGAAGTCCTGAGTTCCTGTTCCAGCTATGTCATTCTGGTGAAAGAACAATCTGAATTTATGAAAAGAAGATTCATAAGCAGTCTGGCCTTTTTCAGAAGTTTTTTAGATAGAAATTTAAGATGAATACTTGAAAGCAGTTTTAAATTCAGTACAAATACTTAGTAGGTATCTATTATATTTAAGGAAGAACTGGGTAATTTGTACACTGTTATACAAATATACATTATCATTTTGTGGCTGATACAATTTTCTCCCTTATTCCTTCTTTCCCTGGAGCTTGGGCAACCTAATAATAAAGTAATAGAGGGAAAGCTGTGTATGGAACTCTAGTCTGAGCAGGAGCCAGACACGCTTTTAGTATAATGAGGTACAGAATATACACTAGAAAAGAACTTTTATAGACAAGCAGTCTGATTTTCCTTTACAGCTTTTTCCTCTTCCACCACATCCGTAGGACCTGGGCTTGCACTTGGTCCTGTCAAAGCTCAGAGAGAAGGACCATTTATGCCAGAGGCTGTAACAGAAGAGGATAAAGATGCTTTAAAGGAAGAGAACTGGACACAAGGCCAAAGGACCAAGCTGAGGAGGCAGAAAAAGAATGAGGGTAAAGGTCAAAGGGGGATGCTCTCTGCTACTGAGGCATCTGGAGTGTCCATGAGCAGAGACCCCAGACCTGTGGGCAGTACGTGGGGACAAGTCAGTGAGAAAAGGAACCCTCTGCACTGGCAGGATAATGTCACTTGAACCTGAGGTGAAGAACTGTGTGAATATTCTTTGGGGAACTGTATTGTGTTTTCTAAGCTGAGGGAAGACTTAGCCCATTTCTTTCATGCCTCCCAGTCACCAACAGATGCCTGGATTCTGACACGAGCAAAGACCAGAAAGCAAATAAGTCACAAGGGATCAATCCCTGGCTGACTGGCGAGATACTCTTTTGACTGTCCCACTCCATCGTACCAAGAGAAGGAACACAGTGTCCCCATTATACTATTACTTCAATTCCACCCCTCAGAGGGAGCATGTTAGACTATCCCCCAGTAAAGTTCAGAAATCCCTACACATTGACATAAGCAAAGAACAAAATGCTTCTTGAGGGAAAGCTGGTCTTAGAATAGCATTATGATTTATCACTGTTTGATGAGCTTGATCTTCTACATTTTGATTCCTGGCTTTTCTAAAGTTTTCTGAGACTTTTAACACTAAAAGTAAAATGCAGGCTCTTGGCTACTAAGCCTTGTTAAAGGAAGTATTAAAAGGAACTGTGGTTAAGCTACTGGTCTTCCATCTTACAGAGGGCAATTCAGCTACATACAGGGACACATTGTGGACTTAAAGTAAGTCAGATACAGCAGCTTTTTAAAGGTGGATTTGAAATCTGCAAGGGTAGCCAGGGGAACTGAAACACTGGAGAATTTTGAGACAGAATCAGAAATCATAATATTTATCAAAAATCTTATGTCACCTTACCCTTTTAGTCCAAAAGTCATATGATATTATCCTCTAGCAAGAATGTTGTTGGACATCAGAAATGAAATACCAGTATGATCATACTACTTGACAGGATTTTTTCCAAATATTATTAAAACAACATTGTTCTCTTGTTAAGATTGTTAAGACAATTTTTCCAACCCTTAGATATACAACTTAAAGGGCCACTTTGTCTCAATACCTTCCAGGACCGTGAGACACTTCCCCCCAACTGCCTGGTTCCAGATTTTCCTCCAGAAATCTAAAAATACAAAGCTTCTGAATACTATCTGTAATAGTTCATGAGCACCTTAATCTCATGAATGCTTAACACCCCTATGAGGCAAGTCACTGGCAAATAATTATTATCCTTTCTCTAAAGCAGAATACTGAGTTCAGAGAAGTCGAGTGTGTTGCCAAAATAACTGAGCAGTTACTGAGATGTGAGCAGTGCTAGTTTTATGCTTTCCAGACTGGTATTTTATCTACAGGAATAAATCACACCTCCATCATGGAACTACATGTTAAAAGATCACAGGCCACTGCAATGAATGGAGATAATTTAAGAGTTACCAGTCTTGAAATTGGAAGGCTTGAAATGAACAAAAACATTTCAGATCCTGAAAGATATATGAAGAAAATCTAAGTGAATCCAATAAATTTAACTAGTGTGAGGCTGCTGCTAAGTAATATGCCTCTCACTGTGATGTGCATGTATATTTCACATCACAGTAGTGTGTTCCCTGAAAAAATTTATGGATATAATTTTTTAAATTTTATAAACCAAGTTTTATTTTAAATATCCAAGGAAAACTCACTACTGAAGGAAGGAACCCCATGTAAATCTTTTGTATTTATGTAACCTTTTTGGCAGTGCAAATAATTCCTCTCTCATTTGGGGCTTGTATAGTCTCCAATTCAATACATTTGTGTTTCCTGATAGCAGGGCTTGCCTAAAGTTTGAATTAATAGGAAAATATTATTTTGTGACAGTTCACTTTTGACAGATGTACAAAGAGTTGAATATATTCATGAAAGGCTTTTATTTTGTACTGTAGGCAATGGATGGGAGTAGCAATTGATACCAAGGCGACATTCTTTTTTCCTCCTAAACAAAATCTCATAAACACATTTTTAGACTATGCCCATCTGTTCCCATGGCCTTAAATTGTTAGGCATATCTTATATGCACGGGTTGGCTCTCAGAGAGTTATCTTTTTCACAGATATCTGTCTAATTGGTAGCAGCTGTTAATCAAGCACATTGTCACAAACCCCGTAGCGTAGCATTCATCCTAAAGGTTTGTGTTTTTTTTACATTTTGAAGGGAAGCCATATGCCTTAGGCAGCATGGAGTGGAGTAGATTTCAAGTAATTATATTGAGTCAAGTAATTTGGCCTGAAATATCTGATGTGAATGTTTATGTTGATCAAAGTCCCTGGGAAACTGGCAGCTTTTTATCAACACTTTGTGCAGTTCACACATAACCTAAGAGGAAATATCCCTTCAATGCTCCAGTTACAGGCCCTGGGAACAGAAAATTGAAAGGTGACATACAGAATCTGGAATTTTTGGCTTCAGTAGACTGGGACTTGAATCCATGCTCAATCATTAATTCTTCAAATTACTCAACTATCTTTATGTGTCTGGATACATGTAACACTGTGCTAGAGGCTGAGATATCAAAGTGAGTAAGGCAGAGTCCTGGCCTCAAAGGCTCCCCTCTACTGGGGAATGCATCGCAAGACCAGGCTGATGCTCTAAGACACCCAGACCCACAGGCTTTTATATCCTCCAAGTCTTCTACCCTAAAATCTCTGAGACTTGGCTAAAACTTGCCACAACTTCACAGAGCTAAGGCACCTACCCTTTGGGTCCCGCACCTACCTCCCAACAGAGACTGTCAGGACTAAATCCATTCATGTTTCTCATCCCTGTTCTTATCAGTCAACTCCAAAAGTCTAAGCTTCTTGCTCCTTTGATTTATTCTCTAGCCACTACCTTAACCCCAATGCTCTGTCCTTTCTTATCCTCAAATTGATACCCTAATCCCTTCCTCCCTTGAGCTTCCCAAGTCCCCACTCTATCATCAGACTGCTTTCTAGCACCTTAGCCTCCCCTACAAGGGTTTTCTCTACTTCCATGCATTGATTGAAAGCTGGTTCTCCTCAAGAATACCCACTCCCACACAGTTCCCTCAGATAATCCTCTTTATCTTCTCAAATACCTAAGTAGGTGGTATATCTTTTGCTCCCCAGTGCAATGTCTCACCCTGTGGCAAACTGCACTTTTCAAAGACAGCTATAGCAATATCTACCACTCCGACCATGTAACCTTGCCTCAAAGAAAGGAACTCTCTCATTCTCAATAAATGCACTTATATCTGCATCATCTTCCTTCCTCCTGATGGAGACATCTCTCCTTCTAAGAACAACCCTTCTCCTTGTAGCCAACTATTCTCTTCTCATTCCTGCATTTTCAGCTTGCCTGCTCTAATACATCCTTCCAAATGTATTAGATAGCATATTAAAAGTCTCATGCTCTTCTCAACTTAAAAAAAAAACGTGTCTTGAAGTACCCTACCTCAAAGACAGTCTCCCTTCCTAGCCTTGTTTGTCAAGAGTTGTTTATCATTGCTTTTTCCATTTCTTCACTTACTTTCCACTTCTCAGCCTGTCCTGTCTGGTTTTTGTCCTTTCACTGTACCAAAATAGCACTTACCAAAATAGATAAACAGCAAGGACTTACTATATAGCAGAGGGAACTATATTCAGTATCTTGTAATAACCTATAGTAATGGAAAAGAATCTGAAAAAAATATGTATAGCATATGATATATATAACTGAATCACTTTACTGTATACCTGAAACACTGTAAATCAAGTATACTTCACTTTTTTAAGTTACAAAATCCATTAAAAATAGCATTTACTGAGGTCAACATAGACCTCTACGGTGGTCATTTTAGAAGATATTTTTAAGTCTTTGTTATAAACAGCACCAGAGCTAGAGGTACAGTTTTAGGAGTGAAAATGAAACTAAGGATCATACAGGGAGAACCCTGAATATAGAGGAAGGGAGAGAGATGAAGAGAGAGAACACTGAGAAAAGAATCCCAGAGAATGTTGACACATAGGGAGGATAAGAGAAAGAAGTCTAAAGAAAAGGCTGAGAAGGCACAGTTATGATATAAGAAGATCCAGTAAAGAGTGATATTATGAAAGCCAAAGGAGGTAAAAATTCCAAGTGGATAATAATACCACATGTTGTTGCTCATGTATGTTCATGCAATATTTTTCATGTTGCCCAAGACGGAAGACCAAGTATTCATGTATGTCTACTGGATTTAAGAATTCAAAGGTTGATGTGGACTTAAGCACCATAGAATAATGGGGGCAAATGCCTGACTAAAGAAAGTAGGAATGGAGACACTCTTTTAAGAAGCTTGCAAATAAAAGAAAGAGATCAGGCAGCAACTAGATTTCTCTGTGCCTGTTTCCAATTCTGTTAAATAGAGATAGTAATCACTAGCTTGGAGAGTTGTTATGAGGACTAAATAGGATGAGGCATAGATGGCATATGGCATGGGGCATATACTCTGTAAATACAGCCATTATTATTACATGATGAACATGAGGAATTGAGTATATTTCTAGGCTGGCAGGAAGAAACTAATGGGGAGGGGTTGTAGATAATGTATATAAGAGAAAAATTATAAACAAAGGCCCTGAGATCAGACTAAGCAAGATCAAGAAGCTAGGTGAAAAAGTTGTCCTTGACCAAGAAGAAGGAAATCTCATGGTCCCAGATTGGAGAGAAGGAGAGAGGTACAAATGTGGATATAAAAGTTGTCTCTGGAGGGAGAAGAGCTGTGAAACTGATGGAGTTCATGACTGAAAACCATGGTGTATCAGGGAAGTATGAGAAGAGATGACCTGATGATAGTAAATGTGTTGGGGCAAGATGAGGGGTCCAAGTAGTCGCACGAGGAATGGAGACAGCGCCAACCGAAGACAGTGTAAGCAGGTGAGCACTGCTGGGTGCCTCACTGAAGCTGGAAACATAGATGTGCTTTGGCCCCTCCACTTGTCCAGCTGTGTGCTTTCCTCTCATTAGGCTAAGTTGATCTATGCATTGACCATCTCCCATAGCAGAAATGTAAGCTCCTTGAGAGGAGCATCTGTGTTGATCTTGTTCACCACTATATCCAACTACTGGTGCTCAATAAATTAAATGGGTATAGAATAAATTAATGGATATAGAAATGCAAAATGATAATCATAAAAGTTTCAAGAGTTATAGATGTTTAGAATGGAAGCATTAGGACAGGAAAGAATTGAGGCAATATATAAGAAAATTATGGAAAGCACACAAGTGAATCCAAGTGGGGGTTGGGAATGAAGGATACTCACAAGAAAACTGCTAGACTGAGACAGAATGGCAGTATGTTACAAGGACAGAATATATTGTGAGTCAAGAAGATTCAGTGGAATAAAAGAGCTACAAGATATCTGATTGGCTTGTAAAACTTTAAAAGTGGAGTTGTTACTGAAGATGTGTCTAAAATGTGTCCAGAGGGTTGATTATTTTAAAGGAATGGAGACAGAAGTAAATGGGGCTGGAGGTCAAAGAACAATGAAAGATAAGTTTTAAATTATTTTTCTCTTTAGGACCATGGAACAGACTGAAAAAAAAACACTGGATATCTCTCTTCCCAGGGTCATCTCTGCCCTTCCCATCTCCCTGGAAGGTAGGAGATATATCATAGTCATTTTAGAACAATGGTTTGCACATAGATGGAACTTCATTAGAGTGAATGAAAGATAAGGGAGAACTGTCTACTTCCTTTCACTTGTACACATACTGTCACTCAAAAGCAACTTGAAAATCTGTCTAATTTGTGTTCTGAGTGATGCTAGCCAAATGTTAAAGAAAATAGGAGATTAGCAATTAATTTAGAGATGATATCAATGACAGATTGCTTCAAATATCGGCTCAAGAATTTCTCCTGTTAAATGACCCTTTGTTAAATATGAAATCAATTCGAAATTAAGAGTTTTACAGAAATCTAATCAGGAAGATGAACCTGGGATGCAATTTCTCAACCATCAATGTTCCTGGCCATCCTCCTCTGTGGTTCAGTTTTCTAATGTGCAATAACATACGGGATAATAACAGTCTCCTCCCTCTAGGATGTTTGAGTGACTAAATGAGATGATATTTATATGTAAAGATTGGCACACAGTAAAAATTTTAAGAAATGAGAGTTACAGCTAGTTATTCATGAAAATGAACCAAACCTTAGGCCTCCTACCAAAACTTTCCTACTCAACCATCCACAGATACAGCAGCTCAAAAGTAACTCCGGCTTTCAGTTAAAACGAAAGACAGAAAATATGCATTAACTTCCCCTCGCCCAATCCTACTGAATCACAGTTAAGTATAAGAAGCCATTATTTTATAAAAACTCCAAGGATGGGAAGTATATTAGTCTACCAGGGCTGCCATAATAAATATCTTAGGCTGGATGGCTTAAACAATAGAAATTTACTTCCTCACTGTTCTGAAGGCTAAAAGTCCAAGATTAAGATGTCAGAAGTGTTGGTTTCATCTGAGAGTCTCTATCCTTGGCTTGTAGATAGCCTTCTCATCCCTGTGTCTTAACACAGTTGTCCCTCTGTGCATGCCATTGTCTAAATTTCCTCCTCTCATAGACACCAGTCATAACATACTTCTTGTTGTTTAGTCCCTCAGTCGTGTCTGACTCTCTGTGACCCCATGGACTGCAGCACACCAGGCTTTCCTGTCCTTCACCATTTCCCAGAGCTTGCTCAAACTCATGTCCATTGAGTCAGTGATGCCATTCAACCATCTCATCCTCTGTTGTCCCCTTCTCTTCCTGCCTTCAATCTTTCCTAGCATCAAAGTCTTTTCCAATGTGTCAGCTCTTCGCATCAGGTGGCCAAAGTATTGGAGCTTCAGCTTCAGCAGCAGTCCTTTCAATGAATAGTCAGGGTTGATTTCCTTTAGGATTGAGTGGTTTAATCTCTTAGCAGTCCAAGGGATTCTCAAGAATCTTATCCAACACCACAGTTCAAAACCATCCATTCTTCGGAGCTCAGATTTTTTTTATGGTCTAACTCTCACATCCAAACATGACTACTGGAAAAACCATAGCTTTGACTAGAAGGACCTTGGTTGGCAAAGTGATGTCTCTGCTTTTTAATATACTGTCTAGATTTGTCATCGTTTTTCTACCAAGAAGCAAGCGTCTTTTAATTTCATGGCTGCAGTCACCATCTGCAGTAATTTTGGAGCCCAAAATAATAAAGTCTGTCACTGTTTTCATTGTTTCCCCAACTATTTGCCATGAAGTGATGGGACTGGATGCCATGATCTTTGTTTTTTGAATGTTGAGTTTTAAGCCAGTTTTTTCCACTCTCCTCTTTCACTTTCATCAAGAGTCTCTTTAGTTCCTCTTCACTTTCTGGCGTAAGTGTGGTGTTTTCTGCACAGCTGAGGTTATTGATATTTCTCCTGGCAATTTTGATTCCAGCATGGAACAATGGACTGGCTCAAAATTGGGAAAGGAGTATGTCAAGGCTATATATTGCCACCCTGCTTATTTAACTTCTATGCAGAGTACATCATGCAAAATGCCAGGCTGGACAACTCAAAAGCTGGAATCAAGATTCCCTGGAGAAATATCAATAACCTCAGATGTGAAGATTATACCACTCTAATGGCAAAAAGCGAAGAAGAACAAAAGAGCCTCTTGATAAGGGTGAAAGAGGAAAATGAAAAACCTGACTTAAAACTTAACATTTAAAAAACTAAGATCATAGCATCCAGTCCCATCACTTCATGGCAAATAGATAGGAAAACAGTGGAAGCAGTGACAGATTTCATTTTCTTGGGCTCCAAAACCACTGAGGATGGTGACTGCAGCCATGAAATCAAAGATGCTTGCTCCTTGGAAGGAAAGCTATGACAAACCTAGATAGCTTATTAAAAAGCAGAAATATCACTTTGCTGACAAAGGTTTGTACAGTCAAAGCTATGGTTTTTCCAGTAATCATGTACAACTGTGAGAGTTGGACCGTAAAGAAGGCTGAGTGCCGAATACTTGATGCTTTCAAATTGGGGTGCTGGAGAAGACTCCTGAGAGTCCCTTAGACAACAAAGAGATGAAACCAGTCAATCCTAAAGGAAGTCAACCCTGAATATTCATTGGAAGTACTGATACTGAAGCTGAAGTTCAGTACTCTGGTCATCTGATGCTAAGAGCTGACTCATTAGAAAAGACACTGATGCTGGGAGAGATAGAAGGCAGGAGGAGAAGGGGGTGGCAGAGGATGAGATGGCTGGATGGCATCATTGACTCAATGGACATGAGTTTGAGTAGACTCAGGGAGATAATGAAGGACAGGGAAGCCTGGCAAGCTGCAGTTCATGGAATTGCAATGAGTTAGACACAATTTATTGACTGAACAACAATGACAAATCATCCACAAGGAGACTCAAAGTAGCTCACCTCAAGTTATGAGAAGAGAAGCTGGAAAGTAGGAGGACTACTGGAATATAGGGCTTTCCAAGTGGTGCTGGTGGTAAAGAATCTGCCTATCAATACAGAAAATTCCATGGACAGAGGAGCCGGTGGGTTAGGGGCCATGGAGCCACAGAGAGTTGCACATGACTGAGCACGTATACACACGTGCACATACACACCCCCAAACTGAAATATAAAGTCAACTTGTAACAAAGGTTGTGGCTGCAAAGAAAGGTGTGGGGAGGGGCAGAGTCCTGCACTGAGGAGCAAAACCAGAGATATAAGAGCCCAATGAGGTGGTTGAGCACTCTCCAAAACTCTGGGCACAAAGGGAGTTGAGTATGCACTGCATCATATGAGAGACTTCAGGGAAATGGAAAGTTTAGCTCAGGGGGTGAGGAGGAGGGTGATCAAGTAAGTAAACAAAAACTAGACAGGACATTAGTTGTTGTTCAGTCACTATGTTGAATTTGATTCTTTGCAACCTCATGAACTGCAGCATACCAGGCCTTCCTGTCCTTCACTGTATCCCAGAGTTTGCCCAAGTTCATGTTCATTGAATCAGTGATTCCATCCAACCATTTCATCCACCAGAAGTGGCTTTAAATATTTGGAGAACCAGCTATCGCGTATAAGTGGAACTAAATCCAGGGAGGTAACTTACTATTAAGGGTTTCCCAGGTGGCACTAGTGGTAAAGAGCCACCCCCCCACCCCCCCCACCCCCCCCCCCCCCGCCAATGCAGGAGATGTAAGAGACACAGGTTCGATCCCTGTGTCTGGGTGTGGTTCGGTCCTGGGTCAGGACGATCCCCTGAAAGAGGGCATGGCAACCCATTCCAGTATTCTTACCTGGAGAATCCCATGGACAGAGGAGTCTGGTAGGCTACAGTCCATAGGGTCGCAAAGAGTTGGACATGACTGAAGTGACTTACCATAGCATGGCATAAAGTACTATTAACAAATATATTTTAAAGAGGAGGCACATTTGGTCGAGCAGCAGGAAGCCCCTACAAGCAAAGTTGCTCAAAGTGAAAACTAGTTTTAAGTTTCCTCCTCACCTGGATCATTCTGCCACAGGCTTCATGACCACCTGCCAGGAATGACAGAGGAGACAGTGACTGTGTGGATTTGGTACAGGATCAAAGGAAGACCATCTGCTCTAAGTTGATTTTTAACTATACTTTCTACAATTCTATAAAATGGACATCAGCAATTCTAGCTGGAAGGTAAGGAAAAGGAGCCAGAAATATCAGAAATGGGAAAATATGAAAAAGATAAGAGAAGAAAATGTGGGAAGCTTCATTTCTATCGATCCTAGACTGCTATCCACTACTGGATCTGCTCATAATTTTATGTAGTGGTATTTATCTGAGAAAAGGAAGAATTCAGTGTTGCTTTCTCTTTCTTCAGGAATTACACTTCTGCCTAACAAACTGTCAACCTGATTATCAGGTTGTAAATATGTTTCTACTTGTATTGTGAAGTAAAGGTACATTTTGACAGATGTCAGTAATGAATGGAATATATTGGCCCCCAAACAACTCCTGGTTGTTGGGAGGAATGGAATCTCAGAAAAGGTAGGTGGCCACTGCAGATTTGGAAAGAAATAAAACACCTTCAGAATCCTCAACCTTTGGATGGCTGTCAAAATTACAGCTTGGAAATGAAAGGATTCTTATTAGGGTTTTAGTTTTGTTCATGTTCAGTGACTACAACAAAAAAATTAAGACAATGCATTCTGGCATTGAAAGGCTACAATTTGCATAGTATTGTCTAGCATTTTTGACACTACAGTGACAATAAAACTACACTCATGTGTGAATGTGGCTGCACACACACACACACCCAGAATGCCTTCCACAACGGGGACACATGTAGTGCTGTTCTGCCCAGTAAGCGACTACACATTTCTAGGATTTGCCTCTACACTTTGTTGAGTACACATTTTCTTTGTTCAACGTGTGCTGTGTATTTCTGATTACAGCATGGAATTTATACTGCAAAACAAAACAGAAATCCCTGCAAATGTTCATACCATATGACCTGAGGCCATGCTAAAGCATATTTCCTTTGCCTTCTTTTGTGGTTTTGGAATCACAGCTTGCCACTAAGTACCTAACTCAGATCTCCTTTTATAATCGGTCCTTCTACTTTGTCTGGATCAGGAGAAATGACTTATATCAAGTATAACTGTAATTCCAGCCAACTCGTATATCAGAAAGTCTTCGCTGTGATCTCATCTCATGATAATTGGCAAATAAAAGGATGCCAATAAAAGTGGCACTCAAATTTGATGGCAATATCAATACCCCCAACTAGGCTTATTTGCCATGAAATAAATGAGTACCTAGACCTGTAGTGAAGATTAAATATAATATGTACAAAGTACTTCAGTGCTTGGCACATAATAGACACTCAATAAAAGGTTTATTGTTTAAATCAACAACTGGGTTAGATGTCTTTGTTTTACATGTTCATGGACTTGATCTCTATCACAAAGCTCATCACACTAATGTGTTTTCCTGTTTACTTATCTGTCTCCCCATGCAACTAGACATCATGTCTTCGTCCCAAGCACACAAATCAATGCAATTTGTTGCGTTACAAAATGCAGAACTCTTGCCTTTGGATTTTAACTTCATCTGTAGTGCCATTGCCATCAAACTCTATTGTCTTCCAAAAGATTAGCACTTTTCCTTATCACATTCTCTGATCTTCTATTGGTGCAATCTAAACATAAATCAAAATTTTCAAAATGTATTTGGATATACTTAAAATCGTGAATCTTTCACATATATTAGTGAAGTAAAGATTCAAAGATCAATTATTCTGGAACTCACAGTACAGTTCTGCAGTGTATAAAGTATATGGTAGTTGACCATATACATTGACGTAACCCATCAAACTACTGAACCAGAGAGCAAGGATTGTGAATGAGAGACTTCTCTCATAGTCAGGTCTGGAGAGATCTTGAAGACAAAATTCATAAATCCATAGATACTGGAAACAGCTTATAGGGAAACTAAGACCAAAGCCAGAGACTCCTTAACCTTCTTCTAGTTATTATACAGAACACAGTGGCAATAAATAAATAAATTTCTCTGTTAAAGTACCATTCTCAGGGTGTTTGAGAGCTCAAGTGTGTCTGGGAAAGCCTCGCTGACTCTACCATTTGCTAAGCCCACAACTCTTTCAGCTCTTCCCAAAAGCCAAGTGGAAAGCAAGTGTCACTCAGAAAGGATGAAGCTGCAAAGCTTTATTAGATGAAAACGCCAACTCTAATTTCCTGAAATGTCTATAGGGAAGAGTAAAATCTCATAAGATGTGACAGATTCAGTATGCAATGGAGTTGGAGCAGGTGGGCGAGGGGTGTGATTGGGACCACAAAGGTCCTGTTTATGCCAATACAACTCCAGTTCCACTAAGCTCAAATTCCATTAAAGAACTCTAAAGGAAAACTGTATGTTTTCTCCAGCTATAAGAATTCAACCTGAATTCTTGGGCCACAGATTTCTTAATGATTTCAAATAAGAACAATTGCCTCTTTCTGATAATAATACCATAGTTTTCATACTGCCACTCACAACCTGCCTCAGCAGAAAGATAGACCTGATCCTACATGTCCAGTACTATTACCCAAGTCCTGAATCATAAACAGAACTAGACAAGAATTTTAGTCTTTGGTGGACTAACAAAAATGTACCATAAACATAAAAAATATTTCTAAATTGAAAGTGTTCCTAGTATTTTTAAAAAATCAAAACACCTATGCAATTTAAATTCAGTTAGTCATGTGTTATTTAATTGCCTGTCACAAAAAGGAGATTGTGTTCTCGAAATGCAATTTCCAGAGGATTACAAAGTGTGGCAAGATGCCAGTCACTGAGTCGTTTTCTCAGTAACCAGTAGCAGGCTTGAGATTTTTAATGGAAAATTCTGCTTCCAAAGGCCAGTCCCCTATACCACAGAAAAGCCTGCAACAGAGGATAAATAGACTTAGCTAGTAAACTTCAGTAGATTAGTGAATGCTCTATAAGGTGTTGAAATTTGCCTGTGTATCAAAATCTTGATAATAATGTTCTTTCACATTCTTCTCATAGGATTTACAGGACTCTCTACCTTTCTCTGACCAAACGGGGTTAGACCATAAAACTCAGACCATTAGGTGGGGCTGATGGAGGGGAGAGGAGGGAGTAGAAATATACTTTCGGAGCAACCTTTAGTTCTTTACTCCTAAAGCAACAAACTGGAGTATATGGGTCAACAATTCCCAGTAAGTACTCTCTAGACCTTTTCTCCTCTTTTAAACCATAGGGAACTCTCTAATGAACTCATTTTTCAAAAGCATGTTAAAAAAGTAAAGATAGCAAGAAAGATATGCAATTAGAAGAGGAAACCACAGATTTGGAACAGTGTCAAAAAAATAGGCTGCTTTCAGAACTAACTGAATTGGAAATTAAGGAAAACACCAAAGATGATACACGGGAAGTTTTTTTTTTTAATATACTTAAGCACAAAGAATATAAGTTGTGCATGCTCAGTCATGTCCAACTCTTTGCAACTCCATGGACTGTAGCCTGCCAGGTTCCTCTCTCCATGATATTTTTCCAGGCAAGAATACTAGAATGGGTTGCCATCTCCTACTCCAGGGATCCTCCTGATCCAGGGATCAAACCCACATCTCTTGCGTCTTCTGCATTAGCAGGTGGATTCTTGACCACTTGTGTCACCTGGGAAGCACAAAACATGAACAGCAATAAATCTTCTCTTGAGAGGTTAGCTGTAGGATGGCTACAGGAAAGTATTAAAGAAGTTGATGAACATTTATCTTGCTTCTTCTAGCTTTGAGAAGGATGATCTTCAGGTGGAAAAGGATAGCATGACTATCAGCTAGGAGAAAAGAAGACCACTGCAGATGGGGGATGTTGTAAGGAAGTCATTGACTCCAAAGAATATTTCCCAGCTTATTCTACGATTAGAATTGATTAGAATGATTAGAATATGATTAGAGTGATCGCCCCAACTCCAACTGACAACTTTGAAGAACAGGCATCCTAAAGCAGGTTCCTTAGAAACAGGTGAAAGACCTGGATTTGAGTTGTTGTTCAGTCACTCAGTTATGTCCAGCTCTTTGCAATCCCACGGACTGCAGCACGCCAGACTTCCCTGGACTTCACTATCTCCTAGAGCTTGCTCAAACTCATGTCCATTGAGTCGGTGACGCCATACATCCATCTCATCCTCTGCCACTCTCTTCTCCTCCTGCCTTCAATCTTTCCCAGCATCAGGGTCTTTTCTAATGTGTCAGCTCTTTGCATCAGGTGGCCAAGGTACTGGAGCTTCAGCTTCAGCATCAGTCCTTCCAATGAATATTTAGGATTGATTTTCTTTAAGATTGACTGGTTTGATCTCCTTGCAGGTTCCCCAGAAGCAGATCAAAGACCAGGATTTGAATACAAGGGCTTTATTTGGGAGGTGATTCCAGAAAGCAAGAGCCAGGTAAGGAAATACTAAAGAGAGACAGAAAAAAGAAAAGAGTGTAATACAAGATGGGTACTGAGCAGGTGATCTCTACAGGCAACTGGGGTGCCATCCTGCCACTTGAAGGATGCCAAGTAGTCCTGTCTAAGGTACAAGGAAGATAGGGCATTTCCTCCAACTCTGAAAGCTCCTTCTGGGTCATTAACTCTCTACCATTCCAACCTTTCTTGCCGCTTAAGAGAAAACCTAGGTTAAGGGATCATATGTGCTCGTGGTAGTACTGACTCTGTAGGCAGTGGTGAGAGGTGAGGGAAGTTAACTTCACAACAAATGGAGAGGAGGACATGAGCGAGAGACTGGTGATAAAGTGATGCAGAACTTTCCAAAAAACCTATAACTGACCTTGGAGGTCTTTACATGAATGTGAAGGCAATAAACATACCATTACAGGGATAGTTTGAAGTACTTAAAAGAAGCATCAGAAGTGATGAGAACCAAACAATCTTATCAGATTAACTTTCTATCTCTTTTGAACCAGGTCACTAGACTGGGAAATGAGAGAAATAAGAAAGACCAATATTATGCGCGTGCACACGTGTGCACACACACACACACAGGTCTAG
Source organism: Odocoileus virginianus (assembly GCF_023699985.2). Lineage (NCBI taxonomy): Eukaryota > Metazoa > Chordata > Mammalia > Artiodactyla > Cervidae > Odocoileus > Odocoileus virginianus. Next base: position 58,895,741 of record NC_069679.1, on the reverse strand, counting down.
TTTACTTGGATAGCATAAACATGTGGTTTATGCCAACCACAGTTGGCATAAACAAATGGCCTACTCAGTGCACAGCTACAAAGAATGCAATTTATGCAGTATTGTGGGTAAATGTTGCTCCGGGATAGAACACAGACTACAATGTAACTAGTGGCTTCTGCAGTGGTGCCATGTACACTGACAGAGAACGCAAAAGGATATTCTGCATCAAGAAAAGGCTTCCACCCCTCCCTCCGAGAGGCTGACAACTAGGGCAGAAGAGCCAAACAAGATAACCAACATTTCTCAAGTTCATGTAGCTCCCCTTAAAAACCTTTACCTGTATAAGGCAAGTAGGATGCTCTTTAATGTAACAAAATGTATCTGAACAAATGCAACCTGTTTATGCCCATGGACACCCATGAATGTTAATTTACAGAAAAAGTTTTACAGAATGCCAAAAGGCTCCTAACCAAGATTTTTGTTAATGATTTAATCAGGTGTCTCTCTGTTTACATTCTATCACACACACACATATAGACAATCTACTCACTCACCTGAAGCTACATAATATTGTATTTGTGGATCAATACATTTGGGCATAGTGATAGATACTGTGGGTTGAGCTTTTCAATCTCCATTTCAACTTCCTGCTGGTTGAAGATGATGGAGAGTTGAAACAAACAAACAAAACAAACAACTCTTAGATTCTGGGTGCAAATTTCATTCCAATAATTAGAAGCTGCTGTGGAATTTATAAGGTAGAAATGATGCAGATCCCATTTTTTTTGCCCCCTTTTGCTATTTCTATGCCGTGTGAGTCTGTGGAGATGCAAAGTTCTTCTGAAGCAGTGTTACAGCATCTCTTTTAAGGTGTCAGGAGTTGCAATGGCCTTAGAGATGACAGCATTTTCATTCCTAGTTCACAGCTAGGACTCTGTACTCTTCAACTCATAACTTCAGAAGTGGCCTTGGAGGAAGGAACAAGTCTGTTGGGTCAGTTGTATAACATTTGAGGAGTTATTTCTGAAGATTCAACTTAGAATCTATTCTTTTACTTCTTCCAATGATTTTTCAAGGACCTAATTGTTTGCATTAAATTCCTTCCTGCTGAAGTACCTAGCAAACTTTTTACCTCCTGCATTGGATATTGACTAGCATAGAAGAGTTGATAAACATGTTGAATGATACAATTAGGGTGAAGGGTAAATATAACATGATATAGTTGCAAAAGGATAAATGCAAAAGTTCAATACTTAGGTCCAAAAAGCAATCATACATTCATAGGCTAGAAGAAGTATAACTTAGCAACTCCATATAAGACAATGTTCAGAGAGAGGTCACCAAAGATGTTAATATGGTATGCAGAGAAAACCAAAGTTGCAGACATGTTTAATTACTCTATTCTGATTAAGACCACACTTACAGAATAGTGATTAATCCTTGCATTGTGCTTTAAGAGGGATATAGCCAAAATGAAGATCCTTCAAGGGAGAGTAAATAGAATCAAGAAAGACCTGAATCTATGTCATAGGAATAATGCTTGAAAAACATGGGAGATGTGTACCTTGAAGACTAGGAGAGATTCAAAGTGGACCGTGATAGTCGTCTTTAAATATTTACATGATTTTCTTGTGGAAAATTCATTAGACTTGTCCTGTGCATTTCAAAGGTTTGGAACCAAAACCAATAGAGGGGAGAAAAGGGGAGGCAAAGATGGAAGCTCTTTAGTAAGAGATATCAGAATACAGGAGGACCAATTTGGGAGGCAATAAACTTTCCAACATTTGAAGTATTCAAAAATAACCTGAAGAATCACGTGATGGGGTCACTGTAGGACATACCCAGGCCCCAAACTAGTTGCTGGTCCAAGAAGGTAAACTTTGAAACTTATTCCAAATTCAAGAATTTTTTAATAGCAAAATTTTTACAGAGCTAGTTGGATATTCTTAGAAAACTCATATAATACCCACTGTTCTCAGAGATACAGATAACACACCTAGATGCACACGCACTGTGAGCAGAGGTTGTAGGAGGTAGATGAAAGAAAGAGCCCAGGATTTGGAATTAGATAGATGGGGCCTCAAATCTTGGTATCAGAGCTTTCTAGTTGGATGACCTTGACCAACTTAAGTAATCTCTGGTTCTCTGTTTCCTTATTGATAAAAAATTTTGTTTGATAACAAGAAATTGATAACAAAATTTATCATTTTTTTACAAGGATTAGAAAAAATATGCCCTAAATGAGATAGATTATAGCAAAAAAAGTCATCTTCTAATACTTTTAAAATCTTTTCCCTAATTTTTAACTTTCAAAATGCTAGGTAGGAATGCATGAACAAAAATTTTATATCCTATTCTAAATTGAGTTTTCCCCCCTCAGATTTATAGTTTGTCTATAAAGTAGGCAGTAGAGACAACAGTTCATAGCAAAGGTTCATGAACCCAACTGACCTGGGTTCAAATCCTAGCTCAGCTTCTTTTAACCATTTAACTATAAGTATAGTCTGTAAACAACCAGGAAATTCTGTTCTCTTGCCAGTAAAATGGGGCCAATAAAATTAGATTATAAGGTTTGGTAAGGATAAAATCAAATAATGCAAGTACAATAATTTGCTAGTGCCTAGCTCACAATGGATGGTCAAAGTGTTGTATTTAGTCACTTAGTCATGTCCAACTCTTTGTGATCCCATGAACTGTAGCCTGCCAGGCTCCTCTGTCCATGGGGATTCTCCAGGCAAAAATACTGGAGTGGGTTGCCATGCCCTCTTTCAGGAGATCTGCCCAACTCAGGGATTGAACCCAGGTCCCCCACACTGCAAGGAGATTCTTTACCATCTGAGCCACCGGGAAAGCCCAAGAATACTGGAGTGGATAGCCTATCCCTTCTCCAGAGGATCTTCCTGACCCAGGAATTGAACTGGTGTCTCCTGCATTGCAGGCAGATCAATAGTCATTCACTATTAATGACAACTATGGTAAATGATAGTGATGGTAGTGATGAAGGCACAATGTACACAGAACATCAACCTAAAACATTAATGCTAACGCCTTTTTTATCTTGTAGTACTCTCATCCTGGATCTATTGTAGCATTCCTCACTACAATGAGGTTATTTAGATATTTACAATTTTTGCTCTTGTTGTTGTTTATTCACTAAGTCATGTCTGACTCTTTTGTGACCCTATGGACTATAGCCTGCTAGGCCCCACTGCCCATTCGATTTCCCAGGCAAGAACACTGGATTGAGTTGCCATTTCCTTCTCCAGGGGATCTTCAGGACACAGGGTTTGAACACTGCAGGTGGATTCTTTACCCCTGGGTCACCTGGGAAGCCCACACTGACTTGACACCTTTTTTTTTTAATAGCTACACCATACCTCACACTGATTTCTAATAGCCTTCACTATTCACAAAGGTGCCAAAGACAAACTGTCATAACCTAATCTAGCATGTTCATTGGCTACAGACCTATCTGGGAGGCCAGTTATCAGGGAGGGTGGAAAAACACTATTTCTTACTAGCAGCAATAACTCAATAAGCCTCCCAGGGGAACAATAAAAATGCAATAGACAGCAGTCTTAATGAGGACACGCTCAGAGCACAGTGCAATCTGATGCTCAGTGCCCTGTGGAATCAAAGGAATTTGATTTAGCAACATTAGATTTCAGTTTCTTAAAATATTAATGATATGATTCACTATAGTTGTTTCCTATTTTAGCCAGTGACATTGTAAATTACAAGTGTTATTATGGCATTGCTTATAACTCAGAGATATTACCACAAGAATCTGCCTTTCTGTTGCTGGCAGATGCAACTGAAGTTTGCTTTTGTTAATACAGCACATGCCAAATTTTTCCTTAAGGCTCTTAATCAGTGTTTCATATATTAGGACACATGGGCCTATTTCTGCATAATAATTTAAATGGCATCCTCTATCATTATCACATTTCAAATAAACCTGCATCTCTTTCACTTAAAAAAAAAAAGAACTTTAATTATTTCCCCATATTTTTTTCTCCACCAAACCCAAAAGCTCCCAGTAACTGGGATGGCCTTACTGACTTATAAATTCAGACAAGAAAAAGAAGTTATGAGAAATGTACTAGTCACTTCAAGAACTTCCAGATTCCACTTCTCAGGACCTACTATCCTTGGAGTTAGAGGTAATAATAGAAATGATCATCATACCCAAGAGATATTATCACAGGCAATGCCAAGGGATAGCTGGGAGGGGGTACATGGGAAAGGGAAAGCTTAGGATGACTATTAGTAACTGCCACCAGATGAAAGAACATTTATCAGCTGTTTCAAAAGCACGAAGATCAGTCTCAAAAGAGATCATCAACTTGAATATGTTCTAATTGGAGATTAACTTGGGGGAAATTTTCAAAGTGATTATCTGGCAAGTAAAAAAATAACTCCTACAGAGTCTCTTGAACATAAAACTAATCACTCAGCATGTGGGTCTATCAGTTTAGCTAATAGGCAAGAAAAGAAAAACACTGCATAGAAGTGGATCATCTAATTGAGAGTCACACCCAGTAATCTCACTTATACAGAATATAAATGAGGGACTAAGTTACCTAAAAAGGCAACCCCTTTGAGCAGCCAAATTGGATGTGTGCCTCAAAGCACCCGAACATTGGATAGAGTCCACAACCACTCTATGCTTCAGTTTCCTCACCTGTAAATGAAAATACAGATCTAAAGCACATAATAAAGATACTCAAAAATGTTATTGTTTAACTTTATTATCATTTTTACTATTACTGTTGTTTGTGTTGTAGTTATTGTTGTTTAGTCGCTAAGTCGTGTCTGACTCTTTGTGACCCCGTAGACTGTAGCTCATCAGGCTCCTCTGTCCATGGGATTTACAAGCAAGAATACTGGAGTGGGTTGCCATTTCCTGCTCCAGGGGATCTTCATGACCCAGGGATCGAACCCACATCTCCCAAGTCTCCTGCATTGACAGGCAGATTCTTTACTGCTAAGCCACAGGCTCAATATGACAGAAGATAATTGGTGATCATTTGTAAACTGGAGGCAGTGGGTCAGGTTATTTTCTCTAAGCACTCAGTCTCATTAGCAGACTTCTGAGTTCACAACTTCAGGTTTGCCCACCTTCACAAAGGCAACATAGAAATTCCCTCTGCGCTGCAGGCTACGTTTCACAGAGCTTCATGGTGAGTGAGATGTAGGTCATGAGTAGAAAGTAATTGGATTTCAACACAGGGAGCCCAAGGTGCCACTTTGGACAGATAACCTCTTGTTATGCCCAAGTGTGCCTCTGAGCCTAACGGCATTACTTCTCCTTAAGGAAGCTCATCTGGTCTCCACTGAAAACCACATAGACCCAAAGGTGAGAGGAAAAGAGACCCCTTTCCAGCTAACTTCGCAGCTCCATCCTCACAGGCTGCGGATTCAGGGGTGAGAGAATTCCCTGGGCTCACAATTGGGCAGTCACAATCATGTGAGCAGTCAGGAAGGGCCAAGACTCAACAGCTGTTATATGGAGAAATCAGCACAAATAGATTAATTGGGGCTCTGTTCAAAGAGGAAACACTTGAAAAAGACCTCGGGATGACAAGGTAACACCTGTGTCTCAGTCTCCTGGGCCCTAAGCCAAAGAGCAGAGTTGACTTCAGTGTTCCCAGAATATAAGGGGTAATTCTAACGAGGCACCAGGCGAGTGCGCAAGCCCCACAGCCATTTCTGCTGCTTCTCCAGCCACAGGCATGCTATCGTAATAGGAAAGACAAGGAAATTCTGCTTAACTCACATTTTAGGGTCAGTTCCAGTTTCATTTCTAGAGTGACTATTGTTTAACTACAAAAGCAGCACATTTCATTGTAGGAAATACAATACATAAAAGATAAAAACTTTAAAAAATCACTCATGATTCCAAGACTCAGAAATATTCATTAGTACTTTTGAGAATATTCTTCCAGTGATTATGTCTGTATATGTGTGCATAAATATTTGCACATATAAGTGTGTGTGTGTATATATATATTTCTTTTCACGTATTTTTCTTCATCCTCCTAAAATGAGACGATGCTATATATATAGTCTTGTAACCCTCTTTTTTAACTTACCAGTATGTCACAGACATTCTTTGATGTCTTTAAAAATGCTCCAACATTGTTTTTAGTGAATGCTAAGTATTCAGAGTCAAATTTTACTTAAAGCATACTTGTATCAATCTAATCTTGTTTGCAATCCACTCACAGGACAGAATATAGGGGATGGTCAGGTATTACTGCAGTCTGATGGGCCCTAATATTTGGGGTAGAAACTGCTAAGCACCTCTTCATAATTCTGTGCTTAGACAGTAAATTTACCTAAAGCACAAGGCCATCAGAGATCTTTCATATCTGGCAAATAGTAATAATAATGTATAATTCTTTTCTAGCCACCATATGCCGAGCACCGTGCTAAGCAATTCCCATGTATTGTTTCATGTCATTTAATCAGCACCCTTTAACACTGGATTGTTCTTTTCCTGATTTTTCCAATATGGAAACTGAGACTCAGAGAGTATACAACAGACCTAAGGCTCAACCCTAGTTAATCCAGAGAACTGGACACTGTATGTAATTCATCTCATGCTTTCCCAATAATAATTTCTATGCTCTAAGAAATGAATGACCCACACTGCCATTAACTCCTTATTGCATTACACAATCACAGTTTACTCAACAATAGTCATAAAGTGGGAGAAACTTGCATAATTTCTTAGTTCTGTTAGTGAATATGTCTTTAACCTTGTGTTTTCAAGCAAATGATGAAAAAAACAAAATTCTTTTGTTCCAAGTGACTTCCAGGATTTAAAAAGTAGTCTCACGTGTAGATTTTGTCATAGGATGAGCTCCTGCACAACCTCACTCTGTCTTTTAGTGAGAGGGCTACCTCGGGTTCCTGGCTCCAAGCTCAGATCAGGCAAGCAGGGCCAGGTTCTGCAGGGTTGGTAACTTTCACACAATGACTGTATCCCATTCAACACTAGATAATGTTTGCTTAAGGAATGATTTCTAGGCACTATAGAAAAATCTTACTTCTCTGGAATAAAAGTCACAAGCCTTAAATTTCTGAAAACATTATCCTTATCATTTGCGTCGATTATTTTTTTCTTCTCCTGAAAGATACAGCATAAATCAGGACATAGATGATCAGATCAAGTAGCAGCCTTAATCTGTAAATAATCTCCCTGGCTTTATGGCAATCAGGAAAACAGTGGGAAACAGCCGGTTTAAGATGAAAGTGACAACCTATTAGCATTCAGAGAGAAATGATTTCTCTCATCACCTTTCCTGGAAGATGCTGTTGCTGTGGCAACTAGTCCCTATATTCATCCCATATCCAATTGCTGAGATGACAAGGAAGCTGGTCAGGCTGAGAGAAGATTATTCACACTATCCCTTTTAAGTGACAACCAATGAGATCTGTAAGGGAATTTCTTACACAAACCCAGCACTTTTCATTGTGGTGAAACACTGCTTGACTAAGCTTCGATAACTTGGGTCTCTGGCTAAAACTTAAGAGCTCCTCAATTTAACTGAACTAGTAAATATTTAACTTCACAAACTGTGATCTGACTTTGGGACATTTTAAACGTTCTTTATTCTGGGCATTGCTATGTAAAGTATGTAGGTGGAGGACATGACATTTTCCTATGAGGTACAAAATGCTCTAGGCAGAGATATTTGGCAGTTGGGCTTATGACAGGTATAGGACCACAACTGTCCTCTCGCACCATGGCAGTCTTTAAGCAAAGGCTAAAATGAAGACCATGAGACTGTGTTTGACATTTTACCCCACTGTCAGAAATTGACTTGTACTCTAAACAAGCCCTGGACTATTCACTTAAGTGACAAATGAGGGCACCCATGTACTTTGTGGTGGCTGGACTTACTAAAAGGTCACCCATAGACTGCATTTCTCTCTTCATCTGAAAACACAAGTGCTTCTGAGAAAGAAACAAAGTGGTGCAGCTGAAGTCATTTAATTTTATTTCCTGAAGGAACTAGCTCCTTTTGGGTGACCACCTCAGCTGGTTTTGGAGCACTTCAATGTCATAATGTCCTTCATTATACCTGCTGTAAAAACAGAAGACCTATATTTGCCATCCTGTTTAAATAATAAATGCATAGCTTTTAAAAGTTTCATGTGAGCTGGAAACCAAATGTTCTTCAGGGAACATTCTCATTCATAAACAAGCAGTTTCCATTTGTGACTCTTGCTTTGGTAGGCTTACATAGAAGAATAAAAGGCAACACATTTTCAAAATTATACAGTCCTCAAATGTCCACTGAAACCTTTTCCATTCCAAGGTGGTCATGTCCTCTCTCTCTCTACTAGAACATGACTTTTCTGAGACCTCACAACAGTTATCTCTCATCAGTTTTGTGCCCTAAACAAAAACATGCCCTCGTCTTTGCCCATTTGTGAGGGAAGCATTCGTTGGCTTCTTCGGAAACTTGTTAAGCAGAAGAAAGAGCAAGCAGCAGCAGAAATAAGTCCCTCTGGGCTAGTAGCTATCAGCTAGGGAGGGTCTTACCTGAAATTTGTCACTTTATTGATGCAGAACTCTCATGGGAAAAAGGGTGGACCATACATACAAAAAATATAGTAAAATAATTTTAATAAAAGCTAATATTTGTTGAGCACATACCAAAATACAGTTTGTACACATAGTCTCCTCTGGTCTTCCCCAACACTATACCAGTTAAGTAAATGTTATTATTGTCATCATTCTGAGGTTTAGAGAAGTTTAGGAACTTTTTCAAAATCATATGACACAGAGGCAGAAAAACCCTGGTCTTACTAAAGCCAAAGCCTAACATCACCTTTATCTAATCCCAACGTATTTGTTACCTTTCAGATGCCCTCAAGCACACTAGTAAATTCACTCATCCCTCTCCCTGGGTTAAGGTAACAGTCATAATCTATTTGCTCTGTTACTCATCACAGTGTTTGGCACAAGGCTGGTGCTTGAGAAGTTTTTGCTGATTGGAAAAAAAGCTTTTGATTACAGATTGAGAAAGGTTTCACTTTTTAAAGATGATTGTACCATTGACAAAGGCTATTTCAGGAGTCTTTGGAACATGCCATCCTACACAGTTCTTTTGTTTGAGCTCTTGTCTCTTTTCATGACGTCACACATTTGTGCTTATTTTTCTTTACTGGACTGACAATTCTGAGAATCTCTTTTGTAAATGATGACACTGAAGAACCAACATGCATGTTCTCCAATTTTTTAAACCAATATGGACCAGCCCTGAACAGTTTTAGAAGAAGAAGAATTTGCTTTTTAAGTTTAAATAAAATCATAGTATTCAAAAAGGAAAACTGTATGATGCAGATACATGTGGCAAGGTTCCAACCCTTTGTTAGCAAGGCTTTGAGTAACTACTACAGACTTTCCCCACCTCATTTCATACCCTGGAGAGCGGAGTAAGTACCTGTTCACCATCTCATGAAAGCCTTCCTGCCCAGGGCTGCCGAGTTCATCTCTCTGCCAATTGCAAACATCCCACTGTACCAAACAATGGCAGAGCAAGCAGTGCCAAGGCAAGTGATCACTGAGTACATAGGACAGAGCCAACTGATGTCAATTTGGGGTTTTTTTTAGTCTTGAAATTTAAGATATTATAAACAAAAATTATACTTGGCTTATGTAGAAAATTTGAAAATACAGATAAACTGAAAGAAAATTTAAAACCTTTGTAATTCTACTCCACAAAGATAGCAATTAGTATATGATTTTCCAGATTTTTTCTATTTTTTTAAGAAAAATGAATTATACTAAATCTACCATTTTTATAAATCTAATATATTGCCCATAATATCCACCTTTGTTGTTATTTAGTGGTTGTATGGCCCATCTTATATGATTAAATCATAACGTATTTAAACAAATTCTCTGTTGTTAAACCGAGTTGCTCATATAAATACTTTACTGAAGATTCTTGAATCTAAATGCCCACATGCTTATTATTTACTTGAGATAAATTCCTACAAGTGGAATTGCCAGATCCAAGGGTATATAAATTTGTAAGGCTTCAGATACATATTTTCAAAATCCTTTCCAGAAAATTTAAACAAATTTACCCTTTTACTGACAGTGATTCAAAATATCTTTCCTTTGTTAAATCAATATCCCAGAGTCAAATATAAATGTTTGTTTGCAGTTTATATCATTGCTTTGCTCTATTAACATCAGTAACCACAATGAGGGGCTTCCGTGGTGGCTCAGTGGTAAAGAACCCACCTGTCAATGCAGGACTGTGTGATCTTACACAAGTTATTTTTTCCTTTTGTACCTCAGTTTTCTCATGTATAAAATGGAGATAATACGCTACAGGATTTCCATGACAATTAAGTGATATATTTTTTTAATTTACTTGCGTGAAATGATATCTGGGACCTAAAAGCTCAATGAATGCCAGCTATTAGCATTATTTCTATGTACTCAGGCACTGGTTAGAAGCTGGAGACACAAAGATGCACATCCCTTGGCTTCCAAAGGCTCCTCATCGATGGAGAAGGAGAATGTATAACCAAATCATTAAGGCAGCAAGCTGAGTCTGATACTGTAGATGTGAAGAAGGTACAATAGCATCATGAAGACCAAAGCATTTAACTCGGCCTGAGAATGCTGGAGAAAGCTTAGATGTTCAGTTTTCTGGGAGTCTGAGTCTCCAGGGTAAGTTGGAATTTGTCAAGTAGAAAAGGAGAGGGGGGCATTGGAGGCAGCAGACTGTACAGGTGAACTCACGGAAAAGAGCATTGCAAGGGAGAACATCATGAAGTTGAGGCTGGTTTGTCATGAGAGTCAGGGGAGCAGAGGCAGGGAAACAACAGTAGAGATCAATCCATGAAGTCCACCATCTTTCATGCTACGAGTTCCAACTTTATCCTGTAGAGCTTCCCTTTCTCTCAATCTCAAGCCCTAGGAGGATATGCTGAGTACTTCCAGCTTGTTGTGAAGAGCTGACTCACTGGAAAAGACTCTGATGCTCAGCAAGATGGAAGCCATCAAATGAGAATGGGGTGAAAGAGGATGAGGTGGTTGGGTAGCATCTCCAACTCAATGGACATGAATTTGAGCAAACTCTGGAAGAAGTGGACAGAGGAGCCTGGCATGTTACAGTCCATGGGGTCGCAAAGAGTTGGACATGACGTAGTGAGGGAACAACACCACTTCCAGCCTCAGAAGCATAGTTTTCTGAACAACGGGTATGACAACCCATGACACTATCAGATACTGTGGCGTGGACTGTATGATTTGCCTAACTCTTCAGGGGTTTTAAATGCAATTTAGAACATATCATGGAAAGCTTTAGATGGTACCCTAAAGCTCCCAAGGACAGGCTATTATTCTCTTCTGCCAGTCAGGTCCACCAGATGAAAAATGGGAAAAGACAATTTGTCTGAGACAAGCAGATGAAACTGGTGCCATGTCTCATTTAAATACAGCTTTGCACAAGTACTAGGAAACTATGGGAGGATTTGAAAAGGGAAGAGTTATAAGTGTTATAAATTTATCTTGAGAAGGATCACTCTGGCTCCAGCGTATCTCTAAAGAAGTAGTCGTAACAACAGAGGCAAAAAGGCCAGTAACGAGGCTATTTTCATAACTCGAACCCAAGATATTAAGCTCCTCTTTTTGTTATTTTCCAATATTCTACATTTTGCTTGCATAATATTTGAATCTTTATTCAGTGTCTGGCCTCCTAACTAAACTACAAACCCCATGAAAGACTCAGCTATATATGTTATTCACTGCTACATACAGATTCCTAGCACTATACCTGGCATACACCAACTATTCAATAAATTGTTAGTAAGTCAGTGAACAAATGAAATTAAATGAAATTGCTACAAATTATTTTAATAGGCCTAACAGGCCTTTCATAGGCCTAATATCTTTTTTCTCTGGAACAGACTAAAAAGAAATATATCTAGCTACTTTGATAATTTGAAGTTCCTTTCTATTCCTAGAATTTAAATTCACAAAACTGATACTTGTTGAGGTCATCCCAAGATTATTAATATTATTTGTTGGTTCTAAATATATTATCCTTTTTACAGATGAGGGACAGAGAAACTCGGGTCATATAGTTGGTAAGGGAGAAAGAACTTGAATCTGGGCCTGTCTAGTCCAAGCCCATGCTCTAACCCACCAGACTAGAAATTTAGACTGGATGGGCCAACGAGGGAAAGCTCTGTGGAAGTCAGGACATTTGATCTGGTTCCTAACAGGAAGGCTGTTGTTCAGTCACCAAGTCATGTCCGACGATTTGGGCAGGCTTCCCTATCTTTCACTATCCTCTGGAATTTGATTAGACTCATGTCCATTGAGCTGGTGATGCCTTCTAACCATCTTATCCTCTGTAGGATATTCCAATTCCAGAAGGAAAACATGAGCAGAATCCCTGGTCCAAAGAATTCTTAGTACCTGAGAGAAGAGTGAATAAACCAACATGACTTAGATACACAGAACTTGTAGAGAAAAGGAAGAGTTAAAAGTGGAAAATCCAATTACAAAAGTGGCTTAGACCCAGATGTTCTCAGGCTAGAGCAGTCCAGGAGAGAAGTGAGCCCCTGCAGGTTTCTAAGCAGAGACTAGCCTGAGCTGAATGATTTGCTTGAGGCTTGACCTTTAAAGGTAACCTTGGGAAAGCCAACCCCTTTACTCATCAGTTTCCATACTTTTAAAAGAAGAGCATATATAATTGAGGTTCACTCATCAACTTGTTAGGAAAGTAGTCTGGTTAATTATCATAACTTTACTGAAAACTAACAGTGACCCAAAACAATAGGACTTAAAGCAGATTCTCCTTTCTCAACTTCAAATTCATCAGTGGATTTAAAAAACAAAATTGCTTTTCTTTGCTGGCTTTGTCTGCTTCTGGCTTTTATGAATCTCATATTGATATAAACTTAAGGCCACATCTTCTGCTAGATCATGAAACCACACCCTGGATGGATACATCATTGGTGTCTTCAACAAGAACACCAAAAAAAGATGCATCTGGCCTTTTTGGTTTCCATCCGACATTAGATTCATCTTGGCTTAGGATTCACAATTTGTTGTGGATCTTGGTGGGAAAGTTGGCAGCCTGCCCTGGTTTTCTAAGTCTTATGGAGTCAAGTGACATTTGATGTGTGGGGTAGGAAGATATTTGGCTCCTTCCACTTTACTCCTCTCCCCACTTCTCCTTATGTTAGACATTCCTAAATCTTGCCTGGAAGGAAACTGCAAGCCCCAAATAGCGCACATTTGGCTGAAGTCTGGAACACAGAACCCCAGTGCAGGCAAACAGCAACCACCTCCAGCCCAACCCTGAGGATTTCTACATTCACATTCCCATGTCCGCACATATATGATACAGTGATGTCCTGAACATCAAATGTTAGCTATGGAAACAATATGGAAAACACTCCCTATGTATTTTAAAACATGCTAATTGAAACCAGACTTTGAATCCCCATTTCTTCTAAATCCAGGTGAAAGTTCCTTATCCTTAGAAAGAAATGAATGTGAGCAAAGTGTTTTTCACAGACCTGGAAAATATTGCTCAGAATCAGATACATCTTGTCTTTGAATCCCCCCTCGGCCCCCGCATCTACAAATACTCCTTCCCGGTTTCACAGGGCCTGCATCCCTCACTGTACTGCCTGCCATGCCCTATTTTCACTCCCAGCTGTCAGACCTGCAGGGACACACTAGGGTTATTTCCTCCGTGACCTGGGCTTTTGATAATCCTAAACTGTTTAGGTTGGACCTGTGACCTGACTTTGTCAAAAGCCATATGGTGCTGAGACAAAACTGGGGAGAAGAGACACAGCCAAAATCTGCAAGATCTGTGACTAACCAAAGCTGTGAGTTTAATGAGGAAAGAAGAGATTAAGGGAGTTCTGGCTTTTTTGGCAAAAGCTCCAGTTGAACGCAGGAATGCCCAGAGGCAAAAGCAACTCAACCTACAATAAATTAATAAAAGAGCCTATTGATTCTGGCTTTGCTGTCAGCACAGTAGACTGAAGCCACTTCTCAGCTTCCAGGAAATAAGCGCTCTCAGGCCTCCCAATTCTACACTTAAGCATATGCCCAGTCTCCAGGGATCATAAAGGATGAATTGCTCTCCAGGTGTCTCTTTCTCAGTGATGTCATTTATGGCAATATTCCCTTTCTTTTGTGAAAGAATTTCATACATTCTTTCTAAGAGAACGTCCACTGTTTCAGTGGGCTAGTCAATATAAAATTATATTATGCATAAAAAAGCCATATAGCTTTCACTGGAAAGAAAAAGATCCTCCCTTTTCCCTTAAAAATTTACCATGAATGAAAAACTAAAATATTATCTTCTGCAAGTTAAAATTCACAAAAGTTATTCATCCTCTTTTATCCAACCATCACACAGAATCAAAATATGCTTATTCAAATGGAAATGCTATTCAAAGATTTTTGACCTGGAGTCACTCTTATAACTTCAAAATATTCTACTTTTATCTTTAAAAAAATATTTTAATGGCTCTGAAAGACAGAGAAAAACTCGTTGTACTTAATAATATAATAAGTTGATTGCATTTATTGCAAGGCAATGCTAATAGAGCCCGAATAGTTTTGACTGCCCCTAAACAGGTCAGTGCACTGGAAAGAATTAGAAACAGATAACTGCATATTGGTTAAGTTTTTTATATGGGTTGTTACATGTATAATAAAGTTCCTAACTGAGCCAGCATGAACTGGCCTCCTACCTTGGTAACAGGAGGGCCTTTTGATGCAGGTACAAATTCAACCCCCCATTAGAAAGCTTATTTCTCATGTGCCTCAGGGATAAAAAAACAAAAAACATAAATAGAAGCAATACTGTAACAAATTCAATGAACACTTTAAAAATGGTCCACATCAAATGTATATATATATATATTTTATTTTTTTTTTTTAATAAAATAAAAAGAAGAAGAAGGGCAGAGTGGCCCAGGAAGAAGCCAAGCAGAATAGGCTGTTGGTCAATTTTGTCTCCCAGTAGAAGATGAGAAAAGGCAAGCCACATCAGAAAAGGGAGGACAGGAGGAAGGCTTTTGAGGGGAGATTTGCAGTAAATTCACTCAACATTGATGAGAGCAGTTCCCCAGAAAGAGAGAGTGAGGTAGGAACTCTGGTTATTAATGGAATCAGGATGGACTCAAGGGGTGTCATCTGTAATTATATAAATTCCAGGAAGTAGAAGAGCTCCAAATCATCAACATAACTAGATTACTTTAAGCCTATTTCAGAGAAAAAGATTGAGTTTACAAAAATAATTTTTGTGGCAATTCTGTTTAGCAGGCCAAGGCTGAAGATCTAGTTCTTCAAAGACGATAATGAAAACAAGTAATTTGTTCTCAGGTAAAAGGACATTGCGAAGTTTTAACAGTTGTGGGGAAAGTAACAACACATTTGAAATGTGTACGTGGAGAATACACACGAAAAAAAAGTATTGCAAGAGGGGTGGGATTAAATCCCCATAATGAACTTTTCAATCAGAAAAGGGAAGGGTATGATGAGACAGTTAAAGAAATGATAGAAGAAAGAATGGAAGATGGATGGATTGATGGATGGGTAAGTAGGTCAACTGCTTAATGGATAAAACCAAAAGATAGGGCAATGTACAGAAAAATCTAGTTAGGTATTTTAAGAGAATAAGTCCTAGTTTTGCATCTTTTAAAAATAGAATGTTATACAATCTTTGCATGGACAAAACTAAAACATATTTATGCAAATGGTCCAATTCACAACAAAATGAGATGAGGCCTACACAGCTGGGCCACTTAACATAAATGAACAACTGAGCCAGCAACATCTGCCAAGATGAATTTAAAGAAGGCTTCAGAGGTTGTAAAAGAAGGCAGAGAAGAGGCTTCTGGAGAAAATGAGAAAAGTAGAGAATGTGAATTTAGCATTTGGAAGTGAAGAGTAGAGGGATCAGAGGGTGGAACAGGTGGAATAACAAGAAACTAATAAAAGCAAGGGGGAAAACTGCAGGAATTAGAGTTCAGGAAACAAAAAGGAGATGTATGAATATGAATTGTAGAAGCGAGCATTTTTTTTAATTGTTATTTTATAATGGAGTACAGTTGACTAAATCAAATCCCTCATGATTATACAGTGGAAGTGACAAATTTACTCAAGGGATTAGATCTGATAGAGTGCCTGAAGAACTATGGATGGAGGTTCATGACATTGTACAGGAGGCAATGATCAAGACCACCCCCAAGGAAAAGAAATGAAAAAAGGCAAAATGGTTATCTGAGGTGGCCTTACAAATATCTATGAAAAGAAGTGAAAGGCAAAGGAGAAAAGGAAAGATATATCCATTTGAATGCAGAGTTCCAAAGAATAGCAAGAGGAGATAAGAAAGCATTCCTCAGTGATCAATGCAAAGAAATAGAGGGAAACAATAGAATGGAAAAAACTAGAGATATCGTCAAGAAAATTAGAGATACCAAGGGAAAATTTCATGTAAAGATGGGCACGATAAAGGACAGAAATGGTATGGACCTAACAGAAGCAGAAGATATTAAGAAGAGGTGGCAAGAATACACAGAAAAACTATACAAAAAAGATCTTCATGACCCAGATAACCATGATGGTGTGATCACTCACCTAGAACCAGACATCCTGGAATGCAAAGTCAAGTGGGCCTTAGGAAGCATTGCTATGAACAAAGCTAGTGGAGGTAGTGGAATTCCAGTTGAGCTACTTCAAATCCTAAAAGATGATGCTGTTAAAGTGCTGCACTCAGTATGCCAGAAAATTTGGAAAACTCAGCAGTAGTCACTGGACTGGAAAAGGTCAGTTTTCATTCCAATCCCAAAGAAAGGTAATGCCAAAGAATGTTCAAACTACCGCACAGTTGTACTCATCTCACACACTAGCAAAGTAATACTCAAAATTCTCCAAGCCAGGCTTCAACAGTATGTGAACTGTGAACTTCCAGATGTTCAAGCTGGATTTAGAAAAGGCAGAGGAACCAGAGATCAAATTGCCAACATCTCCTGGATCGTCGAAAAAGCAAGAGAGTTCTGGATAAATATCTATTTCTGTCTTATTGACTACACCAAAGCCTTTGACTGTGTGGATCACAACAAACTGCGAAAAATCCTTCAAGAGATGGGAGTACCAGACCACCTGATCTGCCTCCTGAGAAATCTGTATGCAGGTCAAGAAGCAACAGTTAGAACCAAACATGGAACAACAGACTGATTCCAAATCAGGAAAGGAGTACGTCAAGGCTATACATTGTCATCCTGCTTATTTAACTTATATGCAGAGTACATCATGAGAAATGCCAGGTTGGATGAAGCACAAGCTGAAATCAGATTTCCAGGAGAAATATCAATAACCTCAGATATGCAGTTGACACTACCCTTATGGCAGAAAGGGAAGAAGAACTAAAGAGCCTCTTGATGAAAGTGAAAGAGGACAGTGAAAAAGTTGAGTGAAAACTCAACATTCAGAAAACTAAGGTCATGGCATCCGGTCCCATCACTTCATGGCAAACAGATGGGGAAACAATGGAGACAGTGACAGACTTTATTTTGGGGGGCTCCAAAATCACTGCAGATGGTGATTGCAGCCATGAAATTAAAAGATGCTTACTCCTTGGAAGAAAAGTTATGACCAACCTAGACAGCATTTTAAAAAGCAGAGACATTACTCTGCCAACAAAGGTCCATCTAGTCAAAGCTATGGTTTTTCCAGTAGTCATGTATGGATGTGAGAGTTGGACTATAAAGAAAGCTGAGTGCCAAAGAATTGATGTTTTTGAACTGTGGGGTTGGATAAGACTCTTGAGAGTCCCTTGGACTGCCAAGAGATCCAACCAGTCCATCCTAAAGGAAATCAGTCCTGAATAGTCATTGGAAGGACTGTTTGATGCTGAAGCTGAAACTCTAATACTTTGGCCACTTGATGCAAAGAACTGACTCATTTGAAAAGACCGTGATGCTGGAAAAGATTGAAGGTGGGAGAAGAAGGGGATGACAGAGGATGAGATGGTTGGATGGCTTCACCGACGCAATGGACATGAGTTTGAGTAAGCTCTGGGAGTTGGTGATGGACAGGAGCCTGACATGCTGCAGTCCATGGGGTCGCAAAGAGTCGGACACGACTGAGCGACTGAACTGAACTGAACAGTTGACTGCAGACCTGCCATCCTGGGAAGGGAAGGCGCTGGCCACCAGCCTCCGTGTGCAAGCTTTGCATGTGCTGATCCAGCCAGCTGTAGGGTCTGGTCTTCAGCCTTGCAGGTTCAAAAGTCCTGGAACGGGGTCCAGTGTCCCAGAGATCTATAAACCAGAATGTTGGTGTACACATACACATATGTACACTCTTCTCCACAGGCTGACTCCAGACAGGGGAAAAAATAACAACTGGAGACCACTTGGTGAAGAGGGCATTTACACAAGAGAAGCTCTGGAATATATGGAATAAAAGCCGAGACAACAGCATAAGGGTTTGTTACTTGCTGGCTATGTGGCCTCAGGCATGTGATTTAATCTCTGTTTCTCAATTTTCTCGTCTACAAAATGGGACATTCCAGTTATCTACTCCTACGTAACAAGTCACTCCAAAATTTAGTAACAACACATGCCTTTTTCTATCTTTAATTTTGAATCTGGCATTTGGCAGGACTTGGAAGGTACAGCTCAGAGATGTTCCATGTGACATTAGCTGGGGTGGCTCAACGTGGAGCTGGTGGATGCATTTACAAGATGACAAATTAATACTGACTACCATCTGGGGCTCAGCCAGCATCACAAGTCCTGGGGCTGAGGTGGGTGGGCCTTTCCATAGGCTTTGGAGGCTTCTTCAAACTGTGGTGGCTGGATACCAAGAGCAAGAACCTCTATGGACAGCAAGTAAGAGCTGTCCATTTCTTAAGGCTTGTGCCCAAAGACTGGCACATGTCATATTTTACTGGTCCAACGGCTAGAGTCCACAGATTCAAAAGGAGGGGGCAAAGGGCCACACGCACCTCTCAGTGGAGAATATATCAAAGAACCGCTGGGTCATTTTTTAAACCTTCAGGATGTCTGCTCTCTGGCCACAAATTATTTACTACATTCCTCTCATATGCAAAATACATTTACCCTCGCAAGATCTCCATTAACATAAAGCCTCTTTTTTTGTACTGTTTCTCTTTCTTTTTATACGAACATTTATTTATTTATTTGGCTGCAATGGGTCTTAGCTTCAGCACGAGAGATCTTCAATCCTTCTTGCAGCACATGTGATCTTTTAGTTGTGCCATGCTGGAACTTCTCAAGCATCCTGCACTTGGAACACAGTGTCTCAGCCACCAGGCAACCAGAAAAGTCTCTGTTTCTGACTCTTTAAGTCAAGCTAGTGATTTTACTAGAACAATTCTCTTAAAAACTTGGTGGGTTTTGAATAAATCACACTGGGGTCATCCCAATGCTGTTGTTGTTGTTCAGCTGCCCAGTCATGTCCAACTCTTTGTGACCCCACAGACTGCAGCATGCCAGGCCTCCCTGTCCCTCACCACCTCCAGAAGTTCACCTAAGTTCATGTCCACTGCATCGTTGATGCCATCCTGCCCTCTCATCCTCTGATGCCCTATCTCCTTCTGCCCTGAATCTTTCCCAGCATCAGGGATTTTTCCAATGAGTCGGCTGTTCACATCAGATGACCAAAATACTGGTTTCAGCATCGGTCCTTCCAACGAGTATTCAGGGTTGATTTTTCTTAAGATTGACTAGTTTGATCTCCTTACTGTCCAACGGACTCTCAGGAGTCTTCAGCACCATAGTTCAAAGGCATCAATTCTTTGACACTCTTCCTTCTTTGTGGTCCAGCTGTTCACAACCGCACGTGACCACTGGGAAGACCATAGCCTTGACCATACAGACCTTTGTCAGCAGAGTAATGTCTCTCTTTTCAACATACTGTCTAGGTTTGTCATCACTTTCCTGACAAGAAGCAACTGTCTTCTGATTTCATGGCTGCAGTCAGCATCCACGGTGATTTTAAAGCCCAAGAAGAGGAAATCTGTCACTACTTCTGCCTTTTCCCCTTTTATTTGCATGAAGTAATGGGGTCAGATGCCATGATCTTAGTTTTTTTAATATTTAGTTTTAAGTCAGCTTTTTTACTCTCCTCCTTCACCCTCATTAAGTGGCTCTTTAGTTCCTCTTTCCTCTCTGCCTTTAGAGTGTATCATCCTCATATCTGAGGTTGATGATGTCTAGAGTGTAAAAAACTGATGAGATTTGACATTAGCATACTCCTCTGAAACCATCACGACAAATCATGATAATGAACATACCCATCACTCTCAAACTTTCCTCATACTCTTCTGTAAGCCCACCCTTCTTCACACCCAGCCCTGTCCCCAGACCACCAAAAATACAAAACTTCCATACATTTCATTTTTTTATTTGTTATAAAATCACAATCCACTCTTGCTATGTTTGCCTTACACACTCAATTTTCTTGTAAAGATGTGTAAAAAAATAAGAGGAACAGTATTTTATATTTATCCTGATATATATTCCATTTCCTCTCTTCTGATGTATCAGCTACACATTGCTGCATAACAAACTACCCCCAAACCGAGTAGCTTAAAATAACATGTATTATTTCACAGTTTCCATGTGTCAGGAATTAGAGTGCAGCTTAGCTAGGTGCTCTGTCTCAGGACCTCTAAAATAATAGCAAATAAAAGAACTGACAAAGGATTAATTTCTAAAATATACAAGTAGCTCATACAACTCAATATCAGAAAAACAAACAACCCAATCAAAAAGTGAACAAAAGACCTAAACAGATATTTCTCCAAAGAAGACATACAGATGGCTAATAAACACATGAAGAGATGCTCAACATCACTCATTATTAGAGAAATGCAAATCAAATATCAACTCACGTGGGTCAGAATGGCCATAATCAGAAAATCCACAAACAGCAAGTGCTAGAAAAGGTGTGGAGAAAAGGAAACCCTCTTACACAGCTGGTGGAAATATAAACTGATACAGCCACTATGGAAGACAGTATGGAGCTTCCTTAAATAGCTAGGAATAAAACCACCAGCAATATCACTTTTAGGCATATACGCTGTAGAAACCAAAACTGAAGACACATATACCCCAATGTTCATTGAGGTACTATTTACAATAATTAGGACATGAAAGAAACCTAGATATCCACTGACAGATGAATGGACAAAGAAGCTATGGCACATATACACAATGGAATACTACTCGGTCATAAAAAGGAACATGTTTGAGTCAGTTCTAACGAGGTGGATGAACCAAGGGCCTATTATACAGAGTGAAGTAAGTCAGAAAGAAAAAAACAAATATCATATATTAGTGCATTTATATGGAATCTAGAAGGATGGTACTGATGAACCTGTTCACAGAGCAGCAATGGAGACATAGACATAGAGAACAGGTGTGGGGAAGAAGAGGGAGAGGGTGAGATGAAGGCAGAGAGTAGCATGGAAGCATATACACTAACATATGTAAATACACAGTCAAAGGGAATTTTCTGTATCATTCAGCAAACTCAAACTGGGGCTCTATAATAACCTAGAAGGGTGGGAATAGGCGGGAGGTGGGATGGAGATTCAAAACGTAGGGGACGTATGTACACCCATGGTTAATTCATGTGGATGTATGACAGAAATCAAACAAAAAAAAAAGATAATCAGATAAAAATTTTTGATTACAAAAAAAAAAAGAAATACATATTTGGAAATAAAAACTGAACTTCAAATAATCCATAAAAACTGGACTTCTTAATCTAAAATAAGAAATCAAAAGGGAATTAAAGAATACTCTGATGTTAACAAATAAATAAGCTATAAGGAAGGTGTTCAGAGCTTCAGTCAAAACAAGGCTCTGCTTCTACGTTCATGCATAGGACTACAGAACTGCTGCTCCCAGATGGTAAAAAAGAACATGTTCACAAAGGAGGAAATGGGCAAGGAAGAAAAAAGCATCCCCCAAAAGTTATAAAAGGACAAATGCAGGAAGAAAATCATATGATCATAGAAAGAAAGAAGTAAAATAGAAAATTTGCTAAGAGTGTAGGTCTCGTGGTAAGTGTTCTTGTTGTAGAATAATAATTATTCACAAAGGGGTAGGAAACCTGGAGGTAATGGATATGTTTATAGCATAGATTGTGGGGATGGTTTCATGAGTGTATACTAATCTCCAAACTTATCAAGCCATATACACTAAATATGCACAGGCTTTTGTATGCTAATAGTACCTCAATAAAGTGAGTGTTTTAAAGTAAAATAAAACCTGACAAGCGGAAGGCAAGATGCGAAGAATCAAAGAAGAGGGAAAGGACAAAGAAAATGCAAAGAACAACCTAAAGGACCAAATTAAATCTGAGTTACAGAATGTAAATCCAAAAGGCCATTAATAACATATAATCATGACAACACTAATAACAGCAGTTCCCATTTATGGAGCATCTGCCAAAGCCATGTAATGTGCTTTGCATTTTTTATTTCATTTCCACTCATCCTTACAAAGACCACAGCATACATTTTCTTCCCACTAATATGAAAAAAAATAGGCTAACATTCAGTATTTTATTAAGGGTCACATAGGATAGTAAATGGCAGAGCCAGGTTCAAAACTGTTTCTGTCTTTCTCCAAAGCTTTGATCTTTTCCAGTGTATCACACAGCCTCCCAGTCACATAAATGTTAGGATGAGAAAGCAGGGCTAAATATAAATAAGAAAGTGTATTGTAAATGAAAGACCTAAAAAAAAAGAGCTTTATTATTCTGGTCAACATAGAATGAGACTGGAGGTTAGGTTTCTTTCTTTCTTTTTTTCCTCTTTTTAAACATACAGTCTGGAAGCTTAAAAGATAAGGCTTGTGTGAGAAAATGTGTGATCATAAGGATGAACTGGAAAGCAGAAGAAAGAAGAGTACTGACTTCCATTTCCTACAATAAGTTTAAGAGCAGCAGCAGCAAGAAGTAATTTCAGATGAGACTTTGGAAAAGGTGATAGTATCAGAAGTAAATTAAAGTGACTCAAAAATACAGACATTTAGAATACCTCAATAAAAAGACGAAATCTTAAAAGTCACTTGTTTAGCACACACACTAATAATTCCCCTTAAAGGCATTGGGCCAGGAAAGCTTAAGAGCTATGAAAGAAATAGAGCTACTTTATTAATGATAAGGAAATAACTGAAAATAATTTATCAAAATGAGGGATACTTTACAGAGGTAGATGGCAGGAGATCAAATTTTCTTCAAACAAGAAGAAATAAATATGTAAGAGGAATGGTCAAGCTGATGAAAGATCTTCTGGCTTTGGAAAGGATAAGAGAATGGTGGGACATGTTTTAAAAATGATACAAAGAAAACTCAAAAGGAGGAAGAAAGCCAAAGTCTTTCTAAAAAACAAATAAATGCTCCCAGCTGTGGTAATGGCTAATGAAAGACATGAAGAAAGGGAAAGGGGATGCAAATTGAAGCCAAAAACAAATAAATGAACAAATGAGAAATGTTTGAGAAATAGTCAAGGTAATGAGAGAAAAGGAGATCAAGAAAGAGTGAGATTTCTTCTAATGAACATTTCAGTGTTCAAAAAGCAGAGAAAGCAGTGTTGGCTTAAAAGAGAGACACCTCACCAAAGTTAGGAGGCTAGGTTTAAAAGTTAGTCCCGTGGGGTTTTCATCCCAACCCCACATCTTAAGCCAAATTGCTTTTCCTTTCTTTTTTATGGAACTTTCCTAATCTCCCTGTGCCTCAGTTTTTCTTTATGTGTAAACTGGAAGAAAGGGAGATTTTTATCCTTATGTTACCATCTCTAGCCTAGGCTGTTATGAGGAAAGAAATGAGATGATGAATATGAAGCTTTTAACATAAGCCTGCTCATCAGGAAGAGTCAATAAATCTCCATGATGAGGATTAATTATTTATGATAACTTCAAACAATAAAAAAAAAACCCACCAAATAGCACTGAAAGAGAAAATGAAGCTAGAACATAGAATATCTTCAAGCAACTATTTTAAAGGCAAAACAAAAATGCACATAAGGATGTAGGCTAATGTTTGAGAATTAATAAAAGAAAGGACAGCCCTCAAATAATTTATTTAACAAATACAACTGCAAAACTGAGCTGCCTTGTTTTTGAAGGGGAAGGCGGCCTGGGTCTATCAGACTCACTGCCAGGTTCTCATAAGACAACTGAGAATGTCCAGGATCCTGCCTTTAATGAAAAATCAGAGAAGACTAAAATGAGGGTCACAAGGAAATAATGAGGACTAACAACAGCTCTTAGAGGAAAGAGGAAACACATGAACAATTTGAGGTCACATCCTAAATGCCCGTCAATAAAGGATTGCTAAATAAATTATGGAATGTCAATATCCTGAGCAACCACTATAGAGAATGTAATGGTTCTGTCTGTGCTTACTTGAAGAAATCCTTTATATGGTATATAGCAATAAAGTCAGGACATCATAATATTAAGTTACCCTATTTTACAAGAATGCTTTATACGATTATACATACATAAATGAACCAGGTACACAACAAGGAATCTGGTAAATGAGGCTGCAGGGTAGGAGGAACTTTTCCTTTATTATCATTTACTCAGTGGAAGGCAAAATGGTGTACTGGTTTAAAACCCAGGGTCTGCGGGTCTAGCAATTAAGTAACCTTGGGCAAGTTACTTAACCCTCTGTTCAGCTGCTAGGCTGCATGTGACTCTGCGACCCCATGGGCTGCAGCCCTTCAGGCCCTTTTGTCCACGGGGTTCTCCTGGAAAAAATACTGGAATGGGCTGCCATTTCTTCTTCCGCCATGCCGTCTATTCATCTGTAAAATGAGAATGTTAGGTGGTTGGATAAAGATGGGAGAATGAGGATGTGCGCTCATCTCCTCCACAAACACATCAAAAACACATCTACGTGTGGAATAATTCTCACTGAAAACTATCAACTGGCAAAAGGACTCCGGTACAACCAAGACTATAAGAAAGACATACAAGTAATCAGAAAGGAAATAAAAGCAATTGGGTTAGAACCAGTGGATTCAGAGGAAAAGAGAGACTCCACGGGTGACATCTGCCCTGGGGAGTGATGGTTCAAGCCACATGTTGGACACTCCAGTACTAGAGTCCTGTGCAGGGGAGATGAGTCGCCTTGGCTAGTCGGAGGACTGCTGGGATTAACCAAAGGGCTGTGGGAAGCCTGGACTCTCCTTGTGAGAAGCACATGCATGCAGGCTTGCCCACGAGGCAGGGTATAGCGAGGTCCTCTCTACGACTCCCAGGTTTCCTGTGATCCCCTGCCCTGAGGAGCAATTCCATAAAGGGACGGCAGCCGAAGCTGAGGGCAGTGACCAGCTAAGAGGGACAAAGAGAACTTGCACTTTGAGGCTGCATCTGAGTGGAGCACTGGCCTTCACAGGCAGTGCATCAGAACTCTGTCTGTGGCCAACACAAGCCAAGAGCCCACATGGGCCCCACTTGCTTCAGCATTTCCTGTCTCTGGAGCAATGGTCCCAGTACTCTGGGAAGTGGGGAAAAGCACACATTTAAAGGAAACAGAGTTAGCTCAGGCTCAACCCTCAGGGCGTCTGCTCCAGCAACTTGGGATCAGACCCCACCCCTGATAAGGCAACGCTGGCCACTGAGCAGAGGGGAGGTCCTGCCTCACGTCTAGTGCCCGCTCTGGCCCCTGTATTTCCAGCTCCATCTCTTGTCAAGGTGAAAACTGCCAGTGCACCCTGAGGAAAAATGGTATTTGTGTCCACATCAAACACAGCTCTTCCACAACAGACACTGGGCACCTGCAGTCTGTACAGGGACACTCTCATACAAGAGCATCCCTGATGACTAAGTGATACAGAAGAATGCAGAAGTGATCTGGAAGCCAGAATAATGGAAATTACCCAATCAGAGCAGCAAAATGAAAAACAAATTTTAAAAATGAGAACAATTTAAGAGATCTCTGTGATAACATTAAGTATACCAACATCTACATTATAGGGGTCCCAGAAGGAGGAAAGAGAGATAAGGAGACTGAAAATGTAGTTGAGGAAATTATGGCTGAAAACTTCCCAAACCTGAAGAAAGAAATGGATATCCAGGGACAAGAAGCACTGAGTGAACAAGATGAACCCAAACAGACTCACACCAAAACATGTCGTAATTAAAATAGCAAAACTTTAAGAGAGAATCCTAAAGGTAATAAGAGAAAATAAAAAGTCAAATACATGAGAACCCCCATAAAGGCTATCAGCTGATTTTTCTGTAGAAACTTCGCAGGCCATAAGTGTGTAATATAATATATCCAAAGTGCTGAAAGGGAAAAACCTGCAACCTAGGGTACTATACCCAGCAAGATTATAATTCAGAATAGAAGAAGAGACGAAAAACTTCTCAGACAACAAACACTAAAGAGATCATTAAATATAAACTTACCCTATAAGAAACATCTTCTCTAAGTGGAAAAGAAGTAATCTATAGGAAAGAGAAAATTCCACTAGGAAAGGCAAATATATACTAAGGACTAAGGATGAACCACTTAAATAAGCTGGTACAAGGATTAAAACACAAAAAGTTATAAAAAGCAACTATAAATACAATAAACAGTTAAAGGATAAGCACAAAAGTATACAGTAAAATGAATATCCTGAATGTTCATTGGAGGGACTGATGCTGAGGCTGAAGCTCTAATACTTTGGCCACCTGATGCTAAAAGCCAACTCATTGGAAAAGACCCTGATGCTGGGAAAGATTAAAGGTGGTAGGAGAAGGGGACAACATAGGATGAGATGGTTGGATGGCATCACCAACTCAACAGACATGAGTTTGAGCAAGCTCTGGGAGTTGGTGATGGACAGGGAAGTCCAGCGTGCTGCAGTCCACAGGATCGCAAAGAGTTGGACGCAACTGAACGACTGAACAACAACAAATAATATAAGACTTCAAAACACAAAATGTTGAGGATGAGAGTAAAAAACTGTAGATCTTTCAGAATGTGCTTAGACTTAAACAACTACCAGTTTAAAACAAGTATATAGTTATAGGTCAACGTATACCAATCACATGGCAAACACAAATCAAAAACCTATAATAAATACACAAAGACTAAAAAGAAAGGAACACAAACACACTACTAAAGAAAATCATTAAACCACAAGGGAAAAAACAAAAAGAAGAAATGAAGAGAGAAGAACTACAAAAACAATTAGAAACAAGCATTAAAATGGCAATAAGTATATTCCTATCAATAATTAAGTGCAAATGGACTAAATGCTTCAGTCAAAAGACATGAGGTAACTGACTGGACAAAAACCAAGACTTCAATATGTTGCTTACAAGATTCACTTGATCACTAAAGACAGACTGAAAGTGAGGAAATAGAGCTATTTCAGGCAAATAGAAACAACAAGAACATGGAGATAGCAATATTCATGTTAGACAAAATAGACTTTAAAGCAAAGTCTCTAATAAAAGACAAAGAATGGCATTATATAATGATAAAGGGGGTCAGTACAACAAGAAGTACACTTGTTAATATAGATGCATCCAATGTAGGAGCACTTAAATATGTAAAGTAAATAATAAAAGACATAATGGGGAAATTGATAACAATACAATAATAGTAGGGGACTTTAACATCCCCCTTACATCTCTGGACAGATCATTCAGATAAAAATGAATTTAAATGAAGCAGTAGATCAGTTGGACTTAATAGATATCTATAGGACATTACATCCATAAACAGCATAATGAACTTTTTTTTTCAAGTGAACATGGAACATTCTCCAGGATAGATCAATGGAGGGTTAGGTCACAAAACAAAACAAGTCTCAACAAATTTAAGAGGATAGAAATTGTATCAAGCATTTTCCCAACTGCAATGATATGAATCTAGAAATCTATCACAGAAAGAAAAATGGGAAAAGAAGAAACATAGGGAGATTAAACAACATGCTCCTAAAAAAACCAATCGGTCAATGAAGAAATCAAAGAAGAAATTAGAAAATACAAGACAAATGAAAATGGAAATACAACTTTGCTGCATCTATGGGATACAGCAAAAGAAGTTCAAAGAGAAAAGTTTACAGCACTAGAGGCCTTCCTCAAGAAACAAGCATGCGTGTGTGCTCAGTCACTCAGTTGTGTCTGATTCTTTGTAAACCCATGGACTATAGCTCACTAAGTTCCTCTGTCTGTGGAATTCTCCAGGCAAGAATACTGGAGTGGGTTGCCATTTCCTACTCCAAGGGATCTTCCCAACCCAGGGATCCAACCTGCATCTCTTGCATCTCCTGGATTGGCAGGAGGACTTTTTTTTTTTACCACTAAGCTACTGGGAAGCCCATCGGGAAACAAGAAAAATCTCAAACAACCTAATCTACTACCTAAAGGACTTAATAAAAGAAAAAGAAAAAAAAAAAACCAAGCCCAGAGTCAGAAGAAAGAAGGAAATAGTAAAGATCAAAGAGGAAATAAATAAAATAGAGACAAAAAAGCAACAGAAAAGATCAATGAAATCAATAGTGGATTTTTTAAAAAGATAAACAAGATTGATAAACCTTTAGCCAGTCTCACCATGAAGACAGGAGCCAAATGAACAAAAGAGGAAATGACACAAGAGAAATAAGAACCAATACCACAGAGAAACAAAAAATCATAAGAAAACACTATGAACAGCTATATGCCAACAAGTTGGACAATTTAGAAGAAATGAAAAAATTTCTAGAAACACACTATCTGCCAAGATTGAATCAAGAAGAAACAGACCATATGAACAGGTGAATCATTAGTGGTGAAATTGAATTTGTAAGAAAAAAACTTCCCAGTAAACAAAAGTAAAGGACCAGACAACTGCACAGGGGAATTCTAGCAAATGCATAAAAAAACACAAAATTTATCCTTCTCAAACTGCTCCAAAAAATTCAAGAGGATGTGACACTCCCAAATTCATTCTACAAAGTCACCATTACCCTGTTACCAAAACGAAAAAAAGTCACTACCAAAAAGGAAAATTACAGGCCAATATCTTTGATGAACATATATGCAAAAATCCTCAATAAAATTTGAGCAAACTAAATCGAACAATGCATCAAAAGGGTCATAACATCATGATCAAGTGGACTTTTTCCAGCAAAACAAGGATGATTCAACATTCACAAATCAATCAATGTGATACACATTAACAAAAGGAAGAATAAAAATTGCATGATCATCTCAATAAATGCATAAAAAACAGCTGACAAAATTCAACCTCCATTTATGATAAGAATTCTCATCAAAATTGATATAGAGGGAACATATCTCAACATAATTAAACTTAAGCTTTTACATAGTAAAGGAAATCATTGACAAAATGAAAAAAACCTACAGAATGGGATAAAATATCTGCAAATGATATGACCAACAAGGGTCTAATATCCAAAACATGTAAACTGCTCATTTAATTATACCAAAAAAAGAAACAACCCAATCAAAAAACGGGCAGAAGACCTAAACAGACATTTTTCAGAAACACACAGATGGATAATACGTACAAGAAAAGATGTTCAACATGAGTAATTATGAGAGAAATGCAAATTAAAACAATGAGACGTCACCTCACACCTTTCCGAATAGCAATCAGCAAATGTCTACAAATAATAAATACTGGAAAGAGTGTGGAGAAAAGGGAACCCTTCCAAGGTGTAGCCACTATGGAAAACAGCACAGAGGTTTCTTAAAAAGCTAAATATAGAGTTACTATCAGTTCAGTCACTCAGTCGTGCCCGACTCTTTGTGACCCCATGAATCGCAGCATGCCAGGCCTCCCTGTCCATCACCAACTCCCAGAGTTTACTGAAACCCATGTCCATCGAGTTGGTGATGCCATCCAGCCATCTCATCCTCTGTCGTCCCCTTCTCCTCCTGACCCCAATCCCTCCCAGCATCAGGGTCTTTTCCAATGAGTCAACTCTTCACATGAGGTGGCCAAAGTACTGGAGTTCGCCTGTTATTCCAGGTATTTCTTGACTTCCTACTTTTGCATTCCAGTCCCCTATAATGAAAAGGACACCTTTTTGGTGTTAGTTCTAAAAGGTCTTGTAGGTCTTCATAGAACCATTCAACTTAAGCTTCTTCAGCGTTACTGGTTGGGGCATAGGCTTGGATTACTGGGATATTGAATGGTTTGCCTTGGAAATGAACAGAGATCATTCTGTCATTTTTGAGATGCATCCAAGTACTGCATTTTAGACTCTTCTGTTGACCATGATGGCTACGCCATTTCTTCTAAGGGATTCCTGCCCACAGTAGTAGATATAATGGTCATCTGAGTTAAATTCACCCATTCCAGTCCATTTTAGTTCGCTGATTCCTAGAATGTCGACATCCACTCTTGCCATCTCCTGTTTGACCACTTCCAATTTGCCTTGATTCATGGACCTAACATTCCGGGTTCCTATGCAATATTGCTCTTTACAGCATCGGACCTTGCTTCTATCACCAGTAACACCCCCAACTGGGTATTGTTTTGCTTTGGTTCCATTCCTTCATTCTTTCTGGAGTTATTTCTCCACTGATCTCCAGTTGCATATTGGGCACCTACCGACCTGGGGAGTTCCTCTTTCAGTATCCTATCATTTTGACTTTTCATACTGTTTATGGGGTTCTCAAGGCAAGAATACTGAAGTGGTTTGCCATTCCCTTCTCCAGTGGACCACATTCTGTCAGACCCACTATATAACCCAGCAATTCCACTCTTGGGCATATACCCATAAATAAGACTAAAACATTAGTTTGAAAAGACACAGGCACTCCAATATTCATAATTCCACTATTTACAATAGCCAAGATAAGGAAGAAAACCATTTTCCCATCAACCAATTAAGAGATCAGAAGAATGAAATATTACTCAGCCATAAAACAGAATGAAATTCTGCCATCTGCAGTAATATAGATGGACCTAGAGAATATGATGCTTAGTG
Source organism: Odocoileus virginianus (assembly GCF_023699985.2). Taxonomy (NCBI): domain Eukaryota; kingdom Metazoa; phylum Chordata; class Mammalia; order Artiodactyla; family Cervidae; genus Odocoileus; species Odocoileus virginianus. Next base: position 58,864,755 of record NC_069679.1, on the reverse strand, counting down.
AAATAAGTTAGAGAAAGACAAATGCTATATGATATTACTTGTTTTGGAATCTAAAAAAGAATACAAACAAATGTAGGTAGCAAAACAGAAACACACTCACAGATATAGAAAACAAACCGGTGGTTACCACAGGAGAGAGGGAAGGTTAGGGGCACGTTAGGGTTATGGGATTAAAAGACGCAAGTTACTATGTATAAAATATAAGCAACAAGGATACATTATATAGCACAGGGAAAGAGAGCCATAATCTTATAATAACTTAATGAAGCATAAGCTGTAAAAATACTGTTACAATGCTGTATGCCTAAAACTAATATAATACTGTAAATCAACTACATGTCAATAAAAATAAATAGAATGAGGATGCCTGCCTGGTAAGATTGTCATAGGGATGAAATGAAATCATGAACATTTCCTCTAAATAACACACAAAACAAGGCCTAGCACCTCGAACTCTCCATCACTTTCAGAGGTTAGGGTCATTGTTATGCCTCTGTAATGTTTGCAATCATTTTGCCACAAGCATGAGTCACTTCTGTTAAGTTTTTAAAATCCTAAATGGGGAGAATTTTAAGAGTTAATAAGATTATATAAAATGAACAGGGATTTTCTGGCCATTCTTTATTTTAATTTAATAGAGTTGATATACAATATTGTGTTAGTCTCAGGTACACAACATAGTGATTCAACCTTTACATACATTATGAGATGATCACTATAATAAATCTGTAACCACCTGTCCCCATAGAAAGTTATTATAATATTGAATATATGCCCAATGCAGTATATTACATCCCTGTGATTTATTTATAACTGAAGTTTTGTGCCTCTTAATCTCCTTCACTTATTTTGCCCATCCCCCCACATCCCTCCCCTTTGGCAACCATTCAATTGTTCTCTGTATCTGTGAGAATGTTTTCATTTTGATTTGCTAGTTCACTTGTTTTTAGATTCTGCATATGTGAGATCATTTGTCTTTATCTAATTTATTTCACTTAGGATAAAATGTTTGTTCCTCTAGGAGAACTTCAGCATCATTTTGTTAAGTTTTCCTCAAAATCCTGTGAATGTTTTAATTGGCACTGTACTAAATTTATGGATGTATTGAGGAAGAACAGACAGCTTCATGCTGAGCCTTCATATCCAAGATCAAGGCATCTTTTTAAGTTTCTTCATATGTTCTCAGTATAATTTAGATTTATCCTTTATATGAGTCTGTACATTTCTTTTTTTAACCCATTTTGTAAATGGAATCTTTTCTTCCATTATATTCTCTTACTTGATCTTATTTATACATAGGAAAGCAATGAAGGGGGTGGCCCTACCATATAATAAAATATATTATAGAACTATAATAATTAAGAACAGTTTGGTGCTGAAGAGGAAATGAGATGATCAAAGGAATCTAGAAATAGACTAATTCACATGAGAATTTAGCATATTAAAATCAAAACAGGAAAAATGAATTAATCTGTAAGTTACAACAGGAAAACTAGCTAACCATTAAGAAGAAGATAAATGCGTTCCTCAGTCTTCACTCCAAATAAATCCAGCTTAATCAGATTTATTAACTGATACCAAAAAGCCAGATTAATCAGTGATTTAAAAATAATAAACCTATGATAGGAACAGAAGAAAATATAGATCAATTTATTCATAATCTTAGAATAAGAAGTGCTTTCTAAGCAATATATATAAAGCCTAGACACCATAAAGGAAACTAAAGTGTTTGTGCGGTCTAATTTATCCAAACACCTGTTTGGATAAAAATATATAAAAAATAAAGCCAAATGACAACAAACTAGGAACATAAAAAGGGCCAGTTTGCCAAAGAGTTCATATAAATCATTTAGGAAAGAAATCTGACAAACCAATTGAAAAGCAAAAATTAATGAAGGCAATCAGATCGTGAGCACAGTTGGTAGAAATGAAGTTCTACTATCTAATAAACATCAGAAGTAAATGCAGGAACAAAAGTCACAATGATCAGGCAGGCCTCAGGGAGGCCAGAGAGGATGGGAGGACCACCACTTACCCAGCAAGACACAGACCATAGATTGTTCAGGAACCATGCAAGTCCACAGGCTGTAACCAATGACTTTTCTGGGCTTTCTTTTCTAGATGATAATTTTGAATGACTCTCACGTCAGCATGGTATAGTAAGTCAAATCCATCTGGATATGTTGGGTATGAAAAATGGAGAATTACTTAACTGTTAGGAATTACTCTTTAGTTGGGGCTTTTAAGTTTCAACTTTTAAAATAATTTTATCTTGATTTAGTTGTTCCCTAAACCTGATTTTCTTCTTTCTCATACCCTTCTGTTGACAAGAACTCCATCTCACATGCAGAAATGCTACCTGCCCAGCTTTACAATGCAATGTATTCTGAACAACATCTCTGCTGAAACTCAGTCAGTTCAGTTCAGTCGCTCAGTCGTGTCCAACTCTTTGTGACCCCATGAACCGCAGCACACCAGGCCTCCCTGTCCATCACCAACTCCTGGAGTTCACCCAAACCCATGTTCATTGAGTCAGTGATGCCATCCAACCATCTCATCCTCTGTCGTCCCCTTCTCCTCCTGCCCTCAATCTTTCCCAGCAACAGGGTCTTTTCCAATGAGTCAGCTCTTGGCATCAGGTGGCCAAAGTATTGGAGTTTCAGCTTCAGCATCAGTCCTTCCAATGAATATTCAGGACTGATTTCCTTTAGGGTGGACTGGTTGGATCTCCTTGCAGTTCAAGGGACTCTCAAGAGTCTTCTCCAACACCACAGTTCAAAAGCATCAATTCTTCAGCGCTCTTTTTAGTCCAACTCTCTTTTCTAAAAATTTTCTTTTTAGTCCAACTCTCACATCCATACATGACCACTGGAAAAACCATAGCCTTGACTACACAGACCTTTGTTGACAAAGTAATGTCTCTGCTTTTCAATATGCTGTCTAGGTTGGTCATAACTTTCCTTCCAAAGAGTAAGCGTTTTTTGATTTCCTGACTCATTACTCAGTAATTCCTTCTTAAAACTCTTAAGGTTCTCTGAATGTCCCTATTCTCTGTTCTATCACTTTTTTCTTTTAATAAGTACAGGTTCTCTCTGATAATTCTATACACAGGGTTTTCCATTTCTTTTCTAGATCCTTGGCCTTCATATAACACTATGGCACATTTGTCACAATAACCTTTTCATATGTGACCCTGTTTTGTATTTAGAAATTTTTCTTCTTAGAAGACCAACCTCTTCTTTCAGTGTGAAAGCTTATGCTCCAATTATTAATTACACTGTGTCTTCTTAAAGTTGATACTCAAAAGTACAAAAGTGTAAAATAATTTCTAAAATAAAATAATTCTCCAACTATTCTCTGTTCCCTGTGAAACATTCTGCCTAACATTCTAGCTCTTTTCCCAAAGGCTAATGGGCTGGGTGCCTCTGCCCGCAGCTACTCAGGAATCAATGCATAGGAGCAAGTCAGTTGCTCCTGTGTTTAGTTATGTGTAATTGTATTTAAAAGAAACCAACTAAATAAAAGAACTTTTCCTTCAGGGACTATTTTATTTCCTGTAGTTAGGGAAGTGATTCACCATACAAGTACTAAGAAATTTGATACAGAAATAACAACAGTTAGTATCAACCACCACTTTGGGAATTATATAAATGTAATTAAACATATAACATATTTTAAATATATAACATATAAAAATATAACATTCTGTGTACAGGACAGATAGTACACAAATATGTATTTTATAAATTGTATCAATATAATTATAAGTATGTATATTATATGTAGTAATACTACATATGGAGAGATGTTATAACATCTAACACTTACCGAACATTTAGTCTACGATGAATGCCGTTGAGCACTTTATATAGTCTTGCAATTACTTTATTAGATTAGTGCTCTTAGAGTTTGTAATTGATTAAAAGGGGCCACAAATTCTTTAATCCTCTTTCCATTGAGGAGACTGCAGCCCCCTCCTTTAAATCTGGGCAAGCACTGTGACTGCTTTGGCCAGTAGTACGTGGAAAGGAGTGAAGCAGTGCCAGTCTCCAGGCCCAAATCATAAGAGCTGCTCTTTCCCATCTGTGGCACAGTCACTGTCAGAGCCTGAGGCCCCCACTGTCAGCACAACGGCCCTGCAGGAGACGCCTCCTGGAGAAGTTCTGAGCCTATCTGGAGCAGGAAAGGGGCACAGCGGAGCCCAACCTTCCAACCATCCCCAGAGAGGAACCAGGCTCCCAGGGAATTCTTCTTGGACTCTCTAGATCAGAGCAGCACCTGCTGAATACCACCAAATGACCCTGTCCCTGCCACTTGGAGCAGAAGTGCTGATAGCGTCCTGCTAAATTTCTGACTCATGAAGCCATGAGATTTAATAAAAAGATCTTCGTGTTGTTATATAGTAATAGATAACTAGAACTGTGTTTTCTTGGTATAAAAGCAAAATCATATTAAGCAAAGTGACTTGTTCTGAATCACAGATCTAATTAATAGCAGCTGAGATTCCAATTCGAACAGCCTGCCTCAAAAGCCTATAATCTTAGCCACTCCACTGAATTATTTTAAAATTATAATTAACTTCGGGAGATAGGGCATATATAACATCTTGATTCTTCTTAGCATCTATTCTAATTCCTATCTAATGAAGAATTTCTGCCAAAGGCATATATCTTTTCTCCATCCACAATTATCTATTTGTACTTATTTTCACATCCTATTGATTTTTAAAATGTGATGAATTCCTCCAACAGATTTGCCTGTGTTTATTTTAAGACAGTAGGCTAGAGGTCCTCATTTCTCTTCTGTCTTCAGCATAGATCATATCAGCTGTGCTGCTTAATGTCAAAAGGGCAGGCTCATTTGGGGATTCAGGAAGTTGATTACTACAGTATTAAATGTGGTTTAGTAATTTTCCAAGGAGACAGAGATTCTGGGATCTTGGAAGTTTCCCTGATAAGCTATCATCCCATCTATTTTTTTTTTATCCCATCTATTTTATATTAGGATGCATTGTTTACTGAAGAGGGGGCAGGAGTGGGACAAAAAGGAGACTCAATACCAGCTTCTTGACAGCAAATAGACCTGTACCTGCAGTCTTTCTGGAGCCAAAAAGGTCAGGGGTCGAGGACTCAAGAGATACTGATGAAATCAAGGGACTTCAGCTAATTAAACACTTGAGCAATATGTTCAGTGATGTACACACTATTGTTTTCAAGACAGAATTGATAAACACAATGGGTGACACCAAGTGCAATTCTCTGGTTGTTGGACATTTACACCACAAATAAAGATTATCAACAAAGTCTAGACTTATTTTTTTTTTTGCTATCACTTCCAAAACATTTTGATTTCAGCCTCTCAGAGAAGATCTCATTGAGGAAAAGAGTCCAGCAGTGATAGGCACAGAGTTATCAACGTTTCCTACGACTTAGAGCACAGTTAGCACACAAACACAAAACTCTCCTGAGTGCACTATTTTAATGATTCTTGTTACATTGGGCTTTCCGAGTTACACCCTAGAAAAATCTAACATAAAAGCATACATACAATTCTGAGACTTTAGTGATCACTCAGACAAATGGTTCTTAAACAGTGACTTTTTAAATCTTTCCTTCCGCTTCCAATAAAAGTAAAATTACAAGGTAAAACAAATGGTTCACATGCCAGGTGCTGTCTGAAGTTCTTTATGCTTATCTTCATAACCACTCTATGAGATGAATATTATTATCCCCACTTTATAGACAAGGAAACCGAGACTTGGAAAAATTAAGAACCTGCCTAAGATTACACAGATAGGAAATGGGGGAACCTGGAATTAAACCTCAGTGGACGGACTCCTAAACTATCCTCCCTCCTTAATTTAGAAATCAGAACAGCTCCACTTATTCATGTGTTTACATGAGATTAAGAAATATATGATGGATTTGTTTTTTGAAAAGCTATGTGAAACTTCCTGTTTTAATTTAACCAGTTTGGGTCTGTGAAGCGACAGAAGAGCCCCACAGTTTTCAGATCTGCCCACGAAGGACTGAGGCTGTGCTGGTTGAGGAACCAGACCTCCCTGGTTCACAGTCTAAGGTTTTTCTTGGTATATTCAGCTGTTCTTGAGTAACCATAAATTAGACTGAGTATTTTTAATCTCCCCCCTCAACTCCTTTTATCTCTCCATATGAAAACATACCATTAGTGGGGAAAAATAGTTTTATTTTAACTTAGTCCCACTTCTAAAAAGGAAAAGACATCACGAGAATGTTACTGCCTTGATTTTAAGTGCATGACATTGATAAACAACTAATAAGGAGCCAGGAGGAACTGAGCCTCCATAAATCTTTGTGCTTCCCACAGAACAACAGCAGAATATTAGTGGACGAAACTTGAAGCTGCATCTTTTCCCCCTTTTATGGAGGTCTTGGGGTCTTGGTGAGGACAGTTCAGAGTACAATGTTTAAGATGTATGTAGAATAGTTAGTCAGCGTTTAGTCTCTGGATTCAGACAGAACGGAATCTGAATTCTAGACTTCCACAGTTTGTGCAGCCTTGGGCAAGTTACCTAAGCTTCCTAAGCATTAGTATTTTCATTTGTAAAAGGTAGTTTAAAATAGCATCAAACACATTGAATTCTTGTAAGGGTTAAATCAAACAACTCCTGGTCCAACAACAGATTTAAAGAAAAATTTTTAAACTGTGCTATTTACTATAAACAGAAGCAAATCATAAAGAAATAAAAGCAATAAAAACATGATCATGCTATTTAATTCTCACTGGAAATGGTTGCCTTCTTAAGACTCAGAGCCTAAGGTCTGCTCTCTCTCTTTTTAAAGAAAGTTTTAAAAATATATTAAAGACATATTAGCACTAGATTGAGATGTTCTCCCTTTCTTAAGAAATAATAGCAGCAATATTTTCTTTCAGAAAACAAATAGTACTTCTTTCATTGTTCCTTCCAAACTTACAGAGAACTCATAAGTTCAGAGCAGCACTATTCACGATATCCAAGACATGGAAACAAACTAAATGTCCGCTGACAAACGAATGGATAAAGAAGATGTGGTACATATATACAATGGAATACTATTCAGTCACAAAAAGAACAAAATAATGCCATCTGTGAACTTTCCAGGTGGTGTCAGTGGTAAAGAACCTGCCTGCCAATGCAGGAGGCATAAGAGATGTAGGTTCAATCCCTGGGTCAGGAAGATCCCCTGGAGGAGGGCACAACAACCCACTTCACTATCCTTGCCTGGAGAATTCCATGGACAGAGGAGTCTGGTGGGCTACGGTCCATAGGATTGCAAAGAGTCAGACAAACTGAAGAGACTTGATATGAACGTGTGCACACAATGCCATTTGCAGCAACACAGATGCAACTAGAGATTACTATACTAAGTCAAGTAAGTCAGAAAGAGAAAGACAAATACCGTGTGTTATAACTTATATGTGGAATCTAAAAGATGATACAAATGAACCTATCAGGGACACAGAGAACAGACTGGTGGTTGCCAAGGGGGAGGGGGTTGGAGAGGGCTGGATTTGGAGTTTGGGATTAGCAGATGGAAACTGGTATCTATAGAATGGACAAACACAGTCTTACTGTATAGCACAAAGAATCATATTCAATATCCTGTGATAAATCATAATGGAAAAGAATAAGAAGAAGAATATATAAAATAACATGCATAACTGAGTCACTTTGCTGTACTGCAATAATTAACACAACATTGTAATTCAACTATACTCCAATAAAAAATACATTAAAAAAAAACTTACAGAGAAACTCCAGATTCTCCTAACTGGTTCATCAGGCTTCCAGGGATAAATTTTGATGGCGGGGCAGGGAATCACCTTAATTTTCCTCGAAAAGACAGAGCAAACCAGTGCCTATGAAGAGATGAGGAAATATACAAATAAATTTTACATGGAATAATCAAAAATTATACTATAATATGTTCACTGTAAACCCAACCCATAATAGATTGTTCAAGACTAGAACTGTGAAACGAATGTCACTTTTTATTACTCCCCAAACTTTGCCAAAATCTGGCTTCAACATGCACAGCGGGCACCTACCTCCACCAGCCCAAATCTATATCCAGAACCCTGGGCAGCTGATAAGAGCTGACCTAGATCTCAGGTTTAACAGTATTTTCCTATGACAATTCACAGATAAAAGAATTATGTCTGCAGAAAGTAGCTACAAGGCTTAATTCAAACAGGAACCAATACTCCAGAGTAACACCAAGGCTTCATAGGACTCGGAAATTAAAGACTGGTGCTACAGCACACAAACAGAGGAGGCCCTGGGCAAAGACAGCAAAACATACATGCATGTATAGGCATCAGGAAAAATAACAGTGAGAAGACTTCCCACCAAGGATACATAAACTATTCAAGGTATGCTCTGAAGTTTATAAGCCAGGCTGTAAAAAAGAGAGAAATTCCACACTTCTATGTTTTAAATTTGGTCTTGGTAGAACATATATTGAGTACGGTACCAAGTGCACACATTTTTAAAAAAGAAAAATAACACAGTTCACCAAAAAATGAGCATGGACTCTACTTTATCAGCATTTTTAAACACAGCTCTTAATATCTAAATATAGGCTTTCCATGCCAAAGTGGAGACAGATGTGCTTTAATATAATATCCTGATGTTTGTCTATTTCCTGATGACCCTCAGACTTCTAGGGTAGGCTTCTATTTTCCTTTTGAAACAGAGGTTGGTAAATGTCTATCTCAAATCCAACAATTCTGATCTACAGGGAATCCAACCAGTTTTTTCTTCCTTCTTTCAAATTTGCATTAGCCAGATCCCATTGTTTGTCAGTAGTTATGATCATAGACTATACTCAGAAAATAAAGTGAAAATACTATGACTTCAAAAGGAAAGCTTTTATTTCAAGCATCTATAATGCACTAACCTAAACATAGTACCAAAGCTAACTCAACAAAAGTGTAATTTTCTCTTTTATCCCCCCCAAACTGGATATTCAATAAATGCAGCTTTATATAAAGATGTGTAATAACTGGGAGAACCAAATGTTGCCTAGCAAAAAGCCTATTAAAGCATTAATCAAGAAGAATGGCTTGAAGCTAGCATGTTATAGTTTCGGAAGAAGCATTGTTAGCCTCTACAGGACACTAAAATGGTAGTTTCTCTCTAAATTACTATTTCTTAAATGCTTGAAAACACTTCAGCTCTCTTCAATATGCAATCATTTTCCTTTGGAATTTTGTTTATAGTCTTGTTAACAGGCTTTTATTTTCCCCCAAACAACTTTTGCAAAAAAGCCAACTTCATGACCTTTGTACAAATATCACAAATTCTAATTACTCAACTACAAATCAACACAATTTTACCATAATGTCTCTATGATGTTAGAAAATTATTAATAAATCAAATCCTTTTTAAAAATGCAATCAGGCACTCATTAAAAGAAATCGTGATCATTCCAAGCATTTTTTACCATGCAGATAATCATCTTTGAGTGGACTTTTAAGTTCAGACCTTCAGCAATGAATTATTTTTAGCAATGTATTATATTTAAAAGGACAACTCTGTAATTTTGACTCATGAAGACATCACACATCTACATGTTTCCTTAAAATGTAATGCCCTATGAATAGCAAAAAATACTTTGAAAACTTTAAATATTGAACATTATAAAAGGATAATCATGTATAAAATTATTTTTTTAATTATAATTTTGAAAAGTTAAAGACTTTCCACTGTTAAACTGCTATGGCAGGGAGGCTATAGCTTATTATTCCTAAAGATTAATTTTATGCTCTTTTAAAAAACGTACTAAACCGAGAGTGTCATAAAATCTGGCCCTTTATTTAACTAAGGATTTTGTACTTGTTAAAAAAAACAACTAATTCAGAAGTCAAAAGAGAGTAAAATTTTTCTAACCATGGAATATGATAGGACTAATCATCTCACAGGTAGAAACAAACCTGGGGACTCCTCAAAAAAACCAAACACAGCATCACCACATGATCTAGCAATTTTACTTCTGAGTATATATCCCCCGCAAAAACCTGAAAGCAGGGACTCAAGCAGATATTGAACCATACCAATGTTCTTAGCAGTATTCTTCAAAGGTCAAAAGGTGGTAACAAGTCAGATATCCACTGACAGATGAATAGATAACAAAATGTGGTATATACTTATATTGGCATATTATTCAGCTTTTACAAGGAAATTCTGACACACATTACACATGGATGAAGCTTAAGGAGTTATGATGAACAAGGTCAGTCAGTCTCAAAATGACACACTTTATATGATTCCACTTATATGAGGCATGCAGAAAACCTAGAGAAGTCAAATTCATAGAGACAGAAAGTAGAATGGAGGTAGCCAAAGGCTTGGGGAAGGGGTGAATGCGGACTGTTGTTTACTTGGCATGGAGCTTCACTGATGCAAGATGTAAAGAGATCTAGAGATGGATGGTGTGATAGTTGCCTAACAATGAAAGCACTTAAAGCCATTGAACTGCACTTCTAAAAACGGTTTAAAAAGGTAAATTTCATGTTAACATATATTTTACCACAACAAAAAATGTGTGGCATTTTCAGCTGTGATGATAATCAGTGACTTTTAAATTGGAGCTGGATTTCAAGGAAACATAGATTCCCAAAAAGTGATCAGCACAGTGTCACAGCAAAGTGTCAACCCTCAACAGAGCTCCCCTGATGCCGAGACACTAGTAGTACTACCTTGTGAAGCTGGACCAGGCAACACAGGCAAGGGGTTAATTTTATATTTCATCCTGGTCTTTTTCTCAGCAGAAGACCATTCTACATATGGTTACTCCTCGGTAGTGAGTATCAAACTAAACTTCATCTACCCCTGAATTTTTTTTTTTTACTACAACACTGTTTTTAAAAAGAAAGGAAAGAGGAAAACAAGGAAGGTAGGAAGGAAGGGAGGGAGAGTGTAGAGAGAGGGAGGAATTATTCAGAGAAGAGTTTAATTTTAATAAAATGCTAGACATTTAATAAAATGCCAAGTGAGGGAAGGGAACTTACACATACATTTAAGTAAGGGGCAAGAAACAAGATCATATGTACAATTAATTCCAAAACCTCAACTATAATTATTCAGAGCTATGTAAGAATATAAGCTGAATCAAGAGTCTTAAATTCTGTGAAAAAGAAAACCTCCAGGTCATTACATTCTCATACGCAAGAGATGTGAGACACTTAAGCTAAATATGGAGTTCAAGTTGAAAATATGACCTAATCACCTCACATTAAATATTAAGTGTTCCTCATAACATGATGTCAATTGATGAATATTGAATTTAAAGTAACAGAAAGTAAGCTGAAGATAGTATAGCATAGAGAGGAAGCATTTTTAATGCTAAATTATTAGATATATAAGGACTGTGATTTTGCACAGTGTCTGGAGTCTATGGATAAATTGGAAAAAAAAACTAGTTCAATAAAATAGTATGTAGTTGAACACATGAAAAAGAAACTGCAGTTGATTCTGATTTTTAAACCTCCAGGGATAGAGAGAAATGAGACTGACAATATAGATGGAGTCTCATGATGCTACATGAATGAACACATTAAACTATTCACAACCCATCATTTGGCATCAAAAAGTCTCAAATTACATGAAGAGCAATTTTGAGCCAGTGAGCATGAAAATAAGCCCAAAGAAAATCTGTACTTGGTGATTACATTAAGCCTCACATTGAAGAAAACTATCTAAGAAATTCTAACTTTTAGTAAGTATATTAGAAAATGGGAATTGCAGAGAATATACACAAGTATAAAATAAGTGACAACATATTTTAAAAGCTTATATACTAGACTCAGTCATTTAAAAATGTGCCTTTAAAAATAAAATTGAGGGTTAATTTGAGATTTATTATGAGTAAGAAGTACAGAAAATCCTCAATTTCTAAAGGTCAAAAAAAAAAAAAAAATCACTGGAAAGAATCTGTTGTCTCTATATAGGCATCGATTTGCAAAGAATTATCTAATTTTTTAATTTGGTATAGATATATGTTGATACTTGTAAATTGCAAATTCTTGATTAAAGGGAACTGTGTGACTCACATATTTTTTAAAAGATAAGAAAAATGAAAACTACAACCTTCAAAATATTATTCCAAATGCAACTGTTAATTTAAAACAATTATTCTGTTGTAAATCCATGGCTAATTCATATCAATGTATAACAAAAACTACTGTAATGATGTAAAGTAATTAGCCTCCAACTAATAAAAATTAAAAAAAAAAAAAAAGTAATCAAGCAATAGCAAAGCAATTCGGGCATTTTTTAAAAAAAACTGTTCCAGATAAAATAATATAGCTGCTCTTGGCATAATTATAAAGTTTGTTTAGGAAATAATACAGAATTATATGGGGGAGGGCATTAATATAATTCTGATATAGCATTTAATAAAATGTTATCTGAAGCAAATTTAAATTAGCTTAGAAATAAACATTTCCAAATAAATTAAGTATTGGCTAAACTATTTTAAACAAAGGAAATTGATAAATGGCCCGGTATCCGATTGAGACAAGATAGTTGGCAGAAAATATATTCTTTCTGGTCTCAATAAAAATTTTATTAATGACTTGGAATAGAGAATGAGCATTAGGTTATTGATATTAATAAAAGTTTTGTTTTGAGTAGGGAAAGATTGTGCTCAAATGCACAAGGATCTGAAGGAATTGGATATAAAGCCAGAAAATGATAAGCTACAGTCAACATAGAAAAATGCAAGCTACCATAGCATGAGAAAAAGAATTTGAAGCTAATTTAATTCCATGAGAAAGCATGGGAATTGGTAAGGTCAGAGACTACAGGGAATAAGAGAATAATAAGTAACCACTTAAAGAATGATAGGAAATAAAAGCTGGCCAAAGTTCTCTAAGTGCCCCATCTGTCTCTACTTGGGGCAGTCTGCTATAGGTAGATGGCAACGACTAGATAAGGTGAGTGTGATAGGCATTACCTAGTATATACCTAGTATATACCATCACAAACAGTGAAGAGAAGTGGTGAAATATATAGCAGAAGCCCATGGATGCTGAACACTGCCTCACACCAACTTCTGATTTTCTTGTTTTAATTGAGAGTCCATAGAAACAGAAATGAATCTTTGTTGCTGTTGATAATAATGAAATGAGATGGGCTAAATGGAGCACCAGGCTGAGAGTCAGCAAATCTTGCACTGAGCAGCCTGCATTTCCTGCTTCACACAATGAAGTGGTTGAACTGCAACACTTCTAAGGTCTTTCCCACACTAAATCTACAAGGGGGATACTTTGGTCTTTAGAAAATAATCTGTATATAGAACAAAGAGCCTGTAGCAAATTTGTAGAATATATTACTCTGATAGAAGAGGCTGAATACATAACCAGATTCAAGAAAAAATGTAAGCCTTTGAGTTCTTACTCATAGTTAACACAAATTGAGTGTTTCTCATTGCTAGGCACTGTGCTAAGTACTTTATGTAGATTAACTCATTTAATGCTTAGAAGAATTCTTCAACATAGGTGTAATTATTATCTCCTCTTTACAGAGAATCCCTCTGGATCTCAGAGGTTAAATAACTTGCCCAGAGTTGTACAAGTATTGATACTATGTGGTAACACTCCTGGACAGAGTCTTCATCAGTCCTTGACAAACTAAGAAAAGTAAGAACAATGGCATTCAATAAATATTCACTGAATAAATAAAACGACAACAGGTACACACCTACAAGCACATTGCCTTTTGGGAGATAATACAATGAGGAAAATGACAGAACATCTAATGAACACTACTGAATGCCAGGCACTTTACAAATAACTCATCTGATCCTCACAATAACATACTGAGATAGTCATCTTCATTCTATAGGTGAGTGTACAGAAGTCAGCCTTCCATTGCTGCGACCCTACCTGCACAGCTGCATCCAGAAATATGGCATTACAGACTAGGTCTGGAGCAGAGGGGAGAAGAGACCCCAACCAGGAAGAAGCCTATAAGGATGTGCTACAGTATCCCAGGCCCTCATGGCTGAGTAATGAGACATGTGGTTGACTTGAATCACATTTTAGTCTGACAGCCTTCAACTTCCTAGTGTCTTCCTGTTTGCACTTCAATCACCGTTTGGGAGAAGCTTTATTTTGTATGGTAGTGGTGAGAAAGGATATCTCTGTCATCATGGATATTAATGAACACCCTGGATGTTAAAGAGGCTGGCTCTCCTCTCCCCCAGCCCTGTGCAGCCTTCTCAGGGAGGGAGGGTCCCCTTGAGTTAGGCTGAGCCAAGCGAATGTTTGTGCCCAGAACTCTGAATCCCAAGGCTGTAAGGAAAGGCTAGGATGGCTGGGGTCACACTTCTAACAGCAGCGCAGGCGGAGTGGCCTGTTTCGCAGGGGACCTGAGATGCTGAAGCTCTGTTGCCTGTCTTGAGGAGGCTGGTGATTCCCATGCCTCAAGCTTGTTCTTCAGCTCCCCAATGATTTTGTGAGCCCCAAGATTCTTCTCACAAATTCCCTTTTGGTTTAAAATAAATAGAGCTGGTGTCTATTGCTCGCAACCAAGAAGCCTAAATGGCATTATGGATTGTGGATTGAAAAGTAAAGGCAGGTGTTCATGGAGTATTTAAAATCTATTCGTGTCAGACCACTCTCTCAAGTGATATCTCTGTCCTCTGGCATCCCAGAACCCGAAGGATCACTGCCTGATCTGTGACTGAACATCGGCACCAAGTCACATCCTCACTACCAAATTCCTCAAATCCCTCCTCTCAGTTCCACCAGCTTTAAAGTGAACATTGTAAAAGCCACAGGATAACAACCCAGTTCTCCAGTTTGTACCGTTTATGTCATTTTGATATTTGACCCCCTTAAAATGAAACCCTTTAGTGAGAAGATAATGGGGGAAAAAAACAATGCTTGAAATGCTGTTGTGGATATTATAGTACTGATACAAAGATAATTGGTTTTAAATCAGCTCCAATAATTGTCTTGCAGGAAAAATCCTCACTCATCCCTGAGACAAGTCATTAAACTTCCCCTCTTTTTCTATCATCCTCCTACACAAACACACACATACACTGACTCAAATACATTCACACACAACCACATGCCTTACATTCTTTTTCACCCAGATCTAAAGAGAATGGCAAAGCCACCCTCTATGCTAACAGAAGATACTTTTTCCCCCAAATATAGAAGAAAATCCATTCAAAGAGTTTCCCATTCTGGGATTCTATTGTCTCTGCATTGGGAGAAAAGAAAGCTTCCTCGGGTTATTTTGAACTTTTCTTCATGGAGGTCTCCACCGACGTGGAGAAGCTGGATGAGAATATCTCTGGGAGAAGATGAGGCCAGGACTGTGAGGCAGGTCACGGAGAGAGTGAACATCCTATGCAATCTCTGGAAGAGAGGCCACCACTATGAGGTGGCTGTCCACAGGTAAGGTGATGCTACCCGTGAGTTTGTGACTGAAAGAGGAGAGATGGAGGGGAACAAGAGTGCCAGGATGAAACCCAGAAAAGAAGCCATCTGCAGGAGAATGTTCCCTGAAAGTATGTGGAGTAAGAAATACAGCACATTTCTTTCTGAAAGTTATTATTCCTAAGAATGTTCCTTCGAGCATGAACCCATGAAGAGTTATAAGTGGATTTTCTCTGACTGATTTTCCATGGATTCTAATATATGCCAATAGAAAAATGCTTATATAAACAGAATGGAATAGCATTTTATTCAATGATGAACCAGCCCAGATGATTAAAAAACAAACAAAAACAAAACAAAAAAATCTTCTCTTAGCTGCCTATTTGCATTAAGCATATTTTTGCCCTAATTTTGCCTGGAGGCAAGCCAGGATCTTTGCAAAATACCTTACTAGCATTCATTTTCATAGTGCTTATTACAAAATACTGTTTTGTAGGCCCCTTGAAAATCTAGTATGACCCAAAGTCTATAGTAGGTTCTCTTGTCCTTTGGAAATCCAGGAAAAATTGGCTTGAACCTCCCGATTCTGTGGCCAAGGGCAGTCCAGATTCCACTCCCAGTGTCTCCACAAAGCCCTTTAAGGGCCCACCTCTTGTGACAGCCTCCTGGCCTCCAGCTGCTGCAGGCTAGCTTTGCGCTGTCCTACCTGTACTCGAACACCAGGCCCTTCTTTGACCCCTTCATCACTTTCTATACTGAAGGTATTGGGAGGGGGATGGAGGGAGCATTTCCATCTCAGAAATTTCAATGGAAACACTGGCATTACAGTTCTGAATAGTGCTGCAGCCCCTCCATCTTTGGGGCCCAAGGCCCTTCACCCCACGCTCTCAGTCTGCAGGCCCTGGTGCTGCCTTCCTCACCTATCAGGCACCATTTCTCGTGCCTTCCTTGATTGGCACCAGCCTGCTCCCCAGCCTTGCATCTTATCTTCTGCCTGTAACAGTTACAAAAATGATGGCACCTTTTCTTGACAAAGAAAGTTACTTCATGGGGAATTCCCTGGCTGCCCAGTAGTTAGGACTTTGCACTTTCTCTGCTGAAGTTCCTGGGTTCAATCCCTGGTCACAGAACTCAGATCCTGTCAGCTGTGTACTGCAGCAAAAAAAAAAAAAAAAAAAAAGAAAGCAGGAAAGAAAAAGATATTTCATGAAGAGGAATTGGGGTGCCAGCCATTAAGATTAAACAATTCTATTTCCCTTACTAGAGGAAAGAAATGAGGGTAGCAAAGATTACAGAGGAAAGGGGAGTTGACTGTATGTAGGAAGCTGGGGAACTTCCAGTCACCATTCCTTGAAGTAAACTCAAGGTGGACTGGACTCAGTGGGCCTGATCAACCAGGGCCTAAAAGGACTTTAAGTGAGATGCAGACAGTCAGGCTTCTCCCTGACTCAAAGCGACCAATCCAAAGCCACGGCTTTATGCCCAAAGGCTTGTGCTATAGACATTTTTTTAAAACTTTTTTTTAGGTGAGAGACAAGAGTTCCAGACCTTTTCCTTTGCCTATTTTAATCTTTGATTTTCTATGCAGTTCGACACAAGATGTTGCTCTCCTAATACTGCAAACCCACTTCTATAAATATCAACATGAAGAATAGTTTTGAAAAGTTCTAGGCATTATGGCAAGGGTTTATCAGGAACTGGAAAGGTGGTAACTATCTGTTGAAAGAGGGAGAAACAGAGAGAGAGAGAGAGAGAGAGATGGAGAGACAGAGAAAGAAGAGAGGGAAACACCTGAAAAGAAGATAATGCCCTCAAAACAACAGCATCCAAGCTTCAAATAGCAGTGCACTGCCTTCTAATTTCAATTTGACGTGTGCAGAATTCTTTCTTTTCCAATGCCAAATCCTGAATGAAGCATGCAATGAAAATTACTGCCTGAAACATGGTGATAGCATTTAATCCTCTGGCAACACATTAGAAAGGCTTTCAGCTTTAAACGGAGGACTGCCACACTGCAGCTTTGCTCATGAAATTATTTACTCATGCCTTGGTTTATAAAGTCCTTTTTTATATGCTTTCTATCAGCTAAGAATGGGCTGGAGCATTTATGTGCTCAGCCTGATAGAGCCCACATTATGAGGGTGGATGTCTGATGCCTGGCACAGAATTGCTGCCTGGAGGGAGCTGGGCCATCTGCTTGTGTGGTTTCAGCATCAGAAAGTTGTGAAGACTGTGGCAGGTTGGGGCACCTAAGTGACCAGAGTAACAGTGTGTGGGAAAGGTGATGAGGGAGAAAAGAGCATCTGAAAGCTTCTGGCAACTGGGTCCCAAATGTCTAGGGCAGCATGTACAGGAGGGGAGAAGACTTGACAGGTGCAGGATAAACATAAACCAATATCAGTGATCTTTAATTAGTGGCAATGTGTGCATACCAGGGCTGACTTCTCTTTTGTGAAGGTGAAAAAGGTGAGGGGAGAGGACATTGATTTGCTGGGCAAATTAAAAGCAGAGGCAGATGACAAAGGAAAACCTACATACTTAAGGGACCAAATTGATTCAAGTCACTTCAGTATGTATTTATGTGCATGCAGTTTATATCTAAGGAAAGGGAAGGCTGCAGTGGGAACAGAAACTTATTTAGATCATTCTAATCCACTCATTAAAATAGAACTACGAGTATATATCCTAGTATATACAAAGAGTCGCACGCAACTTAGTGACTAAACAACAACTAATGTATAATACTCAAGTAGCTTATCCCTTCCCTGACCTTTCTGACATGGTCAATTCCTACTGTCAAGAATTTTCATTTGACCATATAACCTCTTTTCCTCAACACTTACCACAGTGCCTATCACTTAAGAATTTAATTTTGTGTGTCTGTGCATGTTTATATTCCAAGAGGATTCCACAAGGGATTGTATATTTTCCCCTCAGCTAGTACCTACAGAGAACCTGGCACTTCCTACTGAAAAAAATACTATGAATGCAATAAAATTAAATATCTTTTAAATATATTAATTCAGACTTTCCACTAAATATTGGTTATAATGAAATTACACTAAGGGGTGTGCAAATCACCAAAATGATAACTTACTGAGAGGAAAAAATTATTCTGGTAAAATAATGATAATCATGGACAATGTTAAGATCCTTTTGCTTTTAGGAATGGTGAAATAATACAAGAAAATAAAGCTCAAAATCTCTAATGGCATGGTTATATAAACACCTTATAGAGTAATTCAATGAGTTAAGTTTTCACCCGAATTTTAACTTATATGCAGAGTACATCATGAGAAATGCTGGGCTGGAGGAAGCACAAGCTGAAATCAAGATTGCCAGGAGAAATATCAATAACCTCAGATATGCAGATGACACCACCCTTATGGCAGAAAAGGAAGAAGAACTAAAGAGCCTCTTAATAAAAGTGAAAGAGGAGAGTGAAAAAGTTGGCTTAAAGCTCAACATTCAGAAAACTATGATCATGGCATCCGGTCCCACCACTTCATGGCAAATAGATGGGAAATAGTGGAATAGTGGAAATAGTGACTGACTTTATTTTTCTGGGCTCCAAATTCACTGCAGATGGTGATTGCAGCCATGAAATTAAAAGATGCTTACTCCTTGGAAGGAAAGTTATGACCAACCTAGACAGCATTTTAAAAACCATAGACATTACCTTGCCAAAAAAGGTCCATCTAATCCAGGCTATAGTTTTTCCAGTGGTCATGTATGGGTGTGAGAGTTGGACTATAAAGAAAGCTGAGCGCTGAAGAATTGATGCTTTTGAAATGTGGTGTTGGAGAAAACTCTTGAGAGAGTCCCTTGGACTGCAAGGAGATCCAACCAGTCCATCCTAAAGGAGATCAGTCCTGGGTGTTCACTGGTAGGACTGATGTTGAAGCTGAACCTCCAATACTTTGGCCACCTGATGCAAAGAGCTGACTCATTTGAAAAGACCCTGATGCTGGGAAAGATTGAGGGCAGGAGGAGAAGGGGACGATAGAAGATGAGATGGTTGGATGGCATCGCTGACCCAATGGACATGGGTTTGGGTGGACTCCAGGAGTTGGTGATGGACAGGGAGGCCTGGCGTGCTGTGGTTCATGGGGTCACAAAGAGTTGGACACGACTGAGTGACTGAACTGAACTGAAGCCAGTCTTAAATTCTTTGATCCATATTGGCAAAGAAAATGTATTGCTTTTTTCTCAACTGAACTAGGGAAAGAGATCTCCTGTCCACCATCCATTACCTCCACACTACAGCAGCGCACTTTGCTTCAGCCCACTGCCTTCTTTCTGCTTTCTAACACTCCAAGCCTGTCCCACGTCAGAGGGTTTGTACCTGCTGTCCCCAAACCTGTGTAGAGCTTATACCTTATCTGCCTTTGGGTCACCCAGAGAGGCCTTTTCTGACAGTGCTAATCATGCCTACCCCCACTTACCTGCTAGCAGGTCCTTGCTTTACATGCTTATTGCCTCTTACCCTCTATCTGATGTTATCCTCATCAATTTGCAGGCTTATTTTGGGTCTCCTCCAGAAGAATGCAAGGGCCGTGAGAGTAGGGAACTACATCTGTCTTTACAGGTTTATTACCCACAATGCCTACCACGGTGACTGGTATATAGTAGGTGCTTTATAAATATTTCAGAATGAATGAATAGGAAAACAGATGAAGGACTAAGTGAACCATTTTTATTACATAACATCAAAAGAGTTTGATAACATATTCTTGGATGGAGTGAGACAACAGTGTATAGATTTCCTATTAAAGTGTCAGCTGGGCTGTCCAGCTGTCCAGGAATCTGATCACTTAGGTCAGCATGTATGGTATACTTCAGTGTGTGCACACATTTCTTTGTTTGGTTCTCACAACAATCCCATAAGTAGTCAGGGCAAGGACAGAAGCAGGATCACTTATGTTTCTACAGGTGAAGAATCTGAGTTTAGAAAGGTTAAATTATTTTCCCATGTCATACACATAACAGGCAACAGGGCTGTGTCTCCAGCCCAGTCTTTGGTAGTTTTCCTGCTGTACCAGACAATGTCTGTCTGTTTTCAAACAAATCACTTGTTTATTTAGCTATTCTTTAAAGAAACCTAATTCAGATAACTGCTATTGACTGTGAAGGACTCTCTTGGGCACCATACAGTAATCAAGCTGTGCAGGTAACAATTTCTCTCTGGAGAATCAAAATGCACAAATGATTCACCAACCTGAAGATACTTAGGTAACATGCCTTATTCCTTATGATCAGGAAAACTTTAATGTTATAAAGGTAGGAAAACCTTTCAGCTTGATTAATACTGGGATTAGTCTCCAGGAAAATTGACTCTGTGGCTCTCCCTGGAAAGGTAGATGCAATTGCAATAGGAGAAAAGAAAAGAGAGGACATTCCAAGCACAGGAAACAAAATGAAACAAGAAAATATTATGTTTTCTGAAATTAGTAAAGCGCTAATCAAATGAAAATGTTTGAATAGAGGGGAAACAGTGGAGGTAATAATGGGATTAATATTAAATGTCAGTTTTTATTTGGTGCTTTTAATATGTGGGAATGGGTTCTTGTGAGTCTTGTAAAATGCTAAGACAGTTGCCATAGAAATACAGTAGTCACTATGCCACACAGGAAGCCAGGCACCTCAGATGGTGGGGAGGGAGGGGCAAGAAAACGGTATCCTGAAGACCCAAATTCAAATTAACAAAGATCTGTGGCCAAATATATTCATTGTTAAAGCTTGAAATTATATGAATTAAATGTTTGGTATGAAATAATATATTTTTTTGTACCCAGAGAATCTTCATTGAAGTTTCATGAAGGTAAAAAGTGAGAGAAATATTCATATTTGCTTGGGAAAGAAAGGAAATATTTCATTATTATTATTTAGCTAGTGAGATTCTACAGCTGTACATCTAAATATGCCTATAGAGATACATAGGACAGAAACACACACACCACTGCCCTACTACTGTCTCTGATACATGAAAGGACGATTTAGGCCTTGACAGCATTCTCCTCATATATTGGAATACATTCAAATTCACTCTTTACAACAGAATCTAGTATTTTAATATCAAACTTGAGTTAACCAAACTTGTAATTCATATACATTAGTGGAACATTTACAAGGTAATCTAAGAGGTGGGTAGTGAGAGGTTTTTTCATTAGAGATATGGTTTACACAGAGTGAGTAGATGGGTCCATGTATTTTCATACACAACACCATAATTGCATTATATTTCTTGGTGTTTCATTAAATATCAATAACTGGGCTATTTTATTATAGATGAAATTTTCTTACTGTTGTGGTTATCAGGAGTATAGACTATGGAGTCAGAAGGAAATGAACTCACATTCCAGCACTGACACATATTGTGTGATCTGGGGAAACAATAATTACCTTTCTCACTGGGATATTAAGAAAAAATAAATTAAAATCCATGTACAGTGTTTTGAACAATTATCTTGCACATATTAGCCACTTAGCAATGACACACATTAATAATAATAATAATAATTAGCTTAAAAACAATGATGATCACTTCTTGAGCAACTAGTTTGTTCAATTACCTTAAATACATTATTTTTAATCTTTGCAAAAATGCTATGTGTTAGACAATATTATCACACTTAACAACAACAAAAAACCCCCGAGGCTTATAAAGATTTATAAACTTACCAAAATTACTCCAATGGTAAATGGGGGAGCTTTGACCCATCTTGACCTACTTTATTGTTTTCTGTTTTTTGACTCTGCTGTGGCTTTAATACCATGAAGTATCTCAAGTGCCTCAATAAGGCTTTCTTTCTTTTTATCTGGAATAATGGCTCATAAATATTATGACATACAAAAAAAACTCAAATGATGCATCATTTACTGAACAGAACTTAAGAAATCTAACAAAGGAAATAAAAGAATACTGCACAAGACAAAGCTTGTGCAAGTAAGCAAACAAAGACACAAAAATAATTCTTAGCTGATGGACCATCTGATAGTCATTTATACCTGGCACTGATATAAATGAATAGAAAAGAGATTCCTGGTTATATTATGGTTAAATAACTTGTGTACTACATTATCATCACTATATAAGCAAGACAGTCCAAATTTGACCAAGCTGAGATGAGTTACTCAGTATTCATCACTGGTGAGGATAAACACTTCTAGACTGATTTTAAAATAGTATCAAATGCCAGAATAAAAAAATTTGGAAAATGTTAACAGGGAGCATTACTGATTCATCTTGATTCTTTACAATACAGAATCAAGACCATGTAATCTTCACTTCATTGCAATTAACTTTAGGTCACCTTTAAAACCTAAGATGAATATTTTGTGGGTGGCATAATTTATTCCAATAAAACCTCATTTATTTACTATGTTATTTAGAGACCAATTAGGCAGCAACTCCCTGAGAGACAGTGTGTTCTGGTGGTTAAGAAGACAGACTTGGATTCCCACTGTGTTTTCACCATTTACTAGCTGTTATATTATACACATTAACTTTCTAAGCCTTTGTTTTTTCCATCTGTGTTAAAGTGATGATAAAAGAATCTACCTCATGGAGTTATTATAAAGATTAAGGAAGAGAATATATGTGAAGCCTTTATTTCAGTGCCTGGCCAGAATAACTTCTCAATAAATATGTGTGGTTGCTCTTCTTATTATGTAAAAGTAGAATGATACAGCAGAAGCACATGAGTTTCGGATTAAGAAAAACTTTGGACAGGATGTACAAAGCCTCATTCAATTACTATTTATGGAACTGTATTCCAGGAAGAGACTCTTGGAAAGGTTGGATTCTTTACTAGATAGGTTAGAAGAATAAAGTCAGGGTGGATCTTGGGGAGGGGAAGTAGATTTTTTTCAAGAAAGTCATGATAATGTAAAATTATAGTAATAAATTTTAATCCTAGCAAAGATATTCAACTTTTAAACAAGACTAAAAAGTTCCCCCCTAAGACCAGAAAACTGGCAGGGAAAAGAGACTATTGATTCACACAGTTAATGTGCGCCACTGAGAATCACATTCAGTTGTTTGAATTGTTGATATTCTAAGACGTGCTCCACAACCCCAACAAGCCTAGAAAGAATACATGTCAAAAATTATAAAGGATTGGATATTTTACTCTACTTGTGAGCTAACAAGTTAGTTGACTACAGTTTCACGGCTGTTGGTGGAAGACACAAGACTCCTGGATCAGAGATGAAGGACAACTAATTATTCACAGCGAAAGCAGTCTCCAGAGAACTAGCATTCATTTGCACCAGTTCCTCAAGCCCCAATTTCGAATCCTAAGATCATGTGAAGAGGGACTCATAACACCTGCACATATAGCACACTGAATTACAAGAAATGAATTCTGAGCTGAAGGAATCTTTTATAACAGGTAGAGAGAGTGCCTGCCCTTTTCTCCTGAGGCAGACATAATCATTATTATACTGGGCAAGAAGCAAGCCTGCACTTTGCTCTAGTAGAAAGCATTGTCTTTCAGGTTTATCACCAACAGTCTTGTAAAGGTTGTCCAGAACAAAGGACAATAAGCATGTCTGCTCACAAGACATACAGAAATGTGAGACCTGTGGAGAATTGTTGCCCGAAGATGCAACAAGACAATGTAAATAAAAACATCTTGAGTCATCCTTGTTAGAAAAGAAAAAGTCATCTCAGCCATTAAAAAGAATTCATTTGAATCAGTTCTAATGAGATGGATGAAACTGGAGCCCATTATACAGAGTGAAGTAAGCCAGAAAGATAAAGAGCATTACAGTATACTAACACATATATATGGAATTTAGAAAGATGGTAACGATAACCCTATATGCAAAACAGAAAAAGAGACTCAGATGTATAGAACAGACTTGTGGACTCTGGGAGAAGGCGAGGGTGGGATGTTTCAAGAGAACAGCATCGAAACATGTATATTATCTAGGGTGAAACAGATCACCAGCCCAGGTTGGGTGCATGAGACAAGTGCTCGGGCCTGGTGCACTGGGAAGACCCAGAGGGATCGGGTGGAGAGGGAGGTGGGAGGGGGGACCGGGATGGGGAATACATGTAAATCCATGGCTAATTCATTTCAATGTATGACAAAAACCACTGCAATGATATAAAGTAATTAGCCTCCAACTAATAAAAATAAATGGAAAAAAAAAAAGAAAAGAAAAGAAAAAGTCACTTAGAGAAATCTCTTTATGATTGTGAAACCTATATATCAAGCTTCATTTCCCCACCCTGAGTTCCTGTTGCCTAAAGCTCTACTCATCACTGCAGGAGTCAGCACTAACAATTTACTTAACATCAGCTTCGCTGAGCCAGAAAACACCCCTTCTGATCTGCCAGCTGGTTTGGGGCCTGATGCTCTGCATCCTCACAGCTGCCTTGATTGTGTTCTTTGTAGTGGGTGAGTGATACCCACGATAATGAAAAATGATGGGTAATTTCTTTCTCTTAAACCCTGTTCTCTACCGACACATTGTGAAAAGTCAGAGGACAGCTTATTTCAACCCACTCTACAATTGCACCACTGTTTTCGGAGGAACACAGTGTCACAGTCCTACATGGGGAACCCCGGCTTGCATGGCTCCCTGGGGATGGCAGCAGGAGCTTGCAAAAAGAGACAGATCTCTCAACCTGACTTGCAGCTCCATCCTCAGAAGTGGAAGATTGTGAGATAGAGACGGACTATGGTTCTTTTTCAGGAACCTGCTTTCATCATTAGATTTCCCAGTCCTTCCCATCAGGAGTCATTCTTGGAAAAGCATTAAACAAATTTTACCTTAGTGTGGCTCAAGGCAATCTTTTGCTTGGGTGAGGTTGGGTGAGGGGGAAACTTGAGTTTTAAGCCCATTCTCCTCATGAAGAAGTAAGTCACTGTCTCCAATTAAGAATAGTCATAATAAACACTTGCATAGCATTTGCCAGGTACCAGGCACTGTTCTAAGGGCTTGGCATATAGTTATACATTCAATCAAGGTTATTATATTATAATCATATATTATAATGAGGAACCTGAGGTTCAGAGATATTATTAACTCCAAGGTCACCCAAATAATAAATGGCAGCGCTAGGATTTGAACCCAGGTAGTCCAACAGCAGAATCTGGACTCTTGGCGACTAATAAGACAGTGTGGGGGTTAAGAGAGACGGTGACACCCTAAAGGTTGAACTCAAGTAGAACTTACTGGTAAATTAGTTCAGTTCAGTTCAGTTGCTCAATCATGTCCAACTCTTTGCGAACCCACAGACTGCAGCACACCATGCTTCCCTGCCCATCACCAACTCCCAGAGCTTACTTAAACTCATATCCATCAAGTCGCTGATGCCATCCAACCATCTCATCCTCTGTCGTCCCCTTCTCCTCCTGCCTTCAATCTTTCCCAGCATCAGGGTCTTTTCAAAGGAGTCAGTTCTTCACATCAGGTGGCCAAAGTATTGGAGTTTCAGCTTCAGCATCAGTCCTTCCAATGAATATTCAGGGCTGATTTCCTTTAGGATGGACTGGTTGGATCTCTCTGCAGTCCAGGGGATTCTCAAGAGTCTTCAACACCACAGTTCAAAAGCATCAGTTCTTTGGCGCTCAGCTTTCTTTATAGTCCAACTTTCACATCCATACATGACTACTGGAAAATCCATAGCTTTGACTAGATGGACCTTTGTTGGCAAAGTAATGTCTCTGCTTTTTAATATGCTATCTAGGTTGGTCGTAACTTTCCTTCCAAGGAGCAAGTGTCTTTTAATTTCATAGCTGCAGTCACCATCTGCAGTGATTTTTGGAGCCCCCCAAAATAAAGTTTCTCACTGCTTCCATTGTTTCCCCATCTGTTTGCCATGAAGTGATGGGACCAGATGCCATGATCTTAGTTTTCTGAATGTTGAGCTTTAAGTCAACTTTTTCATTCTCCTCTTTCACTTTCAAGAGGTCTTTAGTTCTTCACTTTCTGCCATAAGGGTGGTGTCATCTGCATGTCTGAGGTTATTGATATTTCTCCTGGCAATCTTGATTCCAGCTTGTGCTTTGTCCAACCCAGCATTTCTCATGATGTACTCTGCATATAAGTTAAATAAGCAGAGTGACAATATACAGCCTTGACATACTCCTTTCCTGATTTGGAACCAGTCTGTTGTTCCATGTTTGGTTCTAACTGTTGCTTCTTGACCTGCATACAGATTGCTCAGGAGGCAGGTCAGGTGGTCTGGTATTCCCATCTCTTGAAGAATTTACCACAGTTTGTTGTGATCCACACAGTCGAAGGCTTTGCTGTAGCCAATAAAGCAGAAGTAGATGTTTTTCTGGAACTCTCTTGCTTTTTCAATGATCCAGCGGATGTTGGCAATTTGATCTCTGGCTCCTCTGCCTTTTCTAAATCCAGCTTGAACATCTGGAAGTTCACAGTTCACGTACTGTTGAAGCCTGGCTTGGAGAATTTTTAGCATTACTTTGCCAGTGTGTGAGATGAATGCAATTGTGGGCTGCAATCCATGGGGTCACAAAGAGTTGGGCATGACTGAACGACTAACACTTACACTTGAACATTCTTTGGCATTACCTTTCTTTGGGATTGGAATGAAAACTGACCTTTTCCAGTACTGTGGCCACTGCTGAATTTTCCAAATTTGCTGGCATATTGAGTG
Organism: Odocoileus virginianus; assembly: GCF_023699985.2. Taxonomy (NCBI): domain Eukaryota; kingdom Metazoa; phylum Chordata; class Mammalia; order Artiodactyla; family Cervidae; genus Odocoileus; species Odocoileus virginianus. The sequence continues at coordinate 58,837,703 of NC_069679.1, read as the reverse complement.
CTGCACTTTAACAGCGTCATCTTTTAGGACTTAAAATAGCTCTATTGGAATTCTGTCACCTCCACTAGTTTTGTTTGTAGTGATGCTTCCTAAGGCCCACTTGACTTCCCATTCCAGGATGTCTGGCTCTAGATGAGTGACCACACCACTGTTGTTATCTGGGTCATGAAGATCTTTTTTGTGTCGTTCTTCTGAGTATTCTTGCCACCTCTTCTTAATATCTTCTGCTTCTGTGAGGTCCATACCATGTCCTTTATTGTGTCCATCCTTGCATAATTGGTAAATTAATGGCTTTCTAATGTGTATGGTAAGGAACAAACTTGAGTTTAGAATGGATGAACGTTAACTCCAGTTAAAAAATGGAGATAGCAACAAGCTTTTTCAGCCCAGATATAAGGTAACAAAAGTCATCCATCAAAAGTGATTAGCACTAAGATCCCTTAAAAATAAACCATTACTAAGGTAGAGCTGAGTTTTCTTTTTCAAATATTTGGAACTACATTCCTAAAACAATAACAAATTAAATCTCCATCAAGCACATGGTAATGGAAGCCCAAAGCTCATAAATCATCATCAAGAGGCCAGAATGCCATATTGCACCTGGCTTTTTCCCTTCTGAAGGGACAGCTGCAGTGCACCCATCCTTCCCACTTCCAAGACAGGGCACCACTCATCTCTCAGAAATTATTTGAAAAGAGCTGTCCCAGATCAGGGGTCAGGGACAATCAGATGGTACTGAAATTACTTCATTTTGGAACATCATACCTACCAACTTTCTATTGCTTTTCCTTATTTTCCTGAAATGACACATTTAGAAATCCTTCTTTGCTACATTTACACTTATCCTCATCACACCCAAAGTTCAAAAGTGACTTGATGAAAGTTATTAAAAGCTGTATTTCTAATGCTTATGTAACCATGTCGTATACAGAGCTGGCAACTTCCTCCAAGTGTTTACTGTCCAAAATTTACAGTTGCTAATTCCATTTATCATTTGTGGTTCATTCAGCATTTATTTGGCAGCAGACAGAATCTCATGACTGCCCAGCCACTGCTGTCACCTCCTACATTCATTCACAAACACATACACACACACACACACACTTAAAATTACAGAAATCAAAGGCATCTTATAGATCAACTTATACTGCTCATTTTACAGATGAGACAACTGCGGTCCAAAGATTTTATGTCTAGTTACTCATTGTTTTAGGCTCCTTAGTTTCAAGCAACAGAATTTCATCACAGACAAGTTAAAGTAAAAAAGAATAATTACTATAGGGATATGATGGGAATGCCTCTAGAAGCCTAAAGGCAGAAATACTGACAGCACAAAACTAGGTAGAACCAGGGATTCAAGTCCTGTCTGCAGCCTCAATTCCTCTTTCGTCTATTCCTGCTTCTCCATTGTGCTTTTCTCTATTTCTCTTTCAACCTGCTTCCTTACTTCTGCAGGAGAAGATAAAAAATTCCAGGGAATAAACTCATTAATCCAGGCAAACTCAGATGCCCAACCCCCGACCAGTCATCCACAGCCCAGGTATGTGGTCACATTGTAATATGACCACTTTCACTGCAGTAATGTGGTTGGGAGAAAATTCCCAGAAAATGGATATGGGACAAAGTATTCTACATGAATCCAGAATTTAAAATGCCTCACTCTTGGTTGAGTTGCCTTTTCTGTTTTGTCTCTCATCCCAATATCTGCAAATTAGTAACTTAAACTTATGCAGCATCTGTCTGTACTATACTCATTCATGACTATTACTTACTGACGGCCTTCTATATATGTTGTATGGTTTGTAATTATATAGTTGCACTGAATCTTCATGATAGCTTGGCAAAAGAGGTAATAGTAACTCCATTTTACAGAATCTCAGACAGACTGAATGAACAGTAGCCAAACTTCAGCAACTAAGAATTGAAGAAGAAGAAAAGAAAGAGCACAAAGAAGGCGGGTACAGTTGCAGAGGGAAATAAATTACATCTCCACTCAGAGCTTGAAGAAAAGAATGCCTGGAGGTAAACGTCAGCTCGAGACACCAAAATCACTGATTCACATAAAAGAGAAAAACTGTGAGTTTCTTTAAAAACCAAAAACAACATAGTCAAGCCAGCCTTAGAGAATTTGAAAGGTAGTATTTAAATTTTCTGGGCCTCAAAATATCAATCCCATTACTATTTATTCTACTATTATTTATCACTGATTCCATAGTAAGAAGGTCTAAAATATTAAGGAGAATATTTCAGAGAAAGTATAGTCATTCTACTTTATCTGTGGGGAAGTGGTTCTAAATCTCCAGATAGCAAAATTTGTTGATGCTCCATTCCTTATATAAAAATAGTGCAATATTTCCATAAAACCTACATACATTCTTCTATATACTTTAAATTATCTCCAGTTTACCTATCATACTTAACACAATGTAAATGCTATGTAAGCAGCTGCCAGTATGCAGCAAATTCAAGTTTTGCTTTTTGGAACTTTTTGGAATTATTTAAAAAATGTTTTTGATCCATGGTTGATTGAATCCATGGATGCAAATCCTGTAGACACAGAGAGCCAACTGTATGTGTTTATTACTGTCAAAATTAGGAGTTAGAAGTCAACAGACTTTGTATGACTTTGCATACACGTGAATTGTACAGCAATTAAGCAGGTTAGCCAAGTGTGAGTGAGACACTGCTTACTCCAAGGTGCTTACTATGAAAGGTGGGCAGGAGCATCAGTACAGTGCAGGCCACCTGCAAACAAGTGACATTCTCAAGTCCCATCATCTTTAGATACCAGGGAACTGGGACCAGGCCACTCCATTCCCCAGGGAGACATGTGCTCCTCAGTGGCTATCCTGGGTATTTCAACACAGCAATAACTAACTCCAAACACTCATGGGTCAACTCAAGCACATTGCTCAATATCTCATTTATGGAAGCAAGCCCGGGAGGCAGACGTTCTCATCTCTGTTTTACAGATGAAAAGGCTGAGGCTCAGAGAAGTTAGACCACTTATCCGAGGTCACAGAGGCAGGAGTAGTAGGGTTATAACCTTTTGGTTCCCACAGGATCTCTCTGGATGATTGTCTCTGACACCAGCAGGGTTGTCCTACCTCAGCCTCACCTGTCCCCTGCAGGAGGGTCTCCTCATGGCCCTCTCATCCCTGTTCTTAGTGGGAGAAAGAGAGAGAAAAAAGCAAGCAGAACACTCTAGAAAACTACTTCCTTGCCTTTTGAAACCAACCCTCTCTTTTCAGTTTTCTATTGATCACTTGCTACTTTTAATGCCACAGAGGGCCAGCTCATCACTTCACACCCTACTTTTGCTCTTATATACTTTATACATCCTTCACTTATTCTGTGTTTCTTTCTCACCCTAAGTCTATTTCTGTGCCCCACTATATCTCACCCTACCTGCTCTGATGATGAACTAGTAAGTGGGGGGCGCTTTCATTTAAAAAAAAAATTACTTATTTAATTTATTTGAATGCATCAGGTCTCAGTTGTGGCATGTGGGATCTTTTAGTTGCAGCATAAGAAAACTTGGTTGCAGCATATGGGATCTAGTTCCCTGGCCAGGGATCAAACCCAGGCTCCCTGCATTGGGAGGACAGAGTCTTAGCCACTAGACCATGAGGGAAGTTCCTGGAAGATCTCTCTGCCTCTCCATTCCCACCCTCTCCCCTATAACATCCACTCCTTCCTTCCTTTATACTTCCCAGTTCTCTCTCATCTTTTTGCCTCTTTTTATTTTTTTAAATTGAGCTCTCCTAAGCTTTTCTCAATTTTCTTACCACAATGGTCCCCCTCCCTGGGGTACTGACTACCTTGAGGTTCCTCCCGCTCTCCATCCCCCATCCACCTTCTAGTCATGACCTCCAGCATAGGATGGGCTCTGCATCCCAGCTCCTCTCTCTCCACCCTAGCCTGACCCTACCCTTGCCTCAGTCAGTCCATCTGAAGGTGGGTGCCTTCAAATGCTCTCTGGGATGAACCATAGTAACAAAAGAAAAATGGAACAGGAAACTGTAAAGATTTATATACACAAATGTAATCCAGAAATGCAAATGCCTATTTTTTTTAAAATTGACTTCAAAATTAAGGAAAATACTGAAAATTATGATATGTTTGTTTCCAAATTTTCATGCCTTCCATAAAGATATATGAAATATTAAAATTACACTGCCACTAGGAAGCTATTTTTTTCCAATTATAGGCATTTTTATGCTTTCCGTCAAAAAAATAAAATCTAGTAATTCTAATTTTCCAAGAGTTCCCTTTTTGAACAGGCTATATATTCCTCACAGATCAAATCTATGGTCATGCTCCTCTGAGTTCTTTAATCAATGTCCAAGTAGAAAAGGAGGATTGTTCAGAAGCAGGAGCAGTATGCGAGAGGGCAGGAAATCTGATGCCTCAAATGACTTTCCAGATAAAAGTTCTGGTTCAGAGCAGACTGTACTATAAAAGATCTCCCCCATTTTAAGGTGGAGTTAATACATGAAAAACTCGGGTTCCCCAAGTAAATGAATTATCTGGTTGTTTTTTACCATACAAAGGCTTTGCCAAAAAAAAAAAAAAAATTCTTTACAAATTTGCTACTCTTAAATCTTAAAACAGTATTCAATTTATCATATATTCATTTGTATCCGACTTCTCTGGATTAGAACAGCTCAAGAACACCTAGAAGCAAAACATGAGTCAAGAAGGCCAAAACACTGATTCATATAAAGGACTAAGAAAAAACTGTTAGCTCCTGGAAGAACACACAAGCAAAGCCAGTCTTGTGAAGAGTGGAATTTAAAGGTTGTTGTTCGAGAGGTGGTCAATAGCAGATAAAGACACCACAGCTTGCCCAACCTCACAGGGTGACAGAAAAATTGAAAAATGGTTAAAGGACTGGATTGCTGTCAAGCCACTATCAGAACGCAAACATGATGCTATAGGTGGCATAATGATTTACATCACAAGGATGAAGGCCACAGACAAAGCATGAAAGTGCAGAAAACTAGAAGAAACCTGGGTCCATGAGGGCAACATGGGCCTGAATTAACTGCTGACCTCAAAAAAGGGGGTGTTGTTCAATATTCCCAGGCCCTCTCAAATATCAGTCATATTGCTTAGAGTTCCCAAGATACGTCAACAAAAACAGTTCCTTAAGTCCTTAGTTTTTAAGCTTTTTTAAAAAGAGATTCTTAAAGACTATGATTTAAAATTTCAGAAATATGCTCACCTACTAGAGATACACCAAATTTCACCTAACTTCCTTTTTTTAGGTCACACCATGCAGCATGCAGGATCTTAGTTCCTCAAGCAGGAGTCAAACCCACACCCCCTGCATTGGGAACATGGAGTCTTAACCACTGGACTACCAGGGAAGTTCCTCACCTAATTTTTTTGAGGGATAGGTCAGTACCCCCTGCCTTAAGCTAAGCCCTTAATAATCACTTAGAAATTTAGCAAGGAACTGACAGCCAGCTGAGAACAAAAATAGAATAGAAGGCAGACCCCAACCTCATGACATCAAAGAAAAGGAAAAAGTTCCATGGGTCAACAACTTCTTCACAGTATGACAGACCACCACCCCAAGTTGGAAGAACTCCCACTTTAAAAGCTCTGAAAACCGTGGTTTCGGAGGGGAAGGTAGAACAGGAGCTATCTTAGAAAAGAGCTGACACTACAAGCGAATGTAGATCAACTCCCTGAGAATCCTTTAGAGCAAAATTCTACCATCTCATTACAATTCCATAAATTATACATTCTCAGACAATGAATATCCAAGATGTGGCCAGAGCTGTTTAGAAACACTTCAGAGCATGTGAGCATAATTCCATACTGCATTATAAGGGATTCCTATGAAATTACACCATGCATCTTTCTGAACCTCAAGGCAGTCCACCCGAAAACAGAAGTGCTCTGAAATGGATCAGTAAACTCTGATTATTTTGGCTTTCTTATAACAAAGCCTTCAGAAATTAAGAATATTCTAAGAGACTACTTTAATCGGCCAAAATAGACAGTTCCCAGTTTAAACAAGAGGAGGTTTGTCATTAAATGGCTGACTTAGCCAAGCACAACACTCTTTTCATCACTTTCTTTTTTACCCAGTGTTTTTCTGTCTTAAAGATATTATTCAATGCATCTCCTAAACTTTCTCCAGTTTTTCTTCGCAGTAAATACACAAAAGTCACAAAAGTAAAAAAGTAAAGTCACAAAAGCTCTTTCTTGAAAACAAACGTCTTTATTAGTCAATAGGCTATTGGAAATCTGGTCAAATTTTAGGCTTCAGCTCTATTTTAAGACAGAAATTATTCTTTTTCTTGCTTTTAGCCAAGATCAAGATGCAGGGTTCACTTAGGAAATCCAGAAGCCTCTCTTAAGGAATTCAGCTCAGCCTTTCTGGCAAAGGACTCAGGATACATGGCATAAGGATCTGACCACCCAAGATGGACCACCTAACACAAGTGAAGGGAAGGGCAAAGGGGTATTGTCCAGTCACTCAAGAACAGTCTAATGAACTCAGACTCCCCCCACAGAGGTCACCACACTGTTGGGGAACTGTGGTCCAACACATTAGCGTGCACCTTCCAGTTCTGCTGACTCCAGTCCTGTGTGCTAATAAGAAACCTCCAGCTGCCTGAGGACTGCTCCCTATCTGTGTATTTCGAGGAGCACCCCCCAAGGGTGACTCATGTGTGCTGGTTCCCATAGCACCCGTGCTGCCTGCCGGGCACATCAGGCAGCCTGGGGCCTGCTGCTGCTCACAGCTGCCCCAGGCCCTGCAGCCTTCCCGTGGAGGACTAGAGGGCACCTCCCTTTGTGTTATACTCTCCCTATGCCAAAGGTCACTGAGCTCCAATGTGCACAGACTGTCATGGCACGGTTTTTACTTACAGCTGTCTCTCTCCTCGGAGAAGGAAATGACAACCCACTCCAGTATTCTTGCCTAGAGAATCCTGTGGACAGAGGAGCCTAGTGGGCTGCCGTCTATGGGGTCAGAGAGAGTCGGACACGACTGAAGTGACAGCATGCATGCATGCATTGGAGAAGGAAATGGCAACCCACTCCAGAATTCTCCCCTGGAGAATCCCAGGGACAGAGGATCCTGGTGAACTGCCGTCTATGGAGTCGCACAGAGTTGGACACGACTGAAGCAACTTAGCAGCAGCAGCAGTCTCTCTCCTCTAAGCCCAGAAGGGCTACAGCGGTTGAGCTGTGATTCAAGACTCATTCTAGATCCAAAGCTGGACTCAGTCTCCCTCCTGCTCTCTTATAACTAAGTCTTTGACATAAAATCCTACCTACCCCAAGAGCTTTCTCATAGGATCTCCTTAGTCCTCTGCAAAAAAGTGATCATCAAGTCACCCCACCTGCTGAGCATGCGGCTAAGTTCCCCCTGAGTTCCTTGCTACTCAGAACCCACCTAGTCAAGGCTTGGAACCTAGTCATTCCCTTGGAGGTGGTCAGACACTAATGTCAAAAGAAAATCATCTTGATCAGAGCAACTAACATGTCCAACATCATGAAGAACAAAGAGTTTGATACAACAGACAGAAAGCCACCCAGGGCAAGCAAATAAGGAAAGGCAAGGAGAACAGAAAAGGGAACACGTAAGAAGGTAACATAAAGTCGTGGGTTTGGGCAAGCACATGGCTTCCCGGGGATGTGGCTGACAAGGGTCAAAGCAGCTTTTCATTCCTGCGATGATAAGCTGGTCATTCCCAGTTGGACTGGTCCCAGGCTCCACTCCAAAGCACTCTACACAAAGATGCATAAATGTGATGTGACCAGCTTGTGACTGTAACCCAGAAAAGCCAAGAGAGGAATAATGACAGGGTGAGGAAAATTCATTATGCTACTTACCCCCCTCAGACTCAAAGCCTTGGCTGTTTGATTTTGCTTATCCTAACAGGCTGTTGTGGGACACTGAGGATGGCTGTAGCCTGCCAGCATTTGGACATTTCTACAGGTTTAATTATTATTATCTGGTAAGAACATCTCCTTATATTTATGAAGAACAGATGATCAACAATACAGCCCAGGGTCCTGTGTACTATGTAGGAGAAACATACAGCTTTTACCAAATATAGTTTATGAATGTCATATCTACATTCTGATAGACTCACTGTAAAGCTGTAATATCAACAATAACAGCCTTTCCATTACAGATATTTGAATAAATGCTTTCCATGTGGAGCCAGAGTAATCATTATCAATATTTGGGTGAACCAGAATACCGGGGACAGCTCCAACAGCTGCATACGGCTTTGGCTCCGTAACAAAACACAGAAAGCTCCCCAGTGAGAAACAAGGCAGGGTTTGATGAATTTCACTCAGCTCTTCAGTCACAGATTATTAAAAGATGAATTATAAAATTGGCTCAATAATGGCCATGCACATTCTTTCTGGCCAGCATCACCCCCAAGGCTCTGATTGTCACAGAAGAATCTTTAACTCAGAGGACAATTCAGGTCTAACTCAAACAGACAGTGTTTGTAAAGCTGCCACGCACCATTAGCACATGCACTTCCCTGAGCGATCGTCCAATTACTCACCACAGACAGCCACACATGGCTGCTAATGGGACAAAGATAACACGGGATGACATGAGGGTCTGAGCACTGCCTTCTTCTAGTCTGTGAATAGGCATCTAGGAGATGGAGACAAGCAGACAATGCTTTCAGGAGATATTTAACCAGAAGCCCTGGATGGAGGACAGCGTTCTATATGCTTTCCGAAGCAGACAAAAGGTTTTGGCAGCATGTCCTTACAAATTCTAGGTGGAATTCAGCAAAATATACTGAATCTATTAGGATGTTGAGTTATTTCCACTGCAACACACTACGACTTCATTCCCTTCCATATCTCCTGTTTTAGTCAGGGTTCTCCAGAGAAACAGAATCAATAGGATAAATAGATGGAAAAATATTTATGTAGTTACAGGGATGGATAAATATATATATAGAGAGAGGAAGATAGAGTATACCTATATACAGAGAGGGGCTTCCCAGGTGGCTCAGTGGTAAAGAATCTGCCTGCCAATTCAGGAGACACAGCAGATGCTGGTCTGATCCCTGGGTTGGAAAAATCCCCTAGAGGAGGAAATGGTAACCCACTCCAGTATTCCTCCCAGTAAAATTCCATTGACAGAGGAGACTGGTGGGTTACAGTCCATGGGGTCGCAAAGAGTCGGACACGACTGAGCATCTGAGCATGCATGCATATACAGAGAAAGATTTGGGGGGTGGGGATTTAAGAAACTGCCTGAGGAAATTGTGAGAGCTGGAAAGTCTCGTCTGTAGGACAGACAGGACAGCAGGCCGGAAATTCAGCTAAGAGTTGATATTTCAGGCTTGGGTATGAAATCTGCAGGGCAGACTGGCAGGCAGGGGATTTGTAGGGTGTCTATGGTGTAGTCTTAAAGCAAAATCAACTGATTAGATGGGACCTACCCACATTATGGAGAATAACGTTTTACTCAAAGTCAACTCATTGTAAATGTTCACCATATCATAAAAAATTCCCTCATAGAGGGTATTTCATCCCTCTATGAACATCCACAGTTATGTTTGACCAAACAACTGGGCACCATAGTGTAGCCAGTTGGCAAAATTAACCATCACATTACTTTCTCCTGAATTATAATGACAGGATATAAAATTTTCTATTTTAAGTGTCTCAACATTCCACATATCTGGCTGAGAAAGGCTGACACCTCCTGCCTCACACTCACATACAACATCATTCAGGACATGAAGATAGCTGGTATCCTTCAGAATGGGCCCTGGAAAGATGTGTGTGCACAAAGCTTGAGTAAGCAAGCTGCTATCTACCTCCCGTCACTCCCTCCCTCTTTCCAGACTGACCTTCCTCTAACACACCGAGGGTGAAGGGAGATTTGATTCATATCCCTGTCTATTCATCACTGTCTTTCATTGATTTCCAGGCTACCTTGGGCCTCCACTTGTGCTGCTCCTAGGAACCCCAGAGGGCTAGGAATAAGGAGAACCATATTTGACATGAGACTGCCTCCACCAGGCTGGCCTGGAGACAGAGGGTCAGGAAAAGAACGCTTCCTTGCTCCTTTCCTTAGTTCCTTACCTAACACACCAGGTGGTATGGATGCATTAGACTGCTGTTGAGTATGGGGCCAGATAGAGGATATTGCAACATAGGAATAAAAGTAACACTTAAGCAGCACTGTTAAGTGCTTAAGGAAGTTTACCAAGGTAAACCCTTCCTAGGGACTCTCCTTAGGATACAACCCAATTCCACATTTCAATCCCCTGTATTAAAGTCCATCTTTCCCTTACCCCTTGGAGAGAGAACTTCTTCTTCAATACTTTCCAGAGTGAATCTCTGTTTCCTCTCTAATACCAATCTGATACCCCACCAAGGACATTTGTGGGCCTCCACAGTTCCTGGCAATACCTTTCCAATCCTGGGATTATTTATCCAGAATGTGCTTTGGCTAATAATCCAGATTGGGATTTGGTATTTTAAATACAGTCCCCCATGGAGATCTCTCTACAGAGTGATCTGAAGGTAACATGCCGCCAGATTCTTCCCTTTGTCTTCTAGAATGTATCCGTAACTTCCAGACAAAACATGCATGATGCAGAGATACACATCCTAAGAACAAAAATAATTCTCCAAAGCAGTACAGTACAAATCTATATGAACAAAGAAAAATTTTCTTCAAACAAACAATCTGCCAAGCTTTTCCCTGCCCACAACAGAAACATTACTTTATGTTCTTATGCACAGTCATTTTAGTTTCCCTTTTCATCATCTCCCTATTCCTAACAACTCCTGGGAGCCTAACTAGGCCTAGACATTGGCACATGTCCTAAAGCCTTTCCTAACAGCAGAATTCCTTGCCCCTGAGTCATAACCTAAGACAGTCCTTCCCAACTTTGATTGTGGTACATAATAAACTCATGATATGATAAGCTCCTATGGTACCATAGGATAAATGGACTGGGGCAGTTTATGGTAAGAGGCTGCCCCAGGACCTAGATCTGGCTTTCCAAAGGGGGAAAGGAAGCAGGGTTTGGCACATAACTCATCTATTACATAATATCCCAAGGAGCCCCAGAATACCTCTGAGATGCTCTGCCCATTCCATGTTCATCTATCTTGAGCCAGGTTGAATTTTTAGGCAGAACTTCCTATCCCAATATCATTGACAAGTGGCAAAAAAACAACATAAAAGAGATTCTCCCATCATCAGCAATGAAGGCCGAGAGGCTGGACTGAGAAGCTGGGCTGTGGTTTATTAGACACATCTGTAATAACTGGCCTTCAAAACTCCAAGGCAAGTTCTCTCTGACCTCCCTTGTGACTATTCCCAAATTGAGAAGCTATGGTCTAAAAAAGCTAACTAGAGAGGCTGACTACACTTTTTAGAGAGAAAAAAGTGACTACACTTTTCATAGGAAGAAAAAAGTTCTTACAACTTATAAAATGCCTCTTTTTTCACCTAAAAAGATGAAGAACAAGGACAGAGCTTCAGTCACAATCTTCTTGAAAAATAGAGTATTTGTACCCACATCCTAGTTTATTGACTGTCATTGAAAAATAAGGACAGTGTCTTTCTTATTTTCTGTCATATCCTAGTTCCTAGCAAAAGGTTTGACACATAGTAAATGCCCAATAAATATTTATTAAAACAGTGTGCTCCACAAATTGCACCAGGGGATAACTTTTAGTATATTCATCCAGAATTTAAGGAATTGAAATTCATTCCACTAGTAAATTACAGTTTAAGGAGATTATCTAGCAGGAGGTAGCTTCTCAAAATAAGATTTCAGACAGAAAGCCATCTGTCAACTAATGATATAGATATTAGGAAATGAGAACTCTCTAACCAAATTGCTAAGTCAGACCTCCTGCCTTTGTAGAGAAGGAGCTGAAGTGTCATTATCTGCCTGCACCGCAGGTAAGAGCCCTTTAGCTCCTTCTGTTCTCCACCTCCAGAACCTGTTGAGAAAGCAGATATCCCCTTCATGAAGCCAACAGGCCCTCATGCTGTTTACACTGTATGACAGCCTGCTGGTCAAATTCTTCTCTGAACATTCCAAATAATTCAACACACTTGCTGTTTTCTTGATACAAGTCAATAGTGGAGGAACAGCACACGGTTGAGTCAGAATAAACACAAGCGCTATTAAAATCCATTCAGATAACCTTCTTTTTTTGTTGATGTTCTTAATAACTAGACAAGAATTGAGCTGAAGTTGATATCTTGAACATCTAGGACAAAAGAAGCTGTTAACATTGATACATAGTGTATATGAATAAATATATTACTAAAATTAAAGGAGAACACATTAATCCTCCTTGTGAGAACTACATTTTTAAATACTTTTTATAATGGTTATTTACACATAGAAAGATTTAGGCTCTTTAAAAGCAAGTCATATATTTATTAAAACATGCTAACTAGATTTCTCCATTAATGTTTTGTTGTATTCTGTTTCCTTTAATGACGCACAACAAGTGCTGGCTGAATTTGCTTTCATTTTCTACAGTATTTCACTTATATAGTAGTTTAACTTGGTAGTCTAAATGAGCAAGATTTGATTCTATGAAAATATTGAGATAAATGAGCTAACACAAATACTATTGCTTAACCATATATATGAGATTTAAAAAAACAAAATGCTCCCCCCATCAAAACATACAACCCATTTTTGTCCATTTTCCTTGAATATGACCAACGCCTGATCTCGGAAATAGTTAACTGAGTAACACGACGGAAAGAAGGCAAGATAAAGAAAATGCTTCTTCTCATTAACTATATTCTGGTATTTGTCTAGTTTATCAGTTGTTCACTGTGTGGAGTTTGTGATCCTAAATCACAGAATCACAGAAAAGAAAATGAAAGCCAGACTATGTCTCTGTTAGCAGAGATAAATCGGTGTCTATCTTGGTCTTAGAGTCCCAGGAAGATATTTTCTGTAGTTACATAATATTTATTTTACACATTCTTAATAAACATCTTCCCTGTGAAAACTCATGCTTCTACTATGCCTGTAAAAATGCTTTCCTTATATGGTGACTTAAGTTGGAGGACACCTGGAAAGCCTCCTTCGGAGTTACTCAACTCTAAATGTACTTTCAGGAAGCACTTATTGTGTCACTTGCTACGTGCCAAATACTTGACCCAGAATGAAAATAAGACAGTGCCTGGCCTCATGAACTCACAATCTAGTGAAGGAACAGACATACAACAAACCAACCTAATGCCATACTATCAAAGATATAACAGAGGTAGATACAAAGGAGGATCAGCCAACTCTGTATGGGTGTGAAAACATGGAGCGCTGCATGGGAGAAAAAACAGTTCATCGAAAGTTCACCTCTGAAAAGGTGCGGAGATGGTATCATGGGAGAAAAAACAGTTCACCTGGTTCTCTGAAAGGTGCGGAGATGGTATCATGGGAGAAAAAACAGTTCACCTGGTTCTCTGAAAGGTGGGGAGATGGTATCATGGGAGAAAAAACAGTTCACCTGGTTCTCTGAAAGGTGCGGAGATGGTATCATGGGAGAAAACACAGTTCACCTGGTTCTCTGAAAGGTGTGGAGATGGTATCATGGGAGAAAAAACAGTTCACCTGGTTCTCTGAAAGGTGGGGAGATGGTATCATGGGAGAAAAAACAGTTCACCTGGTTCTCTGAAAGGTGCGGAGATGGTATCATGGGAGAAAAAACAGTTCACCTGGTTCTCTGAAAGGTGCGGAGATGGTATCATGGGAGAAAAAACAGTTCATCTGGTTCTCTGAAAGGTGGGGAGATGGTATCATGGGAGAAAAAACAGTTCATCTGGTTCTCTGAAAGGTGGGGAGATGGTATCATGGGAGAAAAAACAGTTCATCTGGTTCTCTGAAAGGTGAGGAGATGGTATCATGGGAGAAAAAACAGTTCATCTGGTTCTCTGAAAGGTGGGGAGATGGTATCATGGGAGAAAAAACAGTTCACCTGGTTCTCTGAAAGGTGGGGAGATGGTATCATGGGAGAAAAAACAGTTCATCTGGTTCTCTGAAAGGTGGGGAGATGGTGTCCACAGGACTGGGAGAGAAAGGTACTCCGGACAGAGGGAGTGACTGCATGAAGAGGGGAAATCAACGGGCAGATGACGCACAAGTCATTATCATCAGAAGACAACGGCATGGAGTGGTAAATGCTGGCAAGTCAAATTTAAAACAAATTATGAATGATCCTGATCATTTTTTTAAAAGACCAGTAGCTTTCTGTCTATCTTTAAATCACAAAAACTTCAACAAATTGAAGTTCTCCCTAGGAAACCCCCACTTCATATACCACATCTTTCCTGACATCATGCTCACGCCTTTATTTTACACTCCTTTGTTAGTTCATGTCCAGACTTTTGAATTCAAAGATCAGGATCCCTGTTCATAAAACTGAATACAGAGACTCCCAAGAGACTGGCTTCACAGCTCAGACTCTGCTGTTTCCTGTTTTCTCCAGTCCCGAGTTTCCTACTGGAATCTACCTTTCCCACAGTTCCCTATTTGCTCCTGCAGCTTTGCCATGGAGACAAGTACAAATTTTGGAAGATCTCTTTCTTCTGAAAGAGGTCTTACTGCCCATCCTTCTTCATTTTCACCTTTAGTTGAACAATGACTGCCAGAGTCTATAATCACTCTCATTCAGCACAGCCTAAGCTATAATTCTTAAATTATGTAAAGCCCCTCCTCTCTTCTCCCATCTACAATTAGCTTCCACAGGTAAAGATGAGCATGCTAAAACAGCTCTAACTTTAACTTTTCTTTTTTTAACCTCATTTCTCTATTTTTAATCATTTCCATTATCCTATTCTGGATCTCAAGAATCTTTTTAATATAGGGATATAAGCTCAAGAGGTGATCAAGGCTGAATGTAACAAGTAGACTAATTAGCAGAGCTCACAGTTGGTGGACTATGCATGCCTTCCACATCACACCGTCCTTCCTAACCCCAGGGTTTGGTTGTTAATTTAAGCACAACTTCTGGCCCATGGTATTTCTTTATAAACATTTCAACCCAAGATTAAAAGTATCAGACAGATAATTGTATCCCCTTGGGAGAACAACAAATCCTGAGGGCACATACGCAAGTCAAGAAGGAGACATTTTCCATTGTTCTTACTCCTGCTTATGTGTTGCTTCAGAAATCTCAAGAGAATGTGCTCGCTGAATCCCTGAAGGCACATAAGATAAACTCGAACCTGGTATAAATACAGATATTTGTCTAAATAAATCCTATGCCTTCAGAGTGAAAAGGGTCCAGTGTAGCCAACTTGCTACCAAGAGACTGGTTGATTTCTTCAAGAGACAGTCTCTGTTTCTGGCAGTTGGGCATGTGCTGAGGCAGGAGCTAGGTCTACTAAGCGTGAGTCCCTAATTTGGAGCCCATGCATAGCCTCCATCCTTACCACCATGACTGCTCTATTTACAGGCAAGTTCTTCCCACTGGGACATATTCTTTCATTACTACCTTTCAAGAGCACCTCTATATGTACTGTAGAGAAGCTGAAGTCCATTTTTCCCTTGCACTCTCTTTTTGAGTCAGCCCATCGGAGAACCAAGCTGAAATTAAAAGAGGCTTACTCCTTGGAAGGAAAACTGTAACAAACCTAGATAGTGTATTAAAAAGCATAGAAAACACTTTGCAGACAGATACCTGGATAATCAAAGCTATGGTTCTTCCAGTAGTCATGTATGGATGTGAGAGTTAGACCATACAGAAGGCTGAGTGCTGAAGAATTGATGCTTTCAAACTCATGCTGGAGAACTTTTGAGAGTCCCTTGCACTGCAAACCAGTCAATCCTAAAGGACATCAACTCTGAATATTCACTGGAAGGACTGATGCTGAAGCTCCAATATTTTGGCCAACTGACACAAAGAGCAGATTCTTTGGAAAAGATCCTGATGCTAGCAAGGATTGAGGGCAGAAGGAGAAGGGGGTGGCAGAGGATGAGATGGTTGGATGGCGCTACCAACTCAGTGAACCTAAGTTTGAGCAAACTCTGGGAGACATTCCCCTTCCCAGGGACAGGGAAGCCTGGCATGCTGCAGTCCATGGGGTCACAAAGAGTCAGACATGACTTAGCGACTGAACAACAGCAAAAACATTAGGTTGTCATTAAGATTCCTCCTATATGGAAAGTATTAGTAGCTAATTCGTGTCTGACTCTTCGAGACCCCATGGACTATGGCCCGCCAAGCTCCTCTGTCCTTGGGATTCTCTAGGCAAGAATACTGGAGTGGGTTGCCATTCCCTTCTGCAGGGGATCTTCCCAAGCCAGGGATCAAACTCAGGTCTCCTGCATTACATGAAGATTCTTTATAATCTGAGCCACCAGGGTTAATCCTATATGACTGATGTTCTGCTTAGAGGGGCAGAGACATGTGCAGAGAGGAGAACGCCCTATGAAGAAAGAGAAACACTGAGGGGAGATGGCCCTGTGACAATGGAAGCAGAGATTGGAGTCAAGGAGCTGCAAGGAATACTAGGAACACCAGAAACTAAAAGAAAGGCATGGAATAGATTTGATAGTAGAGTCTTCAAAAAGAAGGTGGGCCTGCTGACTCCTTGTTGCAGACTACTAACCTCCAAAACTATGAGAGAATAATTTCTGTTGTTTTGAGCTACCAGTTCTGGTATTACAATAGTACCTGGCACATACCAAGGGCTTGATAAAATTTAAGTTGTTTTTTAAAACAATTTTGACAGTGCCTATCGCATGGTATATGTTCATTAAAAGACAATTGGTAGTATTATTAAACATCAATGAGTCAATATTGCTTAGCCAAAAGTTTTCTTCCTGAGTACCTGGTCTCCTGCCATTTGTTCTTAACTTCCCATGGGGACCTAGAGGTGCTGTAAGGCTTTTTAGGGATAATAAGTCACACGTTAAAGAAAACAATTAGTAGGTCTATGTGGTATCATGTCTTTTTCTGAACAAAAATAAAGTTTCTAAAAGGTCTCAAACAGGAACAAACAAAAGAGGATAAAACTCACAAGGGGAAAAGAATTACTTGGCAAAAGCAGCCTAACACCATTTCAGACCCAAATTCCAAATTAATGATACCCATGCAGGGAGCACAACAGTCATCTAATGGAAAAGAGTGTTAACAAGAAAAAAAATAATTTTGCTCCTTTGCACAAATTTCCACTAGAGGTACAGATGTCAGACATCATTTTGTACCAGGCATTAGTCAGTTGATCCTTGTTTACAAATTCTTGTTGAGAATTTGTTTTGCTTGCAGGCACAGCATCCCTGGCTCATGACCAAGAGAGCACTAAACATTTCATTCTGTGAACTTTTTCATTGATTTAAGGGGAAGGCTAACTAGAGAGGCTAACCATGCAGCCCAAAGAACAGAAGCTTTGATTCCTCACAGAAAAGCTCTTACTTTTTCACCCGGATAACTCCAGATGACTTTCTCCTGGATTGCTGGCTGGAGAATGAGTTGCTACTGAGAAGAGAACAGTCAAACAAAAACTGCCTGTATGTATGTACTCTTTGTGTCCCTGTGTTCAAAATCTGACGAGAGATTGATAAACAAGAAGACTTCATTTGGTGGAAGGAGAATCCAGAACTCATTTTCCCTCGATATTAAATGCATGCTTAGTCGCTTAGTTGTGTCTGACTCTTAGTGACCCCATTAACTGCCCATCAGATTCCTCTGTCCATGGATTCTCCAGGCAAGAATACTGGAGTAAATAGCCATTTTCTTCTCCAGGAGATCTTCCCCGTCTCCCGCATCGCAGGCAGATTCTTTGCTGTCTGCGCCACCAGGGAAGCCAATCAGCAAAATTTGGGATAATTCCAAAATCCCAAAAAATCACCACTGAAACCATTTTCTGTTACTTATCTTTCTCATGGAATTGTTTCTAGAAGTGAACAGTGGATCCTCTCCTATATTTGTCTAAGAGAAAAAAGTGACTACTAAGAAGATTTGTATGTTTAATAAGGACTTGATTAGGATAGGTGATCTTTCCAACTGCGGCCCCCAGTTAGGTCCAGAATGTGAAACATTTGCATTCATTGACAGAGATGAAAATGAACAATGGGCACAATGAAAAGTAAGGAGGGAAGTTCATGGGTGTTTAGGGACAAGGTCTATTTATTGTGACTAATGTGTTGCAATTCCTATCCTTTCTTCTAGGGCATTAAAAAAAAAAGGGCTTCTGCCAGATTTCAAAAAGACTTTCGATACATTCCCCACTACACATCCCCAGGGCCAGGTATGCCTTATTACCTACAGTCAGTTCCCACACTGACTGTACCATGAGAGAATCTTAATTCTTTTGTTTTAAGATCTGAGAATGAAACTGTATTTCAATACCAAAAAGCCTGTCCTTATTTTCTTCTCTTAATTTTTATCATTACTCGAAATAAGAATATTCATCCTCCTTACCTTTGAGTACAACTTTAATTTATAAATGCCAGAGATTTGTAATTTTGTTATCTGAAAAATTATATGTCAGACATGAGTCTTTATTTTTCTTGAACAGCACTGTTTTTGCAATGAACTCCACCCTTCCTTAGAGGCATATAAATTAACATAGCTCAAGGCCACACTCTGGACCACGTCTCCTTAAGTTATTTGGCCAGAGCTATTTACATAATTTTAAATGCTTTCAAGTATTTTCTAAAATTGCAAATTTCAGTGATAAACTTATTCTACCTTAGAACCAGCAAAGTAATTTTTACAGATATGAATATGCCAGCAGATTTTAAATGGATTTTAGTAAAAAATTTTGAAGACCCACTTCTTTGGCCAAAGATACAAATGACAGACACTCTTTCAATTTGGCACCAAACTTCTGATCTCCCAGTATTTGTGACTGGCATAATCACTTTATTTTGAAAGTCAGACTCTGAAAAACAATGCAGAGAACTTTGTCTACTTTTGTTTCAAAAAGAAGTATCAGAAAAAAATAACATACTTCACTAAAAATTTCATTGTGAGTAACCTAGCTGTTAGACCCCAGACTGGTTGATTTGGTATATTTCAGCCTCTTTTCCTTTTGATACCATGTAGTACTCAGCTATTTTTTTTTTTTTTTAAGTACCCAGAAAAAAAAAATAATGTTATATAAATGGTTAAGAAGATTTCATCATAGTTTTCTTACAGATGGCTTATTTTAGTTATGTTCCCTAGGACACAACAAGTTATAAATGCTATGAATGGTACAAAAGTAGAGCAAAATACAATGTGAAAAGAGAATATTATCTCAGCTCCTCTGTCCTCAAGTCACTTTCTATGTATTTCTGTTATGCACACAGTGTGATATTTATCTATATTATATCCCCAGTAAACGAAGCTCTGGGAAAACAGAGAACAAGCCTTGCTCTTCTTCGTTTTCCTAGAACCTGGCTCTTAGTAGATATTCAAATATTTATTAAATATGAATCAAGTAATTAACTTCCTTTGTTAGTTAGTTGTCAACAGGACTAACATTGGAAAACACAAATGAATTGAACACATTTTTTTCTTGTCTAGTAACAAAATGAATAAAAGCCATCTCAGGAAAATACCTGAGAAGGTAAAGATCAGCACTTCACAACCAGGATTCCTCAAGAGAAGTAATTCCTACAGGAAGTGACTTAAGTAATTGCTTACTTCCAAGGATGGTACACTCTAGATGCACAGAAGAGAAGTTAATTCATTACATACTTCAGGTGCCTTAGGAATTAAGGGTTAATTCTGTTGAACTATGGTTGAGAACAGCTGGTATTGACTGTTACTGCACAAATTGAAACTATAAATATTAAAAAGACTTAAATCAGTTTTCAGTCTGACCTGAGGAAGGATAATGTCACATATTGATTAGGCAAATCTGTTAATGAGCTGGTAAAATGTTTAATGATTAGCCTAGTATCTAAAGTCACGATATCCTAGAAGGCAGAGCCTCCTAACGCATTGAAAGTGCTAACACTTTATTTGGGAGATGGAAGCCCAGGATAGTAAGGGAGAGAAGAAAATGAGTTTCAAGGAACAACGCACTGCAGTATGATGCAATTTGCCACCCCCATCTCCCACAATTATGACCCAAGGAGAGATCCAGCGGGTCCCTTGGCAGCCATGTTCACATGGCACATGGGATTTCTCCAGAAGGGCTATAAGGAGTAACTGTACCCCAGAGCAGTTCTTAGAAGATGGAATGGAGTCAGAATTCATCTTTCCAGCCCCTCTTTCAACTCCATTTCTTTCTGTTTAAGGCTCACCCCCAGGGGAAGCATACCCCCACTCACTTCTTGGTTGCGTCATCCAGCCCTTCAGGAGTCTCCCTCAGGATTCCAGATCTCCCATCTGTAGCATTTCATTCAAGTCTAAAAATGGCAGGGCAACCAGGTGAGGGTGCAGTAGCAACCAAGAGAGAAAGAAAGCAGTCATGAAAATCTAAGAAGTCACAGAATGTGCATGCCCTAGAGCAGCAACTTTATTCAGGGTGAAGAGTTTAGAATCCACTTTTCCCCTGGAAATCAAGGGTTGCTAAGGCATACGTGAAGGGGCTCCTATTATAATAAGAAAGGATTCTTCTAAGACTCTGCCTTGGGTTTGCATCTTCTAGGGAAATGGCTCCAATCCAAGACACACACTCTCCTTTTACCTTATCTTGGAGCAGTCTGGGCACTAGTCCAAGCTACTATTTTACCATGTCTTCCAAAAGCTAAAATGCTGTTTCTGGATATAGGTTGAGGAAGGCACTTCAGTGAACTGTTTGGCTATGTTTCTTTTAAATAAATCTTATCCAGATTACAATTTGCACAACTATTCAGGCAATTTGTATTAAGATTTGGTTCATCCTTCTTTCACCTACATTTAGTCCCTTAGCTAACTCGCCTGCTATTGTTAACTAAGAATTTCAACTTACCCTAACTCCAGGAAAACTAAGCCAGTTAGGAGTTAGTATGATATATCTCCGAAAATGTGTAGATGACCACAACTCTCAGTTGAATCATCTCTTAGAATCTTTTCTCCTACAACAAAACCTAAGAACTGGAGACTGCACAGATGTCTACGAACATTCATTGTTTTTCAGCATAAACTATATTCGTCAAATGTCTCCAGGCTTAGATCTATGTTGACAATTACATACATCATTCATTAGCTACCTTGTGGAACAAGTGCACCTGCAAATTATGCCATTCATTTTAAAGGTTAAATGTCAAACCACCAAGTCAAATCTTCCACCCAGATCCAGTCATACACAATGAGTTATTGGTAGGGATCACAAAAGTTCACCAAGGGTTACAAGTGTTTGGGATTCACCAGCCAGTCTCATTAATCTCTGATTATAATGTTAACAATCTCCAGAGCAATTACCCACCTTGGGAAATTTAGGTTGAGGAAATACGTGTGTATCAAATCCATTAGGCTAAAAATGCCTAAGAATATTAAGTGTTTTCTAGCTGAAGCTAAGCAAATTGAAACAGTGCACTGAACAAAGGCATTGAGGAAGAAAAATTCTGCAGGATGCCTTGTGTAACTCCAAACCTGAGTTCTCTCTCAGTGAAGCCATTTTTTTGGCATCAGGCTCACTTCTGATCCATTAGCCTTCATCCATTTGAAGGACTCATGACATCATCCATGCACATTTGCAGCACTGAAGGTTTCTTTTTGTAGAACACTCAGCCATGTCGAGTCATTTATCAAAAGCAGCTGGCCTCCATCTACACTCCGATTTAGTCTGAACCGTGCCTAAGAGTTCTGCTATCACTACGAGACTGGCTTATTAAGTTTCTGCTGAAATCTCTGCTGGGATGAGTGATAGATAGCCAAAGCTTCCCACCCCTCCCCAACCCATTCTTTCCCAGTAGCTTCTCCTTCTGCAACAGTAAGTCTATTTGGTTCAAATGTTTGTAAAAGTTTGTGTCCATCTTAATAGGACAAAGAGTACTGTGGTGAGATAAAGTATAGCCCTCAGTGCCAGTCCTGGCTGGAAGGTCAACTCTAACATGACAGATGCGGTTTC
Organism: Odocoileus virginianus; assembly: GCF_023699985.2. Taxonomy (NCBI): domain Eukaryota; kingdom Metazoa; phylum Chordata; class Mammalia; order Artiodactyla; family Cervidae; genus Odocoileus; species Odocoileus virginianus. The sequence continues at coordinate 58,815,712 of NC_069679.1, read as the reverse complement.
CAAGACTAAGAAGAACGTGGAGGACTGAAGTCCAGCTGGTACAGTCATGTGCTGTGCTGAGTCGCTCAGTCGTGTCTGACTCTTTGTGACCCCATGGACTGTAGCCCACTAGGCTCCTCTGTCCATGGGGATTCTCCAGGCAAGAATATTGGAGTGGGTTACCATGCCCTCCTCCAGGGGATCTTTCCAACCCAGGGATCAAATCCAGATCTCCTGTATCGCAGAGAGATTCTTTACTGATTAAGCCACCAGGGAAGCCCACAGTCATAATGGTTGTCAAAATATTGAAATACTTATATATTTCTTGGTAAGTAGCTGCTCCCCCAAGCTTTCCACTGTACTCCCATATTCCCAGCACCCCCACTCCCCTGGGCCCTCTCCCTGGATCCTCCCACCATCCAATAATGAAGGAGTCAACCTAGTACAGTACTCTGCTGCAGCATTAAAACAGGCATCCACTTTGACCCATCTTGACCCATCCATGCCTGAGCTACACCAGTTGTTGAGTCATTTGAACAGTACCCTGAGAATACATATACTTAGAAGCAATGGCCATAAAACTGTGGGGCCCTAAAGAATATTGACAACAATTGATGTGGCCACTCTGATAGATTTACTCTCCTTTTAAACATCTATTAGTAATTTCTTTTGTCACTTACCTGAACACCAGGGACTTTCCCCTGCTGCCATTTTGGTCCAGTCCTTATTTTCATGGTGCCTATTGCGATTTCAATTATTTTCTCAAGGCAATAACTGTACTTTGAATATAGCTATAATAAGAACAAAGCCCTCTCTGAACTGATGCATCAAGTCAAAAAAACCTGCCAATCAAAATTTCTAGGACTTCTGGTACAAATACTGAATATGGGCAAAGGAGAGTAGAGAAAAACTTGAAAGAGTGAAAACTTGAGTCTGAAAGAAAAACCTGAAAATTCTCCCTCAAACTTAGGCTTCAGGAAGAAGAAAATGGAGAAAGCCAAGACAAGCCAGCCCTCTGTGTAATCCAGAAGCAGCAGACTCCTCCGATTTCTAGGAATGTGGATGGCAGAGCTCACACGGTCCAACATGTGAAGGTATGTTTGTACCAAGAGACCCAGCTTCTGAACAGACACATAAATCAGAGTAAACTGTCACCAAGGCCACACAACGGCAAGGTTTTCATAGAGCGCATTTTGAAATAAAATGAATCTGAAAATCTACAGACTGTTGTATCTCACAGACATAGCAGAGAGGGACATGAACAAAAATGTCTGAAATACACAGGTTCTTGGGGACTATAGCTTTACAGGAGAGAAATCAAAGAAATAACCATCAACTGGGTCATTAAAAGGTGCCACCAGTTTGGGTAAACTACCAAATCCTCACCATGAGTACTCTGAGTGCTCACTCTTAATGCATCCTTAGGTGCAGTAAGGATGAAGATCAGAAGACATGTTCCTGGCTGTGAAGATTTGTTAGGCAAACCAACTACACACCTATATAATAATATAGTCACAAAAAACTATACACAGTGGCCAGTAGCCTACTTCATGAAGGCTGCTTTTTTGCCTTCAAGACATTCTAAAATCTAACTTGATGTGCTTTTACTGTGGTCCCCCAGGGGATGGGATGGGCCTTCATCCTACACCCAGCTCCTCCCTGAGTTTCCAGTCATACCATGTAAATATGTCCCTGAGACTTGTTTTCCCTTTCCCTTTCCTCCCTGTCCAAGTAAAGGTTGAGTCTAGGTGAGCACATTTAAATTCTACCAAGTGTTTCACTCCCAAATCATATTGCCAACAGGAGAAAGACTCGGACATGATGCAAAGGATGATGTGTAATTATAAAAATAACAGCAACTAACAATTATCATTCATTCAGCAAACATTTATGGAATGCCTCTTACAAGCCAGGGGAGATGGTGAAGGACAGGGAAGCCTGGCCTGCTGCAGTCCATGGGGTCACAAAGAGTCAGACATGACTTAGTGACTGAACATCAACAATTCTAGGCAATGAGGATAGAGTGGTGAAGAAGATCTGGCGTTTACACTGTAATGTGGAGGAAACAATAATAACAACCAAGTAGAGAAATGAGAAGGCAGGTTAAGTTGTAATACATCCTACGACGTAATTACAAAGATGTGATAGTGGTAACACGTAGGGGAGGGAGATCCTCCACAAGCTGGGGTAATCTGGGAAGGCCTCTCTGTGATGGTGACATTTGAGCTGAGACCTGAAGCCAGTAATGCAAAGAGATGAGGATGAAGCACTTCAGGCAGACACAGCAGCAAATCCAGAAGACCTGAGATAGGAACAAATGTTGCCTGTTCTAGAACAGGAAGAGGCCTGTGCAGCTGGAGTACCGTGATATGAAATGATGTCAGGGATGTAGGCAGGGGCCAGATTACCTAGGGTCTTGATGGCCTTAGAAGGAACTTGAATTCTCTTCTGCATAAAATGGAAGGAAGTCTTAAAAGGATTTCAGCAGAGGTTCTGACTGTGGGTATTGAAGGGACCATCAGGAAGAAGAGGAAGTCTAGTTGGAGATGACTGCCAAAGGTAGATGGCAACAGAGACAGAGAGAAGTGGCTGAACAAAAATTTTAGAGGCAGAATTGACAGAACCTACTGATGAACCAGTTATAGGGACAGAATGGTGGTGGTTTAGTTGCTAAGTCGTGCCCAACTCTTTGTAACCCCATGGCCTGTAGCCCGCCAGGCTCCTCTGTCCATGGGATTCTCCAGGCAGGAGTACTGGAATGGGTTGCCAAAGAATGGAAAATACTTAACTGAGTCATCACTGTATGTTGGGTACTGTACTAAACTAGCATTTGCATCCACTATCACATTTAGTTTCTCTTAAAGATGAGAAAACTTCAGCAGAGGGGTGAACAAGTAAATAACTTACTCATGTTCAGTGGACTATCAAGTGACAGAGCCAGGATTAAACCAAATCAGTCTGTTTCCAGAGACCTCACTCCTAACCAATACATTATATAATTCTAGAAATACTGAAATCCTAGAATACTCTTAAAGTAGAGCTAGTGTTTTCCTATTGGACACATTGTTCCTCCTTCCTGCCCTTTTCCAGAGTTTAATGCTACAAATTTCCAGCCAAAGAAAGGATTATCCTCAGTTATCCTATAATCTCAGTCAATTATACCACTAAATGTAAGTAATCTTTTAAAATGAGCTCTTAAAACAGTCATCTATATATATATATGGAATTTAGAAAGAAGATAACCACAAACCCATATGCAAGGCAGCAAAAGAGACACAGATGTAAAGAACAGACTTTTGGACTACATGGGAGAAGGAAAGGGCAAGATGATTTGAGAGAATAGCATTGAAACATGCATATTACCATATGTAAAATAGATGACCAGTATAAGTTTGATGTACGAAGCAGGGCACTCAAAGCCGGTGCTCTGGGACAACCCAGAGGGGTGATGTGGGGAGAGAGACGGGATGGGGGTTCAGGATGGCGGGACATATGTGCACTCATGGCTGATTCATGTCTGCTGCTGCTGCCAAGTCACATCAGTCGTGTACAACTCTGTGTGACCCCATAGACGGCAGCCCACCAGGCTCCCGTCCCTGGGATTCTCCAAGCAAGAATACTGGAGTGGGCTGCCATTTCCTTCTCCAATGCATGAAAGTGAAAAGTGAAAGTGAAGTCACTCAGTCGTGTCCAACTCTTAGCGACCCCATGGACTGCAGCCCACCAGGCTCCTCGGTCCATGGGATTTTCCAGGCAAGAGTACTGGAGTGGGGTGCCATTGCCTTCTCCGGATTCATGTCTAGGTATGGCAAAAACCACCACAATATTGTAAAGCAATTATCCTCCAATTAAAATAAGTTAATTAATTTTTAAACGTTATCTATTTTCTTAGTAGCTAAACCTTACACTCACCTCCATTTTCATTCTTTATACTTTCTTCAGATCAGTATCAATAGAGTCTTTACTTTCTTATATCATGCATCCTCCTCAGAAAACAACACTCAGTGAAAACTGACATGTCACAGTCAACTTCAATGCCAGCCAAACAGAAGTGGCTGGAGTTATTTCAATATCTATCAAGCAGCTGAACAGCTCATGATGTGTCCAAAGCCAGTGCTAGCTGAATCTTAGGAAGATCTGTTCTTACCATTTACCACCCTAGCCACAGACTGAGTTTCACAGCTCAATCACCAGAACTCTGAAGGAAGAGCTGAATAAGCCCAAACCTAGCAAGGAGTTTGAACTTTGGAGGAAGATGAACAAGCATGAACCTGAGTTCTCTTCATAGAACCCAGACTGAGATGATTAATCCACACCCCCAAACAAAGAAATCAAGCAAAACTGAGCAGACTGGAACACAGCACATCTCAAGAAAACCACTGAATTTTCTATCCTCAGTTTTCTGCAGTAGTTATTAAGTGTTCCAATGCCTCAGGACCAGCCCCATTCCATTAAGCAAAAAATAACATCTTTTGCTTTGCTGTATACTTTTCTCCTGCTATGAAAGTGCTGCACTCAATATGCCAGCAAATTTGGAAAACTCAGCAGTGGCCACAGGACTGGAAAAGGTCAGTTTTCATTAAAATCCCAAAGAAAGGCAATGCCAAAGAATGCTTAAACTACCACACAACTGCACGCATCTCACATGCTAGTAAAGTAATGCTCAAAATTCTCCAAGCCAGGCTTCAACAGTACATAAACTGTGAACTTCCAGATATTCAGGCTGGATTTAGAAAAGGCAGAGGAATCAGAGATCAAATTGCCAACATCCACTGGATCATCAAAAAAGCAAGAGAGTTCCAGAAAAACATCTACTCTGCTTTATTACTATACCAAAGCCTTTGACTGTATGGATAACAATAAACTGTGGAAAATTCTGAAAGAGATGGGAATACCAGACCACCTGACCTGCCTCCTGAGAAATCTGTATGCAGGTCAGGAAGTAAGAGTTAGAACTGGGCATGGAACAACAGACTGGTTCCAAATAGGAAAAGGAGTACATCAAGGTTGTATATTGTCACCCTGCTTATTTAACTTATATGCACAGTACATTATGAGAAACACTTGGCTGGATGAAGCACAAGTGGAATCAAGATTGCCAGGAGAAATATCAATAACCTCAGATATGAAGATGAAACCACCCTTATGACAGAAAGCAAAGAACTAAAGAGCCTCTTGATGAAAGTGAAACAGGAGAGTGAAAACATTGGCTTAAAGCTCAACATTCAGAAAACTAAGATCATGACATCTGGTCCCATCACTTCATGGCAAATAGATGGGGAAACAATGGAAACAGAGGCAGACTTTATATTTTGGGGCTCCAAAATCACCGCAGATGGTGACTGCAGCCATGAAATTAAAAGATGCTTACTCCTTGGAAGGAAAGTTATGACCAACCTAGACAGCATATTAAGAAGCAGAGACATTACTTTGCCAACAAAGGCCCATCTAGTCAAGGCTATGGTTTTCCCAGTAGTCATGTATGGTTGTGAGAGTTGAACTATAAAGAAAGCTAAGCGTCGAAGAATTGATGCTTTTGAACTGTGGTGTTGGAGAAGACTCTAGAGAGTCCCTTGGACTGCAAGAAGATCCAAGCAGTCCATCTTAAAGGAGATCAGTCCTGGGTGTTCATTGGAAGGACTGATACTGAAGTTGAAACTCCAATAGTTTGGCCACCTGATGCAAAGAACTGACTCATTGGAAAAGACCCTGATGCTGGGAAAGATTGAAGGCTGAGGGAGAAGGGGATGACAGAGGATGAGATGGTTGGATGGCATCACCAACTCAATGGACGTGAGTTTGAGTAAACTCTGGGAGCTGGTGATGGACAGGGAGGCCTGGCATGCTGCAGTCCATGGAGTCGCAAAGAGTCGGATACGACTGAGAGACTGAACTGAATTGAACTGATACTTTTCTCCAGTGGAGATTTAATCATAGTCACTAATGTATCGTGACATTTCAGGTTGTACCATGATACATAGGAGATTTCAATTGACCAGCTGTCTCAAGGTAATAAGAATTTTCAAACTTTTGCTTGTGTAGACTTAGGGTATACTATACTACATGTAGTAGAATTTTACACTGCTGCAAAATTTGCTTTCTCCCTCTATTTAGTAATTTCAGAGGCTATTTTAACAAGAATTATATAGCCCAAGCCTTCTATAATCTTAGAATATGTCTACTTTTCTCCAAAAAAATAAATTACCAATTGGCAATAATATCCATAAAACTAAATTTTTGCAAATTCTATATCCTTGAAATACTCAAGTCTATCAAATAATTTCTACTCATGAAAGACACGAAATAATCAACTTTTTCTAAACTTTTTTCTTCCTTTCCTTTAAAATAAATTTCAATTTTAATCCAAATATTTAATTTCAATTAGTTGTGGCATTTATATTTCACTAAATGAATCCAGAATCCCATAGATAAATGTATGTTTAAACATATATAACAACATAAATATTTCCACAACCACTTGATTCTTCTTAGTCTCTCCTCTCCCATTTATTCCCACACAATCCCTTCACAAACCTCTTAATTTAATACAGGGAAACTGATCATTTCTAACACTGAAGGATCGCCGAACATGAACAAGCCAAATGCTATTTCAGAAGAACACACCACAAAGAAAGAAGCACACTGTGTAAGTAATTAAAGAATGACAATGAGCATTCATATCCTCACATTCCCTAATCTACCTCAAAAAAGGAAATGATCTGAGTCTCCAAGATTATCTTTCTAATTGTGTAAGCAGAATATTTCCATGTAGATGTCTTGTTCATCAATCATTTTATCATCGATTTATTCATTATTCCAAAGTTATTTGTGTGTCTACTCTTTATGCCCTTATGAGGTTTCATCCTCAAAATGGAGATAAGTGAACATCACTACATCTTAAAAATTAGGTTTGTGAGGAATGAGCTGTGTCTGGCACAGAAGCACCAAATAAAAACTAATAATGGGGCTTCCTTTGTGGCTCAGTGGTAAAGAATCTGTCTGCCAATTCAAGAGACACAAGTTGAATCCCTGGTCTGGAAAGATCCCATTATGTCACAGAGCAACTAAGCCTGTGCATCACAACTTTTGAGCCTGTGCTCTGGAGTCCATGAGCCACAACTACTGAAGCCCACGTGTCCTAGAGCCAGTGTTCTGCGACAACAGAAGCCACTGCGATGAAAAACCTGTGCACCACAACGAGAGAGTGGCCCCCACTCGACACAACTAGAGAAAAGCCTGTGCAGCAATGAGGACTTAGCACAGCCAAAAATTAAATAAATTTTAAAAAATTTTTAATGAAGAATGGACGACAATGTTGGCAGCAATGGTGGGCAATGGCAATACAGAAATAAATATTATTTTATTAATGTCAATTGCTCAAAGTCTAGCAGGGCAGATAGAGATATGGCTACAATGGAAGTACAAGTGGCAGAATAAATACAGAAATCATATATACTGGATTTTTTAGAATAATCCAAATTTCAATTATTCTGCCCCACGGGCAAATATTGAGTTCAATACATGTCTCATATCTTATTCATGAAATATGATTTTTATAACTGTAACAAAAACACAGTTGAAACAACAAGAGAACATTGAAGATGGATCAGAAACTCTTGCTTTTAACTAATGTACAGTTTTATGGAAGAGCCTTAAGCATATGAAACCATTAAAAAGCAAAAGAAAGGCATACAACTAGGCTCAACTTCTTAAACCAAATGATAAGTGCTGAAAGGACTACAGGAATTCAGAAGAACTTAATGGAGAAATTGGACTTCAAGGAGAAACTTAACCTTGAGTTCAAACTATAAAGTGGATAGGAATTTCATACAAACAGATGAGGTTACCAGGAAAAGGCTGAGTGAGCATCAATACACTGAAGAAGACAGTAAAGGCACAGGTCCAGCTTCAGATTCTAAAACTGTCCCCTCAAAGATGAAAAAACAAATGTGGAGTACAGTGGGGGAAACACCTCTACCGTGGATACAGTGATCAAGAGCAATGTTTTCAGACAACATTTATTTCCTAAAGGAGACTGAGAAAAGGAATTCACTGGTTCCTAAGCAGCTGAGTGGAAACTGGAGGTATGAAAACATTTCATTTAGCTGCAAATTCTCTTGCATTTATTCAGTACTTCCACCTTTGCAAAGTTCTTACTGTGTGGTCTCACTTGAGTCTCACCTGTGACCACAGCTAGTGACCAGGTATAAAGCAAGCTCCCCTTCTGGTTCTGGGCTGTGTCTGCAATTCAGTGTTCACAGGACTAAAACACTAACTAAATAATCCACACCTCTACCCTGTTGAATAAGAAAGCACTGCTAATGGAATTGGGCTCCTAGGATATGTAAACTCTGCCTTGATTCAGCAATGACATTTGACTAATATTAAATAATCACTGCAAAAAATTTGCCTGCAATGCAGAAGACCCAGGTTTGATTCCTGGGTCAGGAAGATCCCCTGGAGAAGGGAATGGCTACCCACTCTGGCATTATTACCTGGAGAATTCCAGAGACAGATGAGCCTGGCAGGCTACAGTCCATGGGGCGTGGCAAAGTGTCACACATGACTGAACAACTAACACTCACTTTCACGTTATAATCACTGATTGATTGGTTTCCTTCTTAAGTTTCAGATCTGACTTGAGACTTCTGAAAGCTAAATAAGAGGCCTCATATCATGAATTCCTTCAGGTCATGAGTAGGTATGTAACTATGTTCCAAATGTAGCCAGAGGTAAAGAACTGCAAAGCATTAAGAGGGATTTATTGTCTAATAATATAAAATAGTAAAGGCTGTCTTTTGATTATGGAAATCAACGTACTGTAATAGATGCAACTCTCCAAGAATATGTCCTCCCATTCCCACTTGTTGGAGAAGCAGAATGCCCCTCCACCACAAGGACTAGGCAATGTTTGGAAATGATGCATATCAAGCAAATTTATAGTATCCCCAAGTGCTCTTTAGCATTTTGGTCTATAGTAGCTACTTTTGGCAAACCAAGGAGTCTGGCTTTAGATGAAGTTAACAGAACCATGTAGATCCAGAAAAGCCCTTCATGACCATAATACTGTGCCTTTTCCCATCTGGCAGAGAATAATGCCTTGACTTTAAAGACCATCTTGATTCTGCTCTCTCCAAGTGCATTCATTTATAGTTAAGGCTTTGACCCATTTTATAAATCCTTCCAACGTTCTCATCACTGCTTTTCAAAAAGGTAACTTAAATACTTATTGCCTAAGCAGTTTGCCCCAAAATCAGCTGGGGATCCAAGATTTGACTAAAATAGTCGTTTGGGGGAGCTAAAAAAAGGAGCTCCTAGAATTTATTGAGTTAGGAAAATGCCTCCTTAGAGAATGAAGCCAGTAAGAATAAATGCATATGGAGTTTAGACAGCTGTAGAAGCAGACACCCCTATGAAATAGCTTATATTATTCCTGAAACTGGAGAGGTCAGCAAATATCCCCAGAAAGGTAGCTGAAATGTAGTTGATAGAAAAGACACTAAAACCTACCTAGCATGGGGCCAAGGATGGCTTTGGTGTAAAGTTTTTAAAGGTGATGTAATGGTGAAAATGTCTTCATATTTATCAAGTTCTCTTAAAGGAGAAACAACCCTAACTCAAGGAAACTATCCTTCAAAAATGCCTCCTCTCTTTGCTATCATCTGTGACATTTAGGCCTCTGATTTGCATGGAGGTACTTCATCAGGAGGAAGACCTCTAAAACGATGCATAACTATATGGAATTACTCTGACAGATGTTGTTCATACCACAAACAGGGATTCTGGTTTGCATGCCAAAGCCTTGTAGGTTTCATTAACAAGACCTTGTCTCCTGTAGGCTGGTCATCTCTATGTAACTGACAAATTAACCTTCTGGACCTGTGAAATTGAGGACCAGTTCATCACTCGTGGTGCCCTCTCCAAGGTACTGATTCCCTTAGGGTCCTGCATATGGCTGCCAGATAGCTTCTCTCTGAATCTGTTCTCACCTGTGACAGTTTGAATCCAGTGCTCTAGATCAATTCTTCTCAAACTTTAATGTGCTTTTTAATGTGAGAATCCTTTTAAAGTGTAATCTTTTGTGGATGATTAACAAATCAAGCAGAAACACTAATGTTTCAAGTTTCCTTACCTAAGAAATAAGGGGGTTCAATGAGCTCTTGATGGTTTTGTTCTCTTGGACTGTTGATGATAGATTGCTATAGTAGTACTATCCTGGGAAGGAGTCTGAAGCTGTCTCAGGACAGAGTGATTGATTAGTAATGTCTGCCATGTGTTTAGGATGGAAAAAACATGGCAGATATGTCACATATTAAAAAATGCTGTATAGATAATCTTTGAACTTCCTAACTTCCCATGATTCTTGGACTTCATTCTTGGACTTGGATATTTTAGATATCTTGGGAAAGAGAAATTTTTCTTTGAATAATGAAAACAAGCCATCTAGAATCCCAGTATCCAACATTTGTGAGGGTGTAACAGAAACAGCTGTTAAACCCAGACTTTTGAAAGTTCATACTTTCTCTAGGGAAACTCCAAAAATAACACATACCTCTGGCTCACTGCCTCTGCTAGAGTGGTACTACAGCTTTGTCTGTGTGATCAGGAGTGAAAGGGATGTGTCTATCACACTGCTAGAGTTTCCAAGAGCTGCTATAAAACAAATTAGTTAAATTTTAATGAGACATGGAAAAGATCCAGGTAAAACAGAATATGTTTTGAAAAGCTGGAGAGAAGTTCCCCTTTCCTTCTTAAATTCTTCTTGTAATTATTCAATTCAATTTGACATACATTAAGATCCAGTAGAAACAAATCACAAATGTCTAATGTTAATTGTCATATCCATTTGATGGGATGTTATCCAGCCATCAAAATTGTTTATGAAAAATCTGTAGTAACAATGCAGAATACTCTTATTCTAGGGTAAGAGAAAATGGGATAAAAATGTTCACAACTGTGCATCTTTTGTATCAGTTCTTTTCAATCAGAAGGGGGCATAGTCTTCTGGCCATTTTTATAATCCTTGCTCTATTTTTTTCAGTCCTAAACGTAAATGAATGAGTTTTGGATTAATATCACTCTTTTCTTAATTACAATCACTTCTAGCTTCCTTGGGGCTTCCCAGGTGGTGCAGTGGTAAAGAATCCACCTGCCTATGCACGAGACACAAGACAAGGTTTCGGTCCCTGGGTAGGAAAGATCCTCTGGAGAAGGAAATGGCAACCTGCTCCAGTATTCTTGCTTGGAAAATTCCATGGATACAGGAGCCTGGTGAGCTAAAATCCATGGGATTGCAAAGAGTCAGACATGACTGAGCACAGAGCACTAGCTTCCTCTGAGTTTTATAGCCTAACACTTCAAGCACAGACATTGTCCCCCTTAGAAGATGTAATTTTTAAAATTTCAAACATCAAAATGTTGTTGCAAACTTTTACATGTGTATCTTCATGCTTTAACAAAAGTCAATAAATCATTTTTAAAAAACTTACTATGTTTGATTTAAAGAGACGTCTGCCTTGTTAATTATAGAAGCAATGCAACAACATTAAGGCAAAGTGAACAATAAGCATATTTTCACCTATAATGTCACTTCTTGGAGATATGGCCATTTTACTTTTAATTTAATATCATAAACACATTTTGAGGTTTGAAATTTTAAAAATTACATCTTCTAAGGGGGACAACGTCTGTGCTTGAAGTGTTAGGCTATAAAACTCAAAGGAAGCTAGTGCTCTGTGCTCAGTCATGTCTAACTCTTTGCCACCCCATGGACTGTAGCCCACCAGGCTCTCTGTCCATGGGGATTCTCCAGGCAAGAATATTGGAGTGGGCTGCCATGCCATCCTCCAGGGGATCTTCTCAACCCAGGGATCGAACCCAGGACTCCCACATTGTAGGTGGATTTTTTCCCATCTGAGCCACCAGGGAAGCCCAATAACAATTGTCTAATATTTTTCCTATTCATAAAGTACTTCAGTTCATTTTAACTTATTGTTCTCAATAACCCTTGGAGGTAGGTCTGGTTAAGCCCACTTTACAGATTTATATACTGAATCTCAGAGACATTAACTGACTAGCCTAAGATCACATAGTTAGAAGTAAATTCAAATCCAAGTCTATGGAACTCTAATTCTCAAGCATTTCTACTACTGACACTGGTAGAAAACAAATGCTTGAGGTTAAAAACTCCACCCTGTCTATCAGAATGAAAAAAACTCTCGTCATCAACTGACTCCTGGTTAAAGTACAGTGATCCTCAGAAGAGTGTAGAGGCTTATCAGAATCATTTGGAATGGCTGTTTCAAATGGTACCACCAACACTCCAGATTTCTCACATAATTTTCTCAGGACATCAATCTCCTTTCTTCCAGTGAGAACCACATTTTAATTGCACACCAGCATTGCTGATGCATGCTGATGTATCCCGGGACTATGTTCTGTCTTTCATGCATGTTGAGACAGGGAAAATGTTTGAAAACTACTGTTTGTGCAGGAAAAAAAAAACTCTAGGGAATGTAAAGCCTAACATGGGGTAGAATTATAAAAGTCTTAGAGCCATAGAGCCTGGATGTGCTAAGAGAGGTTCAAAAATCAGGTGACTTCTCTTACAGAAGAGTCAAAATTCACTAGAGGGATATGGAGGGAGCTGGTTCTCCTTCGTCTTTGTACTACCTCAGGCCATTCTCTGTCCTCTGGCCACCAAGTTCCCCAGAGAACTGACACTTACAGATAGTATTATTTAGATTCCTTGGGCTCTGGTTCCCTGCAGCGTTCAGCTAATGGAAAATAATGGCAGGAGATCGGGGGTAGGAAAAGAGAGAAATGAGGGTGTTTCTCCCCTTCTTGCTCCCCCACCAGCCCCTACCACTCTGGCAGTAGCTGGGTCCCTCCCCAACTATGGCTCTTGTCAGGCAGCTCCTTTCCGTAGCCTGAACTCTCGGTGGATGGCACCTCGCCGCTCTGTCCCTGGAAAAAGCTTCTCATTGTTGCTCATCTCTAGTTGTTTCCGCATTTCTTCTTGTTTTTTTTTTTAAATCCCACCTAGAGCTCTATAAATTATTCTACTAAACTCCCTTCAAGATTTCAAATGAGTATGCAACAGAACTGATATAAGAGACCGATGTAAAAATTCTTGGTTATGCCTAGTTGTTTGTGTTTCTTTTAACCTTGCTCAAAACTACCTTTAAATGCTATGCTACTGTGATTAGTTGACATTAATGCAGTTACTTTACTAAACAACAGGTTTATATTTTGTAATAAGTAATTTAACCTAAATGATCCCCAAAGCCTCATATGGCTCAGTCTCAGCTAGGAGTTACATTCAAAGGACACATAAATTAGACTTCCTAATCTTCAGACAGCGTTGTAGATATTGACCGCAGATTTTTTTTTTAGTGGGTCATCCAGGAGTTTTATACAGAGCACCAGCTAGAATACTTTCTGAAATCATACTCAGATCTTTGTCTGCATCCCCCAATTGCACATCCAGTCTAGCTGCTAAACTTTTTCCTGTTCTCTCTCATTTTCAAGGTTGCCTCACAACTCTACTCTCCCTGTTCACTTCCTCCACTTGCTGTGAGCACTTTCTCTGGCTTTCTAGCCAGGTTTGACCACCAGGACTGACCCACTCCTGGCCACTGGGCTGAAGAACTACAAATCACCTGGGGTGGAAATCTTCTGGGAATTCTTCTGATTCTTTTTAATTAATAAGTTTTATGAACAATTCCTGATGAATAAAATTCTTCCTTCCACTTTGGTGAGAAACATGCTATTAGGTTGGTACAAAAGGAATTGCGGTTTTTGCATTGCTGAAATTTGCTGTTTGATATTGGAATACATTAATGAATGTGGTTATATTATACATAATTTTAACACGCATTTCTTGCTCTTTTTTTTTTTTTTTTGGCTAACAACTTAAACTTGCTGTCTGTTTTATATTTATTTTAGACTAGGAAAATGATGTTAGACACAAAGCAAATTCAAGCGATTTTCTTATTCAAGTTCAAAATGGGTCGTAAAGCAGTGGAGACAACTTGCAACATCAACAATGCATTTGGCCCAGGAACTGCTAATGAATGTACAGTGTAGAGGTGGTTCAAGAAGTTTTGCAAAGGAGACAAGCGCCTTGAAGATGATAAGCGTAGTGGCCAGCCATCAGAAGTTGACAGTGACAGTTGAGAGCCATCATCAAAGCTGATCCTCTTACAACTACATGAGAAGTTGCTGAAGAATTCAGTGTCAACCATTCTACTGTCTTTCAATATTTGAAGCAAATTGGAAAGGTTAGAAAGCTCAATAAGTGAGTATTTCGTGAGCTGACCAAAAATAAAAACAGATCATCATTTTGAAGTGTCATCTTATTCTATGCAACAACAATGAACCATATCTAGATCAGATTGTGACATGAGACGAAAGTGGATTTTATGTGACAACCAGCAACAACCAGCTCAGTGGTTGGACTGAGAAGAAGCTCCAAAGCCAAACCTGCACCAAAAAAAGGTCATAGTCACTGTTTGGTAGTCTGCTGCCAGTTTGATCCACTACAGCTTTCTGAAACCACTGCATCTGAGAAGTATGCTCAGCAAATCAATGATATGCACCGAAAAACCTGCAATACCTGCATCCAGCATTGGTCAACAGAAAGGGCCCAGTTCTTCTCCATGACAACAGCTAATTGCACGTCACACACAAATGCTTCAAAAGTTGAACAAAGTGGGCTACAAAGTTTTGCCTCATCGACAATATTCACCCAACGTCCTGCCAACCAATGACCACTTCTTCAAGCATCTCGATACCTTTTTGTGGGAAAAACACTTCCACAACCAGCAGGATGCAGAAAATGATTTCCAAGAGTTTGTTGAATCCCAAGCATGGATTTTTATGCTACAGGAATACACCAAGTTATTTCTCATTTGCAAAAATGTGTTGATTGCAATAGTTCCTATTTTGATTAATAAAGATGTGTTTGCACCTAGTTATAATGATTTAAAATTCACAGTCTGAAACCACAATTACTTTTTCAACAACCTAATAATACGGTATATCCTTATTGAAGGGGAAAGCCTTGCCCTTTAGATCTTAAGTCCATAGGTTAAACCACATGAAGTCATCTGAATATAAACATGCTATACCTAGGAGGAACTGAATTACCTCCCTTAGAGAGAGAACCCCAACACTAAAGACAGAATGAAGTTCCTACCACTGTGGAAGAAACACATTGATGAATGGCATCATACTCAATGTCTGTATTTTAAGGAATAATTTGTCCATTAAGGAAAAAAATCAAGATGTTTTTGTTTTCTTTCTATAAAGAGGAAGCAAACACAAACTTTTTTTGAGGGAACAGAAAGTATCTCTATAAACCAAGAGAATATGGGAAGTCTGTGGCCAAATCTATGATGAAAGAGCCAAAAAAGAATATCAAAATCATTCAGATCTCTTACTATAAGAAATAAAGACTGCAAGTTATTAAGTCCTATACACTTACCTCAAAAATTCAGTTATGTTATACAGAAAATGAAATAATTATATGAAATTATAGGATAGACTCTAGCCAAGAATAATCTCATCAATTTTTAAATGTCACTTTCAGAGCACAAAGCAAAAACAAAGGAAAACTCATGAATTGTTCATACTTTCTAAGTTTTCAGCCCCTCTTCTAAGATACCCTAACACTGCCTGCCAAGCATGAGCTCAACAACCAAGAGAGTATGGACAGATGAGAACAGCAGACTACAAGTGCCAAGCACTTAGTAAGCTAGCCTCTTCCAGGAATCATTTTTTTCCTGGAAAAAATGATAAGGAAAATGGTTCGTTTTTAAGGCTGAATCAACATTAAAATTCTGGCACATCTTCCTTTGTCTACTCAATGACAGCAAGAGAATGTGTCTGAGAAAAGACACACCATCAAATTAGAGATCTCTACTACTGTCTTAGTACATTTGGGCTGCTATAATAAAATGCCACACGCTGAGCAGCTTACAAACAGTAGAAATGTACTGCTCACAGTTCTGGGGACTGGAAGTCCAAGATTAGGATGCCAGCATGACTAGGTGAGGGACCTCTTCCAGGTGGCAGACTTCTTGTTGTATTCTCACATGGCAGAAAGGGCTAAGGATTCCTCGACCGTCTGTGGGATCTCTTTTATAAGGTCACTAATCCTACTTATGAAGGCCCTATCCTCATGACCTCATCACCTCCCAAAGTTCCTACCTTCTAACACCATCACATTGGGCATTAGGATTTCAACATTTGGGTGGGACACAAACATAGCAACTGCTGTAATTCTGAATAATTCACAGAGAATTCACTTTATGAGTAAGTAGCCGGACCAAGAGATGACCTCCAAAAATTCACAGTGCTAAAAATCTCCAGCAAAAAGAACAGTGCACAGAGGAGACCCTCTATGGCTCACTTCTTCAGCATCTGTAAATACTTCCCACATAGAAGAACCCTATCAATGGGAGCACCATGCCCTTTTCAATTCCCCAAGGCTTTGAGGTAGACATACAGAGAAAGGGTACTATTACAAGTGACACGGGTAGGGGAAATATGGGTTGACATTAAGAGATCTTGTCGGATTAAAGGAGGGGTCTCCACCACAGGTGGCACTCCCCTTCCCATGGAGATGGAACAGGACTGAGGTGTCCTTCTGAATGGACCTTGGCAAGGTTCTCCAGCTAAAACCTTATATAATCAGGAAAGCCCAGGGTGAGGAAGAGTCGGATGGGTTCTTAAAAGCTTGGCCTCTGACCTCAGAAAATCTTAGGCTTGAATCCCAGCTCCCTCAGCTGCATTTCATCCAGACCCTCTCTGCTTCAGCTGTCTCATCTACAACATGGAGATGTTGGGAGGATTAAAAGAAATAATGTGTTAAAGCACTTAGCACAGTGCCTGTAACAAGCACTCCATAAAATGGTGGCTCTGGCGTCATAACCTGCATGTTCACTAACACTTTTCTCTCTCCTTTCTAATATTAAAAGTTGCTCACCAGAACCTTTCTTAGGCTCTGAAAAGGTTGCACTGGGAGAATCTCTCCCTCCTTCTCTCTCTGGAGCTAGTTTACCATTGTTGGCTATGAAAGCAATGATTTGACACCCTCCCCCACTCTCTCCCCAAAACCACCTCCCTTATGCCTCACATGACAAGCCAAAGTCAGACCCAGCTGGAAAACTAGGTAAAATGTAAAAATCCATGAAGTCAGCTGTTTTCAATTATAAACATAGTACAATAATCATACCCACAAACTCCTTTGTTGGGAGCAATAAACTGAAGGAGAAAATTGCATGTAAAAATATTACAACATGCAGCATTAAGAATGAACGTTGTGCTCCACGTTAGCAACAACAACAAAAAAAGAGGGGCTAAATAGGCCATGGGAATTGTGGCACAACTGAAGTAGCGTTAGCTGGAATGGAATTCTGAGATGCCAGTGTATGGCTTGCTTGAAAAACTGAGCACCATCTTGCAAATCAGAACCAGATGGAAGGTTCGATCTAAAACAGATCTGGCCATGGAAAGGGTGTCAGCCTGGCCTTGGATCCCAGGGTACACTCTTCAGTTTCAGCTTTTTTTTTTAAATTTTTCTAACTGGGTTAATTGTTCAGGGGTCTAGGTGCCAGAGCTCAGCACAAAATATCAGGCCTGTGGTCCTAGCTCCCCCACCTTTTCAGTTAGTCTGACACTAATGGAAAGTGGTATGGCTCTGTTGGGAGCAGCAGTTTTTGCATCAGGCTAAACATGAGATTTAATCCTGGCTGTCACGTGGCCTTGGCATTGGTCGGCTTATTTCACCTCTCTGTTTCTGGGCTTCCTCATCTCTAAACATGGTGATGTTGTAAGGATTAAATGACTTAATACACATGAAATAGTTCTTGGCACCTTGTAAGTACTCAATAAATGTTACCTACTATAATATTCCAATTCTCTGCTCTTGCCGATCTTATTATTTCAGGTTTTTTTTAATTAATAAAGAACAACAGAAAAACTACAATGTATGAGAGCTGGCCTCATCCAAAACTTCAGGAACTTTCAACCAAACATGGTCTCCCTACACATAAGTAGCACCAGCTTCTAATTAATGACCCTCCAAATGTCTCCAAATCCAATATTCACACTACAAAGACAAAAAGAGAGCTGAGGTCAGGGTTCTTAAGGAATGAAAAATTTCCTCCCTGTGTTCTCAAGAGTGCTGGCCAAACCTGTTTCAGAGAATTTCCTTGCCCTCTGAACTTGGAGATGTTTTTAGATATTGCTGTCTTTTAAAGTATTATGGTGTGTGTTCTTTCATACCACAATGCAAATGGTAAAAATTTATTCAGAACCAAATTACAGTTAGAAGCAACCATTAGAAATTCAAGGATGTTCTCACAGCCAAATTGCTTCATTTTCACTTCTTATTTTTTGATGTAAAATTACCAGCACTCTTGGAATTTATGGAAGCAGTCAGCAAAATGTGTTATAAACACCTTCTTCAAAAAGACCCCAGAGAGCCTGACTGCAAAATTTCTCACTCTGATAATCCTCTCCATGCCAGTTCTGCATAATTTTAGAGACACCCTGACACAGACCATGGAGTCGCAGAATCAGACACATCTGAGCAACTGAACTGAACTGACACAGAAATTATTTTCCTTCCACCCATAAGCTCAGACGGTGGGCTAGCATGGAGATAGGCCTAGAATGTTTCACGTGGAATCTGTGTCAATTATTTTGAGGCTTTGGATAAAGGCAACGACTATTTGATAAACTTACACAAAGCACTGGGGTGATGAGGAGGAGATCAAATGACCAAAACATGACCTTGTCTTGAAGAAACTTGCACTCCAATGTGAAAGAAATAATCCTCTCTTCCTATAAACCAGTTAATCAAATCGCAAAAATATCTACTTCTGCTTCATTGACTATGAGAAAGCCTTTGTGTGGATCACAACAAACTGGAAAATTCTTAATGAGATGGGATTACCAGACCACCTTACCTGCCTCCTGAGAAACCTGTATGTAGGTCAAGAAGCAACAGTTAGAACTAGACATGGAAAAATAGACCGGTTCAAAATTGGGAAAGGAGTATGTCAATGCTGTATATTGTTACCCTGCTTATTTAAATTATACGCAGAGTATATCATGCAAAATGCTAGGCTGTATGAAGCACAAGCTAGAATCAAGACTGCTGGGAGAAATATCAGTAAGATATATACAATGAGATATATGTGTGCTTAGTCACTCAATCATGTCCGACTCTGAGACCCCATGGACTATAGCCTACCAGGCTTCTCTGTCCATGGGGATTCTCCAGGCAAGAATACTAGAGTGGGTTGCCATGCCCTCCTCCAGGGGATATTCCCAACCAGGGGTCGAACCTAGGTCTCCCTCATTGCAGGCGGATTCTTTACTGTTTGAGCCACCAAGGATATATAATAAATATCAATAAATATCAGATATGCAGATGACACCAGCCTTGTGGCAGAAAGCAAAGAGGAACTAAAGAGCCCCTTGATGAAGGTGAAAGAGGAGAGTAAAAAAGCTGGCTTAAAACTCAACATTCAAAAAACCAAGATCATGGCATCTGGTCCCATAACTTCACAATAAATAGATGAGGAAACAATGGAAACCATGACAGACTTCACTTTCTTGGGCTCCAAAATCACTGTGGACGGTGACTGCAGCCATGAAATTAAAAGACACTTACTCCTTGGATAGTTATGACAAACCTAGACAGCATATTAAAAACCAGAGACACTACTTTGCCAACAAAGGTCCATACAGTCAAAGCTGTGGTTTTCCCAGTAGTCATGTATGGATATGAGAGTTGGACCATAAAGAAGACTGAACACTGAAGAATTGATGCTTTCAAGCTGTGGTGTTGAAGAAAATTCTTGAGAGTCCCTTGGACTGCAAGGAGATCAAACCAGTTAATCCTAAAGGAAATCAGTCCTGAATATTCATTGGAAGGACTGATGATGAAGCTGAAGCTCCAATACTTTGGCCACCAGATACACAGAGCCAATTCACTGGGAAAGATTTAAGGCAGGAGGAGAAAGGAAGGACAGAGGATGAGATGGTTGAATGGCATCACTGACTCAATGGACATAAGTTTGAGCAAGCTCCGGGAGGTGGCAAAGGACAAGGAAGCCTGGCATGCTGTAGTCCGTGGGATCGCATAGAGTCAGATACAACTGAGTGACTGAACAACACAATAAAACATACAAGGTTTGCTGCATGCTTATTCTCCTGAAAACATCTCTGAATCTTATTCTCTTACCTGCTTGTGAACTCTTTTTTCTTCGGCCACCATTTGTGGCTTTGGTCTGTATACTCTGTACCTTGTATGGAAGACACTGGTTCTTATTCTTGTATTGTCCATCCTTTACCAAGGTCCCAGAAATGGCTGGTTCCAGGGCATTATTGGGGAGGTGGGGGAATGGAGTGTTTGCATATGTGGAGAATGGAGTGCTTGTTGAAAGATGGGTATATCATTAAGCTCTTTTCCAGAAAGTTCCTCACTCTCCTTGAGGCCACAGCTTTCTCTAGTCTCAGGTTTGAGACATGCTGGGAAATAAGAACAAACGGGTCAGTTCAGACTCCTTGACCAAGTCATATAGCTATCTCCAAGCCTCTAAGTTTCCAGGGTGCTGAGGAGATTTTCTAGCTATGGATATGGCATTATTATATCTGGATACATGAGGAAAGTTAATGAGGAGATTTCTAGGTGCCTTGTAACTCTTTTAAGAGCTCTTCTTGAGATTAGGAGTCTTGGTTATGTCTGCCTCAGTAAAGATGCAAGTGGGCTCAGCTAGGACAGGAAGAAAGAGGGGGGGAAAGAGGAAACACGAGGCTGTCAGCATCAGGACCTCATGGTCTCTGAAAAGACTGCAGCTCAAAGATGAGGAACAGAGATGGTGGGAAGGAGAGACAGTAGCACCCAGGGCTTGGTTGCCATTCTGATCACCAAGTCCTACCGATGCCTTTCTCTAGCCTATACGGGTTAGAACCAGCTATGGGTATCATGGGAGGGTTCTGTTTCTAGAAAGGATAATCATAAGGGTCTGAGCAGGAAGGAGCAGGGCAGGTCTAGACTTGAGCTATGGTAGGGAGGCTAGATTGCACATTATGAAGGCCAAGAGAAAGCCTTTGAACAGATCTGTGCAGGAGTTGGAACTGTCCCTCGTGGCCTTTCCTGCCCCATACCTCATCTCCACCTGTACTCATATGCTCAGTCTACCGCCTCCCATGCCCTTGCTTTCAGACAATTCCTTTCCAATCTGTGAAAAAGCTGCACTTGAAGGAGTGATGACAAATGTGAAAGAGGTTAAAACAGGAGCTGAAAGCATCTCCTGTGTTAAATGGACTACTGTCTTTTCACCATTCTACCTCTCAACACTGACTGGGCAGGGGGCAGATTTAATAATAATGCCAGTGTAAGTGTGGCTCAAAGAATTCAAGAGCATCCTTTGCTCTGGAGAGGCCTTTTTCTAGATTCTATAGACACTCTCTTCCTAGTTCTATAACGTGAAAGGGGAGCAGAGCTGCCCACCCTACAGCAGCAGAGACACTCGGCCTCCCGACACTGATGCCAACACCTCTGAGGAATCTCTTTCATCACTGCCTCCAAGATTCAGCACTACAAGATCACCCATCACCCCCTCTCTTCCCTCCCTTCTGCTCTCTGAATTCACCAGCAATGGCTCAGACAGTCTCTATCTCGAGCCCTCAACAAAGCCAAACTACAGAAGTCAAGGCCACTGTGAGAGGGCTCGCTGTGGGGGATTAGCAGTGGGACACAGAAGGCCCAGGTCTGCATTAGGTGAGTCAAGCTGCAGTGATCCAGAGCAGTGCCCCCAGATCAGGCCTATTTCTGTTTCTTTTTTTTCCCCTAGTTTTCTTGAGACATGTGTGCATGCTAAGTTGCTTTTAGTTGTGTCTGACTCTTCACAGCTGCATCAACTGTAGCTCACCAGGCTCCTCTATCCATGGGATTCTCCAGGCAGGAATACTGGAGTGGGTCACCATGCCCTCCTCCAGGGGATCTTCCCAACACAGGGATCAGAAACGGGTCTCCCATATTGCAGGTGGATTCTTTACTGTCTGAGCCACCAAGGAAGCCCCTTTTTGAGACATAATTGACAAAACTGTAAGGTATTCAAAGTGTACAACACAGTGACTCTATTTGATACACATAAACATTGAGAAAGGATTTCTACCAATTAATTAACACATTCATCACCTCACATATTTACCTTTTGTGTATATGAAACCATTTTTCACTCTTAGCACATTTCAATTATACAATACAGTGTTATCAACTACCATGGTGACTACCATGTTACACAGTAGATCCTCAGATCTTATTCATCTCATAACTGAGAATGTGCACCTTGACTAACTTCTCCTTATTCCCCCCACAGCTCCATTCTAGCTATATCTCTCTGTTCCTCTTTTAGAGCAAAACTACAACAAAGGCTTGTATTAACATGTACTTGTTATTTCCACTTCTGCAATTCTTTCTTGAATTTACACCAATATGGCTTAAATTCATCCCAATTCACCAAGACTGCTTAGGACAAGGTCTCCAGTGACCTTCTAATGCCAAAGCCAACACTCATTGTTAAGTCTTCATCTAACCTAATGCATCGGGAATATTTGACTTAATTGATCTTTTCTTCTTAAAACACTTTCCTCAATGCTACTTTTAGAAAGGCTTCACTAATCACTCTTTCTCAGTCTCTTCTGATCTCTGCATCTGAAGGCTTCAGACCTCACTCATCATTAGACGTCACATCTTTCTATCTACACTCACTCTCCAGATGACTTCATTTGGTGATTTCATTTCATTCACTCTTTGAATATCTCACCCTGGCTTGAAATATTCTTTAAATGCTGTAGCTCCCAAATTTGTATTTCCAACCCCAACACCTAAACTTAACACCAAGTTCATATTTCCAGCCACCTATTCAACATTTTATATGTCAAAATAAATATAAGGTGCTTTTCTACTCAAACCTCTTTCAATTGTTTCCACCACAGTAAATGATTTTTCCATTTTAACCAACTGCTAAAACCACAATCCTTGGAGTCATCCACTCTTCCTTTCACACTCATATTCAATCCATCAACAATTCTGTTCACCCTTCCTCCTAAATATATTCAGAATGTGACCACTTCTCAGCTCATCCACCATTACCATCCTATTATAAGCCATCATCATCCTTCTCTCTGGACAACTGCAGTGGCCTCCTAACTGCTCTCCCATCTTCTTGCCCCTGACTCTCTGCAGTCTATTCTCCACACAACTGCCAGAGCACTTCTGTTAAACTAAAAGTGTAATCCTCTCATCCAGCTGCTTGAAATCCTTCAATGCTTCCTGTCTCAAGGAGAGTATGACTCAAGGTTCCTCCATGGTCTATATGGTGTCCTGTGATCTGACCCTACTTCTACTGCTCTCCTGTCCCTCAGTCATTCCATTCCATTTCTGTTGGTCTTCTTGCTTTTCCTTAAATATGTCAAGCCTGATTGTACTTAAAATTGCTATCTCTTTGCCTGGAATTCCCTTTCTTCGGATAGTCACACAGCTTACCCTCTCACTTTCTCCAAATCTCTGCTCCCGTACCGCTTTATCTGTATTAAATAGCACTCGCCTCCACCACTGCTCTACGCCCTCCTTTGTAGCCCATATCACAAGCTGACTTGTACTGATTTCTTCATGGAGCATCTTCTTATCCTCACTGGATTGTAAGTACCATGAGAGGAGGGACTGGATCTGTTTTGTTTATAGGTTTACCTGACCACCTTGGAGAAGGAAATGGCAACACACTCCAGTATTCTTGCCTGGAAAATCCCATGGACAGAGGAGCCTGTCAGGCTACAGTCCATGGGGTCACAAGAGTTGGGCACAACTTAGCCACTAAACCACCACCAGGGACCACCTAGTGCAATGCTTAGTACCTAATATACATTCAACTGAAGTGTTTGTTGAATGAATGAATGATGCCACTGGTGTGAAATATTGATACCTCCCCTCCATTGAGATGCAAGAGACAAAAAAGAGCATTACACCGTTACCAGTAGAGCAGTGGATGCTCTACTGCTGGTGCTTTCCATGGAAAGTCAGACGACTATGTAGAATGTAGAGCAAGACAGCAGTTTTCAAGTTACCAGTCTCTCTCCACAACCTCCCCTGCCTGGAACCCAAAGGAAGAAATAAAGAGAGACTGAAGTTTCTGCAGTTCTTTCTGAGGAGAACTGAGGCTGAAAAATACTGCTCTACTACCACTTTGAAGACCCTAAAATAGCTTCAGCTGGCAACCTGGGAAGCACTTGTTACATTTATAGTGATAAATGATGTATGTGTTTATACAGGTCCGTAAACGATTCCATAATAATGCTCTAAATGACCACAATTTTGGTTACATGACAAAAGGATGGTGTCCATTAACAAGCTCAGTCATTCCGTCTCTCCAGAGTTGGCTCAGATTCCACAGGGCAGCTTGAGGTCAAAGGTTCTGTGGCTTCCGGAGTCAGAGTCTTAACTCAAAGGGCTACTTCTGCCTCCTGGGACAGAGGAACCAGGATAATAATTCTAGTTGATGATGATATCTTAAAGGGGCTATAAAGCAACCAAACCAGATCCTAGGATTAAGTCAACAAAACTATAGGAGTGCAAAGGGGGGACTACTGATGACTGACTCATCAACTCAGTGGAATAAAGCTACACCTAACACTCAAAGCGCACTGGGATCTCAAGATACCGATTTCCATTTGAGAAAGGAAATGACCAGAAAAAGCTAGAACAGGTCCATTTAATCCCAAGTGACTATAGTAAGTAAGGGTTAAGGATGCGCTAAAGTCACATTCATATTCTCAGTATCTAGTAATAACTAGTAAGCATGCCTCCATACAGTTCCTATCACTCAGCTTGTTTAGCAGATTACGAATCAAATTAAAAACTTTCATTTTGGGGACACACATCTTGCTCTCTTCAGGAATCTCAAATGTACTGGCTAAGCAATGTTCAGCATGTGAAGAACTCTTCTATCCTGGTAAAATCAAATACCTATTTTCTTAATACAGATGGAATCAATGAACAGTCTACTAATCTAACTGTTCTCAAATGTTCCCTCTGTTTTTCAAAGACCATCATATGCATTAGAGGCCAGATGACATATTTAATCTAGTTGCAAAATAAACTCCCCTCACATGTTCATTCTTCCTACACATTTGCTAAGTGCAGTGCATGTGGTGGTATGCTCCCCTTCACAGTCAAGGGGCTGGTTTCTGAGCTCCCAGAGTATTTTGGGTGCTACAGGTTCATGGTTAAATTCCTCTCCCCAATTGCTCTAGGCACCACCTAAAGTCACACCCCTTTCCAGAGCAGCCCACATCTAATGACTGATAGTCACAGGGAAAAAGGCCTGGCCCCCTGCCTCAGTGAAGGACAGATACAAAAGACAATTCCAACTCCAGAAGTCCTCACGGACAAGCTGACGCTCCTGAAGTGACTGTGCTCGGCTTAGCCCTCCTCCGCCCCACTCTCCTAGGCACTGTTCTCAGAGTCTGTGTCCCAGGGAACCCCACCCAAGAGACCCTTGCCTAACTTTTGAAGAACAAGATGAACAGAACAGGGTCTTGTCCTGTCCCAAGTAACTTACAGGCTGAAGGACCAAAACAACTCCAAAACACACATGCTAGAGAAAACTGGCATTTAGAAGTGACAGCACTTGTTTCCAGGCTCCAGGGATGATTGGACCCATTCTGGATGATGAACTCAACTGGTGGACAAGGTGGTGAGCAGCGCAACGGTCATAGGCAGATGTAGTAGCATTTGCCAAGTCAAAAAGGCATGAAAGAACCCGGTTTGCTTCAAGTTACAGGAAGACTGTCAGTGTGACTGAAGCAGAGTGAGGCAAGTAGGGAGTTAGGAAGTCAGAAAACAAGTGGAGGTCATATTACTAAGGAACAATACAGAAATGAAAAACTTGAATTCTGATGTCAGACTGCCCAAGTTTGAAAATTAATTCCACAACTTACCAACTAATATGACCATAGGTGAGTTGCTTAACCTCAAAGTTTCCTCATTTAAGAAAGAATGTAAAACTACCACCTTCCTCATAGATACTGCTGTGGAAATCATATGAGAAAATGCACATAAAGTGCTTTGTACAAAACTAGGCTCAGTTTGGGCCTAGTTCAATTTGGGCCTAGTTCACCAAATATATATAAGTGAATCACTTTGCTGTACCCCTGAAACTAAGACAACACTGAAAATCAATCATATTCCAAAAAAAAAAACCAAAAAACCTGTTAGCTCTGATGGGCTTTCTCTAGAAGGTGATAGGGAATCACCAAATAATCATAAATAGAGTTGTGCTTCCAGAAAATAGCTCTGATGAGGTCTCTCCTTTCAGGAGAAAGGTTAAAGCTGGAGAGATAATTTACATATATAGGTATACCTCAGAGATTTGACAGGTTTGTTCCAGACCGCTGTAATAAACAGTGACTATCACAACAAAGCAAGTCACATGAATTTTTTGGTCTCCCAGTGCGTATAAAAGTCACACTTACACTATACCACAGTATATTAATTGTGCAATAACGTTATGTTTTTTAACATGTACATCCCTTACTTAGGACTTCCCTGGTGGCTCAGATGGTAAAGTGTCTGCCTACAATGCGGGAGACCTGGGTTCAATCCCTGGGTTGGGAAGATCCCCTGGAGAAGGAAATGGCAACCCACTCCAGTACTCTTGCCTGGAAAATCCCATGGACGGAGGAGCCTGGGAGGCTACAGTCCATGGGGTTGCAAAGAGTCGCACACGACTGAGTGACTTCACTTCACTTCCCTTAATTAAAAAATACTTCATTGCTAAAATATGCTAACCATCATCTGAGCTTTCAGTGAGTCACAGTAAGTAGCAGCATCAAAGATCACTGATTACAGATTACATACCAAATATAATAAAAAAAAATATTTTTAAATATTGCAAGAATTACCAAAACGTGAGACAGAGACAGGAAGTGAACAAATGATGCTGGAAAACACAATGGCAAGACTTTCCCAATGCAGGACTGCTGCAAACCTTCATTTTGGGGGAGGAAAAAAAAAAAAAAGCAGTTAACTGTGAAACACAGTAAAACAAAGACTGCCTGCATGTGAGAACTGAAGCCAAGAGCCTCAGATCTGAAGAATAAAGAGTACAGACAGAGTGAGAAAAGGGCCCAGCTAATGGGAAACTGAGCAGCAGCATCAAAAACAAAAATAAAAAAACCAGGGAGAAACCAGGGCAGGCTGCTAGAGAAGGGTCTGCAAGGAGGATTAGAGTCCCATTCTGAATAGTTCAGACCAAGATAGAAGGAAAAGCACCAAGAGCTAAATAAATGATAGTCCAAACACTAACCACAAAACATGTGGTGCAAACACTCCTAAAACTGCTATGTTTGCTGACTGCACTCATTCAAAGCATTCATTCCCAAAGTTCTATATCAAATCCATTCCTAAAAATGCATCTCTTACTTCCTTAGAGCTCCTTCCAAAAAAGTGTTATAATGGAAATTTTTGTACCAAATGAGTATTAATAGACAGTGACAGTAACAATTTGAAAAACTATATATCTATTTAACTCAGCCTCAGGATCATTTAAGGTAAGCACCTATATGCTCCAACCTACTTCTACAAGATAAAAATTAAAGTTGGAAGCCAAGCCAGGGATACTAATCAATCACGTCTCATAATGAGATAGTACTATATATACATCTGGGGCTTTCCTGGCGGGTCAGATGGTAAAGAACAGGCCTGCCAATGCAGAAGATATGAGATGCAGGTTTGCTCCCTGTGTGGAAAAGACCCCCTGGAGAAGGGAAAGGCTACCCATTCTAGTATTCTTGCCTGAAGAATTCCATGGACAGAGGAGCTTGGCAGGCTATACTCCATGGGGTCACAAAGAGTCTGACACAAGTGACTAATACTTCACTTCTTTACTATACACAAGGATGGCTAAAATTAAGACTGACAACACCAAATGTTGGCAAGTATGTGGAACAACCAAAACTTTCATACCCTGTTGGTGGAGTGTAAAATGTTAAAATCTCTTTGGGAAAAAAAAAGGCAGGACAGTTTCTTATAAAATCAAATCTACAAAATTCTAGATATTTATACAATGGAAATGAAAATATGTCGACAACATACTTGAATATTCACAGCAGATTTAAGTATACTGCCCAACAACTGAATATAGCCCAGGCCCAAAAACTAGAGAAGGAATAAACAACTGGAATATCCATACAACATAAACATACTCAGCAATAAGAAGAAACAAACTACTGATAGACACGACAACATGAAGAACTTCAAAAACATTATGCTGATGAAAGAGACCTTACACCGACAGAGCATAGTGTATACATATTTATAAAAAGTTCTAGAACAGGCAAACCTAATGTAAGGTCAGAACAGTAGTTGCTTCTGAGGGAGTAGAGGTGAGTATTGACTAGGCAGGGACATGAAGGAAATCTCTGGGTAACTACAAAGTTTTATATTTTGATAGGGCTGTGATTACACAAATTATGCATTCGTCAACTCAAACATATGCTAAAGATATGTGCATGTCATTGTAGGTTTATATTAACCTATTTATATTAACCTCTTTATATTAAGAGAAAAAACTGCAAACAAATATTGAACTCTAGTTAATTACTGGTATATGACAAATTAAGAGGAAGTATACAGATGTCTGCAATTTATTTTGATATGTGTCAAAAATAAGATGGAATGATGGATGAACAGATGTATAGAATAGTAATGTGTTAATGGTAGAACACAGGTGTGGGTTTACTAATGGTCACTGTACAAAACCTTTCTAATTTAACATACTAAGATTTTAATAATAGAATTTTGGGAAAGTGCTTTTATTTTAGGGGAGCTGGATTCAAATCAAAGGAAGGAAAGCTCAACCTCACAGCTGCCATGGCCTGTTTATCATGTTGGGTGGATCAGATGTTAAGTGCAAAGTGAAGACCCTGGATGGAAGTGTGAGAGCTGGGGGACTGCAGGGTGCATGGGGAGTGAGGGGGTGTGAACACATCAGCACAAGGTTAGCCTTTCTTGTTTCATCAGATATTCAGCAGACCAAATAGAATTCAATAGCTGAATATTCTGTATGAGACTGCAATGCACTTCCCCACCAGCTTGGAAACTCATACCTAGCAGGCAATCTATGTGCAACTAAAATAAATAAATTAGCCAGCAGGTCAGTGGGCCTCACTGTGGTTGTGGCCTCTGCGGTGATGACCAGTATGTGGTCTACATATGCAGAGAAAAGGGGTCGGGGCGGGGGGAGGGGTCCTCCCTCCTTCCTGTGGCACAGACAGGCATTGCCACTGTGAAAATAAACAGATGCATGCTGGGGTTGCGGGCCTGTTTGGCTAGTGCCTAGGCTGAGCCCCTGCCCTCTGATCCCACGATGTTTGTGGAGCCTGTGTTGCTGTCTAGCAACAGGGTCTATTTTTCTCTCCTAGGGCGGTGTAAGTGGATGCAGCTGTCTGGGGCTGATTTACAGGAGGAAGTCACCAGTATGAGTGTCAGGAAGCTCGGAGCCCAAAGTCTTCATCTTGACTCCCTGGCTCCTGGTAGCCATGAGGACTAGGGTGGGGGTTTGCTAGTGTGATCATTACACCAGGTGGTGCATGGAGCTTTATTTTTCAGGGAGACACCCCCTACAGAAACCCCAGAAGGTTGCCCAGCTGGTCATTTTCTCTGCAGCCAGTTGGATATAGATCCTGTCTGCCATGCACATTTTCCATCCCTCTCAGTCTCTTAACTCCAGAGATGCTATTTCTAGGCTTCTTCATGGGAGCATGTGGGGTGGGCCTTGGGATGAAAATGAACATTTTTTTTCCTTCAGTTTTATTAAAGTAGCATTCGTATATGCTTCTATGCCTTACTGGGATCAGCCCTGACTTTAAAGACCCACACACACATAGAGTATCCATGTCTTCCCAAGAATGCAGATCACATAGAAAGTACTGTCCATCAAGTTCTGGCAATGCTTGCCATGGCCTGGAGGTAGTAGCAACTCCATTTTACTAACAGGGAAACTGACACCCAGACAGGTTGAATGGTCTTCTTGGAGAATCACAATTAGAAAGCAGCAGAGCTTCCTGTTTGACTAAGTCCCAATGCTGGCAGAGAGACTACCTACCATTGGTCTGGTAGACACCATTTTTCACCTATGCTGTTTATTTGGTATCCAAGTTATAAGACAGTAGAGTAAATCCTCATTATCACAAGCTCTCGGAGGTTTCTCTCATTCTGAGAAATCTCATCTTTAGACTGAGATTAAAGAGCCAGGAGTGATGATGGGTTTCCCAGGTGGCACAGTGGTAAAAAATCTGCCTGCCAATGCAGCAGACACAGGACATGTGGGTTCGATGCCTGGGTCAGGAAGGTCCACTGGAGTAGGAAATGGCAACCCACTCCAGCATTCTTGCCTAGATAATTCCACTGACAGAGGAGCCTGGTGGGCTACAGTCCATGGGGTCACAAAGAGTTGGACATGACCGAATGACAGAGCACAGCGACCATGTGGTAGGCATTAGAGCCTGTGAAACCAAGGGCCTAGTCCCTTTTTCAGCCCAATGTACTTATTTTCTCAGACGTACCTTGGTCCATCAACATCCTTAGAAAATCACAATGCATGTGTAGACACACACACACAGACACGTAACAGGATGACTCTAGATGCTGTGAATTATCATCTACCTGGGGCATCTCCCAGGTACTGAATTCTAGCTCCATAACCTAGACAATGTTTCAAACATTCTCCTTGCTTTCCAATGTGCCCTCAAAGAAGACATGAAAGAACCCTCTGACGTTCCCACCACATGCACTCAAAATACCAGCAACTTCCTTGTCATCCTGCATGAACTATGCAGCCTGTCTAAAACACAGAGAACGCCAGCCATGACCAATGAGGGAGATGGAAAGAACACTTTTCTACCTCCATGAGTTCACAGTGTCCTAATCACAGATTAAAAATACCAGTAACACTCAAGGCCATCACTCAACATGAACATAGTCCACATGGTAAATGAGCTGCAGTTTATCTCCCAGTTTTGCTTCCCACAAAGCCCCTCACTATGTCCTTAACCACCATCACTCCATTACTCTCACCCAAACCCCAAGACAAAACCAGACCAGCTCTGTCTAGGTCACGACCCTCCAGGGGTTAAGTAGTTCTCTAGCCCTTCCTTGAATACCACTAACGAGATTATATGTTTTAATCTTTATATATATAATTTATAGCCTTAATATATATAATTCTTATCACCCCCTTGCAAGGCAGATATTATGATTATTTTACAGATAAAGAACCTGAGGCCCAAAGAAGTGAAGTAATGCATCCAGTAGCTGCTTGTACCAAGATTCACACCCAGGTCTGTGTCTCTCCTAAACAAAGGCAGTAACCCCAGTGCAATGCTGCCACCCCTGAGGCTCGAAAATGTCACATTTTCTCTCCTTAGAGATTTCAGCTCCCCTACTGCTGTGTATGTGTTCACTGGAGAATGAGGGAGGAGCTGAAAGGATGGGCAAGTGATAAGCATGTCTCTGTAACAGACAGGGGCCAAGAGGTGACTCCTGGACTCGAGGGGATGGACAGAAGGAGGAATCTGTGAGTCGGCAGAGATTTGTAGCATGCCGGGCTGAGACACAGCATCGCACCTCTTCACCAACAGCCCTAAGCTGTAAATCTCGACCAACAGGAACACTCTGACAGCTGTGCCCTTCATCTGGCCCCCAGATGTATTTTCTTGGATCTGTTAATTGAATTAAATTTCAACAGTGAACAATGAGGTTTCACATTAAAATTCCAATTTCCTGCTTCTCTTTTTTTTTTTTTTACTGCTTCTCTAAAGAGAAGATTCAGCAAGACAGGATTCACGTTCCAGATGGCCAAATGCAGCCAGAGTGGCAGTAATGGCGTCAGCCACTATCCACGTTCTCCAGTTTGCCAGTCACCACCACTCCCTAGTGTTTCCCAGACACTCAGCCCACTTCACTCATTTACTGGTCTCAGGAGTTTTTGAACTGTAAATCCCTGTATATATGCCCAGAGGCAAATATTTGTTGAACAAGAATTTCAGCCCACTTTGCCAACAAGACATAAGCTGCTAAAAGGGATACAAGAAGTAGGGTATGACTCCTGCTTCCCAGAGTGGAAAGGTAAGTGAGCATGCCCTCTAGAACATCAGCTCCATGGGGACAAGGGCTATGCCTGTTTTATTCACAGTCATCCCCAGCACCTAGGCAGTACCTGGCATACGGATGTCCACTACATACCGTAATGGAAGGAAGGGGGAAAGAGAAACGGAGGGAGGAATTTGGGGAGGAATCTTGCTTCAGTCCCTTTTAGGACATTAAGCAAGAAATGAAAGCAAGTCTGGCATACAGGGGAGCCAATGATGGACGCATAGAAAGAAATGACACCAAGTCTTCTGGGAATACAGAGAAAGAGTATCTTTTATGTCGGTGACCAGGAAAGACCTTTAGAAGAGAAGAGGTTTCTGGGTATTTTGAAACATTAATTATAGTCCCCCTCTTTGGTAATGTGGATTGACTTACTAAAATCGCTTCATCTCAGGAAAGAAGTCCCAAGTCTAAACCCCATGCACTCCCCAGACACGCTGACTTTGACCAGACAGAATCTGACTAGAGGGATTGGATCAGACCCCAGACTGCCATTCCCATGGGCCACAGGGACAGCCAGGCTCCAAGCCTCAGCAGCGGCAGTCCATGCCAGCAAGCCTGCTGTGGTCGGGAGGCAGGAGCGGGGCCTGCCTTACATCACCACGGGGTTGTATGGGAGCTCCCAGTGAGTACAGTGAAAAACCCTGATCCCAGACTTTAGACTCTTTTGTGAAACAGTCATCCTGTTTCACCCCGAGCCATTCAATGACTGACATGGACCTCCAGTCACCCCACCCTCCAGCCTGGTCTGCTGTACTTTTCTCTCACTGCCCCTCCTCAAGGTAGGAGAATATCAGTCTGTTCAATCTCTGAGATTCTGATTCAACTCCAACAACACACAGGGCTTTCCTGAGGCCTCCTGGTAAGAAGATACTACTTATCTCCATTAACCTCTGACCCAGCTAAGATGAAACAGCTCCCGTCTGCAGGCCGAGGGCCCTCGACCCTGGACTAAAGTTAAATAAAATGTAAGGTGGGGGCAGGGAGTGCAGCAGCCCCAGAACTGTGGTCCCTGTCTCCAGGGAACGGCTGCCTCCTTCCTCCTAGGTATATAAAGCCAGAAGCCTGTTAATAGATGACACCCCAGGAATCCCTCCAGGCGGCCTCTGGGTTAAGAACTACATCTGGAGGAAGCAGTGCCTCCTAGGAAGATGGAAAGGCCATAAACCCTCAAAGACTGGCCATTTGATATATGTGATGATAATGGGAATGTTAATCTCCAAAGGAAAAGCCATTCATCCAAAATTCCATCCTCCTGGGTCCCCACACCTGACTTAATGAGGACAGCCACTTCACAATGGCTGCTCCCATGGGCCAGGCCTTTTACATGCAATATCCCACTTAATCCTCACCAAAGGTCAGAGGGCTATGTACTGTTGGGATGCTCAGTTTACACAGGAAGAAACAGAAACGAAGAGATCGAAAGACTTGCCCAAAGTCACTGACAGCTGTTGAGTTGTTCACTAGCATGAGTGGCCCAGTTGGGAGTGTTCACTCTATGTGTCTGATGCCAAAGCCTTTGCTTTTCAATCCGGTTCCACTCTCCTGCAACAATCATGCTGGGAGGTGCCTATTTCACCCCAAGGCTACAAACGATACTAGTCTTAGTTTTTTTTTCCATTCAAATCTTAAGTTTACAGGGCAGTAGAATAGTAAATGCTGCTCTACTACCCTCTGAGAAAGAACTATGCTTCACTCAAGTTAACACTGGGTCATAATAGGGACCAGGCCATAATAATCAATGCAATACCAACTATAAATACTACAGGTGGTATCCCTAAGTATTAGACAGAGAAGAGTATGTTTCTATCTTTTCCCTGGAATGGACAGATTTAAATTTCCATAAGCAATCATTCTCTTTGATGATGATAAGCAGTGATAAACAACATGAATTAAATTAATAAAGAGAAATAGTCTTTTTTTTCTTTAATAGTCTGTTGGTCAGTGCAGTGTGCTGGTCAATGGACTTGAAATGAAAGCAAGGAGCTGATTTCAGGTGGCAGGGCAGAAATTTGAGAGCATAAAAAAAAGTCTTTGCTGTTTGGTTTAATATTGTGAGAGGCCCATGAAGAATCCCTCAGGAGTAGACTGTGTCTTATTTGTTTTTATATTCCAAATGCTTGATACATAATATATGCTGAAAGAAGGAGCTGAGGAATGAATGAATGATTTTCAGGCTTTTTCATGCAGAGGTATCTCCTTGGATATGCCCCAGTTGAGGGTGGCATAGCATGCAGCAATCCCTTGTGGTTCAGATGGTAAAGACTCTGCTTGCAATGCAGGAGACTTGGGTTCAGTTCCTAGGTTGGGAAGATCCCCTGGAGAAGGGAATGGCAATCCACTCCAGTATTCTTGCCTGCAGAATTCCATGGACAGAAGAACAGTCCATGGGGTCACAAAGAGTCGGACGTGACTCAGCAACTTAACACTTCTAGGATTTTCTAGATGCATTCACTAGGGGAAAAATAATCTTCAAGGACTTTCTTTGTAGCTGTCTAAGTATATGGGATGTATGTTCTCTCATTTAATACAATGAGCCTGTGAAATCTATATTGTTGTGCACATTTTACAACGCAGAAACTGGAATTTATAGAGTCTGATTTACCAAAGCAAGAAAGCAATGAAGCCCCAGTGTGGACCCAGATGTCTGGGTCCTCGACACATTCACTTTGCTCCACCACACTCTGAAGGAGTTCGTGTTTCCTCTGAGATGGAGGCTGCAGCTGTACCTCCAAGTGTGTGGAGCAATGACACATGGCACATAACTCTGCAAAGGAAAGAACTAGAACCACTTCAAATGAAAGTGAGGATGCTGTATCTACACTGGATGTTCCTGGCCTTTTTGTTTTCAAGTATCAAGCCAGAGGAGAGGGGGCTGGCACATCGCTCTTCTGCAGTGTTCCCTTTAAACATGCAACATCTGGAAAAAGGGAGACAAGGTCCAGTTAACCTCCTCACTCGCAGATTCTTGCCTCTTAAACCAGCGAGTATTAATAAATCCCTCCATTGTTCCACACATGAGCATCTCCACCAAAGACTACAGAGGAGAAATAAATGTCAGAATAAATTCAAAGTGGACATCATTGCTGTTTGTAACCAACTATAGTCTTGTTTTTTTTTTTTTTTTAAACGAAGTGAGGAGAATTAGGAGGGTACTGATGTGGAAGAAAGTTGAAATGACATTGTTTAAAAAGATGTTTGTAATTTTCTTTACATTTAGATTAACCACATTATCTTTAAATTCCTTGTTCTAGCTAATCTAAATTGGCTATAAAATTAGGCAGATCTGAACTGTTAATATCATACATAAATTAACAAAAATTTTATTGTGTGTACTTTACTGCCTGATGCCTGGTTCACTGACTGCAAAATTTGCTTGCAAAAATCTCTAAGGCCCAATGCAAGTGGAAGTTTAATGTGGCCTATAATTGAGCTTTGCAAATAACTAAATTCTTCTGGAGTAGGGTAGGATAAAGGGGAGCCAGGGTGGTGGCCAGGGCACAGAGTGCCAAAAAATCTGTCCATGTGCATAAATTTTTCCAAGCCTGGTGTGCTTTCCAAACCATTTCCTATACGTTCCA
Source organism: Odocoileus virginianus (assembly GCF_023699985.2). Lineage (NCBI taxonomy): Eukaryota > Metazoa > Chordata > Mammalia > Artiodactyla > Cervidae > Odocoileus > Odocoileus virginianus. The sequence goes on along the minus strand of NC_069679.1, from coordinate 58,779,919 downwards.
GGTGGGGTCATCTGAGAAGAAAACAGGGACGTCATGTCTCCTCCCTGAAAGTCAACTCTTTCACCTTCTGCTCTCTACATCCCCTGCTGTGAACATATTTGCTGGATCAAAAACTGAGACACATGGTCAGGACATAGAAAAAAATGAAACTAAGACCGTTGCAGAAAATCTAGGACATATGTTCTCCAGAACTGAAGCAATCCAGGGCTGCGTACCCTGTAGGTGCCGAATAAGTACCTGCATAAGCCATCATAGTGGTATTCCAAAAGGCATCGCGAATTTTTTTCTCTTTTCTCCAAAAAATCTTATCTGCAGCTAGGTTTTTTCTAAATCCTAAAATTTTCAGCTCTGTCATCCGGATGATGCCAATTTGCTACCTGCTTTTGCCTAGTCCATTTCACTTACTTACTACAGTTTTCTTTTTAAGATTAAAATTAAATTTAAAACCCAAATCTGAGAGTTCTCACTTAAACCCTGGGAACTGTAAAATATGGTTAAGGATGTAATACATTTTTTCTACTTGAAAAATAAATAAGTACTTTGATAAGTCAAGTACTACTCCAAACATATCCCAACAGTAGAATTCTCCCAATGAAGTATCAACTGTCGGTTTGTTTAGATATGAAATATGTCTAGTCAAAATCAAATTGCAATTACAGGACTTCAAAGCGAAATAACTTGGCTCAGAGATATTGGTTCTAATCTCACATCAAAAGCAGCCGTATCGTTGTTGGCTTATGAAAAGGAAACAATTCTTTTCAACCAATATGAAGCATGAAAAAATAAGGATAATATTTCTTGAAAACTTCCGAGAAATAAGCGGTGTCACACTGTGAAACAGACACAGCGCTTCAGAATTTTTTTCAAGTGTAAGTTGTCTGGAGACATTGCACTTCACAAAACAAGAACAGGTGTAAAACCCAAAGGGAAACATTCATTTTCACTTTTAAGACTTACAGACAAGCATATTAATGAGAGAAATTATCAAAGCTAGGATCTGTCCCGGGACACTTGGAATGGGGATTCAAGGAGAGAAACAGAAGTGAAAAAGGGTAAGATCCTAAAATTAACCCAACCAATCCCATTCTCTAGGCTTCAGAATAAAACAGTACTTCTCAAACTTCTCATGGGAAACCTGCTATATGAAGATTCTCAATCAGCAGGTCTGAGGTAGGCTTTGGGAGGCTACATTCCTAACAAGTTTCCAGATGATGCTGGTGCTGCTGGCCTGTGGACCATACTTTGAGCAACTAGGATAGAGAACTTTTGACCTCTCAATCCCATCCATTCATCAAGCCTTGCCAAAAACCAGCAGCCTGGCCAGATAAAATGTGGCACAGTCTGAAGCCCTAAAGGGGGTAAGGAGTATTGTGATGTGTTAAAAGACCTCCCTTAGAGTCAACACAACAATAGAAAGCAAAACAAAATCAGAATTTCAATGGCAAAGATCAGTTCATTAGGAGCATATCATTAGAGAGATTTAGATAAAAGGCAACTGAAGCTGGTGGAAAGTGTGCTGAGGATTTCATCTGAAGCTTTTGATTTCCCTGGAAAGTTTGGTGCAGTCACAGGGGAGGGCAGAAAATCCAGTTGGTGGCCAAAGTCATTATCAGCTCCGACTTTTAGAGACTGAAAAAAATCAGTGTGAGTTTGCACAGCAAACAACTGACTTGAAGATGGGTTCATCCTAGTTAGTGAAGACTTGAGAATGAAATGAGGAATTATAGTTATTGTAGAACTATAGCAGATGACTTAACATCCTGGTCCTTAACCTTCTATCATAATCTCCTCATCTGTAGAATGGATAAAATAATGATTACTTTTCCAAGGATTACTACGAGAATTAAAATAAGTTCTATTAAAGTAGTCGGAACAGCTCCCAACCCATAGTAAGCAATATACATACATGTGTGTGTGTGTGTGTGTGTGTGTATGTGTGTGTATGTTATTATTATTATTAGGCTTACATTACATTGGTTTGGGATATCCAGAAATCTAGCTGCAACACTAAAGGGTCATCAACTCTAAAAATATATGTGGCCTCACTAGGAAAGTCATCCACTGAAGAAAGTGTATTAATTTAAAACCAGTGACAATTACTCAGAAAGTAGGTACTACTTTACAGGAACAGATATTTATGACAGGTTGGAGGGGGGGACCTCTTCATATGTAATTCCTCACTTAATACAGAAATTTAAAAATGAAATTTCTATGTGAAAAGGAGATCTCAGGTCTAGATGACTTTAATGAAAAATAGATGTTTTTCAACCTCTTATGGAGTCTATTAGAAGGCTTTCCTGGTGGCTCAGATGGTAAAGAATCCACCTGCAATGCAGGAGACCAGGGTTCAGTCCCTGGGTTAGGACGATCCCCTGGAGAAAGAAACGGCTACCCAATCCAAGATTCTTGCCTGAAGAATTCCATGGACAGAGGCACCTAGTGGGTTACAGTCCATGGTGTCACAAAGAATTGGACACGACTGAGAGACTAACACCTTCACACAGAATTTATTATTTTTACTCTAAGGACAATAAACAAAACACAGCAATTAAAAATCAATATTTTCCCATCAACCTTCAGCTGAAACCCACATTAGCCAATGCCAGGGGTCAAAAAAGAACATGATCCGACATAAATCACAGCAAGATCCTCTATGACCCACCTCCCAGAATATTGGAAATAAAAGCAAAAATAAACAAATGCGACCTAATTAAACTTAAAAGCTTTTGCACGACAAAGGAAACTATAAGCAAGGTGAAAAGACAGCCGTCAGAATGGGAGAAAATAATAGCAAATGAAGCAACAGACAAAGGATTAATCTCAAAAATATACAAGCAACTCCTGCAGCTCAATGCCAGAAAAATAAATGACCCAATCAAAAAATGGGCCAAAGAACTGAACAGACATTTCTCCAAAGAAGACATACAGATGGCTAACAAACACATGAAAAGATGCTCAACATCACTCATTATCAGAGAAATGCAAATCAAAACCTCAATGAGGTACCATTACACGCCAGTCAGGATGGCTGCTATCCGAAAGTCTACAAGCAATAAATGCTGGAGAGGGTGTGGAGAAAAGGCAACCCTCTTACACTGTTGGTGGGAATGCAAACTAGTACAGCCGCTATGGAGAACAGTGTGGAGATTTCTTAAAAAACTGGAAATAGGGACTTCCCTGCTGGCCCAGTGGTTAAGACTCTGAGCTCCCAATGCAGGGGGCCCAGGTTCGATCCCTGGTCAGGGAACTAGATCCCACATGCTGCAACTAAGACCTGGTACAGCCAAATAAATGAATAAATATTAAAAAAAAAAAAGAATCATAAAAAAAAATAATAAATAAATAAATAAAACTGGAAATAGAACTGCCATATGACCCAGCAATCCCACTCCTGGGCATACACACCAAGAAAACCAGAACTGAAAGAGACATGTTCATCACACCCCAATGTTCATCACAGCACTGTTTATAATAGCCAGGACGTGGAAGCAACCTAGATGCCCATCAGCAGACGAATGGATAAGAAAACTGTGGTACATATACACCATGGAATATTACTCAGCCATTAAAAAGAAGACATTTGAATCAGTTCTAATGAGATGGATGAAACTGGAGCCCATTATACAGAGTGAAGTAAGCCAGATAAACACCAATACAGTATACTAACATATATATATGGAATTTAGAAAGATGGTAACGATAACCCTATATGCAAGACAGAAAAAGAGACACAGATGTACAGAACTGACATTAGTTTACACCAGGAAGAGAAACTGAGAAACTGTAGGAGAAAGCCTAAGACCCCAGCCAGGGGCTCCCTGTGTGTCCCAGGCCTTAAGTACCAGCTGCAAGAACAGAGGGGGATGATGTGATCGGGAGGTCAGGAGGGCACCTAGTTTTACTTGGACTTTCTCAGCAGGCCCCGGGCCCCCACAGATATATACTGGTATCGTGATAACGAGCCTCCCAGCATCAATTTGCCTTCATTTCTGAGACAACAGGACAGTTCAAACCAGATCCGGTCTCTATCAACTGGAACACAGTAAGTTTGAGGGTGGCAGGATTAGTAAACGTCAAAAGGTTAGGAGAGCTTGAAAAGCCAAGGGCAGGGTTGGGACTATTTATTTAAAAGCTTACAGTGCCTGAAATATTCCATCTCAGCCCCCTCATCCCCCACCTTCCTTCCTCTAGACCTTTCTGTGACCTTCTCTCAGCTCTCAAAGCTTCTTGTTTTGGGTCAGCTGCATTTCCAACCTTGTAATAGCATTTCTTGCCTAGTAAAGTTTCCAAAGACACATCCCTCACCTCCTCTCCTTGGGGTCCCTTGAGGGTTTAAAAAAAAGGAGATCAACATTTACATTGGTAAAATACACTCAGCTGTGAGGCAGGTTTAATCTTTTTTACAACCGTCCCCTGCAGCTGTGCTGTCTGCTTTACCAACCCCCCAACAAACCCCCCACCCGCACTGGCCCTCTGCCTTCCTGGAAATAGCTTTCCCCAAAGAGCCTTGGGACACACAGTCCCAGCCAGCCTCACTAAATATAGTTAAACGGAGATCTCAGGCGTGCTATAACCAGATGGGAGAACTTGAGTGGGGTTTCTGGATCCAGGAAAAGACAGCAAGGAGGGACAGAAGGGGACCTCAGGGATATAAACCCACACTGAACCAGCCTGTGCCCAGAGACGGCATAACAGAGCGAGGTACCTGGGTCAGGGAGAAGTTAGGAGGCTCTTTGGTGGGGCACATGAGGAGGGGACATAGTCTCTCCCGACATTCCTCCCTGAAACAACCAAACTAAACTCCTACAGCCCTCCCCCCTCTTCCTTTTAACTGATTTTTCAAGAATATGTGGTAAATAGAGCATGAATCACCCCAAGGTTCCTGGGCAAAAACTCAGGTCCAACTGGGTCCCCTTAACAAGAGCAAAGAAGAAAACAAGAACAAGGGGAAGAAATGGTTTAAGAAAAAAAAAAATCATTAAAAACTCATCCTTAGAGTCACCCAGAGGTCTGCTTTAAATATGCTTTAGGAAAAAAGGAAACCTAGCATTATAAAAACAAAGTATCTCTCTCAAAGCTTGGAGGCAGTCTTCATACCACCCAGAATACAATCCACACTATAACCACTCAAAACCCCACCTTCAGATTCTGTGCTGTGACCTACATTTTCCTGTGACAGAAAACAACAAAATTCTGTAAAACAATTATCCTTCAATTTAAAAATAAATAATTTTTTTAAAAATAGTGAGCTGAGGTTTACTGCCTAATTCTTAAGGAGTAACAAAATGAAATAATGATTTAGGAAAGTACAGTGAGCCAGGTAAGCAACAGAAAGATGGATAAAGACTTGTGGTGGCAAGTCCATACAATGTAAATTATAGCAGTTGAAATATTATGGACAACGCATTTCAGCATGGATAAATCCCCAAAACGTAATATTGAACAAAATGAGCAAAGTATGGGAATCATAAAGTCTAACGTTACTTATAGAAAGTTTAAAACATGCAAAATTTAACTCCACAGTCATCCCTCTGTATCCCGGGGTTCCACACCCATGGATTCAACCCACACAGATAAAAAAAAAAAAAATTTTTAAATTCCAGAATGTTCCAAAACAAAACTGGATTTCGTTTCAAACTGACAACTATTCACATAGCATTTACATTGTATTTACAACTACTTACATAGCACTTACATTGTATTAGGCATTATAAGGAATCTAGAAATGATTTAAAGTACATGGGGGGATTGACATAGGCTATATGCAAATACAACTATGCAGCACCGTTTCATATGAGACTTGAGCATCCTCGGATTTTGGTATATGGTGGGGAATGGTTCTTAGAGCCAATCCCTCACAGATACCAAGGGACAACTGTATACTATTTATGGATAAATACATATGTATATGGACACATATGTAAAGTGTAAAATATGCAAAAGAGAAATGATGAATGCCAAATTCAGAATAGTGGTTTCCTCACGGGAAGAAGGAAAGGAAAAGGAAGGTAAGGAATGCTCCAAGTACTTCCACTATACTTCTTTGGCTTTTCTTTTAAAAGTGATGTGAAACAGATATGGCAAAACAATAAAAGATTTGAGAAGCTGCAATGAGTTCATGCTGTTTGTTCATTACTGCTTTTTAATGCTTTACCGCATTCTAGAAACATTTTATTGTAAAAATGTTAAGAATTTCAGACAAGAGTCTTCATATGAAAGTCAGTACACAACACTGGACACCTGTTGAATTCAATCACTCTTCCATGAATATCAGGGTGGACCTTGGGCAGGGCCCCTGGGGTCCACGGGACACCAGCTCCATCCTAGTGCAGCCCTGACCAGCCTTTGGTGAGGAGTGTAGGGACCAGAGGACTCCCTTTTTAAAGCTCTTATTAAATCTTTTCACCCAGAGGATTCACAAAAAAGCAACCATTAGATATTTAAAAGCTTCCATTAGGAGCTGTTAGGAGGAAACAGAATTTAACAAGCCTCCTTCAGACTAAACCTGGATAATTGCGAGCTTGGTCTGTAATTGTCAGTTCCACTACTGGGAGAAATGACATCTGGCTATGACCCTAGTTCTGATGCTAGTGAATTATGTCATCTTGGGCAAGGCCTCAGTTACCTCATCTACCTAGAAGAAAGCAAAGGTCTGAGCACTAAGGGTCTATGGTTCTAATCTGAGAATTAACACTGGGTAGGTGTAGATAAGCAACAAACACCTCCCAACCATAATTCATTCTAGGGGTGCTGGTGGTTCTCTACTCAGCCCATCTCAAAACACATATCCTGCCCCCCTTATAAGTTTTTGTAGCTCAAATGCCCATCACCAGACACTCTTTCAGATTAAATGCCACATTATAATGAAAATGACACCTGGAACCATAATCACACCTTGGTGGTGGTTTAGTCAGTAAATCATGTCCAACTTTTGTGACTCCCAAGGACTATAGTCTGCCAGGCTCCTCTGTCCTTGGGATTTCCCAACAAGAATACTGGAGTGGGTTGCCGTTTCCTTCTCCATCTTCCGAACCCACGGATGGAACCCAGTTCTCCTGTATGCAGGCAGTTTCTTTACCTAGTGAGCCACCACGGAATCACCCCTTAGCCTCAGCAATATACATCATCTCTTGATTCCCACACTACTTGTAACATAGATAAGAAAACTAAATTAAAGCAATTTACTTAAGATAGTGCAGTTCAGTTGCTCAGTCATATCCAACTCTTTGTGACCCCATGGACTGAAGCATGCCAAGGCTTCCCTGTCCATCACCAACTCCCTGAGCTTGCTCAAACTCATGTCCATCAAGTCAGTGATGACATCCAACCATCTCATCCTCTGTCATCCCCTTTTCCTCCTGCCTTCAATCTTTTCTAGCATAAGGGTTCTTAAGGGCGAAATTCAAGCTTCAGGGCCAAATCCTCAAAATTCCAAGTTTAAATCCTTTCCATAACAAAGCAATTTCCTCAGATTAGCTTTAACAGAAAGAATAGAATCCTTAAAAAAAAGCAGGAGTAAGAAGGCAAGGAAGAAAAGGGAGAAATGGTCTTTGAGTGAGGTCTGCAGCAAGGGGAAGATGAAAAGAGAGTGAAACAGACAGAAAAATCCTGTCTTAGTCATTTTGTATAAGGATAGTTATATAATCTGAGAAATCTGTATGCAGGTCAAGAAGCAACAGTTAAAACTAGACATGGAACAATACACTGGTTCCAAATTGGGAAAGGAGTACGTCAAGGCTGTATATTGTCACCCTGCTTATTAACTTACATGCAGAGTACATCATGTGAAATGCTGGGCTGGATGAAACACAAGCTGGAATCAAGACTGCAGGGAGAAATATCAGTAACCTCAGATATGCAGATGACACCACCCTTATGGCAGAAAGCAAAGAGGCTTCTTGATGAAAGTGAAGGAGAGTGAAAAGGCTGGCTTAAAACTCAACATTCAAAAAACTAAGATCATGGAATCCAGTCCCATCACTTCACAGCAAATAGATGGGGAAACAATGGAAACAGTGACAGACTTTATTTTTGGGGGCTCCAAAATCACTGCGGATGGTGACTGCAGCCATGAAATTAAAAGACGCTTGCTCCTTGGAAGAAAAGCTATGACCAACCTAAACAACATATTAAAAAGCAGAGACATTACTCTGCCAACAAAGGTCCATCTAGTTAAAGCTATAGTTTTTCCAGTACTCACGTACGGATGTGAGAGTTGGACTACAAAGATAGCTGAGAGCCAAAGAATTGATGCTTTTGAACTGTGGTGTTGGAGAAGACTCTTGAGAGTCCCTTGGACTGCAAGGAGATCAAACCAGTCAATTCTAAAGGAAATCAGTCCTGAATATTCATTAGAAGGACTGATGCTGAAGCTGAAACTCTAATATTTTGGCCACCTGATGCAAAGAACTGACTCATTGGAAAAGGCCCTGATGCTGGGAAAGATTGAAGGTGGGAGGAGAAGGGGGCGACAGAAGATGAGATGGTTGGATGGCATCACTGACTTGATGGGATTTAGCAAGCTTGGGGAGTTGGTGATGGACAGGGAAGCCTGGCGTGCTGCAGTCCATGGGGTCGCAAAGAGTCAGACACAACTGAGCGACTGAACTGACTGATAAGGATAGTTCCCTTCAGAGCCTGAAGGGTTGTGGGTTGAGGTATTGCCAAGATTGACAGGAGCTGAAAACAAGCTACCAAGATGTACAACACTGTTATTACATACAAACGGTCTTCCTCTCCAAATATTCCTACCAAAAGCAAGCTAGAATGTAGCTGTGTAATGCGGGAGAGATGATTGGTGTCAATTGATGTGTGCAGCCCTTGGCACCATATGTGACCAGTGAATGACAGTAATGATGGAAATGATGATGACAAAGATGGTGATGACCAAATCAAGAAATTACCTAAGGTTACTCCATAACATCACATAGGAAATGGTTCATGCAACCTAACAGGTGCACCACTGGGCTTTCATTATTCATGATATTTCAACAATTAATGGTATTTTCAACAATTAAAATTGCTTTAACAAAATCCAGTTTCTTTCTCTGTCTAAAGTGCTAGGTTCAAAAGGGTTTTCTCATCAAACATAATCCTCCCTGTCTCTATTTCTAAAGGGAATTCAAAATGAATCTGTAAGAGAAACATCAAGAAGTAAGCAGAGGGGCCTTCTCTAAGTATCATCCCACTAGTTTATCAACCTTTTCTGTAAATGGAAAAGAAGGAACAGAATTAACAGGTACTTCCATATAAGCAAATTAAATGAACACTTGAAAGATGAAAATAGAATTACTGTATCCTTTCTTTAGCTACAAATGTCCTATTACAAGGCAAACATTTTCTTTTCCCTCCTCGGAGAAACCTTTCTCCTGGGTTCCCTCCTCCTTTTCAGCCCCTCACAAGTGGAGTTGTCTTGTATAAGATTCCTTACAAAATATTTCAAATAACAAGTTGTTTTCTCGATTATTTTATTTTGAATTACAAAGTGCTGGAGATGGAACGGGGAAGGCACCAAATCTTTAAAACCACCAATAGTCCATGCTTGTTCAGATACTTACATATGTTGGTATGGAATAAGTTTTTTTAAAAAGCAATTTAACATAAATTTAGTCATTTATTCCCATAGGTAAAGATTTATATTTGAAACAACTGAATGCAGTTAAACAAGTAAGCCTTTAAAAATAATTTTTAAAATCAATAAGTGGTTTCATTTTGGAGATCACATATATATAACATACATGAGAATGAAAACCCAACTACCTGCTGCTGCTGCTGCTGCTAAGTAGCTTCAGTTGTGTCAGACTCTGTGCGACCCCATAGACGGCAGCCCACCAGGCTCCGCCGTCCCTGGGATTCTCCAGGCAAGAACACTGGAGTGGGCTGCCATTTCCTTCTCCAGCGCAGGAAAGTGAAAAGTGAAAGTGAAGTCATTCAGTAGTATCCCACTCAGTGACCCCATGGACTGCAGCCTACCAGGCTCCTCCATCCATGGGATTTTCCAGGCAAGAGTACTGGAGTGGGGTGCCATTGCCTTCTCCAAACCAACTACCTAATATTAGCCAAATACATAAGTACATGTGGTTTGGCACAGTGGTTCTTAAACAGGGATTCAAATGTGCTATTTTTCAAACAACTCAGAAGTGAGAATGATGAGCCCTAGGAATCTGTGTTAAGTCATTCAAAAATAAGTCATAGAAAAAACATGCATATAAAGAGTTTAAACAAAATTGCTTATGGACACTGGGCTGGAAAAACTACTATTTTCATATTAATTTATTAATTTAGACGTGTGTGCATGCCAAGTCGCTACAGTCATGTCCGACTTTTTGCAACCCTATGAACTGTAGCCCACCGGATTCTTCCATCCATGGGATTCTCCAGGCAAGAATACTGAAGTTGGTTGTCATCCCCTTCTCCAGGGAAATCTTCCCAACACGGGGATTGAACCCACATCTCTGGCAGCTCCTGCATCGCAGGCAAATTCTTCACAGCTGAGCCACTGGAGAAGTCCTATTATTTTAGACATATTATTTTAAATAGAGATGAACACCAGTGTCAACAAATTAAATTTTATTTAATTTGACTAGTTCATCCGTATTTACAAAAATATATAATTTTTAAATTGGCAAAACACCCTTACTTGGCTCTTAATTGGTTTTTATTCAATGGGTGTGCATTAAATACAATGGGATTTCACTTCAAAAGCAAAGACAAATAAATCATCCATTTATTTGATATATTCATTTATTCATAGCTTTTGGGGGGAGTGGGGAGAAGTCAGAGGCTTACAAAGTAGCCTGGAGGAGGAGACTTAAAAGCAATAGCCCATCTGCTGGAGCATCCGTGTTAGTTCAGCACAGTATCTGGGCTCTCAAGGCTTCCTGCTTTCAGCATTGTCCCCAAAGGGACTTCCCTTTGGAACACATTATACAATAAGATTTTTTTCCACCAATCTTGAAAGTGGCTGGCTCTGAATTAAATCATCTTTCTCCCAAATCAGGCAATGGGGCCTGTAGAGAACATTTTGCTGTGTTTTGTTTTGTTTCTGACATCTCTGAAAGTCTAAAGAGGGTGCACCTCATAACCATCATAAGCCAGGAGGAAAAAACTATTTCCCCAAAGTCTGACTCAATATGTCACAGTAAAGACTCCATTCTACACAAAATCATAGAGTTGGAGCAAGAAGAAACCCTGGAGACTGGCTTCCTCAAGGTAGAAAAATATCCCTTTACACATTTTGCTTGCGTTGGCAATAAGAGACATTTCTTTTAGGTCCCCAGAAAAGCTTATCAGACATGTTCCCCCAAGCTAAGTAGAAAAGCTCCTATTTCTATTGATGTTAAAATAAAATTAAGTTTAAAGCTCTTAATACTTGGTGGATCTTTTCAAGTGAATCCTTAGCTTTGATTTACAGAGAGGGTAGATTCTCTTTCACACTTTGTTGACATCACCAACTCCAAGGGAAACATTTGTAGCTCCCCCCAGCTCACAAGTCATGTGATCACCATTAGAGGTCACCACAATTGAAAATCCATTCCAGGAACTAAGACAGCTACTAAATCATGTAGGAGAAAAAAGCTATCAGAGCTGAGAATGTCACCATGAAAAAACTGGGTCCCCTATAATCAAGTAGATAGTGTGTTATCCTCAAGCTCAAATATTTTTCCTTTAAGTTCTGTTATTTTTTAAAACCACAAATACATTAATAGATCCTAAATAGCATTCTGCATGAGATTCTAAAACTTAAAAGAATTTCTGATTTCTCTATTTTTAAGTTAATAGTGTGTGTGTGTGTGTGTGTGTGTGTGTGTGTGATTCTATCAGCTTGAGACTTTCCATGTGGTCAGAACTTATCAGTCCTTTCAACATATAACAGGGCAGCAAAAAAGTAAAGCCAGACTGCTGCTGCTGCTGCTAAGTCGCTTCAGTCGTGTCTGACTCTGTGCGACCTCATAGACGGCAGCCCACTAGTCTCCGCCGTCCCTGGGATCCGTCCCTGGGATTCTCTAGGCAAGAACACTGGAGTGGGTTGCCATTTCCTTCTCCAATGCATGAAAGTGAAAAGTGAAAGTGAAGTCACTCAGTCGTGTCCAACTCTTAGCAACCCCATGGACTGCAGCCTACCAGGCTCCTCCACCCATGGGATTTTCCAGGCAAGAGTACTGGAGTGGGTTGCCATTGCCTTCTCTGAAAGCCGGACTAGTGAACCACTAATCCAAAACTCCTGAAGACTGGGCAAAGAAACAAAGGATGAATGGCCCCATACGTAACTCAGAGTTCATCCCTCTGGGGTGATATTCAAACTTGGGTAAACATTGTTGATAACACTCTTAAGTCCTTTGTGCAACATTCAGAGCAATAATGCAAATGGAAACCAGGAATACTGATTTTCAATTAAACAGAAGCTAGTTGAGATGAGATGCAGTAGAGGGATGGGGTGGGAAGGGAGGTGGGAGGAGGGATCGGGATGGGGAATACATGTAAATCCATGACTGATTCATGTCAATGTATGGCAAAAACCACTACAGTATTGTAAAGCAATTAGCCTCCAACCAATAAAAATAAAATAAAATAAACTCACGCTGGGTATTGCTAAAAAAAAAAAAATGAGATGCAGTAAAGTTGAGGAAGCCAAGCTGAGACTTCTCAAGGGCACTGAGTGTTGGTAAAGTGAATCAAGAGGGATGCCTAGAAAAGAACAGGTTGAGGAAGAATGGATGGGTGAAATTCAGTCAGTGAAAGAGATTAAAGTTTGAGGAAACAATGGTGTATCTAAAGAACAACCTCCAATGGTTTGGAATTCCAGAATGCCAGGCATTAAGCAATTAATTTGCCAGTGGAAACCCAAGAAATGTATTTTCCTCAAGGACTAGTGAATCTATACCATGAATTAAGTCATGAAGTCAGGGGGAGAAAAGTTAGGTTCCAAAGCTCCATCACTATGAAACATCTCCATGTGACATCATGGGACTTTGGTTCTGGCCCTGGGAATCCCCACACTACCAAAAAGTGGATTTTTTATTGTGAATGTCTGGCTGGTGAATGATGTGTTAATGAGGCACCAGCTTTGTTCCGATTCATCAGGAATAGAAATAGCAAAGATATAGAAAATTGACGAATGAGATTCTGATTTAGGCTCTAAGGAAAATGTGATCCAAAATTTTCTCTGGCAAGAGATTTTCATTCTTCCCTTCTGGGCTGGTCAAATCACAAAAACTGCAGTGTTCCCTTGATTTAGATGAAAGAAATAAAAATGCTTCTTCCACCATGCTCTATGCACCATCAGGTCAGTTCCAGCTCATCTCTGAAAACTGTAATACTAATTTCTATTGAGCACTAAAAAGCTCTGCTTTGTTTTCTGTTTCTTACTTTTTATTTTCAGAGTCAAACAATTTTTTTTTTCATTGCTTGATAGAGGAAGGGGGAAATGGTGCTCCCAAGTTACAGGAATAAAATTTTTCAGTCATTTTTTTTTCTAACTACTGCATGTGTTAATCATCATTTCTTAATGTTTTACATTTTCTTCATAGTTTAACTTTGGCCTCAAATCATCATCTCAGCTCACATCTAGGGATGGAAAGGAAAAATTAAATGCATGGGCTTAGCAGTCAGGTAAATCTCTGTTCAAATCTACATTCTGCCAGTTATTAGCTATGTGACCTATGGCAAGTTAATTAACCTCTCCAAAAGTAATAGTATCTACTTCAAATAATGGTTATGACTAAAATGAGGGGGAAAATGCAAAGCATTTAGCACAGTGCCCAGCACACAGTAAATATTCGATAAACGATATTTTAAAACATTCTCCCTGTGTTTTCATAGTCTCCAGAGTGACAACAGTTCTAAAGCTTGGCAATACCAAGCGTTAAGAAGGATGCATAGCAGGAGGACCTCTCACACCTGACCACAGGGAAGGTGTGGCCGGTTAAAGCTGGAAGTCACAAATTATTACTGTGTAGTATACTTACCCCCAAAGATATGGAGGGTATGTGTTTCTCTCCCTTTGATTCTGGGCAGGCTCTGTGACTACTTTGACAACAGCGTGTGGCAGAAAAGATATTATCCAAGTTTCTATGTCCAGGCTTTAAGACACTGGCAGTTCCCACTTCCAAATTTTTGGAGCATTTGTTCTTGGAACCCTGAGCCACCATTTAAGGATTCAGACCGTCCTGAGGCCACTATTCTGTGAGAATCCAACCCGTGCGGAAAAGCCCTGGAGGATGACATACTTTGTGAAGGAAGAGACCAAAGACCACCACGATGTAGATACATGAATAAAGAAGCCATCCTAGGATGGCTCCTCCAGATCCAGGAACCTCAGTTTACACCACGTGGATTAGAGACAAATCACTCAGTCAAGCTCCTCCCAAATTCTTGACATACAAAATCATGAGGAAACGAATATTGTTGTTTTAAGCATTGGGACAGTTCATTACGCAATGTTTGGTAACTGCAACAGAATGAAATTTATACAGTCACCTTGGAAAGTCATTTGGTATCACTTGGTAAAGTTAAACATACCAATGACGCACTGAGCCCATATCTACCGAATCTCTTGCACATATGCACCATGAAATTGGAATAAGAATGCTGATAGCAAGTGTTCATAATATGAAAAAATGGAAACTCAAATGTCCATCAAGAATAGAAGAGATAATTATGCAGAGGATATGCACACACAAAGATGCCCAGCAGTAAAAATTAATGAACTTTAGCTTCATACATATACCTAGATGACTCTCAAATCTTAAATTGAAAAAAAAAGATAATATTGAAAGAATATTGAAAGAATAAACCATGTGATGGAAGAAAATACAGAGTATTATCCCACTTATACAGAGGTCAAGAAAAATGAAATAATATCCCTGTGTACATATATATTAATTATAAGTATATATGTGTGTGTGTGTGTATAATAAAAAAAATTTTAAGCAAATGAAAGAATAACATAAAATTCAGAATTATGGTTAACTCTGGGGGATGGCTTTGGATGTGGTCAGGGAGGGGTGCCCACAAGTTTCAAAGATACTTGTGGTGTTCTATTTCATGAGATAATTGGAGAAGGGAGGAAGGGTGATTTATTATTATTCTTTAAAGAGAGGTTGGGAAACTTTTTCTATAAAGGGCAAGATAGTAAGTATTTTAGGGCCACATACAAGGTTTCGTGTATCTTCTACTTTTGTTTTTTTTCCATAACACTTTAAAAATGAAAAGTCACTCTTAGCTCACAGGCTCTACCATAAGAGGCCACAGTCAAAATTTAGCCCACATGCTGTAGTTCGCTAATCCCTGCTTTAAACTATTTATATACGTTATACTGTCTTTTGTGTACATAATATATTTCTCCTCCACCTATCTCCTCCAAAAAGAAATTAAAGAATTAAACAGGAAGATCACGTGGTGGCCACAGATTATTTATTATCTGTTATCTCTTTACAGAGAAAACATAAATATTCTCCCTAACCCAGATCAAAACCCTACCCAATAAGCCTCCAATCTGTTGACAGCTCCTTTGTACCATTTCAACTTAAAAAGAGGCTGCACTTTTTTCCAAAATAGGGAAAAGGTAATGAAGTGGAAGGAAATTGGAGAAGGAAATGGCAACCCACTCCAGTATTTTTGTCTGGAAAATCCCATGGACTGAGGATCCTAGTAGGCTATAGTCCATGGGGTCGCAAAGAATCGGACACGACCGAGCAACTTCACTTCACTTCACTTCACTTCAATGAAGTGAACCATTACCCTTGTCTACACTAGGCTCTGAGCAGATTCTAAATGACAAAGTCAAAACAGTCATAGTAGTTCAGACTGTTGCTTGGGCAGAAGGGTAGGAAGATCATAGATAAAATTCCCATTTGGCCAAATTATGATCCCCGATTGCCATCATCCAAGGAGTGTCTGCTCTTAACTCAAAGCTAACATTTCCTGGACCTCACCAATGCCAGACACCAATCTCACACACTATGCATAATTTCATTTTATTCCTCACAACAATCCCATGTGGTAGATACCACTATGAACCTCACTTTACCATAGTGGAAACTGAGGGACTAAGAGACTCTCACTTGCTCAAGGTCACACAGGTAGAAAGTGATGGAGCTGGAATCCACATCCAGGAGGCTGGATCCTGATCCCACACTCAGACACAAGACTACTCTAATTGCTAAATACATTTGTCTCCTCAGGGTAAATGAAGTGGTATTTTTATCTCCATTCTACAGATAAAGAATGTGTGTTTGCACCTGGCCTTGACCCAAGAAACTTGGCTGGAGGCTGGGACTGAAAATAATGCTGCTCATGTTGGTGAGACCATGTTTTGGCTTATTTAAGGGACATTTCACAAGTCTCAGATTGTCAGTAATGGGCAAATAACTGCTAAGAATGAAACAGGTAAAAATGTGAGGTGACAAGCTGCAATTCTTCATCAAGGCCAGAAGAAAAGTAATTCTGCTCCAACTCCAAGAGCCCAAACTTGCTTTTTAAGGGAAGTGAGCAGGGCATGGAGGTTATTGCTGAGATAAAGAGGAAAGCTTAGGAGGTATGAAATGGAAAAATAATCAGTCTTAATTCAACCAGAACCAGAATGTGGAATAGTCATTACCACTTATTCAACTAACATTTTTAAGCATCCAAATTGTGTGCCAAGACCCAGGACAGAGGCTGGAATACAATGACACACATGCCACAGTCCCCCTCCAAAGGTTGGGAATATCTCTCCTTGGGTCCTCAGGGGAACGTGGTTTTAAAAGAGTGCAAGAGGACAGAGGCAGGAGAATGGAGGAGGTGTGACCTCTCTGCTGGCCTCCCCCTGTAGCCAGGGCAGAAGGTAGATTCACACCCAGCTCTGATGAACTTTCCTTGCAGGATTTCTCATTGGCTAGAGTTCACAACTGCCTTTTCTCCTGAGGCCTGGAGTGGGGATGAGGTTGCTGTAGGAAGGAAGATGATTGTCAAAAAAAACAAAATAAAACAACAGACCCTCAGAGGTGCAGTTTGGGGCCTGAGTGATTCAGAAATTTTCCTTTGGTGCTTGAAGCTCAGATTACATAAGAATAGCACATCTGCTCTAAATCATGATTCCTTTCCTCCATCTACACCCAGCCTGGGCCAACCCTTCAAATTATAATGATCCAGAAAGAGGGCTGAGTTTGTTTTTATTTTTGCTATATGGATTTTGTGGAGAAAGTAAGAAGAGAAAGTCATGCAAAAGGCCATCCCCAGAGAGATTACTGAAAAATTTTGTTCAAGACTCCCTTCTCCCACCAAGTTTTCCTATGCTGGAAAAATTTATTTCTGTACTGGAGAAATCTGGGGATCATGAGGCTCAGATAAGGCCCTGATGAAAGGACCAGTGTACAAACAACAGGCACCACAGTTACCAGGTAAAAATGTCCCAGGGAAGATGTGTCACAAAAGCCGTGGAAGCTGCTGGCATGTAGGTGCTGATGTAATTTACACTACCATGCTAATTTCAGGGCCAGCTGCCAGCTGCTGGCTCCGCCTCTCCCCAGTGGCTCTGCACAGTGAAGAGCCTAAATATCACTCAATTTGGCGCATCTGAAGTGGGAAGAAATCTCTCCCTTCCCCTAGTGGCAGCAAATATTATCCCCCAAGTGAGTAATCCAAATTGGCCAGAAACCTTCTCTAAAGACTGCTCCCATTTTAACATAGAGCTCTATTTCAAAACAAGGCCCCTGGTGCAGAATCCCACCCAGGCCTGTCCATCCATTTTGGGTTTAGACCCTTTCAAGCGGTCAGTACGATTGTCTACTTAGGGAAAGACATTACAGTATCAGAGGCTATGATACCTCAACCAGGAGTCAAACCACTTCGGGAGTTTATATGCAGAGGTTAGGCGAGGACCAAGAATGTGTATATATCAAATCACCCAGGTTAAGAGCAACAGCTGAGGACCAGTTCAAGAACATTTGTGGTACCTTCTCATACTCACTGGAGCCCGTGTCTCAAGGGTCTAACAGCCCAAAGGATCTGAAACTAATTCGCATTCGGGGTTGAATGAGAAAAACACATTTACATAACACATTCACATTAAACACATAGGTTCCTGCATTTTAAATGGACTCTGCCCTAAAGAAATGGCAACCCACTCCAGTATTCTTGCCTGAAGAATTACATGGACAGAGGAGGCTGGTGGGTTATGGTCCAGAGGGTCTCAAAGAGTCAGACACAACTGAGAATACAAGCATGCCCTAAAGAAATGACTTTTGAAGAGCGCCAACTCCAGTCCAGTTACAGGATTCTGATAAGAACACATATGGAGCACAAAAACATCCAAGATATAGCTCAATTATATCAATTTCAAATATCTTATTCCATAATCCCCAAAGCATCCATAAGTTAAAAGCCACAGGCCCCAGCATGGGACAGAGAAAGTATCTTTACTATGCCTATAAAGTACCCTCTATTTACTAAAGTTCCATCAGTACTTTTAACTACGATCAAGACCACAGCAAAACAACAAAGCAAAACCAAAAACTGTGGAATTTTGACGTGATTGACTTTTTTTTCCCCAAATGAAGAATCCATCATGAATCAGGTACTGAAATTTGAAAACTAATACGATTAATTCTTCCAGATGACCCTATGAAACAGGTTAAAATTTTCAAATTAATAGAAACTATAGCTGGGGGAATGTAGAAGGAGCAAGAAATATTTGAGGGCACTAATAAAAGCAAAAGTGTCTGGCATCTGAGCCAGAAAGACTGAAGGGGTAGACAGATAGGGGGATGGCGGGGAATGCTGATGCCTGGAGAAGACCTTCCTAGAATTCCTACACCTTCTCCACTGCCCATGTCACGGTCAGAGTCACAAGATACAGATGCTCATCCCTCCAATTTCTAGTTCAAGCTTTGCTAAAACCTGCCATGTGGGCAAAGCTACAGAGCTCTGGACAGCTGGGCACTTGCAAGAGGGGCCCACTGACCAGCAATTGACTCAGAAAGCACAAGGGGCGTCCCAGGCTGGCTCAGTGGTGAAGAATCCACCTACAGTGCAGGAGATGCGCGTTTGATCCCTGGGTTGAGAAGATCCCTTGGAGAAGAAAACGGCAACCCACTCTAATATTCATGGCCTGGGAAATCCCAAGGCCAGAGGAGTCTAGCAGGCTATAGTCCATAGGGTCACAAGAGAGTCAGACACAACTCAGTGACTAGACAACAGAAATGACGGGCCCAAAATGGAGATGAGATGCATTACCGCCTCATTAGAAGACTTCCACAAAAAGCACTGCATCTGGTAAGGAATAATTAAAATTCTCCCATCCCCTTGCATAGGAAGATAGGGAAAGTCCTATATAACCTGGGAAGGGGCCAAAGTGACTAGAAGGCTTGAGAGGCCTAGGAAGAAAGAAACAGGAGAAGATGAGAGAAAACAAACGAGAGGGAAAGAAAGATAGAGACCAATGTCAGTATAAATAAGTCATTCATTTAACATATACTTATTGAACACTTTCTTCCTCTCTTAAATTCCAAATCCCCCTCGAAGCCATCCAACTGCGGAGCTACCCCAAGCATGGTCTTCAACACACTCTCGAACACAACTCTTAATTTCGCCAGAGCTTTCCACTAACATACCCCATTTCCTATTCATGATTATCTCCATTTCCATGACTTTGCTCATTTTGCCTGAAATGCTTTCCTCTTTTCCTTTCACCTATTCAAATCCTAAACATTCTCCAAAATCCAGCTGAAGCTGCACTGTTTGTGACATCTCATTGGGTGTATATTACATTCCACACAAACACTTGATCTTTTTTGTGTTGAACTGTCCTGCTTCTGACTGGAATGACAAAGAACCCAGAGAGGCTGATTAATTAGGTGGAGATTTGATTTAAAATTAGAATGAGGAACTCATTTTCCTATAAAAATAATTATATATGATTTACTAGAATATGTTTTACTATATTAATAGTCAATTGAGATTCTAATTGCTACTGTAATACCTTATGGGAAATGTATTTTTAGTTCCCAACAACCAGTTTACAAATAATCTTTTCAAACAAAACACGTTTGTAAAGTGGATATTGCTTCTGTGAGGCAAAAGTGAAAAGAAGGATTAAAGAAGTGTAGAATATGAGTCATCTTAGGAACTGAGTAACAACTGCTTTGAGGAAGAAAATTGCAGGACAGGTTTTTTTTCTTTTTTTTTTGCAATTAAACTACAAAGCTTCTTGACCTCCTAGCTTTTACAGGTAGTCAATCACAGTTGGTTGTTAAGAATTTCTACCTCCTCTTCTACACTTGACTCTTCAGCAATTTAAGATCTCATTAAATTTTTGTTGATTAAGTCAGTACCAGGAGGTTATTCTGTTAAACAGTAACATTTAATAGAAAAAACAGTAACTAGTAACATAGGTAAAAGCCTCCTTCGTAAAACGTATGATGACCTTTCCTCAGAAGACAGAGAGTGGGGCCCCTTCTTTCAGTTTTCTGAGCTCCCCTCGGGACTCTTGGGGTTTGTGGACCGTGTTCAGCAAATATTCTGAAATTGCCCGGCCACTGCTGGCCAAACCTGCTCTCTATCAGCAACACTTTCACTCCTGCCTTTTAGGGTTGCCTGTAACTGAGCCTAGACCTTGCCAGAAACACTCCTTGATTCATGGCATTTGGCTGGGAAGTAGGAATAAAACCCAAATGAGTGTGGGCGATACTCTGAACTTGGAATAAACTATTCAGAACAGTTACGTGTTTACCAAGGTTCTCATTAAAATACCACACCCCTTAATATATTCAGCTTACAAGAAGCCAATTTTTTCCTCAAATCACAACATGTGCTATAACGCAAGAGGTGTTACTTCCTATTGTTTAGAAGGAACAATTACACCCATAATTTAATGGACTTGTTTCATGGAGTGAGATAAAGTATTCCTGACTTGAATTAAGAAACATAATGAAGTAGGTCATTTGTGGTTTGAGTAAAAGCTTGGAGTCATGGTGAGCCCCTGCTGTCAGTGGTAAAGCTCATAAGCATAGCCTTTGGTAACTCGACGGTAAACGTGAAAGATTCTTCTCCATCAGTTGGTTCCAGGGCTCCGTTCCTTCTAACAGCAAACCTTTCCAAGCAAACTTTGCAAGCCAGGCTTGCAGCTAAGGTTAAAATACTAGCTTCTCCCATACCCAGATATATCACTTTGGGCAAGGTACTTAACTTTTCTACGCCTTCATTTCCTCATCTGTAAACTGGCCACAATAATAATAATTTCCTTATAAGGCTTCTGTAAGAGTTTAACTACATTGTGCCTTAAAGATGGGGTGACTAGAATGAAGAAAGGGAACCTGGCATGGTGCTGGCTGTTTCTTGGGTAATACTATTGGCATTAAACACAGAGAAAATTAGTCATCTGCCTTATTCCATTTGCAAGTCACACAGCTTGTAATTTCACCCCCTCACCCTAAATGCTAACAAAATATGAGTAGAGGCTCCATCATTTAATACAGTTTTCAGACTGATTATTCTATTTCCAAGTCCCAAATAAGTATGAACAGAATACTGTCCAACTTGATGACTGTCTTAACTCATTGTTTTCTTCTGGGTTCTCCACTAGCTGCCAGAAGAAATTAAAGCAAGGAGAGCAGGTAGAAAGAAGGGACAGGGAAGGAAGGAAGGCATGGGAGAGGTAGGAGGAAACCTAAAGTTAGTTCCTTGACCTGACTCAAAGAGGTTTGCAGAACAGACTATGCCAAGACTCTTAAATCTTAACAATTCCTTTGTTTCCAAGCAGAACTGTGTCTGACACTAACCCTTCAAAACCAATGGGTGGTCTGTCTCAGACCTTAAGGATCCCTGAAGAGAGTCAAAGCCAGCAACCCCACTTCCCCTACTAAATGAAACTTCACTCCAATCTAGCAGCTACAAGTCTCAACTTAGATATGCAATAGCACAACTTTGTTTCAAATCTGCATCCACTGAAAGATGCCTATGGTATGGCAGGAAAACATAGGGAAAAGTAAGAAAATTGGTTCCTTTGATTTAACAGATCATTAGGGCTTCCCGGGTGGTGCTCAGTTCAGTACAGTTGCTCAGTCATTTCCGACTCTTTGCGACCCCATGAGCTGCAGCACGCCAGGCCTCCCTATCCATCACCAACTCCTGGAGTTTACTCAAACTCATGTCCATCGAGTCGGTGGCTAGTGGTAAAGAATTCACCTGCCAGTGCAGGAGGCATAAGAGATGCGGGTTCAATCCCTGGATTGGTAAGATCCCCTGGAAAGGGGCATGACAAACCACTCTAGCACTCTTACCTGAAGAATTCCCAAGGACAGAGAAGCCTGGAGAGCTACAGTCCATAGGGTTGCAAAGAGCTACAGTCCATAGGGTTGCAAAGAGCTGGACTACTGAAGCGACTTAGCATGTACACACATACAGATAATTGACCATGGGCCCTTAGAAATCTGGCGGGGGGGATAAAGAGAGAGAAAAAGTGGTGTTTCTCATCAGGGGCCCCAGGATATGGAAGATAACTATCAATAAGAGAAAAGTAGCCCCACCTAGGATAAAGGAGGCCCTGATAGATCTAGCCATTCCCCTTCCAAACATTTTCAAACCATACCACAAGCAAAAAGGAAGACAAGTCAGCCACTTCACCCATGGTATTTTGCCCCTGGCAGACTAAAACAAACAGCACCATTGAGAGTCTCTGGATTTTTGGTTAGAGCAGTTGATAAACCTGCGGAGTGGCCCTGTTTGTTGAAAGTAGGAAGCCCACTACATTGTAAGAGTAGTCAACTGTGGTGATGGAGTCTGCAGACGCCTTGCTTCTGATTTCACCCATTTGTCAGTTCCAATCCTCACGTTGTCAGAACTTCAGCAATAGATGCTTTACTGATCCCTCTCCATCCAAATCAGTCCTCACCAACTCCAGAAGACACTGGCTTTCATCCAAAGGTAAACAACTCTCTGACTCACTTAAATTCTGGAAACATCTGTCTGACAAGGCCTCTTTGAAAACATTGCCAAATTTTCCACATTGCCTTATTTGCCCACCACTCTCACTGAGCATTCACTCTCAAGATTATTCACAGTGCTCATGAGACCTCAGAGAGAACAGATCTGTTGCATGCTATGTGAAGAATGAACCATACTTGTTCTTAAGAAATAAAAACTCCTGAAAACAAACTGGCATTATATTTGACCATTTTATACCCTGCAGCTCAGCATTCCATTTCTATATATGTACCTGAGAAACCCACATATATTCCAGGAGAGAACGTTTATAGCATTGAACAGTGTAATACCACAAAACTGGAAATAACCAAATACCTATCCACAGTATGATGAATAAATAAATGGTAATACATCAACATAATGAAATGTTGTATAGCAGAGAAAATAAACTACAACTACACTCAACAACAGGAAAATTTTAGTATCACAATTTTGAGTGAAGAAGACAAATTCCAAAAGACTTCATGTAGTATTCTGCCCTTTACATAAAGTTTAAAAATTTAGAACTGTCATATGACCCAGCAATCCCACTCCTGGGCATACACACCAAGGAAACCAGAACTGAAAGAGACACGTGTACCCCAATGTTCATCACAGCACTGTTTACAACAGCCAGGACATGGAAGCAACCTAGATGCCCATCAGCAGATGAATGGATAAGAAAGCTGTGGTACATATACACAATGGAATATTACTTAGCCATTAAAAGGAATACATTTGATGATTCAATGAGTTCTAATGAAATGGATGAAACTGGAGCCCATTATACAGAGTGAAGTAAGCCAGAAAGATAACGACCAATACAGTATACTAATGCACATATATGGAATTTAAAAAGATGGTAACGATAACCCTATATGCAAAACAGAAAAAGAGACACAGATGTACAGAACAGACTTTTGGACTCTGTGAAAAAGGTGAGGGGTGAGGATGAAGGTGAGGGTGGGATGATCTGACAGAACAGCATCAAAACATGTATATTATCAAGTATGAAACAGATCGCCAGTCCAGGTTGGATGCATGAGACAAGTGCTCAGGGCTGGTGCACTGGGATGACCCAGAGGGATGGGATGGGGAGGGAGGTGGGAGGGGGGTTCAGGATGGGCAACACATGTAAATCTATGGCTGATTCATATCAATGTATGGCAAAAACCACTACAATACTGTAAAATAATTAGCCTCCAAGTAATAAAAATAAATGAAAAAAAAAGTTTAAAAATTAATTAATAGTGGGATGGGTAGGGAGACAGGAGGGACCTTCAGGAGAGGATATATGTATACCTATGGCTTACTCATGTTGAGGTTTGACAGAAAACAGCAAAATTCTGTAAAGCAGTTATCCTTCAATAAAAAATAAATTAATTTTTTAAATTAATTAATAAAACTAAATAATACATTTTCATAAACCCCCCCTCAAAAAAAATCGAGTAAGAAAATGCATCAAGGAATAGGAGAAAAAGACTGAATATGGAAGAGTAGTTGATATAAGTTGTTAATTATGTTCTAGTTCTGGCATGCATGAAGGTTTTAATAGAAGTTCATGTTATCATGCAATTAATTTTTCATAAAGGGTTGTGTATACAGAAATGATAATACATAAAATTCAAAAAAAGAAACAGTGATTACTCCACAAGTCTTCACTAAGCCTTTGCATTGAGTATAAATCTAACAATAGCATCTCTGGAACAGTAGGAGAGAAGGTTAAAAACCCCTACAGGCTGCTTCCCCACTGTTTCTCTCACTGACTCGTTCAGAATTTATTCTTCACAATAAAATCAAACTACTGTTCAGGATGATGTTTCACACAGAGAAAAAAAAAGTCCCAATAGTTCATGATCTCTTATTCATCTACAATTTTGTCAGCCTCCGGCGCAGCAAAGTGGAAGACTGGCCTCTATCGTTATGTTTATTTTGCTGGTCTTGGGCAAGGCTGAAGCAAATTTAACAGAATCTGATTATCACTCCATAAACCCCACAGTTCTTGCTTATTGCAGCAAATAAAATTCACTTCTGTATATCTGTCTTCTGAGCTGTTGTGGCTACCCAAGACCCAAGGAGGCCTGCTCTTGTTCGGCCTGGTTTATAAAACCTAGCAGAGTAACAGCAAAGTGAGCTAACCCAAAAGGCAGCCACATGAAGTTCCTTCCCTAAGAAGGGTGGCCTGGTTCTAAGAGCCTGCCCTCTGCTCACTCCTACCTCAGAGGTCAGCAGTCATCATTCCTTACAGCTAAATGGAAGAGAATTGCTTAGGAAGAAATAGTTCTGTTTCATTGAGCATTTTCAAATCACTCAAGAAAAACTAAAATTATCATTACTAAAATAATTGCCTGATTTAGGACTGTTTAGTCTGCTGTCTGCTGTATGAAAAATGACCAACTGAACCGATTGTATTTCTTATACTATTTTAGTGCCAACATAGAAATTCTTGCACTCTTTCCCCCACTATGTTGAATATAATTAGTCTGTGCCATTTAGGAGCCAAACTTTTGCTCAGAAACCTGAGATCTTCTCTCAGTTAAACCCCATGTGAATAATATGAGCACCATTAATTTTCCATGTTACCAGTGGCAATACTTGCTATTTTGGACCAAAGAAGCCCTGCTGGGAAAGTGAGCTTTCCGGAAGTCTGTGATTCATAAAAAATGGGCACAGGTCCAGGATGTCTGTACCTAAGAACTCCTTTTTCTGCCTTCATTCTGCAAAACAAGGACGTTCCTATGTGCCACCTACTCATCAAGATGCTATGAGCATGAGCTGCCGGGGCTGTAAGGTTCTTGGACTGAAGTCACTATCCTGCAATGACAACTGACTCCCAGAATTCCTTTTGCAAACTCAGATGCCACATTTGTCACTTCAGCGTGAACTACATTAAGTCCTTGTCACTTATTACACATAGAACACATATTAAGCCACTTCTCTGAGGAATCCAAATGCAGCCAGTCAGACTACAGGCACACCTCATTATATCATGCTGAGCAGACACTGCATTTTTTCAAAAGTTGAAGTTCTGTGGCAACCCTGTATCAAGCAAGTCTTTTGGTACAATCTTTTCAACATCATTGCTTTACTTCATGTCTCTATGTCACATTGTGATAATTTTTGTAATTTTTCAAATTTTAAGTTATCTTTATATTTGTTGTGATGAGCTCTGATTAGTAATCTTTGATGTCACTACTTTCATTGTTTGAGGTGCCACAAACTGGCCCATATAAGACAGCAAATTTAACCCATTAATGTGGTGAAAAGCTGAGATAGGCTGAAATCTAGGCCTTCTGCTCCAAAGAGTAGCCAAGTTGTGCATGCAAAGGAAAAGTTCTTAAAGGAAACTAAATGTGCTACTCCAGGGAACACATGAATGATAAAAAAGTGAAACAGTCTTATGGCTGATATGAAGAAAGTTTTAGTGATCTGGATAGAATATCAAACTAGCCACAACATTCTCTTAAACCAAAGCAGAATCCAATTCTAACTCTCTTCAATTCTATGAAAACAGAGGTGTGAGGAATTTGCAAAAGAAAAGTCTGAAGCTAGCAGAAGTTGGTTCATGAAGTTTAAGGGAAGAAGCCATCTCTGTAACACAGAAGTGCAAAGTGAAGTAGCACATGCTGATGCAGAAGCTGCAGCAAGGAATCCAGGAGTTCTAAGACCATTAAGAAAGGTCACTGCACTAGACAACAGATTTTCAGTGTAGACCAAACAGCCTTCTATTGGAAGAAGATGCCATATAGGATTTTCATAGCTGGAGAGAAGTCAATGCCTAGCTTCAAAGGACAGGCTGTCTCTTGCTAGGGGTTACTGCAGCTGGTGACTTTAAATTGAATACAATGCTTATTTACCATTTTGAAAATCTTAGGTAGGTTTAGTCCTCAGTCATGTACAACTCTTGCTACACCATGCACTGTAGCCTGCCAGGCTCCTCTGTCCATGCAACTTCCCAGGCAAGAACACTGGAGTGGGTTGCCATTTCCTTCTCCAGGGGAATCTTCCTGACAGAGGAGTCGAACCCAGGTTTCCTGCATTGCAGGGAGACTGGTTATTGACTGAGCCACGAGGGAAGCCACACATAACTGTGTGTGTGTGTCTGTTAGTCACTTAATGGTGTCCAAATCCTAGGGCCCTTAAGAATTATGCTAAATCTACTCTATCTGTGCTCTATAAAGGAAACAAAGCCTCAATGACAGCACATCTGTTTACAACATGGTTTACTGATTATTTTAACCACTGCTTAGACTCGCTGCTCAGAAATAAACTCCTTTTAAAATAATTTTGCTCATTAATGACACACCCGGTCACCCAAGAGCTCTGATAGAGATGGACAACAAAATTACAGGAAGAGATGGACATCCCTGATAACACAACATCCATTCTGCAACCGTGAACCAAGGAGTAATTTTTAAGTCTTATTATTCAAGAAATATATTTTGTTAGGGGTATAGCTGCTACAGACAGTGATTCCTCTGATGAATCTGAGCAAAGTAAATTGAAAATCTTATGGAAAGGATTCACCATTCTTAAACGTCATTAAGAACATTTTTGATTTATGGAATAGGCAAAAATACCAACATTAACAGGAGTTTGGCAGAAGCTGATCTCTACGCTCATGGATGACTTTGAGGGGTTCAAGACTTCAATGGAGGAAATAACTAGAAGTGTGCTGGAAATAGCAAGAGAACTAGAATTAGAAATAGAGCCTGAAGATGTGACTGAATTGCTGCAATATCATAATAAAACCTGAACAATGAGGAGTTGCTCCTTATAGATGAGCAAAAAGAAAGTGAAATGAAAAGTGAGGTGACATCTACTCCCAGTGATGATGCTGTGAAGATTGCTGAAATGACAACAAAGTGTTTAGAACATTACACAAACTTAGTTGATGAGAAAGCAGCAGCAAGGTTTGAGAGGACTGACTCCAATTTTGAAAAAAACTCACTCAAGACTCAGATGTTAACTAGCATTTTTTAGCAATAAATTATTTTTAAATTAAGGTCTGTACATAATTTTTTTTACTTATGGTATTAAAGAGTTAATAGACTACAGTATAATGTAAACATAACTTTCATATGCACTGGGAAACCAAAAAAATTTGTCACTTCCTTTATTGCAATGTTTTCTTTATTGAGTGGTCTGGAACAAAGCCCACAGTATCTTCAAGATATTCCTGTATATTCTTGGCTCTGAGACATGAAAAGTTCTTACCGATCCTCCTGAGATTCTTCCTCTAAGGGATCCATTCATAGGTACAGTGGCCCTCTATTTTGGATTAGTATTTTGCTATAAATAGGTGGCTCAGTGGTAAAGAATCCACCTGCAATGCAGGAAATGAGGGTTGGATCCCTGAGTCAAGAAGATCCCATGGAGAAGGAGATGGCAACCCACTCCCGTATTCTTTTTTATTTATTTGTTTTAATTGGAGGGTAATTACTATACAATACTGTGATGATTTCTGCCATACATCAATATGAATCAGCCATAGGTATACATGGACTTCCGTGATGGCTCAAGTGGTAAAGAGTCCACCTACAATACAGGAGATGCAGGAGACAGAGGTTTGATCCCTGGGTCAGGAAGATCCCCTGGAGAAGGAAATGGCAACCCATTCCAGTATTCCTTCCTGAGAAACCCCATGGACAGTGGAGCCTGGCAGGCTGCAGTCCACGGTGTCTCAAAGAGTTGGATACAACTGAGCTACTGAGCACACATAAATACCCTGAGACACTCTTGAGTATTTCTCAGTATCTCTCTTCTAGGAGAAGAGGTGAATAACTGTATAAATGACTCCTCTGGATTGTATGACATATCTTCAGAGAGAAGTAGAGACTGGGAGAGATTTCCAACAAGATCCCTAATGACAAATCCTGAACAAGGGACGTCCCAAGAACAGCCTGAGAAACTGGCTAGATTCAAAACTTTCAGCTGAGCAATATTAACATTCCCTGGGCCTTGCAGAAACCAGTGGTGAGGCCATGCCAAGGCAGCAGGGCCCTGGGCACAAAGGGTGAGGCAACAGCACAACTCTGCTGGGAGTTGGTCTTGACACAGGCCTGAGTGCCTTAGGACAAGGCAGGCCGTGGTGTGTGATCACCCCGAGGTTACTCTACTATCTCTGGGGAGGGGGTGAGAGGGGCAAACCTGCCCTGCAGCTCTGTCCTCTCCATCGTAACATCCTTCCGCCCACCCAGGGTTCCCCACAGTCTCTCCTTATCCAACAAGACCCTCTTTCTTCCACCCAAAGGACACCCAGCTCACCTACGGTACAAGAACCTCCTCTTTGCTTCACTAAAACTGCTACTCCTGCGCAAAGAAGGAAAGGGCAGGTGAACACTGGATTTCCACTGAGGGCTATTTTGTTTGTTCTGCCACTACGTAAAACATTAGTTCTTGCCAGGGAAAGAAACAGTCTAGGACAGGGTCCCCAGTCCCTGGGACAAGGACCAATACCACCATGGCCTGTTAGGAACCAGGCCACGTAGCAGGAGGTGAGTGGCGGGGAGCAAGCAAAGCTTCATCTGCCACTCCCCATCACTCCCATTACCACCTGAACCATCTCCCCATCCCACACCCCAACCCTCACCCTTGGATCCATGGAAAAATTGCCTTCCACAAAACTGGTCCTTGGTGCCAAAAAGCTTGAAGATCGCTGCTCTAAGGACTTCCCTGGAGATCCAATGATTAAGAATCCACCTCCCATATGCAGGGGACGCAGGTTCAATCCCTGCTCAGGGAGTGAAAATCCCACATGCCTCCAGAGCAACTGAGTCTGTGCACCTCAACAAAGAGCAACATAGGGTAACTGAGACCTACCACACCCAAAAATAAATAAATAATTTTTTCTTTAATAAAAGAAGCAGCAGTCTAGCTCTCCTTTGGACATGAGAGATTGCTAAGGTACAAACCCATAAACCAACTTCTGTGTTTTGATAGTCTCTTCCAAAGCAGTGCCTGAGAAACAAGCTCTACTCAGGTATGCCGCCTACCTCCCAGCCCCACCCTTGATTCCTCCAAGGGACCCAAATCAGTTCCAGGTGACACCAGTAAGAGACATCCCCAGGTTTACCTCCCTAAAATCTGAACGTTAAAGGGAAGATAATCTGAGGGTATCTTCTGGCTTCTAAAAGTAAGGTTGATGGCTTGGAGTTCTGAACATTCACCACCCACCAAGCAGGCTTTCCAAGAGCTCCATAGGCAATCAGGAGTGGAATGTGGCTGGAAGAGAACAAATTCATCAAGGCTAGTGGAAACCTGCTTGAGAAATGGATCAACAAGCTTTCCAGAAGTTCATCAGACTGGTGCAATCAATACAACAGCCCAAACAGAACACCATTGCAGTACTGATGATATTTTCTGAGACAAGCTATCTGAGAGCTTTGTTTTTGACCTTTACAGAACTGCCTCATGGTTACCACAGTTTTTATGGGTCCACTTAAACATAAATCCATCACACTAGATGCTAGTCACAACTCAGCCTATGTTCCCAAGTGTGCTGAGTGCCTGACACCATTGTGCAGATAAAACAAAACTGCAAAATCTACTCTCTTGGCCCTACTTGGAGTGTGGAGAAAATCAGATCTTTTTTTTTTTTTTTTTGCTTGATACCTCCCATAAGCAATTCCATATATTTCCTTAAGCCCTAAATGTCATGTAGGATATTAAATGGAGTTGCTTCTGAAATGTAAACATCTATTTCTCAATTCTCTGTTCAAATCAAGCTTTTGATGGTGAGCAAGATAACCCCAAGCTGACTCTGTTGGTTTTCAGATCTGCAGGTGAGAATCTATCTTGATACATTAACTCCCAGAGTTAGTGGGAGATTCACCCAGCCTTAGGGGGTTGAAGGGCATTTCACCCTTCAACCCTTTAAAACCCTTCAGTTTTAAAGGCAATTTTAAAAAAAAAAAAAAATCTGAAAGGAAATGCACAGCATTTCCTCTCTGCATGTTAAGACCTTAAGAAATATACAGTGAAATAGATTATTTTACAAATATACAGTCTCCCTGTCTGGCATGACCCAGACAAAGGGAAATGTGGCTTATTTATTTCTGCCCCCTGTAAATCCCTTATTTCCTTTCCTGAAAATACTCCATGACATACCAGCTGTGACCCAGCCTCTGATGTGTGTGTATATTTCAATTGTATGTTGATGGTATTAAGAATCGAAGCATCCCTAAATCCACCTCACAGGAAGCCAGTCCATAGCTGCTAATATTAGATTACATTCTAATTATTTACTCTACATCCCTCTTCACACCATTATTCCAAGACCAACAGATCAGGGTTTTTCACTGAATATGAATGCACTGTTCCTCCATATTCTAGAGCTACATGTAGTGTCTCCCTGGACAGAGAGACCAATCACAGGACAAAATGGAAAACCACACTCTGCTCACTGGTACAATGAGCATGTCTCTTCCTTTTTCGGTCACAAAGTCATTTCCCAGATGTACCACATGAATAGTCCCTTTACCACTTATCAAAATGGATGAAGCGCAAACTACTGACTTTATGCAAAACATAAAGGTGCATCATCCTTTCTTAAAAAAAAATAAGTAAATAAATAAAAGCAAGTGAACCAATCACTTCTCTTTTTACTTTGTGAAAGCAGCCACTTCTCTAGTTTGATCCTATCTGACTAGAATTTACTCCCAGCCTACCCACATCAGGACCAAACAGGAGACTTCCCATGGAAACAAGAAACTGAAGTTTGAGATGCAAAAGAAATGAGTTTCAGGAAGGCAAAGAAATAACAGTGACCCAGGAAAACAACAACTGCCTACTTACCTTCTCCCTAGAAAAGGGTTGCAGAGAATTTTCTGATGATAGAGCAGCCACACAAGCTAGTGTGGGAGACAGCAACTCAACCTAGAAGAGCTACAGGAAAGAAGGGTGGCTAAGGCACTCTAGGATATGGCTGCCATCAGAGATTCATGCTCAGTTTTTGGTTGGGGCCAGTGATAGGCTGTTTAAGTACTGGTCGTGCCACCTGTAAACACTCTGGCAGATCAGTGAAGACACCTGGCAAGTATTCTGTCTCAAACTGTGAGGTTGAGCACCCAATTAACCACCACCTTTCACTCAGTTAAGCACTCAATGAGGATTTACTGACAGTGATAGCTAACATTTATGGAGCTCCTATTCCAGATCCTCTTCTAAGAACGTTTAAAACATTATTTCTAATAATTATAAATCAGCTCCAAAAGAACCTGTGACAGTTAATTTTGTCACCGGCAAAACCCATTAACAAGTCCTAGGAAATAAAGATAGAAGCTGGGTGATAAAACAGTGGAACCTTTCTTTCTTCTTTTCCTTTGTGCTCCGTCTAGTTTCATTTGCTGATAAAGGCAGAGTGCAGAGACCTTAACTCTGCACTTTAGACCAGAGTTTATGGTGCTAAATGGCTGCAAGGGCACCTCAGCTCTGTGGGGATGTGTGCAGAAGTTACAGTCAATCCAACATGGCGGAACCAGGTACCGACGCCTGAGCAGCACGCATGCGCCTGCCCAGTGAGAACTCCACCCCCTTCCAGCTGACGAGACCCATCCCCCGCCCCGCCTCTATAAAGTAGACCTGTCCACAGCCATCCCTTCTGTGCTGAAGAGAGAGCTCAGACCAGACCGCTTCGTTCTTTGATCAGAAAAATAAGACGTTTTTTAAATTTTTTAAATTTTATTTATTATTTATTTTTGGTTGGGCTAGGTGCCAGGCTTTTCCCTCCTTGTGGCAAGTGGGGATTCTTCTCTAGTTGCAGTGTGCGGGCTTCTCGTTGCAGTGGCTTCTCTTGTTGAGGAGCACAGGCTCTAGAGCACTTGGGCTTTAGCACTTGTGGCACATGGGCTCAGCAGTTGCAGTTCCTGGGTTTTAGAGCACAGGCTCAACAGTTGTGGTGCCTGGGCTTGGTTGCCAGATGGCATGTGGGATCTTCCCAGATCAGGAATCGAACCATTTCTCCTTCATTGGCATGTGGATTCTTTACCGCTGAACCACCAGGGAAGCCCTAAAGTTTTCTTTTTTTTTTTTTTCCATTTATTTTTATTAGTTGGAGGCTAATTACTACATCATTACAGTAGTTTTTGTCATACATTGAAATGAATTAGCCATGGATTTACATGTATTCCCCCATCCCAGTCCCCCTCCCACCTCCCTCTCCACCCGATTCCTCTGTGTCTTCCCAGTGCACCAGGCCCGAGCACTTGTCTCATGCACCCAACCTGGGCTGGTGATCTGTTTCACCCTAGATAATATACATGTTTCAATGCTGTTCTCTTGAAACATCCCACCCTCGCCTTCTCCCAGAGTCCACAAGTCTGTTCTATACATCTGAGTCTCTTTTTCTGTTTTGCATATAGGGTTATTGTTACCATCTTTCTAAAGTCCATATATATGTGTTAGTATACTGTAATGGTCTTTATCTTTCTGGCTTACTTCGCTCTGTATAATGGGCTCCAGTTTCATCCATCTCATTAGAACTGATTCAAATGAATTCTTTTTAATGGCTGAGTAATATTCCATGGTGTTTATGTACCACAGCTTCCTCATCCATTCGTCTGCTGATGGGCATCTGGGTTGCTTCCATGTCCTGGCTATTATAAACAGTGCTGCAATGAACATTGGGGTGCACGTGTCTCTTTCAGATCTGGTTTCCTTGGTGTGTATGCCCAGAAGTGGGATTGCTGGGTCATATGGCAGTTCTATTTCCAGCTTTTTAAGAAATCTCCACACTGTTTTCCATAGTGGCTGTACTAATTTGCATTCCCACCAACAGTGTAAGAGGGTTCCCTTTTCTCCACACCCTCTCCAGCATTTATTGCTTGTAGACTTTTGATAGCAGCCATTCCTGCTGGGTGTAATTGGTACCTCATTGTGGGTTTTGATTGACATTTCTCTGAAAGAGTGCATGTTGCAATCTTAGATTAATTCTATTGTTACCTACATCCTCTTCACATTATTCCTGAGAAATA
The DNA here is from genome assembly GCF_023699985.2 of Odocoileus virginianus. Lineage (NCBI taxonomy): Eukaryota > Metazoa > Chordata > Mammalia > Artiodactyla > Cervidae > Odocoileus > Odocoileus virginianus. The sequence continues at coordinate 58,746,005 of NC_069679.1, read as the reverse complement.
GTCAGGGTTTTCTGAATTGATGCCATTTCTCCATATTCTGGCTATCATGTAGTTTCTCTGGACAGTGAGACAATACGGACAATGGAAAATTGCTCATGTAAATGAGATGTCTCTTCCTGTTTCGGTACAAATCATTTCCCAGTATGTAATATGTCCTTACCATTATCATAATGGATGAGCGCACAACTATGCTTTATTCAACATTAAAGTGTGCACATCTTTCTTAAAAATAAGTAAATAAATAAAAGCAGTGACATCACTCTTGTTTACTTTGTTGAAGCGCACTTCTTAGTTGATCTTCTGGCTAGAATTTACTCCGGCTACCAATAGGATCAAAGGAGGATTCCATGGAACAAGATGAGTTTGATGCAAGATGAGTTTCAGGAGGCAAAGAATAACGTGTTCCAGGAAAACAACAACTGCTATTACCTTCTCCTCTAGGAAAAGGGTTTGCAGAGAATTTCTGATGTGACCACAAGATCTGTGTGGAGAAGAATCAACTTAGAGAGTACGAGAGGTGGTAAGGATTGGTTATGGTGCCATAGTGATGATATGTGTTTTTGTTTGGCAGTGATGGCTTTTAAGTATGGTCGTGACCAGTGTTAACACTCTGCAGATCTGTGTAGACATGGAAGTATTCTGTTCTCAATTGTGAGGTTGACACCAATTAACCACCCTTTTCGACTCAGATAAGCACCAATGAGGATTTATACAGTGATGATAACATTTATGGGCTTTCCAGATCTTTCATAAGATATGATTTTTAACTTTTTCCATACATACATCAGTCTCAAGAACTGTGGCAGTTAATTTGTCACGAAATAAAAGTCTAGGAAATAAGATCAGAAGCTGGGTGATTAACATGGACCTTTCTTTCTTCTTTCTCTTGTGTCGTCTTTTCATTTGCTGATAAAGGCGAGGCAGGACTTAATTTGCACTTTGACCAGTTTATGTGCTAAATTGTGCAAGGGACTCTAGCTTGTGGGTGTCTGCAGGTTCGTAACCAAATGGCGGAACCGGTTCGCGAGTTGAAGCGAGTGCATTGAGATGCCAGTGAGAATCACCCTTCGGACGTAGACCCATCCGCCGCTTATAAAGTAGATTCTGTCCACACATCCCTTTGTGAACTGAAGGTAGATGTCGATCCAGATCGTCTTCGTGTCTCTTGATAGAAATAAGTCTTTCATTAGATGTTTTTAATTTTTATTATATTTTTTTTGGTTGCTAGGTGCTAGGCTTTTCTACTTGTGGCATGGGATTCTTCTCTAGTTGCAGTGTGGGTTTGTGCAGTGGCTTCTTTGTTGAGGGACAGGCTATGAGATTGGGTCTTTAGATTTTGCTGGGCTCAGCAGTTGCAGTTCCTGGGTTTTAGAGCACAGGCTCAACAGTTGTGGTGCCTGGGCTTGGTTGCAATGATGTGGATTCCTTCAGATCAGGAATCGAACCGTGTCTCCTGCATTGGCACGTGGATTCTTTACCGCTGAACCACCAGAGAAGCCCTAAAGTTTTCTGATTGGCACAAACCACCCAGCAGGAGGACACTTACTGGAGCCTGACTGGAAAGGGTCAGTAACAATTTTATGTGCTCAGATGAGTTATTTCTGGGTGTGTCTGTAAGAGTGTTTGCGGTGAGATTTGCATTTGAATTGGTGGACTCAGTAAAGTAGTTTGCCCTCTGCAATGTGGGTGGTCATTCTTCAATCCACTGGGGGCCTGAATAAAATAAAAGGTGGGGAAGGAGGAATTTGCCCCTTTTTTCCTGCCTCACTGGTTAAGCTGGAACATATCTAATCTTCTCCAGTCCTTGGCCTGGGATTTACACCATCAGCTCCCCTGGTTCTCAGGCTTTCACACTCGGACTGAATTATACCACTGACTTGCCTAGGTCTCCAGCTTGCCGACAGCAGGTCATGGGACTTCTCAGCCTCCGTGATCACATAATCCAATCCCTTATAATAAAGCTATATATATATATCACCCAGCCTGGCAGGAATCCTGCCAGGCTGCGTATTCCAAAGCCCATCCATGCTCTTTCCAAGGCACCAACAAATGTCCACAACAGTAAAATGCACTGAGCTAACCGGAATTTCCAGGCTAATAAAAAATGAGGCAAGCCAAAAGTTCAAATCTGGATAAAATGTAAAGTTTATTCCTTTCAGTAAAATGGAAAGTCAGACTCAGAACTAACAGCTGCTAAAACACTTATTATTAAGTATCCTGGCCTTAGCTCACAAAAGTCAACAAGCCAGAAATTAAAATACAAGCACATTTATCTCCAGAATTTAACATAGAAGACAGTAGAATAAGCTTCTAAATATTTTAAGCCCTAGGTTCGGACTAAGGAGACCTGGAAGTGATTCATACATCTGTTGGTAAGTAATTGTGTGTGTCCCTAAGCAAGTTGCTTGACTGTCCTGGTCTCAGTTCTCACCTACAAAAAGAAGAGATTTGATTCTACAAGATGTCTAAGTCCCCATCTTGACCTAAGGCTAATATTTTTCAGAACTGATACTAATTCACCTCATGACATTCTGGAGAGAGATGACCCATTTTACAAAGATTCAGAAATAGAGATTCAGAAAAGTTAGCTGTCTTAGCACATCATCACAGAGCTGAGGATTAATGTCTCTTTCTCCTGCATCGCCAGACCCTCCTTCTTCCCCATCCTGCTTGGGATTCTTCATTGACAGTGGCTCAGGTGGGACAGAAGGAAAGCAGAATAGTCCTTTCTTGCCCTTCCTAATGCTGACCACGATCCCTCACTCTCTACTGTCTTAAGGCTGGAGAAAGCACCATGTCCCTAACTCACCCCATGCTGGCAATCCTCCCTTGATGCAGGGGGCAGAGGGGTTGTGATTTAGTTCCCATCTATTAATATTTGTGTGGATGTAATTAACAGTAGATTCACCAGTCATCTAGACCCCCAAAAAGCGCCTATTGTTGAGAGTCAGCACTTTGCCTGCCTGTTTACTGACACCTCAGCTCAACCTCACAGTCTCCCCTTTGGCCACTTGCTTCCCACTCATTCCAGTCACCTGGGCCCAAAACCAAACCATGCTGTTCTTCTGTACAAAGATGTCGTTGAGTGAAAATTCAAAACACAAGCTTACCATGTTACATGAAGGGTTTTTAAGCCAACCTTATGCTAAATCACTTGGGTTTGGCTGTCTCTCTCTCTACACATCACACACTCATACCTCCCTGCCAATTCCAGAGAACTCTAGTTTTCCCTTCCTCCAAATTTTCAGCAGTGTGCATTTTAAGAGCCCTTTTCCCCTTGTTTATTTCTTCTTTCATCACCTCAAGGTATTTCATTCCTAAGTACCTTGTTTTTCCATTCCATATTTTCTCACTCTTATTTGCCAGTTATGTTCATTCCTTCCTCCGCATTTATTATTTTCCCTTCCTCTGGCCAAAGGGGGAAAAAAAAAAAAAACCCACAGGAGGGAAAAAAAGACTTCCTATTTTAGTGCTTTAAGGAGTGCTACACTGTCCTTTCTCTCTTATCTGCATTTTGCATCACTGGTTCTAAAGACAGAGGACTCTTTTTGCCATCTTGGGATTTACAAAGAGTTATTTATTAAGTACCCACTAACACACCTGCATGTATTGGGTGCTCTGTGCATGCTTTCTCATTAAATCCTCACAACCACCTTATGAAGTAGCTCTTTCCCTAAAACAGTGCCTCTCAGACACTAATGTGCATATAAATCATCTTGGATTCTGATTTGAAGGTTTTGGACGAGGCCTGAGAATCTGCATTTCTTGCAAGTTCCTAGGTGATGCTGAAGATGCATGTCTGTGGACCATACTGCCGGTTTGACAGAAATGTTATGTGAGACACTGATGTGAAGATTCTGCCTCCCAGGAGCATTTTGGTCCCTAGTGTCGAGCACTACCCTCCTCCCACCATCCTTTCTTAAAATTAAAACATTCCTTGAAAGGTCAACAAATTCATCGTGAACAGGGAATGAGTGACAATTTCAAAATGTGCATCCTAAGAGCAATGAAACACAGAAAAAGAAACCAAAATGGGAAGGGACACAGGAGAGGCAAAAGTTGTTGGAGATGAAAGTGATCCAGCAAGAGACTAACATGACAGGATAAGTCTTCAAGAAAGATATCTGCAAAGAAAATGTCTTCAAAGAAGATGTCTGCCCCCCCTTATCACAGGCACAGGAGGTGACATACAGCCTGCCATCATGGCACTCACTGAACTTTCTCTCAAAGACCTTTTATAGAGTACCTACTGGCATGAGTGTAACTGAAGTTCTCTCTCTGTGTCTCTCTGTCTCTGTCTTTCTCTCTGTCTCTCTGTCTCTCTCTCTCTCTCTCTCTCTCTCTCTATATATATATATATATATATATATATATATATACACTTTCTTATCAGATGCTCACAGCCACCTTTTGAAGTTACTATTATCACTCTCAATTTTATAGATGAACAGAACTAGAGCTCGAGGAAACTGGTTAACTTTTCCCAAGGTAAGTACCAATTTTCATGAATAGCATTCAATCCATCACTTCCCACTGCAAGGATAGGTAGGTCTCTATGATCACACAAGCTACCAAAACACTGGGAAAAAAGTATAGAATCCCACTAGAGTTCCAGAGATAGAGATGAGTTTCTGTCTTTGATAAAGTTTTTTGGGGGGTGGGGGTGGGGAGAAGAATGTGTGACCCAGAAGAGAATGAATCTGTTTATGTTACTGATGGCTTTGGATGCAAAGGGAGAATAAGAATCTCTAGAAATACTGCTTTGAGGAGAGTCTGTGTGGTGTGTAGCAAAATCCTTCTGCAGCATTGTTATTTGGTGCACCTCTGATCTTTTTTTACTAGGTTGGAATCCCTGAGAGCAGAGAGAATTTCTGTGAGACCAGCCTGTCTCTGAAGAAGGAACAGTGCTCAGTTCCCATGTTCCATTACATCCTTTCCCACCTCCTTCTGGCCTCCTGAGATCTGGCTACCACAAATTACTGTAAGAATAATTATTATGTCATTGGGATTCCCTGATAGCTCAGATGGTAAAGAATTTGCCTGCAATGCAGGAGACTGGGTTTGATCCCTGCTTCAGAAAGATCTCCTGGAGAAAGAAATGGCACCCCATTCCAGTATTCCTGCCTGGAGAATTCCATGGACAGAGGAGCCTGGCAAGCTACAGGTCACAAAGAGCCAAACACAATATTATATCAACCCACTGTTGGGTCCATCTTCTTAGTCTTCTAATAAACTCTTGGTATTCAATTTTTTGAATGAATCAATTCTTTGAATGAATCAGTTCTATAGTCCTAGTTCCTTGTCCTTTCCTCTGTGTCCCACCCATTTCCTTCACCACCAGTTTCCTGAGAGAAGCATCTTCGTTCCTTGCCTGAAGTGCTCACTCCAACTGAAGTGCTCACTCACTGCAGTCCCATTGCTCTCCTAAAACTATTTCCCTCTATGGTTACCTAGAGCCACATAATTATCTTCTCTCTGATTACTTTATCTCATGCTTGGTCCTTCTCAATTCTTCTTAGTACCGTTGCCTACCTGCTTCATCTAGAAAAGCTCCTCTGACTTTCAAAATGCAACAGTGCCTCATTCTGTTCCGGCCTTTCTGATCTTCCTCTGACTGCCTTGAAGATTCTTTCTCCTCTTCTCACCGCTAGATGCGGATGGCCTCAGACTCCTCATGGCTCCATTCCCATTTCCCCTGACATTCCCTCCTTTGATAATCTCCTGCCCTGCTATTGCTGCAATTATCATATTTTGGATAGATGACTTCTTGGCTCTAGACTCACATCTTCATCTGGCAACTGAGCATTTCCACCTACTATTTTCTAAGTTACAATACTACCTCAAACTAACAGTCTTTCCCCTGATTTTTCTATTTCTATTAATGGTACCACTATTTTCCCATTCATCTAGAGTTAATTTTTGTCATCTCACAATTCTTAGTCCTTAAGATCTAAGAGATGGCCAGATACTATAGATTTTCCTCAATGAGAGATTCTCACATTCTCTTCCCTTCTTATTATTCCTACTACTATCATCAGAGTTCAAATTCCTGGTGGACACTTAATCTTCTGCCTCTTTTCCATTCTCACTATCGCTGTTTCAGTAACCTCCCGGTGTCTTCTTCATGTCCCCCCACTTCCCATCCCCCCAAAGTCTTTCTACCAGATAAATCTTCCAAAGATAGAGCTCTGGTCATGTCACTTCCTAAAACGTCCAGTTCCTAACTGCTCAAATACTGAAGTCCATTCATTATCTATACCTTATTACGCAGCCACCAAACCAAATTGATCTCTATTCCATGACTATCCACCATGCTTATCCTCTTCGAAGTGCCTACTCATGGCTTCTCTGTCTGAAATGTTTTCCCCAACATCAAACTCAGTTCCTTGGTTTTCCACACTAATCAAAAGCGATCTATTTTCTCCAAGCTTTGAGTCTCCAGAACCACTAGTTAAATATCTGTAATAATTTGTTCCTCGAGTTACATATAATATTCTGTACAATAATGTGTAATAAAACATGTGTACCCACCTTAGAATCTAGGAACAAAGATACGAATACATCCAAGTAGCTATGATCAAAGAGGTCCCATGATAACCAAAATATCTCAATTTTTTCTTCGTTAGTGATCACAGAGTCAGAAACCCATGAATGTATGTATAGAGGGACAGAAGGGAGTCACGTGAGCTTTTATTGACAACAGTAGTAAAATATTACTTGTTAACTAATCAAAAATATTTGGTCTTGGAAATACTATAAAAGCAGCTCCTAAAGCAGTTCCATCAAATTAATCTAAATAGAAGCACACAGGGGTCTTATTCTAATCATTAATAAATGCTAATGAAATCAGTGAGAATCTGTGTTTAAGGGACTAACTAGAGATTCTCAAATCATACCATTCAGCAGAATCCCCAGGAGATTTATGAATAACTCAGAATCCTAGTCCTCCAAACTGAATTCAAATGAACCAAAACTTATAATATTGGTCTGTAAATGGGGTTATCTCTCTTAAATAGCCATATATAGGGATGGGGGTTGTGGGAAGGGAAAGATGGAGAGGGGGAAGTCAATAGCCATCCAATAAATAAACTGAGTTCCAGTACAAAAAAAGAAATGGCCATCTAGTTCTTCAAACTTTGTGATTTTGGGGAGCTCAGAACAGTTCAACAATGGAAAATGAGTATTTTAACCAGTTACCTGTGGTGTATGAGTGTGAATATCTACCCTTTCTTAACCATATCAGAAAGTCTTGGGGGGTTTTTCCTCTGCAAATTCAAGTAGAATGGGTTCAGATGTCTTCTCTCCTTAGTAAGAAAGTACAGCCTTGTGAGTCTCTGGGATCCAATAAAATGGGTCTCTTGGAGCCCTTTAATCCCCAAAAGCCCTTGATCTAAGAAAGTAACTCAATAAATCCCATTTTTCCACCAAGTTTCCATGACCTAGCCATCTGCTTGCAGAGAAATAAACTAAGTTTCCATACCCTGAACCAACCAATTTCTTCCCAACCTCTCATAACTTGGCAAGCATTAAGAGCACAAATGAGAAGAACATTCACAACTCTGATCATTTCCTCCATCACATCATACAAAGAACCTGCAGAGTTCTTGGCACAGACTTTCCCAACAAATGATGCAATGCAAGCAGCACCCACTCACCTTCTCATATGATTTGAGCAAAATACTAATGTGTTTCCCTCACATTGCAGGTGCCCCGCTATGTGACCACCGGACCCAGCTTTTCTACAATGAGACTACCTGAATGTCTTACTGGTGACCGCTTAAGCTCTTCTAATTCATGCTGGCTAATTTTATAGGACAATTTTTACTAAATATTTCCAACACACTATATCCTGTTGTTTAGAAGACCATATTTTAGAAGACTCAAATCATGGTTTTTTATTAGGTCACTATCTACACCCTTCTACCTCATACACTTGCAAACATCTCTCAGAGAATAAATGGTATTCTCCTCTTATGGGATATCTTTTCCAAGAAGTTCCACCATAGATGAAACCATTATCCATCCCAAAGATATATGTACTGTGTGTATGTGTGGTCAGTCATGTCCGACTCTTTGTGACGCCATGGACTGTAGTCCACCAGGCTACTCTGTCCATGGAATTTTCCAGGCAAGAATACTGGAGTGATTTACCATTTCCTTCTCCAGGGGAATTTTCTGACCCAGGCATCAAACCCACATCTCTTGTGTTTCCTGCACTGGCAGGTGGATTCTTTACCATGAAGAATGAAGGCTGCTCAAAGAGTGGCCCAAAGACACTTTTGGTCTATAAACTATTAACTGTCTGCAAGGAGAAATGGAAAGTACATGTATAGAAACCTAGTAAGTTCACATCGTTGCAACATTCTGTATTTATGCAAGTATTGGTCTATAATGGACTAGCAATTTTTTTTTTATGTATCCTTCACCACAGAGTTTGAAAAGCATTATTTAGCTTGTAGGATCAGCACTGTGATTTAGATATAAATCACAACCTTCCTTCAAATGCTCTTAAGTTTCTATAATGTCAGGGTCACTTGGCAATCTTTAACTATGTTACTTCTTGACTCAATTCCAACATTTCAAAACAGTTAATTGAGATATTTTAATTTTCAAGGCTCTGAATTAGAATGGAATCAGGAGCTCTCAATGGACCTTTTGAGATGCTAATGTATTGAGTTAAAGCTATAGCGCTAAGGAGTTTGGCAATGGTCTTTCCAGTGAAACCTGCCCTAAGCAGACAAAGATAAAGGGAATGATAATCTCAGTCAAGGAAGAAGTCAGAAGGTCAGTCCTAGGAAATGAATGATACCACAAAGTTGGAAGAGGGGCAACGAGGCACGGAAGCAAGCTGTGACCCTGCAGAGCTTTCCTATTTATCCTACTTTGAGAAATATACTCCCCTTCTGTGCACTTGCACAAAGAAACAGTGCCTAGGACATAAAGTGCATTAGTCGCTCAGCTGTGTCCAACTCTTTGTGACCCCATGAACTATAGCCCATCAGGCTCTTCTGTCCATGAAATTCTCCAGGCAAGAATCCTGGAGTGGGTTGCCATTCACTTCACCAGGGGATCTTCCCAACCCAGGGATTGAACCTGGGTCTTCTACATCGAAGGCAGATTCCTTACCATCTGAGCCACCAGGGAAGCCCCCTAGGACATAAGCTTAGCCTGGAACAAAAAAAAAAAGTTTCTTGAACAGATACTTCACAAGTGGACAATAAGCCCATGGAAGAAATTGACATCATTGTTAGTCATCAGGGAAATGCAAGTAAAAAAAAACAACAAAAAAACAGCGAGATACCACTTTACCACCACCAGAATGACTAAAATTAAGATAGTACACAGCAAATGTTGGTAAGGATGTTGAACAACTGGAACTGTCATACACAGCTGGCAGGAATGGAAAGGAGTTGGCAGCTTCTTATAAAGTTAAAGTGTACCTATCCTCTGACCCAGCAATTCCAGGCCTAATAGTTACCCCAAGAGAACTGAAGACATAGGTCCACTAGGACTTACACAAGAATGCTCATATCCCCTGAACTGGAAATGATCCAAATATAAGTTAGCAGGAGAATGAATCAACAAATTGTGATGTAGTTCCACAAAAGAATCTACTGAGCAATAAAAATGAACAAATTACTATACATGCCGCAATAATGATGGATCTCACAGACAATGTTAAGCGAATAGAACCATTCACAAAGGGTACACACTGTATGATTTCATTTACATGAAATTCTAAAATAGGCAAAGGAAACTAAGGTGAAAATTATCAGAATGGTGGCTGCCCCTTGAAAAGGGGAGGGATGGACAGGACAGTTTCATGGGAAAGGACATGAAGGAAATTTCTGGGGAGATAGAATGTTTTATTGGAGAAGGAAATGGCAACCCACTCCAGGATTCTTGCCTGGAGAACTTCATGGACAAAGGAGCCTGGCAGGCTACAGTCCATGGGGTCGCAAAGAGTCAGACATGACTGAGCAGCTAACACTCACTCACTCACTCACTCAGAATGTGCTATATCATGATGGACATGGGTTACAGGATAGAATCAAGTGGTAGGTATGAGGGGTAGATAAAAATACAGATGAAGCAAGTGTGGCAGAATATTGATCACTGCCCAATCTGGATGATGGGTACATGAGTATACTTACACTGTTGTTCACTTTATATCCATTTACAATTTTCCATAATGAAAAGCTGGAAAATCAATAAATACAAGTATCTTGCCATTTAGTTAATATCATCAGCACTTTTCATTAAAAAATTTCTCCAGGAAACCTGCACTTAGGAACCAAATGCCCTTGTGAGAACAAGCACCACAAACTAGATCCCTCATGAGTCTGAGGCAGACGTGTCATGAAGAGTACAAGACAGAGTGCTTTTCTGTGGACCTACACTGTTCACCATTATTGTGTCTAATAACTCAAAAAGTACATGACCAGAAAAAAGCAGTTCTCACTGATTTGCACACCACCTTTTACATAAGACACAGCACAACTCCACTTAAGAGAAAAGTTCCTGGGTACAAAGCAAGGAGTTATGAAACAAAAAGCATTTTAAAATTTTAACTTCTCTTTACAGCTTATTATTTTTAATATAAATGCCTAAGAGTGATTTTAAACCAAGCTATTTAAGATTTAAATCAGGTAAACTAAAATTTTTCTGCATGTCACTTAGGAAGTATTAGAAAAAAGAAGTCTCACAACAAAGGAAGAAATGAATACATTGTCACATAATACATTCTGCAATGTATAGCTTATAAAGAATAGCATGTGGTAGTGTTTATGCTATGTAAAGTGAAAAAGAGCACAAATTTACCTATAGCACCAATTCTTAAACATATGTGCATTTGAAGAGGGGAAAAAAACTCAAGAAAATAATGACTTTTAACTTCATATTGGTACCTTACTGGATAGTGAGATAATGCGAATTTTGAATTTTTTCCTTTATGCTTTTCTAAATTCTCCAATTTTCTATAAAATTTCCTTTGTGACAGAAAAGCAAAACCAAAAAATCATCTGTAAGAGCAGTACACGACTAGTTACAAATCAAATACTTACTCCAGCAACAGTACAGAAACCAAACCCATCATTTTGTATTATCTAGGTTTCCTGAGGCAGAACAATGGCGCCTGGTGAACCATTGCTGTAACAGCTTGCTTATTAGTAAGGCTCCTCTTTCCCCAAGTGCTTTCAAAATTTGTTCAAAATACCCACTTTGCTTATTTGGGTATGGAGAAGGACAAGGCTGGCAGGCCAACAATCATTTTTCATTCTACTGCAGACATCATTTATTCCAAATCCCCTCACCATTCCCATCCCTCCAGGGATTCCAACAATGTGCCATCCCTCAGCTAAGGCACTGAGGCATACAGACCCTGGTCGATAGACCAAGCCATCTGGGCTGAGTCTCGGTGCAGGGCAGACAAGAAAATAAACTCAACTTGGCTTTCCACCACTGAGTTACAGTGGGCCTATGTGGCTGCCTGAGCACAGGAAACACTAGCTGGCCTTCTCTACTTCACTTACCAGAACCTCCAACTAGGGATAAATTAATGCACTGGCATTGTCGCCCTGGAGCTTGCCACACAGAATTCAGCTGGTGGAATAATTCAGTCACAAAATCTTTACTAGAGCTTCTGTGGAAAAGAATTAGCTGTCTCACCAAGGCCCACCTCTGGACCCCACTATGACAAATTCAAATTCACTGAGAATCCAGCAGGCTGTTCTTACTATAAATGATTTTGTTTGCTTGGTTGGTTGGTTTTATTCAACGGTGGTAGAGGTGAGGGTGGAGGTCATGCTGTCATTTGTGTCTATCATTCAATTTTTAAAAATAAGATGCTTTCTTCATTCATGCAGAAGACCAGTTAGCCTACACGGCCATGCCCTAGAATGATGCTCTGCCATATGGAAGCCACTATCCACATGGCACTGTGGAGCACTTGAAACATAGCTAGACCAAACTGAGATGCACTGGAAGTGTAAAATTCACATCAAATTTTGAAGACCTTTACAAAAGAAAAAATAATATTAAATATCTCATTAATCATTTAAATATTGATTGCATGCTGAAATGATAATATTTTGGCTATAGTGGGTTAAATAAAATACACTACCAAAATGCATTCATTTCACCCATTTCTTTTTACTTCATTAGTGTGGCTACTAGGAACTTTAAAACTACATGTGCCATGCACATTTTATTTCTATTGGAGAGTGCTAGTTCAAAAATTATTAGTGTTCATTAAAAAATTCCTGTGAATATCCACCCTGGAGCATCCTACATAGAAACGTCCATGTGAGAAGGAGGTTTATCCTAAACGAAGTGCTGTAGCTCAGCACATCTGTCCTTACGTCCTTCAATCTGGGGTCCCTATGTGACCCCACTCTCCATCTTCTCTGTCCATGGAGATTTAATAATACGTACGGCATGTCTCCCCCTCCAGCTGTCCCCAGAGCTGTCCATTGTTGTCAAAGTTCTGCTGCTCTTGCAGGAATGACTGTGTAACTTTTGGGGGCTCCCTGAGCACATGTGTTGGAACAGTCAATCCAGGAAACCAAGGGCTGCAAGAAGGACTGCAGGAAAACACCAGTGAGTACCCTAATGAAGCAGGCAAATGCTTTTGTTCCTCCAAAGTCAGGTATGCTTCTCCCAGCTGGTACCCTGGTGACTTTTCAAAGATTTTTGAGGGAAGTAAAATTCTTAGCCAAAAATAGCAGTCTTGCTGGTTCTGAGATAAAGAGGCTGCATAAGACCCCCTAGAAAACAGAGCCCCTAATCCCACCTGGATGGGTAAAGCCCATGGTTAGGCCACTAAAGCTTTCCCCTCTGGTTAAATGACTAATTATGTCTGATAATAGTGGTCTCTACTAACCCCTCACCTGCCCTACAGCAGAGCAGATCTATCAAGTGAAAAGGGTAGTAATTACTGGTGATACTTGCAAACATTCATTATCTAAGCTCCTGGGTCCTTAGGAGACAGATATGAGACACAAGGGGATCAACTCACAACAATGCCAAAAGGAAGCTGCAGCCATTGAAAAGCAAAGTATGGTGATTGTTAATTTATAAAAGTAAAGTCAAAGAATGTCATGTTAAAAGTGAGACCCTAATACTTCAGTTACACATGTCTTCTGAAGTCTAAGAATTTCTTCTTGCCTGCCTTTCTCCCATTAGCTATTAAGACTAAAGCTGAGATTTCTGCCTCCAGAACTTGCTAATACATATCTTTGCCTCTGACTCTCCTTCCAGACGCCAGTTTCTTATAGACAAGGGCTGTGTCATCTGCTATATTCCCTACAGCTCCCTGCACATTGGCAGCTAAAGGGAATGTACATAATACATACAGACAGATTCATTACTGTTGTCTATCAGCTATACTGGTGGCCTTCTCTTCATAGATGAGTATCTTCAACGTTTCACAAGACCAAAGTTTCAGGAGCCAAACAGATCATCGGGAATGGTTAATAATATGAAATTTAAAGGCCTCTTATAAACACTTCATGAATATTATATTGTGCTACAATAAACAGTCAGTGAGACTTCTTTTTCTCAAGAAAGATTTCTGTTGCTATGAGGTTTCACTATAGAATTTATTTTAGGCTAAGGAAATATTATAGGGGAGAATGCAAACAATATGAATTCAACAGTGAAATCACCTGGATGACTGTTCCAAGACTCTCAGAAACACTCTCTTTTTCCTTCATGAAAGAAAGTTTATAGAGAGTCATGATGGACAGAATGGTGGAGCCTTTCTATTTAAGACACAACTGAGGTTTAATTTTGAAGAGAAAAAAAAAAAACAGATTTCAAAAGACAGAGCCTGTTGGAAAGTCACCAACTGGCCAGAGACAGAAATGTCTGTAAGGGTTTGATTTTTCTCACTCCAGCTGGGAGTTTTGTTGTTTTTCTTTTTCTATTTTCTGAATGTATTTCTCCTAAGATAAAAATCCCAAATTCTACTCCTGGATAATCTGGAAAAGAGATTTTGTTGATCTTCAGAGTTGTTTTGACTTTTAAGAAAAAAAAGGATAAGAAAATTTCAAAATACTAAATTCTATATAACTATGTGTGTATATATACATATATATAGTAAATTCCTTTTAAAACATTATTCTAAGACATAGCAGCTAAACAAAAATAAACAAACAAAAAACTCATAAGAGAGAATTTATTAGGAATAAAATTAAATGATAGACATATAAAACTGACTATATCATATGGAAAAACTTTTTCATAGGAACATCTTAAGAGGATTTATTGTGAATATAAGTATGAAGTCCACTAAATCATGGCATACATGACTGATGTCATGCCATCATTTTTCCCCTGCCTTAACCAACAGTCAAGAAGCACTTTATTTGTCAAAATTTTAAAAATAAATGCATTTTTTGAAATAAAAGCCCACACAGAATGCATACACAAATATACCCAGTTCTGTGAATTATCAAAAGAACTGAGGCATATTTATTTCCACGGCCTAATGTTTAACAACTTACATTCTGTCTGCATCTTCAAATCTACATGCATTAGAAAAATTCCAAGAAACCTCACCATAAAAGCTCTACTACTGCATGGTTCCCACTGTAATAACAGAGCAGCACTTCGTAGCATTATAGCACTTTTCATGCAAGAATAGAAATACTCCTTCATGACTCCTTTGTTTACCTCCAGAGACCCATAGAGGAAGGTCAATGATATATCCATTTTATTGAAACTCTTACCCAAGAAAACAGAAAAGCAACAGAAAAGTGTGTAAAAGTGAGCCACTTGAGGTAAAGCAGTACTTTCTTGAGTTATTATAACTTTTCCAAAAATGTCAATTGATTTAAAACATAAAATTCTAATCCCACCTTAACATTATTATCACTGAAATATTTCTTATCCCCACCTTCCTTTCTCCAGCCAAAAGACACTCCTCACCCCAACTATTATACTTGACCCGATGTAGTCATTGAAAATAGAAAACTTAGAAATCTGAATGCTTCTCTTGTAGGACCGGGATATCTGCAGCTTACCCAAAGATTGAATGTCTTGGGGCAACTTAATGAAAGGCATCAAACAGCCTAACTGCCTGGGCCACAAATGGGTCCACACATGAGAGTAAGTACAAGATGTTACTCCAAAAAATACCTTGATAAATGTTTTTCCTTAACATACAAAGCATTCTTTAGAAAACAGGAGAGGAGATGGGAGGGGAGAGGAGAGAACTCAAGAGAAAAGAGGGAAGAGAAAATAGAAGAAATAAAGGTATAAAGGTAACCCTTCTCCCAATATGGGCACATTTTCAGCACCCATCCAGCAGACAGGATACATTTTGGTCACTGCCGTGGTTTTTCCAGTGGTCATGTATGGATGTGAGAGTTGGACTGTGAAGAAAGCTGAGCGCCGAAAAATCGATACTTTTGAACTGTGGTGATGGAGAAGACTCTTGAGAGTCCCTTGGACTGCAAGGAGATCCAACCAGTCCATCCTAAAGGAGATCAGTCCTGGGTGTTCATTGGAAGGACTGACACTAAAGCTGAAACTCCAATACTTTGGCCACCTCATGTGAAGAGTTGACTCATTGGAAAAGACCCTGATGCTGGGAGGGATTGGGGGCAGGAGGAGAAGGGGTCGACAAAAGATGAGATGGCTGGATGGCATCACTGACTTGATGGACATGAGTTTGAGTAAGCTCCCGGAGTTGGTGATGGACAGGGAGGCCTGGCGTGCTGCGATTCATGGGGTTCCAAAGAGTCTGACACGACTCAGGGACTGAACTGAACTGAACTGAAGACTTAAAAATATCAAGCTCAGCTGACTGTGACTTAGAGCAAAGCTTGTATGCCTAGAAACTAATCCTTTTCCACTTTAACTTCTCCTTTGGTGAGCTTACCAAGCAATTATTCCATAATTTACCCAGCAAAATAATTCCATAGCCCAATACAAAAAGACTAAAAAGGAAACAATAATATGTGTATAAAGAAAATACTTATAAAATACACATCCTATCCTTTTCTTTTTAATTTTCTGGGTAAAGTTTATGAACGACTGATATCTCAACCCTGGATCAGGAAGATCCCTCATGCTGTAAAGCAACTAAGCCTGCATGCCACAACTATTGAGCCTGAATTCTAGAGCCCAGGAGCTGCAAGTAATGAGCCCCCAAGCCACACCTACTGAAGCCTGCTCGCCCTAAAGCCCGTGCTCTGCAACAAGAGAAGCCATCGAAATTAGAAGTCTGTGCACCACACCTAGAGAGTACTCCCCACTTGCTGCAATTAGAGAAAAGCCCACGCAGCAATGAAGACCCAGCATAGGCAAAAGTAAATAAATATATTTTTTAAAAATGAAGGGGTGAGTATGAAAACTAGTGTAAGATCTGAAGGTCTGAGCCTAGGGATTCACTGGGCATTAGGACAAGGCACTTCATTTCTATGACCTAAAAATCCTACATGATTCCTTCACTTTGAAGCAAGAATAAATTAAACTTAATAAACTGTGGGCAAATACTCGGGGGTGGGGAGCACAGATAGAAAAAGAGAGAGAAAAACAGCAATGTGCACCACAAACGTGCTTTCAGGAGGAAGCTGGAGGTCTGCTGGCCACATTTTGAGAAACATGTACTCAACAGAGACTAGTTTTTTCAGTTTATGCAAATTCTTTATACTTATTTTTATCATTGCTTCTTTAAAAGCAAAGCTTTGTCAATAGAGGTATTCTACACATGAGAAAATTAAGAAAATGTCCCCAAATCCCTTCTGAAAACTTTAAATAAACATTCTTGATGTTCTTTACATGGTTACTTCACCCTTGCATCCAACAGGTAAAAACACCAATGATGTTTCAAGCATTCACTGGGCAGTGGGGTCGTAGAGGTAAAAAGGTAGCCTTCCAGGGGCCCATGGTCTAGTGGGAAGTCATAAATAAGTTTTTTAAAATGTAGTTAAAACACAATGGAATAATTATAATGCATGTAATGGGAGTCACTTTCAACTTCCATATACTAACTGCTTGTGGTTGATGTTGTTGCTTAGTCACTAAGTTGTGTCTAGCTCTTTCATGACCCCATGGACTGTACACTGCCAGGCTCCTCTGTCCATGGAATTTCCCAACCAAGAATACCGGAGTGGGTTGCCATTTCCTTCTCCAAGAGATCTTCCCAACCCAGGAATCAAACCTGCGTCTGCTGCTTGGCGGGCAGATTCTTTACCACTGAGCCACCTGGGAAGCCCTTGCAGAGCCAAAAATAAAGTTGAGCAAGGGTTCCATCTGTTTTGAGATGGTAGAAAATCAAGAAGATATTGCTCTCCTTTCCAAGACCATGATTCCTTTCTCCAGTGGAAACCGAGTATAAGCCTCTCATACTCTGATTTCTCAGTTCAGGAATTTTAATCCAAAAGCCATAAAACAAGGCTATGTGACCAAGTAAAAACCTAAAAGAATATCTTTCCTAGATCTCAGGAGCATGGTGATCCTTTATTAACTGTGCAGTTAACTTGTCTCATGTAACATACTTTTTAACACACCTTCTCTTGGATCCTGGTACTTACCAAGTTACCTGGGTTCTGTAGGGTAATCAAAGGGTAAGTAGGAGAAGAAACTCTTTTAATAGAATAACAAGGGGATTTGTTAGCAGAAAACTAACATTCACAATCCAATTACTTAAATTTTCTCCCCTAAGAATGCCTCCAACAAGAATGGTTCCCATCCCTTCTCCTCATTTAGAATCCAAAACCTGCCACCTCATTCTTGCTCCCACTCCCAGGAAAACAAGGAATGTCAGACAACCCTCCTATGAGACTAGACACAAAATATAGACAGGAAGGAGGTGGGGGGGAAGGAAGAATAAAGAGAAAGAACACTAAGGAACTATAAGACTAAGAAAGAAGTAGAAAGATTATAAAAGAGAGGGGACAAAAGACAAAGTCTTACTTACCCATGTGGTCGATCACATGATATGTCCCAAGTATTTAAGACTAGGGATAAGTTGAATTTCTAATTCTCATAACCCTGAAGATTTGGAAGGAAGTAGAATATAGTACTTGGATCTGAAATAGTCCATTTGAAATGTTTCTAGATTCCACATGTGTATTTGACTAGCTAACAGTGGATTCTAGCACCTATTTTTTTAGGAATAAGGAACTGAAATATCTAATAGTCTTTGATATTTAATAGTCTTTGGCCTCTTCTTTAATCCAGAGGAATTTTGAAATAACGTACAATCAAACTATCAGACAGAGTTCCTGGGAGCATCTGGAGCAAATCCAGTGTTGGAGGAGGGCCATCAGGCCTGTTGAGCGTCACCATGATCACTAGGCTGTCATTCTTAAACTGACCAATTAAATTAACACTGAGGCTCTAGGTTGTCACCTCACAAAGCCATATTGCTTTGGTTTCACCTATTAATAAATTCTAAACGGTCAAGCGTTCTCCTTGTGTAAGTTGTAAAAACGCCTATGTTCATGATCAATTTCCATGGGAACCATGACTAAGGCAGATCAAGTTTAGGTCCATTTGACTCCTGACTCCATATTTTTTGAAAATATAAACAAGAAGGCAATATTTTCCCTGGCCCTCACTGTTGTGAGTGCCTGGGGTATAAACCTCCATTCTTCTTCCCTTCTCAACTCAATCCTTCCTTTTCTTTGCATCTGAATAGAAGCAAAGACCCAGAAATAATTCCATCTTCCCCTGTTTAGTATGGAAGCCATTTCTATCCTTGCCCTGTGCCCTTCTACTTTTGCTTCTCTAATTTTATCCCTTCTTCCTCTAGGCTTATAATGCTATGCCAGACATGAAATGTGCTCAGTCAATAGAACTGAAGGAAAACCTTTGTTGTTTATTCCCATGCCTCCCTTAGACAGGAAAGCTCTAGATTCTCCACTTTCACCAAGACACTAGGTTTTCATGTTCCACATCCCCTCGGTCCCAGGGATGCAGTCAGACTCACATGGACAAATGGGAAGCATACAGACAGAAATGGGAAAAGGGTGCCATAAAAGTAAACCTGTGCCCACAAAATGGGTGTCCAAGTGCTGAAAAACAAAGTAAATAAACATTCATTATGCTTCCCTAACTGTGCAGGGGTGATCAAGAAATGCTTCAGTGAGGAGACTGCAAAAATCTTTGGAACCAAGTTATGAAGGATGACTAGGAGTTTGGTAGGCCAGAGAAGGCTGGGATGAGTGTGGACAGGCTATCCAAAGCTCAGAGAACACCACGCATTAATGTAATGGACAGGAAAAAGTCATGATTTTTTTCCCTCAGGAAATTCTAGATATCTTCCTATAAATGCGCCTGTGGGAGGAGCAATAACTGAAGCAATTAAGTAGGCTAATAATTTGGGGCTTTATATACCATATACAGGAATTTAGAATTTTTTTCTCCTTTAAAAAGAGATGGGGAGCATTGAGATAGATACCTTACGCAAGCATTTGATCTCTTGAGCTAGAAGTTGGATGGGTGCAACAAGGGCTGTGAAAACAGGGAGGAATCTCAGTCGAAAACATCTCATATAATCTGAACCAAGGTCATTGGCTGTGGAGAGTAAGAGGTGGAACTGATTTAAAAAAAAAAAAAAAAGGGGGGGAAGGAAATCCTGCCATTTGCAACAACTTGGATGGACATTGAGGGCATTATGCTAAGTGAAATTAGTCAGACAGAGAAAAGACAAATACTGTACAATTTGACTTATGTGTGGAATCTAAAGACCCAAACTCATAGAAACAGAGGACTCTGGTCATTGCCAGAGTGGAGAGTAGGAGATGGGTGAAATGGTGAAGGTAGTCAAAAGGTACCGACTTCCAAGCATAAGATAATTAAGTCCTAGGGATGTAATGTATCTTATACCCAGAAGTCAGTTCTTTTTGACTATCTTCACCATTTCACCCATCCCCCCACTCCAAGATATAATGTAGGCTTCCCAGGTGGCGCAGTGGTGAAAATCTGCCTGCCAATGCAGGAGACACAAGAGTGCAGGTTCGATCTCTGGGTAGGGACGATCCCCTGGAATAGGAAATGGCAACCCACTCCAGTATTCTTACCTGGAAAATTCCATGGACAGAGGAGCCTTGTGGGCTACAATCACTGGGGTCGCAAAGAGTCAGACCTGACTGAGCACACAGCAGAAGGATGTAATATAGAGCACGGTGACTATAGCTGACAATACTATACTACATATTTGAAAGTTGCTGAGAGAGTGGATTTTTGAAGTTCTTATCACAAGAGAAAAAGTGTCTAACTATGTGTGGTGATGGATGTTAACTAAACTTACTGGGGTGATCCTTTCAAAATAGATACATGTATCAAATCATTGTGTTGTATACCTTAAACTAATACACTGTTACATGTCAATTATATCTCAATAAAACTGGAAAGAAAAAAAAAAGGGTGAGGCTAGACTCAATAAATACCTAAGTGGTAGAAATGAAGGGCCTGATGACTGACTGGATGTGGGGAATGCGAGAGAAAGAAGTTTCTTGCTCAGGTTTCTTACTTGGAGGAATGAATAAAACAAAATGCAGATTCACTGGGATACTAAATTCATGAAGACTGGCCATTGCATTACCATTAAGTCTTGGATCTAACTTTCCAATCGAGCTTTTTCATAAAAATATATGTCAGTGATTATAGCTACCTTTCAATATTTCTAGAGTTCTAGGAGACTAACCATTTCATTCACAAATCTGTCCTGCAGTGCTTCCCACCCTCCACCCCACCCACATTGCATCTGTTCTACGTGAGTTATTTACAACAGAGCTTGTTTAGCATGGATCATCATGCTGCTCCATCACAACACAAAACAAACAGTATCTCTACCATCTGATTTCCAGCTCAATAAAGTGGTATATTAAGGGACGGTCCTCAATTCTAGTCCATAAATAACATAGCTAAGGTCATTCTTGAGGCAATGAAATTCATATGATGATATTTTATCTCTGAAAAGTGAATTTTTCGTGGTGACAGAGACCATCTGAAACAACCCTGGTATTTATTTATGTGTTTTTATGTTTGTGAAAGTCTCCCTGCAGGATATCCTCTTTGAGCTTTGCAGCTGTTGATAATGGGTCCCTGCCCAAGTGCAGATTTACTTTACAAACACATTTATCATCTATCAGACATATTGGCTGGCAAAGGTTTTGTATATTCCATGGCTTGTATCATTCTGCTCCTAACTATCCTGAAACCACTGAAACACTCATATTGTTCTTGCTCACCCTTCAAGAAGGAAGTGAAAGACTGACTTTGTCTGGGAGACGATAGGATTAAACTGCATTTCTGCTGAATCCACAGTGTTTAGAGAGCATGAAGCTGTTTTCTAGATGAATCAGCTGATTCTTTGTGCTTTACAAGCCAGTGGAGGCATTAGTTAATGAAAATGTAAGGAAAACAGTTCATCTAACCAATATTAGATGGCAAAGAAAGGAAAACAAAGGAGAAATCATGAGCCTGCAGGACAGATGTATCATCTTCTGGAGCTAGAATTTAACTCACTCACTACAGAACCTAAACTTGGAGCTGCATTTCCAAAGAGATGGGCAGATGTGTGTCCAGAGTTCTAAGTCAAGGAGGAAGCTTGCCAGAGCACTACATGAGTCCCTGTCTTTAAGTTGTTCCCACCAGGAGAGGCCAGAGAATAGCCTGGCCTGTTCCCGGCAGCATCTTTCTGGACCAAAAGCCCAGCTGAAACTGGATCCAGTCCCAAACTGGACAGAATTTCCTCTGGCTCAGAATATCATGGCCTGAGAGAGATCAGAACCAACCAGAGGGACTTCCCTGGTGGTCCAATGGCTAAGACTCCACACTCCCAATGGGGTGGTCCGGGTTCCATCCCTGGTCAAGGAACTAGAGCCCGCATGCTGCATGTAAAGATCCTGCATGCCTCAGTGAAGATCCCACACCCAGCAGCTAAGACCCAGTACAGACAAATAATTTTAAAAATTTTCAATTAAAAAAAAAAAGAACCAACCTGAACTGTGAGTGAGTGCGAAAAGCTACTAGGCTCATACTGCTGGTGTTCCTTCTTAACTAACCACTCACTCCAGCTGGACCGGAAACTGTGGGTTGGAACGTTGCTGTTACTTTTGACTTTTTTCCCTTCTGGAAGCATGAGAAGTTCTTCATTTCTTCCAAAATAGGTGAAGAAGATTCATGCTCCCTACTTAACCTCTTTCTGGTTTCACTGTCCTCTTCTTTTAATCTAATTCCTGCTTCATGATCCTTGCCTATCAGTCCTTCACTCATTTTCCCATCTCCTTTTTTTTTTCCTTTTCTGCTCCTTCCGTCTTTTTCAAGCTCTACATTTTCACCCTTCTCTACCCGATTCACTCCTTTCAAGACTTTCTTTCATTTGCAGTAGTAATGTTTTTACTCCTAGAAAGTTGAGTCAGCCTGAAAAGTTACAACATTCAGAAAACAGGTAAGCAAGATTAAGAAAGTCATCAGATCGAACAGATAGAATTCCTTAAAATCTGACCTAGATATTATCAAGAAATTGTATTGGCATAAATTACACAGTTTAGCAAAACTACATTGAGACTCTTTCTTTCAGGTTCATATTTCTTCAATACTCTAATATGCCCACCAAAGCATGCCCAGTCAACAAACCTATATTCCAAAAGGTGAAGGTGTTCATGCAATGGCGGGGCCCCATTAATTTGTTTGTGATGTGAGACACCTCACCAAACCTCTTAACAACCCTCTGCCAAGCTTGAAAATCCCACTTTAGTATCAATAATTGATAAGATAACAAAGTAGGGAAGTGTCTCTAGAGTTTAGTGGGAACATGTTTCCTCTAAACCCTGTATAACTGTTATCTAACCAAATTAGATAGTTGATGTTTAGAGCCCAGAAACAATGAGTTGCAAGATAGGTATCCTTCAAATGCTACAGGAAGGGGTATGGGGTTATCAGACAGGACTCTTGATTGCAAGTGACAGAAATTCAACTTGAACCAGGAGAACTGAAAGGGGATTCATTAGACCATGAAATCCAAGGAAGAGTCAAAGGACCAAATCAAGAGAAAAAACGAGGATCCAGCTTTGCTTAGGAGCACCTAGATCCATAGACACATACCCGGATTCCATCTCTCAGCTCTGCTTCTCTCTACAAAGCAGCACCATTTCTCACTGCATACTGGTTTCCTCTGCAGGGCAAGAAATTGCATGCCAAAACTCTAAGAGCTCACCTGAGCTTTACCACCCACCATTGGAACCTCCAGAGAGGGACTGACTCTCTTCTTCATGCCAGTTTTTTAAATTCCCAGGGAAGGAATCTGATGGGCCCAGACTCAGTCAATGCCAGCTCTGGGTTAATCACCTGTGGTTGTGAGTGTCATAATATATGTTCATGAAAGATGGCAACTTTCCCTGGAACCCCATGGAGAGTGAAGGGAGGAGAAGTTCTCAAAAACTCAGTAAGGGAGGAGGGTACTGTTCTCAGGCAAAAAGAATGTATTGGACAAACAGAACCCTGAGTGCCCACTCTGCACACACCCCAGATGACAGGGAGAGCAACAAACAATGATCAGAGAGACCAGACCAAGAGGGCCTTGGGGGACTGACAACCCATTTCAGAGGTGGAAGGACAAGGAGCAAAGCTGTGCCTTTATCACAATTTTATAAAGCTTTAGTCTTATCCCCAAAGGCTACTGGATCCAAAGCAGTAGACACATGGAGCCCTGGAGTTGCACTGTTACAAAGTTTAAATAGCTTAAATAAAATCATATTTTCTGTGTGAAACAACAGAAGATACATATATTAGTCTCTGCCCCCAGTTCTTGGAACAGAGCTCCTAAATCCTTTGAAATGTCCTACATCATCGGAGCAATAGGAGCATCTTTTGCCCTAATATTTGGCTTTGACCCTAGTTTCTTACACAGAACTCTTAAAGCTCTTGGAATTTCCTGGGTAATAGGAGTGTCTTTTGTTCTGATGAGGTGACAGTTGGTGGCTTCCTGAATGGAGGTTGGTTGTCAGAAAGACTACACTATGGGTAGAACTTGGAACTTTCAGCCCCAGCCATTTTCCAGAGAAGGGAGAGGGCTGGAAATTGAGCTAATGATCCATTAATGATGCCTATGAGATGAGGCTTCCATAAAAATCCCCAAAAGGCAGAGTTCAGAGAGCTTCCAGATTGGTGAACATATCTGCATAAAAGGAGGGTGACACACCCCAACTCCATGGGGACAGAAGCTTCTACGATAGGGACCCTTCCAGATATCACCTTATGTACCTCTTCATCTATATTCTTTATGAGATCCTTTATTATATAATAAACTAACAAACATAAGTGTTTCCATGAATTCTGTGAAATTTTCTAGTAAACAATTAATCCAAGAAGGAAGTCACGGGGACCTCCCATTTGTAGCAAAGTTACATAGAAGTTGCAGGTAGCCTGGGGACCTACTACAACTTTTGATCAGTGTCTGAATTAGGGGGACAATCTCGTGTGACTGAGCCCTTAACCTGTGGGGTCTCAGCTAACTCTTGCTAGTGTCAGAATTGAATGTGATTGTAGGCCACACAGTTGGTCTCACAGAGAATCACTTTGTAAGGGAAAAAATACACCTCTACTGTCAGAAGTGCAGTGAGTGTGCTGCTAGTGTCAGGACAAAGGAGGAACACACAGAAGTGTTTTTCCATCACATCTTAGATACCCTTAGCCAAGCAAGATGACAAAATATTATACTAAGGTAGACCCAAATTCATGTAGTGGTCCCTTTAGGAGCAGCACCTATCTATCAGATGACACCCAAATAAGGGGGCTCTTGGACAAACACCTGCTTAAAAATGAGGGATACACCACAGACATGTCAGAAACTGTCAAACCTTGCTTACCTACTAACCACCTCATTTTAAGGGGATTTAAAGCTGAAATAGTTGCCTTGATTCTGGAAAATAGTTTTAGTAGCAAAATATCATGAAAGACTGGGAACTATTGAAAGGATAAAACTGAGAATGTATGTAAAAGAACTTTGAATACATATGAATGTTTCTTTACTACTACTTTGTTAAGAAGAGCCTGCTCTCCTAAACTATTGTTTTTTAGGATACTGTCTACCTGCCTTGCAGGAGTTAAGCTGCAGCTGGCATTAAGTTCCCCTCTGAGGCGGGGTTGGTAAGACATTTGTCAGGTTTATTTCTATGAGGAATTACGCTTGAGGTTATCGTGCAGTCAAATAAACTTTTTTTCTTATGGAATACATGGAAAGGGGTCCAGAGAACTAGAGGGGCCCTGTTTTTCATTGAACAAAGTGATTTTGTTCTGAGGTTAAGTCTGTATGACCCAAAGTACAGGCTGGTATGCAAAGAGTCATGCATTGATTTAAACAATAATAAATTGTGGTCCAGAATGCAGGGGAAAGCTGTTCCCTCATGGACATTGAAGACCATGCAATTTCACTACTGTGATTTCAAAATAAACCTTGCACTTGTTAAGTTCGAGATTTGTAGCAAATACTAGGAACTTTTAAAACGGCTACTTAATCCAGACCAGTCAGTTCTGATGCTCATGAAACAACTCTGAGAACTCCAAATGGTTAGGTAAATAAGTAGAACATAAATCATTATAAGTAGCCAATAAAATTCAGAACTGAAGAGTCAAATAATAAATTTTTAAATCACAAAATCTAGCAAATACAATATTGTGACTTGAGTTCATGTTATTTAAGACTCAGGGGACTTTTAGCAAGATAATTTAGGAACAGGATCATCCTTGCAAACCCCAGGGAATCCAAGGAGGCAGGTGTGCTTTTTAAAGAGGTAAGAATGAGTCATGACAGTGTCTGGCACATGGAAGGCATTCAGTGATTATTTGTTGAATTAATTGCTCTGGAAAGGCTGAGTTGGTAAAAAGGGTAAGATCATTACTAACTTCTACCAGTAAGAAGGGGAAATTCAGCAGCATTCATTCCTAGGTGGCAAGTTACCAACACGGGCTCCAGGGATGCCAAGCTACATACACCATGGTCCTTGTTTTCCTGCCCCACAATAGATCATGGAGTTCTTTCAGTTCTTACTGTCATTCTCTCTACAGCAGGAGAAGCAGCCTTGGAGGTTATGATCAATGTGACTGCCCAAGTGGGTTCCTCTCACTAAGCTCCATTAAGCCCCATGTGCCCCCCAAAGATAGCTCCCTGAGGACTTTCCTCATGTTTGATATTTCTATCAGGGGAGTCACCCTCAAGTGAGTTCCTGAATATTCAGGGAATGACACCCCAAAGAAGGTTATCTGTGCCAACCTGCTTATCCTAGAAGAGCCCTTTAAGCTGTCTGATTAAAGGGTAATACCAACAACTACTCACTAACAACAAAAATAGTCTCTTATGTTTCTCTAGAGCTTTACAGTCAGACAGTGTGGAACTCTCAGAGTGATGATCTGAGACAGAAGGTAAAACTTTATACTTAAGTGTGCCTCATGCTGCTTTTGGCTCCTTAGAAAAGCCTCTCCCTCCCCAGATACATAGTTTGTGATCCAGCCCAATGCCTCCTCCCCTCTGAGGCCTTCGGCGCCTCCCCTGGGCTTGACTGTGGGTTCCTCCCTCTAATGATTCTCATGTAGTAACCCATGCCTCTCTCCCAGCCCTGGAGCACATTCTGCCATATTTATAATTAGCTGGGTTCTCTCTCTCCCCAATTAGTTTTGAGACTCAGAGGGAAGGAGTTATTGCCTCAGTCATACAGTATCAACTTAGCACAGTAAACACACAGATATTTGCTGGATTAAACTAATTCCAAAATGAGCATTTTTAAATCCAACTTTTCCCCAATTTCATACATGTATGGAGACACAGTTCTACACAAAATGTAAAGCGAATCATTGTAAACATTAAAAAAGGAAAAAGGAGCAGCTGTTTTTGAACAGGAGGTATAGGGGTAGAGCTGGTAAAGATTCAACCAATCTGTTGTCAGTCAATCTGCTGGTGGTGGTGATTCGACCAATCCATTTTCTGCTTCACACCTCACTTTTGCTGTCAGAGAGAACCTGCGCTTCTGGTTCTTTAGACTTTCTGGGGCTCCACAGCACAAGTTGGGGTGCTTCTTGTTGGTTTTCCGTCTGCTCATATAGGACTTCGGTGTTCTACACTCCGCTAGGTTAGTTGCTGCTTATCCAACTGCTTCTATCTTCCAAATTTTATCTCTCATCTGGTGATGTTACTTCACCAGTAATCTTTGTTTGATCTCTTTTTAAAATTCCTAATAACCCTGTCCTTTTAATAAAGTTAAAGGAAGAGGAAGAGGCTACAAAGACAAATATACACTCTACTGTATTTAACCAAACTTCTCTGAACTAATTATTTTGAAATGTAAATTTATAAGTTGGCATTATTAAGACAAATATCAATTTCCTGTTCCAATGCTAAGTCATGTCCAACTCTTTGTAGCCCCATGGACTGCAGCATGCCAGGCCCCCTGTCCTTCACTATCTCCCAAGGTTTGCTCAAATTCATGTCCATTGAGTTGGTGATGCTATCTAACCATCTCATCTTCTATGGACCTCTTCTCCTCCTGCCCTCAATCTTTCCCAGCATCAAGGTCTTTTCTGATGAGTTGGCTCTTTGGATCAGGTGGTCAAGTATTGGAGCATCAGCTTCAGCAACAGTCTTTCCAATGAATATTCAGGGTTGATTTCCTGGATTGGTATCCTTGCAATGTAAATGGTTTAATGAAAATAGTCTAATAAGATTTTTAAAATAATTTTCTGTAACTTGCCCTTGACACCAGAAAAGTAAAAGGTGAAAAGAAAATAAAACCCTCTTTCAACTCATAGAAAAAGGATTGTGAAAAACTATAAGAAAACAATAATCTTACTCTGCAATTTCTAAATTTACTCTTACTCTTAAAGCCCTTACTTTATGAGGGCTTCCCTGGTGTCCCAGAGGTTAAACCGTCTGCTTGCAATGCAGGAGACCTGGGTTCGATCCCTGGGTTGGGAAGATCCCCTGGAGAAGGAAATGGACTCCACTCCAGTATTCTTGCCTGGAGAATCCCATGGACAGAGGAGCCTGGTAGGCTACAGTCCACAGGGTCACAAAGAGTCGGACACGACTGAGCAACTTCACTCACTCACTCACTCATCTTTATGAATGCTCTTCTGTGAAGAATCCATTTCTGAATAGTAAGGTTTCTGAACAGACACAGTTTACCTATAACTTTGTCTTGTAATAAGAAATAGGCCACCATGAACAGACTATCATCCTCTCCTCACCTTAAACAAGAAAAGTAAATGGAACACAAAATTATTGTAACACATAGAATGGTTCGAGTACAAATGGGGGTCCATGGACTACATTACAAAGAAAAAACAAGTCCTGGAAAGAGAGATAAATAAGAAATCTGGGGACCCTAGAACTAATCCTTTCTGTCACCAACCAGCTATGTCAATTAGCATTATGTCTTAGCTTCTCTGTACAGCAGTTTTCTCTTGTGAAAACAATGAGGTCTGACTTTATCATCTGCTTCAATTTTCAAGCTGGCCTGACCCTCCTCTGCCCCAGGCACCTGGAAACTGTGAGGCACAAACATGCCCTCTTTGGAGCAATGATCCAGGACCCTACTTGTTTTATCCTAGTTCTTTCTCTGTCCCCCTCTCTTAGCTCCTTCTTCAGCTCCCCTCTTCCCCATATTGGTTAGGTGGTTGACTCTGCAACCCTGATTCATAACTCTCCTAAAAGAACGATGAGTTTGGTTCAATCTCTGCTCTGGGCCTTAACTACTCTACTGACATCCAAGTTGACCTCATCTCACTCACTTGCAAGAGGCGAAGGAGGTGGATTCAGACAGGCATTTCTGAGCTCTCTTTCAATTCCAGAATCCTACAATTCCATCAGCATAACAAAGTCTGAAAATACAAAGTTTCTATAACCAAAATAAATCTCAGCTATGTTTGACTGGCATGAAGAATGGCAAGTTCTTCAGCAAGAAGATGAGGATTCTTGGGCTGTTAAGACAGAAGGAAGTGTTATTTTAGAAGGAAATCTCTTCCTTTGTCAGTTTTCCTGGTTAAAACAAGTCAGTATCACCACCTATGAAATTCTTCACAGGTACTTGGTTTCAATTACTTCTGGACTGGAGGGAAACTGATGCCAAACAGAAAAGTAATCTCAAAAGATCTTAATACCAGGCACAAAGTTGCCACTACCACACGTGTCTTGGAATGAAGCCACATTTATCAAGCCTCATTTCTTATAAATGTTTATTGACATGGAGCCTTTGATAGGAGTCAACCTGGCCGATAGCTTTTTCCTGTTAAATCCAAGTTGCTTTCACTACTAAAGCTCTTAGTGACAAAAATGAGGATGTTGTGTCTGCAGCAAGAGACAAATGTCTTGGGCTTGGTTTCACCTTGTCCCAGTTGGCCTCTCCTTAATGAAGAGGCCGTCATACCAGTATATATCTGATGAGGAAGGATTCATAAACTCAGAAAAAATTAGGGCATTTAAGAGTTTTACAATTAAAGTTCTAAAGGAGAGAGGAACTAATATTTACTGAGCATCTAAATTCCAAACATTATTTGAAGGGCTTTAAAATTATCTCTTTAATTAAAATTATCTTTGATTCTCATGATAATCTTAGACGACAGGTAGCACTGTCCCTATTTCATGGATGAAAATGTAAGTGAAACTTATACTCAGGAGTGTAAGTTGGTGCAGCCACTATGGAAAACAGTATGGACGTTCAAACTAAAATTAAAACTACTATCTGATCCAGCAATCCCACTCCTGGGCATATATCCAAACAAAAGTATAATTCAAAAAGATACAATAGCTAAGACATGGAAAGAACTGAAACGTCCATTGACAAACGAATGGATAAAGAAGATGTGGTACATGTCTACAACGGAATACTGATCAGTCATAAAAAAGAATAAAATAATGCCATTGGCAGCAACACGGATACAACTAGAGGTTATCATACTAAGTGAAGTAAGTCAGAAAGAGAAAGACAAATACCATACAATATCACATAGATGGAGTCTAAAATGTGGCACAACTATCTATGAAACAAAACAGACTCACAGAAATAGAGAGCAGACTTGTGGTTGCCAAGGGGGTCGGGGGAGGGATGGACTTGGAGTTTGGGATTAGTAGATGCAAACTATTACATGTAGAATGGAAAAACAACAAGGCCCTACTGTATAGCAGAGGGAACTGTATTCATTATCCTGGAATAAACCATAATGGAAAAGAAAATGAAAAGGAATATATATATGTGTATAACTGAGTCATTTTGCTATACAGCAGAAATTAACATATTGTAAATCCACTATCCTTCAATAAAAAATAAATTTTAAAAATATTTTAAAATGAGAAAAAGAAGAGCTCACTTCAGAAGGGTTACATAGTAGTTCAAAATTAAATAAATGGTGGGGAACTAGTATATTATTTCAAGTCTATAAACTGAATTTTATTTAGTTCTGGTGTGCACTACAGACCTTCATCTTCAATTCAACAAAGGGTAATGTGCACATGGGAAAATAAATCATAGAATCATATAATTTTACATCTTGGATGTTATAGATGAGGAAACAGACCCATAGAGTTTAAATGACTTGCCCAAATTACATTGGTTCTAGCTGTGCAAATTGTGAAACTCTTTCTTGACTGAAGTACTAGGGATTAAAATGCATGCCTTTTGCAGTTAATTGGATAAGAGATATCCTAAACCAGCACAAATAACAGAGATTGTAAAAGTTCCAAATGGGAATTTCTAAGATAACCCAAGGATACCCAGCAATATGGGCTTTGAGAAAGCTTTCCTATCAAACCAAAGGCCTCCAAGCACAACTGTTTTTTTAAGTCAGAGTAAAAAATGTGACTGAGCAAGTCCCCCTGCAACTAGAAGTAACACTGTAGTCTGTTTTTTTAAAACTAGGAAATCACTCAACATCAGGTCAATGGGTTAGCAGAAATGATGGTAAACAAGACAGGAAGGAAAAAGGAGGGAGGGGAAATAGAAAAGATTCATCCACTTAAAAACTAAGAAACAAGCAAAATCAATTCCACACATTTCTCCATTGGTATAGGAATAATTTGCCTTACAAGCTCACATATATTTGCATTACTTAACCATGGGTCAGAGACTCCAACAGAAATTCTCTCTGCCCAGAGAGAATTCAGTCTTAATCATCAAACAGCTAGCCAAACTGTTATATTCCACAGTTGAAAGCAGAGATTTAATAGACTTCCCTGCCCAGAATGCAAACGCTCTAGTGTCACTAAAGATCATCTCCAATTTTAAAAAGCTTAAGGAGAACATTTATGTACTGGCTTTTATGAGCTTAAACTCCAAGGTCTAGAGTTATGTAAATAACAATACTCAGGAAAGGAAACTTATCTTTTGAATTTGGGCTTTTGCAAAGCTTGGATACAAATAGTGCCTGAAAGAGGAATAAACATGATTCATAAGGGTTGTCTCATGTGGTTAATCCTTCCAGGCAGTGAAGGACTGGATTCTCCACAGATGTTTTTACCAACTTTTTCTCTTGGAGCATCCAAGGAGGTATAATGATTATTAAACATCTCATTGATCTGTCTCTTAACCCTGGAGGACTAGGGGCAAATGCTGCAGTTGAAAGATGATGAAGCAACTTGAAAACTATCAAAGAACAGTATTTGATGCACTTGATTTGTATGCAATCAACTGATTGGAATACAACTTATTGTAAACTAACTGAAGCCTAAAAGATGAAGCCTTCCCATGCTTGTTTGTAACGCTTCAGACAATAATGTTATCTCTCTTGGATTTAAGTTAATCTACTTAAGAGATCCTCACTTGGATGTGAACTGAAGAGGCCAGCAAACGGAAAGGAAAAATCACACAGTATAGACTAATACCATTAGTTCATGGCATTACACAAGTTTCCTCAAAAATGTCTGGCTACATTGTGTAACAGCTTTAACCCCTTTGACCAATATGTGCTGATGTGTTCACAGTGATTAATAACTGGCTATCTCAAATGCCTTGATGCCTCTTGTACTGAATAGGAAGCAAACCACCCCACTTGATGGTCAGAGGATCATTTGGGACTTGTCAAAAGATTCAGACAGGCTGGTCTCAGCCATTCCCCTCCCAGGAAGTGCTGTTGGGATGACTAACGCAGAAAGTGGTGGGAACACCAAGTGCTGTCCATTTAAAAGTTGTACAGAATGCATGCAAGACAACACTGTGAAAATGCAAACTATTTATTTTTTGAAAACTTTACTTGCTGTTGTCTTACCTAGAAATAGAATATTCCTCATTCAGACAAAAATAATAACAATACTAATTCCATCCAGAGCAAGCAGCCAACTTGTGCCTTTTTTGCCTCCTCAGCTTTCATGGAAGAATTGGAAGGACATTAAGAAAAGGTTTTTGGTTTTTTTTTTAACTTAAACTCTTTCTTCCTTTTGAACTTTTTATTTTGTATTGTATTAGCCAATTAACAATGCTGTGATAGTTCCAGGTGAACAGCCCAGAGACTCCATCATATATATAC
The DNA here is from genome assembly GCF_023699985.2 of Odocoileus virginianus. Lineage (NCBI taxonomy): Eukaryota > Metazoa > Chordata > Mammalia > Artiodactyla > Cervidae > Odocoileus > Odocoileus virginianus. Next base: position 58,713,539 of record NC_069679.1, on the reverse strand, counting down.
ACGTATCCGTTCTCTCCCAACCCCCCCTCCCATCCAGGCTGCCATGTAACATTGAGCAGAGTTCCCTGTGTTAAATAGTAGGACCTTGTTGATTATTTTAAATATAGCAGTGTGTACATGACCATCCCAAGCTCAATGATCCCTTCCCTCTGGCAGCCATAAGTTCATTTTATAAGTCTATGAATCTCTGTTTTGTAAGTAAATTCATTCGTATCATTTCTTTTTAGATTCCACATATAAGGGGTGTCATACTATATTTCTCCTTCTCTGTCTAACTTATTAAGCTCTTTAATTTTTATTTTTAAGGCTATTTATTTTTATTTTAAAATTTATTGTTTTCTTATGTCAGGTTTTCTCAACCTCAGCTCTACTGACATATAGGGTTGGATAATTCTTTGTTCTGGGGGCTGTTTTATATACTGTAATATGTTTAGCAGCACCCTTGGCCTCTACCTTCTAAATATCTGTAGCACCACCACCTTCCACTCCCTCCCCAACAGAGTTATGACAACTAAAAATGTCTCCACATTGCAAATGTCTCCACACTGAGAACCACTAAATGCAAAATCTTGGCTCAAGGAATCCTGTTTCACGTAAGTATGCTCTACAACAAAGTAATGTAACTGTCAAATCAGTCAATGGAGGCAGTGAGGAGCTTGCAGCAGTCACTGCCATCCAGGAATCCAGGATAATCTCAAGATAATTACATCTACAAAGATCCTTTCTCCAAATAAGGTAGCATTCAGAGTTTCAGGGATTTGCACATGGACATAATTTTTGGAGGGGCTTCCCAGGTGGCACAAGTGGTAAAGAACCCACCTGCCAATGCAGGAGATATAAGAGACGCAGGTTTGATGCCTGGGTCAGGAAGATCCCCTGGAGAAGGAAACAGCAACCCACTCCAGTATTCTTGCCTGAAGAATCCCATGGACAGAGGAGCCTGGTGGGCTACAGTTCCATGGGGTTGCAAAAATTGGACACATCTGAAGCAACTTAGCCCACCACACACCATCCAACCTGCTACACCTGGATTGCCTACCTCGAGACTTCTTATTTATCCTCTCCCCTCCCCCAAAGTAAAAATCCTCCTTAGGTTTAAATCATTATTTTCGAAGCTTCTGTAGCTCACAGTCAAATACCTTCCCTCACTAATAGGCTGCTTGACTCAGTGAGGATGTTGGGAGGACTTCAGGGAAGGATCTTGATGACTGGTTTTAAATTCCCTGGGTTCTCAGTCTCTGTGTTGGCACTTCTGCAGGGAAGATCAAGGTCCGCTTTAGAACTCTAGCTCACATCTCAACCTGTGACCCCAGAAAATCAATATTACCTGTTGTGTGTACTTAAAATTCTGGGGTTTTACCCTCAAAATGAGTTTGAGGTCTCAAAATCTCTGGGAATTAACATCGCTAGCAAGTCCCTTTGAAGGTTTTTATGTCCCCTGTATTCTAAACACCACTGCTGTCCTTCCCGCTTTTCACAGTGATTCTCTGCACCCTGACTCCAGATGGAACAGTTAGTCCTTATCACTCAGGGAGGCTTGTCTACCTCAAATTTTATTGATTTTGCAGTTAAACCTGTTTATGCTTCATTGATTAAACAAAATCTGTGTTTCCTTAACAATAAAACAAAAAATTATCTTTCTTATATTGAGTCTTTTCAGATTTCAAAAGCTAGCTGATAACCTTGTCTACACTTTTATTGCGGATGCTTTGTAAAAATGGTTTCTTTTTTAGCTACAAGGTGCACAGCCCAATCATGCTATAACATCAGAGCTGCGAGCAAAAGGCTGCACCCAATACCTGATAGGATTTCTGTTTCGACAGAGGGGCACCATGCATCGTGGGGTACTTTAAAAATAGAATTCTCCTCAGTCGGATTCAGGACTCCATCGAGATTAATCAAATCCCCGGTTTGTGAGGGAGTTTATTGTACATTCCTTTGTCTCTGGTTTCTTTGATTCTTGCTTTTCAACTTCCTTCTGGAGAGCATGATGCATGCCATCTGGGATCAGGTGACAATTCCAAAGTGTGGCTCCCGACCATCCAATCACTAGTTACAAGTCCTTACTTAAGCCCCTGCAATTTTGCCATTCACCACATGTGAAAGGAGGCCTCACTGCCTTCAGCATATACAGAGAAGGGGGACAAAGCAATTATCTGAGGAGTCAGGCACTGAGCTGGGTTTTGAACATCTCGAGCCTCAGCCAATACAGGAGTGAAGAGGTTGAGCTCTGAATCCCCAGGTTTCCCACACAGCATGCAGGGCGCTGATGGAGAGAAGCGGCGTGAAACTGAAGTCGAGGGGCTACACTCACTGCAAACTGGATAGAAAAGGCCTTGCGCCAAGGAGGCGCTGATCTGAATCACATGAAAGGTCAAAGAAAAGGATTGTTTTCTTTCCTAGAAACCGAACCACCAGAACCACACCCACCTCAAATCCCTTGCAAATCCCCTAAACTCAGCTAGAAGCCAGCCCCAAATGGGGGCAGGGGACGGTGAGATTCCTCTGGCTTTAAAAGTGTGCTGTAACACATTAACTGCTTCCCTGCTGAGAACCTCTGCCATCTCCTAAGCCCAACCAGTGCATGCCATTCAAGGCCCCCAAATGAACATTCGAACATTTGTTTCCCGATGTGTGCTGGCATTGTTCCTCTGCCCGCCCTCCCCGCCCACCAGGGACCTGCAAACCTACAGCAGAGAAACCACCACACCTACTGATATTTCAAATGTTGGCACACACTGCGAGGCCAGGAGGCTGCCTTCCTTCCGTGGGGCTCCTCCTCTGGGTGTCTGGTTTCTGTTTAGAGGGCATGAAGCGGGTTAACTGGCTTTGTTCTCCCCAGGCCACCTAAGCATGCTTAGAATATGCTGCCAGGAAAACAAAGCTCCATTCCTTTCCCATTTGTGTTGGGCTCGGTGTTGAGGCTGCTTTCAGCTCTGAAACTACACCAATGTATCTATCAAAACCCCTTTCAGAAGTCGATAGATGCCATCTTAGTCAGTGATTTCTTCCTACTCTGAATCCCTGTAGCATCTCACGCCTGCAGCATCTACACGACCTTTTGTGTGGGTTTCCTGGCTTGGTCTCTAGGTTTATATGTCTTAATGCCCTTTCTGCTCTAAGTTCCTAGAAGGCATGTGGTATAATCTTAAACATGGTTAATGATTCATACAACACAATAACAAAAAAAATAACCCAGTCAAAAAATGGACAGAAGGGTTTCCCCGGTGGCTCAGTGGTAAAGAATCCACCTGCCAATGCAGGAGACATGGGTCCAATCCCTGGTGCAGGAAGATACCACATATCATGGAGCAACTAAGCCTGTGTGCCGCAACTATTGAGCCTGTACTCTAGAGCCTGGGAACTGCAAGTACAGAGCCCTTGCACTTCAGCTAATGAAGCCCATATGCACTAGAGCCCATGGTCTGCAACAAGAGAAATCACCAGAATGAGATGCCTGTGCATGACAAAGAGACAGTAGACCCTGCTCACCACAAGTAGAGAAAAGTCCATGCAGCAACAAAGACCCAGCAGAGCCAAAATTAATAACTAAATACAATTTTTTTTAATGGGAAGAAGATCTGAATAGACATTTCTCCAAAGAAGACATACAGATGGCCAACAGGCTTATGAAAAGATGCTCAAAATCACTAATTATTAGAGAAATGCAAATCTCAACTACAATGAGGTATCACCTCACATTGGTCAGAATGGATATCATCAAAAAGCCTACAAATAATAAATGTTGGAGAGGATGTGGAGAAAAGGGAACCCTCCGACACTGTTGGTAGGAATGTAGATTGATGTAGCCACTGTGGAAAACAGAATAGAGGTTCCTTTAAAAATTATAAATAGAGTTGACATCTGATCTAGCAGTTCCACTCCTGGGCATACATCCAGAGAAAGATCAATTTGAAAAGATACATGTGCCCCAGTGTTTACAGCAGTACTATTTACAATAGACAAGGAAGCACCCTAAACGTCCATCAACAGATAAATGGAAAAAGAAGATAAAGAAGATGTGCTATGTCATATATATAATAGAATACTACTCAGCCAGAAAAAAGAATGAAATAATGCCATTTGAAGCACTGGCATTAAAGTGGGCCTAAAGATGATCAAATTAAGTGAAGTAAGTCAGAAAGAGAAGGACAAATACTATACACTATCACTCATATTCATACCTGGAATCTGAAATATGATACAAATGAACTTGTTCACAAAACAGACTCACAGAAAACAAACCGAAAGGGAAAGGGGGTTGGGGAAGATAAATTAGGAGTTTGGAATTAGCAGATACTAACCACTATATATAAAATAGATAAATAACAAGGTCCTTCTGTATAGCATGAGGAACTAGATTCAATATCCTATAATAAACCATGTTGGAAAAGAATATGAAAAATATATATATAATACCTATATATATGTGTGTTGTGTATAATTGAATCACTTTGCTATATACCAGATATAAATAAACATAGTTAATGACAAGTCATCTTTAACTGAATTAATGAAACCTTAGAGTACTGTGCATTTTCTATTTGGAGACCAGTAGGAGTTATTACTGTGTGAGAAATGCATGGATTAATTTTATACTTTAGGCCAAAGCAGATCTGACCTAACTATCCCTAACTCAGTCAGTTAGAGACACAACGGCTGCCCCTGCTTGCTACCCATATACCCATATTTAGAAACAAACCTTGACATTCAGGTCTCTCATGAGAACATGATTTGTTACTGTAACCAACACCAAACTTCTAATGTTATGAATTAGAAAAGAACATTCAATGGCACTGAAGTAATTTTATAATGTTTAGCAATAGTGACCATGATGGGAGACCTAGTGTCCAGGCAATAGCCTCCCTATTCAGAGGCAGAAAATGAGAATAAATAGGAAAATATTGGTTAAATAACTAAGGGTAATAGAATCTTGGAATAAAATATCCAGCTGTCAGTAGAATACAATTAGACCCATAAGTGAATTTCTTCAAGGCTACTCGCTCTTTGAGATTAGATTGCAGCTACATCAAAGTCTCGTTTTTCATGGCTTACTCCCTGGGCCCTCCCCATCAGAAAGGAAATTAAGGTCAAATGGCTTTTTCACTAAACAATTTATCTCCCGTCTCTAGGCTGTTCATTTAATAAGAATTCATTGAATGCTAAATATAGAAGTAATACAATCACTGCTAGTCACCTGAGGTAGTGTGTCTCCAAAGACGCCCCTCCAACCATGCTTCCTGGTGTTAACTCCCTTGTGTAGTTCCTCCTTTTTAAGCAGGGCTCTCACTTTCAAGATGAGGACTCCCTTCGAATCACAGAATGTGGCTGAAGTGATGCAGCATGATTGCTAAGACTGTATTGTAAGAAGCCACGCAGCTTCCACCTTGATCGCACTTTTTAAATTTATTTATTTTTAATTGGAGGATAATTTCTTTATACCACCTTGATCTCTTTGCAGTACTTCTTCTGGAAGAAGCTAGCCATCAGGGAAGAAGCTGAAACACCCCGAGACTGCCATGCCTTGGGAAACCCAATGCAGCAATGTTAAGAAGCCACAGGAGAGAGAGGGAGAGGGGCCCAGACAGCCTTATGTGTTCCAGCTGTCTCATATGAGGAGTCAGACGTGCGAGACAAGAAGTCATCTTGGACATCCAGTGCATGCTTCGGTAAGTCTAGTTTCTTCAGAAAAATCTAGTTTCTTTCACCTTCTGACTACAATTGCAAGAGAGACCTCAAGCAAGAACACCCTAACTAACACAACACACCAAAAATACATGAGAGAGAAAAATAAATTGTTGCTGTTAGCCTCTGAATCTTGGATTGGTTTGTTACATAGCAATAGATAATGAAACCAGTCCCAAAGAAATATTTTGTATTTATTAAAAAGCAAAGGCCTTGCCTTTGGAGAACTTAGATTATAGATGAAGCAGCAACACATCAAAGAAAGCAACATAAATACCCTGCAACATAACTCTTTCAATGTCCTCCAACTGGGGAACAGCTTTAGGAGGCCTGAATGTGGATTTCTAAAGGAAGAAAGTGGCAGCAGTCTTGCAAAGGAGAGTAGCCAAACTAATCCTGGCAACCACTGAGGGGACAGCTGTCACATTTACAAAAAGAGTGAAGGCAAAGCCTGGAAGCACTGAGGAAACGTGCAGCAGAAAAGTGAGCAGAGAAAAGTGGCAAAACACATTGTGTAAAACTGTTCAAATGTTCACACTAAAAATGTAACCAAGAGAGAAATACAAATTAAAGCATGACACTGTTTTTCAACTATCAGAATGACAAACATCTTTTTTAAATGAAAAAATATTCATGCTTTCAGAATTCAGTGAAACCCATGTGCCTCTTTGGCAGGAAAGTGAAAGTGAAAGTCACTCAGTCATGTCCAACTCTTTCGGACCCCATGGACGATATAGGCCATGGAATTCTCCAGGCCAGAATACTGGAGTGGGTATCCGTTCCCTTCTCCAGAGGATCTTCCCAACTCAGGGCTCAAACCCAGGTCTCTCACATTGCAGGTGGATTCCTTACCAGCTGAGCCACCAGGGAAGCCTAGGAATACTGGAGCGGGCAGCCCATCCCTTCTCCAGGGGATCTTCCCAAACTGGGGTCTTCTGCATTACAGGTGGATTCTTTACCAGCTGAGCTACTAGGAAAGCCATATGCCATAAATATACATGTACTTTTGGCAGGAGTATACTGTAAATGCATCTGATCTTTCTTCAGGGCAGTAGGTAGCAAAGTCTTTAAAATAATCACATCTTGGCAAATAATCACATCTTGGCACTGTTATTGAATTTCTATAAATTTAACCAGAGAAAATTATCTGTCATTTATTTTTTTTAAATTTGTGTAAGGTTTTTAAAAATAGATTTACTTTTAGTATGTGTGTGTTAGTCACTCAGTTATGTCCAACTCTTTGTGATCCTTCGTGACCTGGTGGACTATAGCCCACCAGGTGCCTCTGTCCATGGAATTCTCCAGGCAAGAAAACTGGAGTGGGTTGCCATTTCCTTCTCCTTACGCATGATAGCATGAGTTAAATGCTGTTGCAGAACCATGTTGTAGAACAGCCAGATATTAACCTAAAGTCCTTCCATGTAGCTAAAAATCATGCAAATGTTAAAAATTGTTTTTGTAAATGCTGTTTCTTGAAATCACAGTGGAGATTTAAGTGGGAAAAAAGAGAAAAGACCTTATGTAGTATATAATCTCTACACATTTACAAACGTATACAAGGAAAAAAAGAAGGAAATATATCAAAATACAGTGGCTGTCTGGACTGGTGGAATTATCAGTGACTCATTCATTTTCTTTCTTTTCTGTGTTTTCCAAATCTTCTGTGATAAGTATGCATTTTTTCATAAGTTGTCAGAAAAGTCACATTATATATGAGGAAGAAAATACAAGTAATCAGAGAGCTGAGGTTGATTGATGTGCATGAAGGTAGAGTTAGAGTGACAGCAGAGATGAAGGGAAGTTCTGTTTAGATATGAAGTGTAGGAAACTATAGGAATGTGAAGATGAGAATGGACAAAGGATGGACCGGAGAGATTCTAATTGCTTGAATAAGGACAGCATAAGAGGCAACCAATACTGGATGAAGGTAATTCTAACTGCTAGGAGGAAGCTTGCACAGAGAGGACAGAAGGAGAGTATGGAGTAAGATTTCTACAGTATTCCTGGCAGCTAAGTCAACATGCACAGGCGTGCACACTCATGATTTATGTTTCTTTCAGCCTGTTAGCACTTTGATTTTTACTAAAGTGTGTCTGCTCCTGTCATACATCCTGAGTAATTCAACATCTATGCTATCAACAAATGAGGTTTTGGCATCTCCCAGTTAAGTGTCTGGGTAGAAAGAGGAAGACAGGAGAGAAGCAAAATATTAGTTCAGTTCAGTTGTTCAGTTGTGTCCAACTCTTTGCAACCCCAAGGACTGCAGAACACCAGGCTTCCCTGTCCATCACCAAATCCCTGGAGCTTACTCAAACTCATGTCCATCATGTCAGTGATGCCATCCCACCATCTCATCCTCTGTCAATCCCTTCTCCTCCTTCCTTCAATCTTTCCCAGTATCAGGGTCTTTTCCAGTAAGTCAGCCTTTCACATCAAATGTCCAAAATATTCGAGCTTCAGCTTCAGCAATTGTCCTTCCAATGAATATTCAGGACTTATTTCCTTTAGGATTGACTGGTTGGATATCCTTGCTGTCCAAGAGACTCTCAGGAGTCTTCTCCAACACCACAGTTCAAAAGCATCAATTCTTCAATTCTTCAGTGCTCAACTTTCTTTGTGGTCCAACTGTCACATCCATATGACTACTAGAAAAACCATAGCTTTGACTAGATGAACCTTTGTTGGCAAAGCAATGTCTCTGCTTTTTAATATGCTGTCTAGGTTGGTCACAGCTTATCTTCCAAGGAGCAAGCATCTTTTAATTTCATGGCTGCAGTCACCATCTGCGGTGATTTTGAAGCCCCCAGAAATAAAGTCTGTCACTGTTTCTATTGTTTCCTTATCTATTTGCCATGAAGTGATGGGACCAGATGCCATGATCTTAGTTTTATGGATGTTGAGTTTTAAGCCAACTTTTTCACTCTCCTCTTTCACTTTCATCAAGACGCTCTTTAGTTCCTCTTCACTTTCTGCCATAAAGGTGGTGTCATCTGTGTATCTGAGGTTATTAATATTTCTCCCAGCAATCTTGATTCCAGCTTGTGCTTCATCCAGTCCAGCATTTTGCATGATGTACTCTGCATATAAGATAAATAAGCAGGGAGACAGTAGATACAGCCTTGACATACTCCTTTCCCAATTTGGAACCAGTCTGTTGTTCCATGTCCAGTTCTAACTGATGCTTCTTGACCTGCCTGCATACAGATTTCTCAGAAGGCAGATCAGGTGGTCTGGTATTCCCATCTCTTTAAGAATTTTCCACGGTTTATTGTGATCCACACAGTCAAAGGCTTTAGCATAGTCAATAAAGCAGAAGTAGAAGTTTTTCTGGAACTCTCTTGCTTTCGTGATGATCCAACAGATGTTGGCAAATTTGATCTCTGGTTCCTCTGCCATTTTTAAATCCAGCCTGAACATCTGGAAGTTCACGGTTCACGTATTGTTGAAGCCTGGCTTGGAGAATTTTGAGCACTACTTTGCTGGCATGTGGGCTTCCCCTGATGGCTCAGCTGGTAAAGAATCCACTTGCAATGTGGGAGACCTGGGTTCAGTCCCTGCATTGGGAAGATCCCCTGGAGAAGGGAACAGCTACCCACTCCAGTATTCTGGCCTGGAGAATTCTATGGACTGTATAGTCCATGGGGTCGCAAAGAGTCAGACCCTACTGAGCAACTTTCACTTTCACTTGCTAGCATGTGAGATGAGTACAGTTGTGCATTAGTTTGAACATTTTTTGGCATTGCCTTTCTTTGGGATTAGAATGAAACCTGACCTTTTCCAGTCCTGTGGCCACTGCTGAGTTTTCCAAATTTGCTGGCGTATTGAGTGCAGCACTTTTCACAGCTTCATCTTTTAGGATTTGAAATAGCTCAACTGGAATTCCATAGCCTCCAGCTTTGTTCATAGTGATGCTTCCTAAGGCCCACTTGACTTCACATTTCAGGATGTCTGGCTCTAGGTGAGTGATCACACCATCGTGATTATCTGGGTCATGAAGATCTTTTTTGTACAGTTCTTCTGTGTATTCTTGCCTCCTCTTCTTAATGTCTTCTGCTTCTGTTAGGTCCATAACATTTGTGTCCTTTATTGTGCCCATCTTTGCATGAAATATTCCTTGGTATCTCTAATTTTCTTGAAGAGATCTCTAGTCTTTCCCATCCTGTTGTTTTCCTCTATTTTTTTTCATTGATCCCTGAGGAAGGCTTTCTTATCTCTTCTTGTTATTCTTTGGAACTCTGCATTCAAGCAGGTATATCTTTCCTTTTCTTTGACTTTTGCTTCTCTTCTTTTCTCAGCGATTTGTAAGGCCTCCTCAGACAACCATTTTGCATTTTTGCATTTCTTTTTCTTGGGGATGGTCTTGATCACTGCCTCCTGTACAACGTCACGAACCTCCATCCATAGTTCTTCAGGCACTCTATCAGATCTAATCCCTTGAATCTGTCACTTCCACTGTATGATCATAAGGGATTTGATTTAGGTCATACCTGAATGGTCTAGTAGTTTTCCCCACTTTCTTCAATTTAAGTCTAAATTTGGCAATAAGTTGTTCATGATCTGAGCCACAGTCAGCTCCCAGTCTTGTTTTTACTGACTATATAGAGCTTCTCTATTTTTGGCTACAAAAAATATAAACAATCTGTATTGACCATCTGGTGATGTTCTTGTGTAGAGTCTTCTCTTGTTTTGTTGGAAGAGGGTGTTTGCTATGACCATTTCATTCTCTTAGCAAAACTCTATTAGTCTTTGCCCTGGTTCATTTTGTACTCTAAGGCCAAATTTGCCTGTTACTGCACGTATCTCTTGACTTCCTACTTTTGCATTCCAGTCCCCTATAATGGAAAGGACATCTTTTTTGGGTGTTAGTTCTAGAAGGTCTTGTAGGTCTTCATAGAACCATTCAACTGCAGCTTCTTCAGCATTACCGGTTGGGGCAGAGACTTGGATTACTGTGATATTGAATGGTTTGCCTTGGAAATGAACAGAGATCATTCTGTCATTTGTGAGATTGTATCCAAGTACTACATTTTGTACTTTTTTGTTGACTATGATGGGTACTCCATTTCTTCTAAGGGATTTTTGCTGACAGTAGTAGATACAATGATCATCTGAGTTAAATTCACCCATTCCAGTCCATTTTAGTTCACTGATTCCTAAAATGTTGATGTTCATTCTTGCCATCTCCTGTTTGACCACTTTCAATTTGCCTTGATTCATTGACCTACCATTCCAGGTTCCTATGCAATATTACTCTTTACAGCATTGGAGCTTGCTTCCATCACCAGTAACACCCACAACTGGGCATTGTTTTTGCTTTGGCTCTGTCTCTTCATTCTTTCTGGAATTAATTCTCCACTGTTCTCCAGTAGCATATTGGGCACCTACCGACCTGGGGAGTTCATCTTTCAGTTTCCTATCTTTCTGCATTTTCATACTGTTCATGGGGTTCTCAAGGCAAGAATACTGAAGTGGCTTGCCATTCCCTTCTTCAGTGGACCACATTTTGTCAGAACTCTCTGCCATGACCCGTCCATCTTGGGTGGCCCTACATGGCATGGCTCATAGTTTCATTGAGTTAGACAAGCCTGTGGTTCATGTGATCAGTTTGATTAGTTTTCTGTGATTGTGGTTTTCATTCTGTCTGCCCTATGATGGAGAAGGATAAGAGGTTTATGGAAGTTTCCTGATGGGAGAGACTGACTGAGGGGGAAACTGGACCTTCTTCTGATGGGCGGGGCCATGCTCAGTAAATCTTTAATTCAGTTTTCTGTGGTTGGGTGGGGCTGTGTTCCCTACCTGTCACTTGACCTGAGGCCAAACTAAGGTGGAGATAATGAAGATAATGGTGACCTCCTTCAAAAAGTCCTGTGCATGCACTGAAACACTCAATGCTCCCAACCATGCAGCAGGCCGCCACCAACCCACACCTCCACCAGAGACTCTCGGACAGTCATGGGAAAGTCTGTGCCAGTCTCTTGTGAGGTCACTGCTCCTTTCTCCTGGGTCCTGGTGCACACAAGTTTTTGTTTGTGCCTTCTAAGAGTCTGTTTCCCCAGTCCTGTGTAAGTTCTAGTGGCTCTATGGTGGGGTTAATGGCAACCTCCTCCAAGAGGGCTTATGCCATACCCAGGTCTGCTGCACCAGAGCCCCTGCCCCTGTGGCAGGCCACTGCTGACCCATACCTCTGCAGGAGACACTCAAACACTCAAAGGCAGGTCTGGCTCAGTCTCTATAGGTTCTTCTGGTGTGCACAAAGTTTTGTTTGAGCCCTCTGAGCATCTCTGGTGGCTATGGGCTTTGATTCTAAACCCAAGTTTGCCCCTCCTACCATCTTGTTGGGGCTTCTCCTTTGCCCTTTGATGTGGGGTATCTTTTTTTGGTGTTATCCAAAAACATTTTTTCAAAGACATCAAAAAAAGCAAGGTCAGAATTTTTACTTATCCCATGGCAAAAAGCTTTGGATTAGACAAACTCTGGATCAGATATCTAAGGCATCATTTTATCTTTTTTCACCTTTTATTTGGAAATAATTTCAAACCTACAAAAAATAATTGCAAGAATAGGGGAAAAAAGCAAACACTCCTATACCCAATACCCAGATTATCCTATTGTACTATAACATTTCACCCATTTATTTTGTCATTTGTTCTCTTTTTCTCTCCCTCTCATTTTCATATATATACAACATATATAATATATACATATAATTTTCATCATTTGAGAGTAAGTTGTATACATCACATAAATTTCCTAAAATTGGGATATTCTCCAATGCAACCACACCACAGTTGTCAACTTTAGTCATTTTAATCTTAATTTAATAATTTTATCTAATCTCTTTTTCATATTCCAACTTTGCCAGTTGACCTAATAATTTCCTTTGTAGCATTTTTCTCCTTTAATAAAGAATCAGGTCTTACATCTAGTTGTCATGTCTCTTTTGTCTCCTTTCATTTGGAACAAATTAATTCCACAGATTTTTCCAGTAGTCATGTATGGATGTGAGAATTGGACCATAAAGAAGGCTGAGTGCCAAAGAATTAATGTTTTCAAACTGTGATGCCAGAGAAGACTCTTGAGAGTCCCTTGGACTGCAAAGAGATCAAAGGTAATCAACCCTTGTTCAATCCCAAAGGACATTAACCTTGAATATTCATTGGAAGGACTGTTGCTGAAGCTGAAGCTCCAATACTTTGGACACCTGATGTGAAAGGCTGACTTACTGGAAAAGACCCTGATACTGGGGAAGATTGAAAGCCAAAAGAGAAGAGAGCGGCAGAGGATGAGATGGTCAGACAGCATTACCAACTCAGTGGACATGAATTTGAGCAAACTCTGGGAGATAGTGGAGCACAGAGGAGCTTGGTGAGCTGCAGTCTCCGGGATCGCTATGAATTGGACACAACTTAGCCTCTGAGCAACAACAATAAAGAATCAACCTAAGATCAGGTATTATATCTAGTTGTCAAGTACATCTAGTTGTCAGGTCTCTTTTGTCTCCTTTAATTTGGAACAAAGTAATACCACAGGGGGTTAAAATCCCCCCAAAAAGGAACTATTTTAATTCAGACACCAATTTCATTTAAATTACATATTTCCTAAATTACTTTCACCAAGGAATCCCTGCCAATCCACAAGCCCCAGATTCACTTTCAATGGCACTCATCCATCTGATCCTTCTTTCCAGGTAACTGAAGTCTGAATGATAGGTATAGTTATATCCTCATGAAGCATTTCCTTTTTTTAGCCCTAAAAGGACTCATGGTTGCAAATTTCGTCCTAAATGAGTATGAACTGGTAGACATTTATTTTAAGAGATCATGTGTTTCAATGCCTGACTGGCAAATATAGTACAGACTCTTTTGTGGTGGTCAATTACCAAATCACTCCATCGCCTTGACATGCTTTCTCAATCCCCTCCTCCACCCGTCTCCTTCTGAAGTACCATGACCTTTGACAGCCAGTCTGACTGAGAGAGCCCATTCCTCTTGAAGGTCTCTGATAAATGTTAAGAGCAGAGATGGCTGTGGTTGATAGGCACAAGCTCAACAAAGGCTCCAGATGAGAACTTCTGACGGCTGTAGTTTCCATCTGAGCCTAGAAGACAGGTATTAATCCATACAAACACTGCAGTCAAACCATATGGGTGCGGGAAACTTGACTACTAGCCTGCAATCACAGGCACACGGCAAACTGAAAAACTACACCTCTCCCCAGGTCACGGTTTATTTGCATGCACTCCCAGCCAAATCAATATCGCCATCTTAATCAAGAGGGAATTACAGGCTTCAGCAGAGAGGTAACACTGTTAGTAATTACATCCAAGCCATTTTCAGACACATTGCATGCTGAGCTGAAAGGTTTAAACAGATATGAGAAGAAAAAGAAAAAAAAAGAGAGAGAGAGAGAGAGCAAGAGCTGAGGGCTGTTTGTGCCGAGTGGCGTCATTGTGTTCACGTCTGAACCTTAGAATAAAAGTGCTGGCCGGTGATCTAAGGGTCAGGGAAAGAAAACATCAGTGGCACTCTAATGTGCACACCATGAGTGGAGGGGGTTGTAATCTTAAGTGAAACTATCCAGACTCTTTTTTTTTTTTTTTTCGGTTAATCAATATACATCACCTCTTGCATCTTTTAGGGGGAAAATTCTTAGTACATTTACCATGTGAGACATAGTGGGTTTGCAGCTTGGCAGAGATACAATTTGGAAAGAGGAGCACTCTAGCTGGCTGTCAACAGGTCATGGAAGCCCAGGGCACTGCACCCAACTCAGGCCTCTTAGCAGAAAATAGAAATTAGGAAAAGCAGGGTCCGAGGGAGAATAGATCAAATGATATTCATTTGTGCTCACATTTTGTAAATTCTTTTCATCCTTTTTTTTCTGCTTCCTAATTTGTATTCCAGTATTTGAGAAAGAGAATCTGCTTCAATTAAGAAAGTATGAAATGGTGTTCATGAATGAGGAAAAGTTATTTTCTCAGTTTCCAGGGCAGGTAGCAACAAAGCAAGAAAGGTACAGTGGGAGAGACATTGCATTAGTTTAAGAAGAAAAATGATTTATAATTAACTCTGAGCCGGTAGCTTGAGCCATGTTGGCCTCAGCCAGAAGGGGCTTTGTTTATATGCAAATGTCTTTTCCAAAGCACTAGAAAACACTTCCTTTCCTAGAGGAAGTAAACATCTTCTTGGTATTTTTTTCTGTTCTATTCATTTGCTTCATTTTTTTCCCCCTCTTTTTCCCTTAATATTGCTAAAGAAAATGTCAACTTTAGTTCTTACTAAGAATGATCACAGATTCCATGTTAATCTATTTCCCCTGGTCAAATATTGCCCCAGATCTATGGTTTTACCATCATAGCTCTTTTGCAGTGGTGCCTTATTAACAAAGTCAACCAGGGCAACAATAGAATGGCGATGCTGGAATCCTCAGGGCTGGCTTGGTCGGCAGCAGCAGGGAGGCAGAGGAGATTCTGTCTCTGTCCCTGCTCCTGGACACGTCTGTAAGGCCAGAGCCCAGCCGAGATGGTCACAGAGCTACCCTCTCTGGTTGGTGCATCCTGGGTGTGGTAGGGGTGTGTCCAGGGCCCCCTTGGCAGACGGTTATCTGGAAAAATGAGGATGCCCTCTGCCAATCACCACCCACTCTATGAAACTGAGCCTTAGCTCTCCTAGCCTACACAGAGGAAGCTGAATTAAGGGGCTCTAATTTCTGAGGCACACCCATATGCATTTTGTATTACTTCTTGTCTTTATCAATTTCTGTCAATCGAAGACACTACTGGAATGTGGCCAACCAAACTCCTTCTCCATAGGATCCTGTTATTCTCCATCTGGTATTCATTGGCCTTTCCCTCTGAGGAACGTCCCCCCGCAACCCCGCATCAGCCACTACCTATAATATCCAGTCAGCAAACACTGCCAATTTCTGCTCTGTCTTGTCCTTGTATTCCAAATATACCTGTTCGTTACCTGCCCATTCACCTAACTACTGAAAGAACTGCTTATCTGGACTCTAGCATCTGGCCATTAGCCTTCAGCACAGCAATCATGCTGGCCCCAGAGAGAGAAGGGGAGAGACGGAATCACCCGCCCCCACCATGACCCCAAACCCTCAGTGGTGTGTTGGTCCACTCAAGCAGCTATAACAAAATACCACAGACTTGGTGTCTTATACAACAGAAATTGATTTTCTCATAGTTCTGGAGACTAGAAACCCAAGATCGAGGGGTGGGCAGGTTTGGTTTCTTCTGAGGCCTCTCTCCTTGGCTGGCAGACAGCCATCTTCCCCCCATGTTCTCACCATGGTTGCTCCTCTGTGTGCGCACAGCTTGTAAGGACACCAGTCATATTGGTATAAGGCCCACTGAAATGGCCCTATTTTCACTTAATTACCTCTTTAAAAAGACTCTATCTCCAAACACACTCCTTCTGAGGTACAAGGGATTAGGGCTTCAACATAAGAATTTGGGGGATAACCAATTCAGTCCATAACACTGCTTGACCAATAGAATATGGTGGAAGCAATGCTGTGTCCATTTCCAGGCCCAAGCATTAAGAAACTGGGAGCCTCCACTTCCTGTTTCTGTGACACTTGCCCTGGGAACCCAATAGTCACTCTGGGAAGAAGCCCAGACCACTCAGGGAGGCCATGTAACTATATCAGCCAAACACCACACTTCTGTAGGCTGCTGGTTTTTTCTGTAGTTTGTTTGCTCTAGCAGTTCCTAATACTTTGCCTGCTAACATCCTGCTTGTTCATACCTTCATGACTTTGCAAATGCTGCCTCAACCCAAACATCCCAACTGCTTAGTTTTCCTCAGAGTAGGAACTGGTTAACTTTTATTGAATAAATGACCAGGGGACCAGAAAATCAAAGACTTAACTATACTGAGGTCACTTCCTGTCTTCCTTGATCTTCCTTGGAATCCTTATCATAACTCCCCTTTCACTAAGGTCAGACCTGACTCTGACCTTGCCACTTGCAATACAGTGGGTGTTGACAAGTTAGATACCTCTTAGTCTCCAGCTTTTGCCATATGGAGGATTTGGAATGACCTCTTTCCTGTTTCTCTGGATTGCCTTTTTATTCTCTTCTTTTATCTTTCTTCTGGCAATTCTGTTGTTTATCCATTCTTATCTTTAATGGCTTTCAATTACTCAAGGAAACGTGTCAAGCCCCAGAGCTGACCTGGCACTGTGCTCTGCACTACAGATGATGCAGAGATGGACAAGAACACATCATCCCCACACCTCCCAGTACATGGGAATCTCTCACGTTTAATAATAAAACCAACTTGCAAACCCAGATGATCTGTGGATATGCGAGTCTATTACAGTCCCGATCCAAGCCTTTATTTTTCACAAGTAGTCAGTCAAAAGGAAAACTTTTCACAGTGGTAAAGTCTTGGCTGCCTGGCTTTTCCTTCATCCCAACTGCTTGATGGCATTTAACTTGTTTCTTTGCCCTTAGATTCAAAAAAGAAAAAAAATTAATATTGCAACTTAAGCGGTAGCTAAATGTGTCCTAAATATTTCCCCTAGCTCTGGTCTCTCCACAACTGCAGTTCATCCCTCACAACACTGAGAGATTAATTTTTTTTTAATGCCATCTAAAAGCAGTCAACAGATGCTGTCCACACACCAGAAAAAGCTCCAACGCCACAGCCTAGAACTCAGATGGATCTGAGGCCTGGCCCCAGCCTGTTGTCCCAAGTCCTCTATTGTAACACCCTATGTGAACCCTGGCTCCAAACAAACATTCCCTCGTTGTCCTTCAGAATGCTGGACATCCCCAGGACCTAGCCTGATGCTCAGCCAATGTCTGACAGTCACACTGCCTTGTGTGTGTGTCAGGTGGTTGCTCTGGTTACCGATTAGACACAACCCAAGCGACAGTCAACACCTCACTTTGGTTACTGACCTTGACTTTCCTTCTGACCCTGTATAATGTGTAAAACTTAGCAGGGTTTACTGATCACTCTAATTAAACAATTGATTAGCAGTTATACCCTAGCAGTTATATACCACCTCTGTGGTATATAAATACCACCTAAAGAGATGTAAATTTCTATTTATAAGACAAATCATGTTTACTTTTAAACCATGAAACTCAATATCCCTGGGACGGTACCAAAACAGTATCTGAGGAATGGGCTAAAGTCACCAAAAAAGAAATCAAAATTATTTTGTTTTCTTTATCCCACAGGACCCTGGAGTTAGCATCTGTGCTGAAACAATGTGAAAGTAGCAGGTCAACAAGTGTCTGACTTTAAATATTTCAAAGCTAAATTAAAAAACAAGTCAGTTGCGTATAATTGAGAAAGCATTCAGCTCAGGGGAGCTGAGCTCACGTCTCCCTTCATCTGTACAGAATGACTGCATTCTAGAGATGCTAGGCCGAATGCCAGTGAAGGGCAAAAGGTGTAAACTTTAAGCAAATAGAGCCAGGTTGTCTAATATATATGCAATTAATGTAAGGATTAAGAGATAATAAGATCCCTGGATTCTGGTTAGATTTTAAGTGGTGCTTCACAAGATTATTAAGTCAGAAAAACCTGACCAAGAATAGGCAAGTTGAGGCAAAGCTTTCCAAATCATTTTTCAAAAGCTAAATGGAGTGTTTTATAGTTGCTGGTGACCCAAAAAATACAGACAACACATTATGAATTTTACATAAATGTCACTGTCCGGACACACTAAAGTGTTTCTACTAAAGACTCCCCATCTTACAGCTGATTAAGAGTGAGGTCGGGAAGCATTAAGTGGCTGACTCACAGTAATGTAGACATTCTAAACTAAAGGGCAATAGCTTTCCACTGCACCCACTGTCCCTAATTTACAAAGGATGCTAAGTCACTTCAGTCATGTCCTACCCTTACAACCCTATGTACTATAGCCTGCCAGGCTCCACTGCCTGTGGGATTCTCCAAGCAAGAATACTGCAGGGAGTTGCCATGCCCTCTTCCAGGGGATCTTCCCAAAACAGGGATTGAAAAATCACATCTCTTAAGTCTCCTACATTGACAAGTGGGTTCTTTACCAGTAGTGCCACCTGGGAAACCCAATTTACAAAGGATAGAATTTATAAAGAGGAAGGGTCCAAAGATAAAGTGTCAGTATTAAGTGACTTAAATGGACAACACTAAAATGTTTTGTCCTACATTAATGGTCACAAAAAATTGGACTTCTTAAGTTGACCTCCTGGACCAAAAACGGCAACCTGGATTCTCCTCGTGAGCTAAACTGATCAATTGTCTGAAGGCCATTTTGGAGAAAGGTTCCAAAGCTACGTCTGGATCTGGTAGGAAAAAAGCAATGCAATGGACTAGTGATGTCTGCCATGGGCAAAGAGAGGTGTGTGTTAATAGTACACACATCACATATTTACCATTTCAATTAGAGGCTTAGATGTTGAGCTTATTGTGTATTTTCCCTGACTCTGACTGGTATTTGGATTCAGTCTTCCTGATGCCAAAGTAGTTGCTTACACAGGTCACCCACCTCAGGGAGGACTGACAGGGAGCTGTGAATACCTGGCTTTAAGGAGAACCAACCCACTGGAAGGCTGAATCAATGGGTCTGAATTATTTGCTTTACAGTATATCTCAGAGAAAACATACAGAATATGAAGATTCCAAATTCTCTTAAAGAAAGGCACACTGTTCATCTTGTTGGTGATTGGTAACTTACAGTGAAAGGAGTGAGCACACTATTTATAAACTGCCATATCTGAGATAATATCACATTTTTAAATCTTAACTTATATCTTTATCCCATTATTTACCTCCTTTCCTTCTGATAACTCTCTCCCCCATTTCTGTGTCAAACTGAAAATCTATTTTCAGTGGAGGGACTTGGTAAGACAATAAAACTGAAATCATCTGCCACACATTTGGACACATTTTGCTTACCTATTTTGTTGAATATTCATGTTATGTCTACTGTCTTTCTATTATGAATATTGCTACTATGAACATTTGTGTACACATTTTTCTGTAAATATATGCTTTTATTTCTCTTAATGAAGCAATTCCTCTCTTGCATCTCTTCCTTTTATAAGGGAATTCAAAGATCCACCAATATGCTTCCCCCTTGTTTCACTGGTCACAGTTTAGTGACATGGTCACCTCTGTCTGTGAAACTGGAAAAAGGATGTTTCTGGTTTATTCTATCATGAGAATTGAGAAAGGAAAGAGGGAGCTAGGAATGACTATTGGGTTATTCAGCTATCAATGTTCTTCTAGTGGGCATGTGCCTACTGAATATCTCCGTGTGTCAGAGGCACCTCAAAATCATCAAGTCCAGTTCTCAACTCATCATCTCCTTCTTCCCACCAAACCTGGTCCTTCTCTACCATAGCCTGGCTTCCTGATCTCCTTTATTTCCCTCACCCCTGGACCTAATCAATGTCCAAGTCTTATTTTACATCCTAAGCACCTTCCGAATCTGTTCACTTCCTTCTATCTCCTACACACTGTTTCAGGAAACTTCATCTCTTCTCTGCACTGGCACGATTGCCTGCAGTCTCTTCTCCCTCCAGACCATTCTCTGTAGCCTAAGCTTCAAGTGCAAATTAGTTCATGTTTCAGTGAAACTTAAAATCCATTGAAGGCTTCTCATTATCATAGCAATGATAAAGACTAATCTCCATCAAACCCCTTCCTGATCTCTCCTGCTCCAGGCTTTTGCACAAGTTGCTCTTTCTGGCTTACATGTTTACCCCTATTCCTTCATCTAATGTTAATTCCTACTCATCTTTCAAAGTTCAGCTCAGACATCCTTCACTCTAAAAATCTTCCCTGCTTCTTCAGACCAGGGCAAGTCCTCTGTTAAATGCTCTTACAAGTATTTTGCCTTCACCCAGTTAACACATCCACTTAGCTCAATATGTGATTATGTGTTTAACATCTGTCTCTCTAGCAAGGAAGTAAGTTCCACAGGTCAGGAAGCATAACCTTGCTTTATGCTCCTTCTCCCATGCCTAGCATGATATGTCACACATGGGATGCACTCAGATAGTTACCGAAAATATATAAGAATAAATGAATTAGAAAAGAGATGGAAAGTATTCAGAGCCAATTACTACTACAAAGAAAGGCACTGAAGCAACTCTGCAGCTGGGAACCAAAGGGAGGAAGGGAAGTTTAGAGAGATCTGATTTCCTCCATGAAGTACAATACTGTCTTCCTTGCAAACAAAATCTTCAGGCAGTAGCAGCCTTCAGGTGCCTGATTGCTAAAGCTTTCAACAGTATTTGCTCAGATATTATTTTCTGATCCCTTCTTGTCTCAGGTTCAAGTCTGTTGAAGGCTAGGATTATTTCTGATAAAGTACCTAAAGAGTAATAACATGTCACTTGGTTCAAGATTTATTTATATCTAATAAATACTTTGAGTTTAATCTTTAATCAAACCCTAATATTACCAAATTGAAGCACCAGCAGCTTCAGGTCTCCAAAACCACTGTAAGGAGAGAGTGCCTTGAGGGCAGGGACAGTATAATATAACGTTCCCTTTGCCTGACACATAGAGGACCTGTAAATGCCCATGGCTTTTGGACCTCCTATGGGTCCCTCGACAGGTGCCCAATGAACAGCATGTCTCACCAGTTCCGCTCTCATCTTACGTCTTACCACTCTCATGAAATCTCCACTTGACAAGAGAGAAAGGACTCCACACCCATGTCTGACGGAGTGACCTGCTCTAGAAGAGCTCTTGCTTAAAAGTCAGATGCAGTGCCTCGAGATCACCTCAAAAGAGATCACAACATTCCTTCCAAAGTTAAGGACACAAAAGAAGGAGCTTTGGAGCTCAAGCCCACTCTCTTCAAAGTAACGAAAAAGGTGATTTTCCCTCAGTTGTTTGGAGCATACCTGGTGATTTCTTTTTCCTCAGCACAGTATGTAATTGCATAATTCAGTCCAGTTTTATTGTCCTTAAATCCTAATACTCCAGCTTTCTCTTTGATCTAATGATCTCAGGGAAAAGAGCATTAGTGCTGAAAATGTACCAGCCTGTCTGAAAAGTCCTATTCTGAGTCTGCTCTGCTGCTCGGCTGCAAATCATAAAGCAGGGCACCATTTCAATCTGGGTATCCCCATCACACCTACTTAACACTGAGTGCATCAATCACCCTGCCAAGCAGGAATATGTTCACCGTGCTGTCTGTCTCAGGAATCTGCACCAGGCGACACCAAACAGCTCCCCACAAATGCTCACTGAAGAATGTCAAGAGCAGCAGAAACCTTTCCAAGAGAAGCCTGGCAGCTTCTGAATCAAATTTCAAACAAAAAAAAATCTGCAAAGACAGCAATATTATAAAGGATCTTTATTCCTTGACCTTTGTCCTATAGTTTTTGGGTTTCAAAAAATAGATTAGGGCTTCCCTGGCGGCTCAGTGGTAAAGAATCTGATTGCCAGTGCAGGAGACCTGGGTTCGATCCCTGATCCAGGAAGATCCTACAAGCCTCGGAACAACTAAGCCCATGTGTCACAACTACTGAGCCTGAGCTCTGGAAGCTGGGAACCACAGCTATTAGCCCATGTGTCTCAACTACTGAAATCCAAGCATCCTAGCGCCCATGCCCCACAACAAGAGAAACCACTGTAACGAGAAGCCCGTGAACAGAAACTAGAGAGTAGCCCCCACTCACCGCAACTAGAGAAAAGCCCACACAGCAACAAAGACCCAGCCCAGCCAAAAATAAGTAAATAAAATTACTTTTAAAATATATATATTG
The DNA here is from genome assembly GCF_023699985.2 of Odocoileus virginianus. NCBI lineage: Eukaryota > Metazoa > Chordata > Mammalia > Artiodactyla > Cervidae > Odocoileus > Odocoileus virginianus. Next base: position 58,691,116 of record NC_069679.1, on the reverse strand, counting down.
AAATTTTACTCATGCAATCCATTCCACCCAGGAATTTAAATCACTTGGCACAGAATAAAATGTCTAACCATTCTTTATATTATTTTACAAACAACTTTAAAAATAGAGGAACTTTTATGAGAGTGGGGATTACATGCTCTACAAACAAGGATTAATCTAACGGTTTGGGATACAAATACACACATTCAGTTCAGTTCAGTCGCTCAGTTGTGTCCGACTCTTTGCGACCCCATGAATCACAGCACGCCAGGCCTCCCTGTCCATCACCAACTCCTGGAGTTCACTCAAACTCATGCCCATCGAGTCGGTGATACCATCCAACCATCTCATCCTCTGTCATCCCCTTCTTCTCCTGCTCCCAATCCCTCCCAGCATCAGGGTCTTTTCCAATAAGTCAACTCTTCGCAGAGGTGGCCAAAGTGTTGGAGTTTCAGCTTCAGCATGAGTCCTTCCAATGAACACCCAGGACTGACTTCCTTTAGGATGGACTGGTTGGATCTCCTTGCAGTCCAAGGGACTCTCAAGAGTCTTCTCCAACACCACAGTTCAAAAGCATCAATTTTTCGACACTCAGCTTTCCTCACAGTCCAACTCTCACATCCATACATGACCACTGGAAAAACCATAGCCTTGACCAGACGGACCCTTGTTTGGCAAAGTAATGTCTCTGCTTTTTAATGTGCTATATAGGTTGGTCATTGTTTCCCCATCTATTTGCCATGAAGTGATGGGACCAGATGCCATGATCTTAGTTTTCTGAATGCTGAGCCTTACGCCAACTTTTTCACTCTCCTCTTTCACTTTCATCAAGAGGCTTTTTAGTTCCTCTTCACTTTCTGCCATAAGGGTGGTGCCATCTGCATATCTGAGGTTATTGATATTTGTCCCAGCAATCTTGATTCCAGCTCGTGCTTCTTCCAGCCCACGTTACATGTGTGTGCGCACACTACTGTGTATAAAACAGATACTAATGAGAACCTACTGTGCAGCACAGGGAACTCAACTCTGCTCTGTGGTGACCTAAATGGGGAGGGAACCCAAAAAAGAGGCGATATATGTACACATAGAGCTGATTCCCTTTGCCGTACAGCAAGAGCTAACACAACCTTGTAAAGCAACTACACTCCAATAAAAAGTTTAAAAAATAATCACTCACACCAGTAATTCCTAGAGATTGAGGCAGTGATTGCATGACTGCTGGTCTACCCAGGACCCAAACACCCTTTCTACGCTCTGTCCTAGAGTCACTCAGGCCCTTCAGGTATCTGGAAAGCAAGTCCAGTCCAGCACAGGTTCAGGCACTGTCCGAACCTGGGCGCTGCCGTGAGGCATGACTAATGAATCATGTCCCTAGTGCAGAGAAGCTGGGGGATGTTTCTAGTTCCCATAGGAACCACAGAGACTAAAGTGGCGGCGGTGGTTTAGGACTAGGTTGTCCACTCCCCATGTTTAAGGTCAATAAAGAGAGGTCTCCTGCCAAATCAGCCAGTACCCTTTGGATTCAGGCTCTTTTATTTTCTGACTCTGATGCATCTACCAGAGCCAGGCTGAGTCTGGTGAGGAGGCTTCATAGGTCATCTCACATATGTGAGGAGATAGAAATTCAGGCCACGGTCAACCAAGAAGATACAGGGCAGAGGAAGGGGAAGTGCCAGGAAAGCTATCCAAAGAAGAGAGGTGGAAGCAAGATGCCACAGCTGAGGCCTGAGTTCTAGCTGCCAGCCACAAATGCCAAAGAGAATTCCTCCTGGTAGTTCTTCAAGACAAGGTGATCTCTTCCTCCTCATCAGATCCCCTCCTCAAAGACCTGAGCCCTGGGTGTTACCCTCCTAGTGATCAGTTCTTTTAGTTCATGTAAATAGCCACACCCAAGTGAGCCAGCCGACTCTGGGAAGGCTGAGTGAGGTCAGGTCCCAGTACCTCAACCATCTCTCTCTCCATTTCACAATACCTACCCACCTACGCACACAACTCCAGTGGGGCCACACAAGCGATTCTGTCAAAGAATAAGGAAACAGTGCTTCAAAATGAGTTTCTGTCCTTGCTTGAATGTGAGGCAGCTGGCAACTTTCTCTTCCTGAAGGAAGAGGAAGAGGTAGGAACACAGAACTGTAATCTCTGGCCACAAGGTCCCCTGCTACAGCAAGCCCACCACACTCCACAGAGTGGCTCCCCAATCCCAGACCTTGTTGACAGGGTGCCACCCACTGAACATACCAGTGCTCCAGCGTGTCATCCCTTTGATGAAATTCATTGAGTCCTGAGCGATCCTCACCATTGCTTTGCAATCCATAAGGCTGAAACTGACCTCCACATTCTTTGGCAATTTAATGTAGCTCGCATCTCAAAAAATGAGAGTGAAGCACACTTCCATTCTATGCTTTGTATTTTTTCCATTTTTGAGAGGAAAGGTCCTCAACCATAGGACCTTAGCGATTCTTTTCCTGTGCAGTGAGTTCCTTTATTTAAAGAGAACTCCCTGCTCTCTGAGTCCTAGGGCTTTTTCCCTCTGGAGCAGCTGGGCAAATGCTGATGGTACGTATAACTTCAAGAAGCCAGAGAGCATTGTAACTACTTTTCTTGCATTACCCTTTGCTGTGGAAACTTCAGAATAAATTGCCACTTGTACAGTTTTGTATTTGAAGAATACAAAAAGAATTTGAATCAGAATTCTTATCCCCGCTGGCAGTTTTTCAAACATGAACGTTTAAAAAAGAAAATCAAAGACATACATATCTTTTTCAAACATCACTCTGTTTTCTCCTCCTAAGTCTATTTTTTGTTCTCTGTCCTTAAGACTATATGTTTCCTTTGGGCAGCCTCCTTTATGAAGCCTCTGATATGAAGTCTGCCCTTAGGCCACTTTACCAGCATGGAACTCACCCACCATTCCTTGCCTCAATTACTTTTCATACAGAATCGAAGATTCTTTATGCCAGTTTTTCTACTCCAGAGCTATCATACAGTGCCCCAGGATTTTTCTATTATGTAAAATAGAAACTAACTGGAAAACAACAATCATATCAAAATATTTTATTCCAGCAATGAGTGATTCTTGAAGTAACTGGTAATTGCTTATAAAATTTGATTCTGTACTCAGCTCAATTTACATGATCTCCCCCAAAACTGAAAACTAAAAGGGAGCAGTTTAACCCTTAACTTTCAAGTTACAGATCAACTTTAATCCAATTATTTTGGAATAATTCAACAAGAGAATACAATTACAAGAAAGCATATGTAATTGGAGGGGAATCAGTAGATTTTTTTGCTCAACCTAAAAGGAAAAGATTCATGATTATGATCTTATGTGATTATATGATTAAGTGATGATTACATGATTAATGATGGAGGGGAAGATGAGTCCAATAGCTTGGAATCCCTTCTGAATTGTTAGGCACATACAAATAAATAATGAAATCAACATGGTACTGTTGGTTCTTTTGCCAACAGAACAAACACCAACAAATATTAGTGGTATGTGAAACTGTTCAGTGATTTACTGAACCAATCCTTGCCTCTTTTTTTAAACTTTTTATTTTATATTGGAGTATAACAATGTTGTGTTAGTTTCAGGTGTAGTGCAAAGTGATTCACATACATGTTATACATATACATGTATCTATTCTTCTTTCAAATTGTTTTCCCATGTGGGTTTTTACGTAGTCTGAGCAGAGTTCCCTGTGCTACACAGCAGGCCACTGCTTCCTAGCTTAGTTATTTTACACATTCCAGTTTCATGCTAGTCAGTGTGTGCTACAGTGCCTCCGCATTCTACAAGGCACTATATGGCACGGTGGTTAAGGACTTGGGAGTTAGACTACCTGAGTTCAAATCCTAGCTCTGCTACTTACTGTGTGATCTGTGCCAGATGGACCCTGCATCTCTGCTCTGATGCTAGGTTGTGTAGATGACATCAACAGGCTTCAGTAAACTGGAACTTCTGATGAAGTCTGCCTAAGTCTACCACTGAAGACCCCTGGCTGGAGCCCAGAGGAATGGGAAAGGGGTTAGGGTGTCTATTCCCTTGGCTCCTTCTCTGCCAAGCTGCCATGGGCTAACAGTGCCTCTGCCCCCCGAGATCACTGCTCCTTGCAAGGGGCATACCTCGTTGCATACCTCTCTCCTCCAGAGTTTGGTTGACTGCTCACTCCCTTCATCTACTCAGACCTGGGTCAGTAACATCTTGCCTGCTCCTACTCCCATCAAGGCTTTCCCTACACTCGCATTTGTAATTCACTCATTTTGTAAGGAAACCCTCCCAAGTTAACTATTTTTATGCATCATTTATGATCTATTTGGATCCTAACTGATAAACAGTGTGACTCTAGATAAATCACAAAACCTCTCCATGCCTTCCTCTATAAAATGCAGAAAATAAGGATAACTTACTTCCTAGGCTTGTAAGGATTAAATGAGCTATTAATACATATGAAATACTTGGAACATTGTCTGGCACGTAGTAAGCATGACTAGTTTATTTTTACCACCACCACTTTCCTCACTGTCATCATTAGGCGACGCTAATGAACAAAGGTGACATGTCTTTGAGGAGGTAGCCATCTGTTTTCTAGCATGCTATGTTGTTTGTGGAGAGCTGTAACTTAAAGAAAGGGCACAGGGAAATCTGACAATACTACACAAAGTAGCTTAAGGGAAGTCCAGAGGTGATTTAACAACACCGGGCAGTTAAGATCGATAGTCATTACTAGGGATCCCAAAGGATTTCTATATTCAGTTGCTTGCTCTGCTTTTTCTCAAAGCCCTTTTGATGTATCTTATCCTAGATTCATAGACATTTAGTGCCAAGTAGGACTCTAACTAGAAACATAACCCCTCATTTAGCACTTTATTTAGAAAAGAAAACTGATTTAACCAAAATAAACCTTCAGGCCATTTAGATGCAGACTCTGTATAAGAAAAATAAGTGGGAAAAATATGGGGACCTTTCAGTCTTGCTCAAGGGACTCTCAGCTAACCATTTGGAGAGATTTATTTCTAACTGAAGTTTCCTAAATCCAAGAAAGAATATTATTGTATTCTCTCCCTAGAGAAGGGAAATGGATCTTAATAAAAGAAAAAAAAAGAAGAAAGAAAACAAAGAGAAAACGGAAGTCCCCGATCCATTCTGCAGACTGATTTATAATCTCCATTAGGTTCAGCAGAATATGAATTGCTACATGTCCAAAGCATTTGACCAGGACTTATATTCAATTCCAAGAGTGATAGTAAATGGCAGGGGGGTGGGAGACAGTTATACATCAAAAAAAGAGGGAAACTTACAGGATATTATGTGTGCCCAAGTCAAATTGTGAGAGTCTCATTCCCTTGAGAGAACGAAGGGCTAAATTCATCCTTTTAAAAATCAGAATCTTCGGGGGCAAAGAAACTAGATCTCAACCCTAAATATTTCATTTCATCTCTCTGAGCCTCTATTTCCTGTAAAATGAGAGGGCTGAACCAGATGGTCCCTGTGATTCCTTCTAGTTCTTTATTTCTAAAATTCAGTGAATTTTAAATTGGATATTACATATTTCAAAGAGCTCCCCTTCCCAGCCTCAGATTCTATTACAAAGAAATAGATGAAGGCTACACCTCACTTGTGACAGGATCAAAGTTGCTTTTTTATTTCCTTCCTTCTTTTTTGTTTTTGTTTTAAACATCTCTGAGTGCATTTCTGATCCTTGAGTCCAAAAATTCATTTAAAACTCATCCAGTTTTTTCAAACTCTAGGTAAAAGAAATTGATTTATGAGTAATATGTCAAAGGCTACTTCATTAATATGCCCAATTAGGAAACCCACTTGGAAGACTGAATTAAAATGAGAAGGATGAAAAGATACTTTGAGCAAGGTTAGAAAACAATCCATAAAAAAAAATAAAAAATAAGAAAAGAAAACCAGTCATCAACTGAGAGAAGATACTTGCATCACAGATAACTAGCCAAGTGCCAGTAGGTGAAACATAAAAATCTTCAAATTAATAAGAGAACAACAATCCAATAGAATAATGGGCAAAAAATTACAAACAATTTACAGGAGAGAAATGGCTAATAAACATTAAAAGATGTTCAGCCTCACTAATACACAGGGAAATGCAGACAAAAACAACAAAAACCACTTCACTCCTATAAGCAAAAATTTAAATGTCTAATAAAACCAAGATTTGGTGAAGACGTATAGACATAGGGACACACAAAACTGGTAGTAGCATATATAAAAACAAACATTTTAGAGACAAGAGCTAATGAGGTTGAGAACATGCATACATTAAAGCCTAGTAATTATACTTCAAGTATGTAATCCAGTGGAACATAACAGTTCATGCAGATAGCTTACAAGAATATATTTACCCTGTGACAACCTAGAGGTGGGATGGGAGGGTGAGGCGGTGGTGGGAGAGAGGTTCAGGAGTATATTTATGGCTGATTCACATTGCTATACGACAGAAATCAACACAACATTGTAAAGCAATTATCCAATTTAAAAAAAGAACATGTTTATTACAACAAAAATTGGGTATAGCCAAATGTTTATTAAACAATGTAAAATAAATAAATTTAATATAATCCTACAATGGGATATTATATAGCAGATAAGATAATGAGCTGTCAAGCCATATGTACCTATATGAATTTATAAAAGTATAGTTATATATATACATATACATATATATTCAAACATTATTTCATTCATCTAGTGCTATAAAATATGCCAAAACTACATTATTTATGGATTATTTTATTATTATTTATGGACACCTATGCATGTAGTCTGGAGAAGGCCATGGTGCCCCACTCCAGTACTCTTGCCTGGAAACTTGCATGGACGGAGGAGCCTGGTAGGCTGCAGTCCCTGGGGTCGCTGAGTCAGACATGACTGAGCGACTTCACTTTTACTTTTCACTTTCATGCCTGGGAGAAGGAAATGGCAACCTGCTCTAGTGTTTTTGCCTGGAGAATCCCAGGGACAGCGGAGCCTGGTGGGCTGACATCTATGGGGTCGCACAGAGTTGGACACGACTGAAGCGACTTAGCAGCAGCAGCAGCAGCATGCATGTAGTCAAGATAAAAGTCATGAATGAGAACATATACAGGGTTGATATGTCTGACATCAAGAGAATGAAAACACCATTGGGCAAACACTAACATAATCATTGTGGCCACAAGAGTCCTTAATGGATGCTTAAGATAGTGAAAAACATGCTGTTTGCATAGTTAGTATATTTTTACATAAGATACTTAAACATACTTACCAATTGCAAAGGGAAAAGAGTAATTTCTCAGTGGAGAAACCTGGAAAGCATCTCTTCAGCCAAGTGATCAAAACGAACATCACCAGTAATGGAACACATCAACATCGAGAACGTCCTGATGTGATGGAACAAAAAGGGCACGAAGTCACTTCTGTGCTGTTGTTGCTAAAAATGCACACCATGAATTTCAACATAACACCTGACAAATCTAAATTCAGAGACATTCCACAAAATAACTGGCCAGTGTTTTTAAAAGGGTCAAATCATAAAAGGAAAGAAGATGAGGAGCTATCCTAGAGGCAATATAGGACATTAGTGGGTAAAACTGGTGACATCTAAATAAGGTCTGTATGTTAGTTAAGAGTATTGTATCAGTGTTAATTTTCTGGTTTCAATCTGCTATAGTTTTGTAAACCACAGGGTTAACATTTGAGAATGCAAGATGAAGGGCATATTATTTTTGCAATCTTTAAGTCTAAAATTATTTCAAGATAAAATGTTTTACATATGGCTGCAAAAACATGACAAAATGGCAAAGTGATTAATGGTAATGAAGTATCTGTTATCTATACTTCTCTGTATGTTTAAAATATTTCATAGCAAGAGGGGAAAATGAAGAATGTGTAAATTTAAAATGTGAGTATAAGGAATTAGATAGTCTAAAAGAGATATATTTATCACACAGCAGTCTTATTTTTTTTTTCACACAGCAGTTTTAAAATAATGAGTTACTAGGGATGCAGGCCCAAGCTTTGTATCTACCAATCAGGAATCTTGATTGAAAACTCAAAATACAAACACTGGCACACAAGAAGTCCTGATCTTCTGACTCTGTTCTAAGCAAAACTCATGATGTCAGTTTCTTGCCCCCTGCCTGGCTCTCTCTTGTGGTTCATGCTAATTTCACTTGGCCTACTACTACTCCAATATTCTTCCTGATTGGCTCTCCACCTAACTCCTCACCAGCCTAGAAGTCTGGGGTCCAGTTCATTTTGCAGCTTTAGTAGTAATTGTCAATTTATAGTAAAACCATCTGAATGGAAATAGGGAGATCAAGTATACAGATTAGCATTGAGGAGATGATGAGTTCGACTTTGAAACATTGAGTTTGAATGGCTTCTTCATGACCTGCACATGGAGATGTCTTGTCAATTGCTGGAAATGTGGGTCTAGAGTTTGGGATTGCAATTAGGATATAACCTAGTATTAGGGGATTATCCATAGAAGACATGTAATTTGATAAGACCATCAGGGTTTGGGAACAAAACCCAGAAGCAGAAAAATGAGAAACCAGTCTTTATTGAGAATGTAATAATACACAGAGTACATCATTTGAAATACCAGGCTGGATAAAGCACAAGCTGGAATCAAGATTGCTGGGATGAATATCAATAACTCCAGATATGCAGATGATACCACCCTAATGGCAGAAAGCAAAGAGGAACTAAGAACCTCTTGATGAAGGTGAAAGAGGAGAGTGAAAAACCTGGCTTAAAATTCAACATTCAAAAAACAAAGATCATGGCATCCAGTCCCATCACTTTATGGCAAATAGTTGGGGGAAAAATGAAAACAGTGACAGACTTTATTTTCTTGGGCTCCAAAATCACTGGAGATGGTAACTGTGGGCAAGAAATTAAAAGATGCTTGCTCCTTCGAATAAAAGCTATAACAAACCTAGACAGCATATTAAAAAGCAGAGACATCACTTTGCCAACAAAGGTTCATACAGTCAAAGCTATGATTTTTCCAGTAGTCATGTAGAGACATGAGAGTTGGACTATAAAGAAGGAAGAGCGCCAAAGAGTTGATGCTTTCAAACTGGTGCTGGAGAAGACTCTTGAGCGTCCCTTGGACAGCAAGGAGATCAAACCAGTCAATCCTAAAGGCAATCAACTCTGAATATTCACTGGAAGGACTGACGGTGAAACTGAAGTTCCAATACTTTGGCCACCTGATGCAAAAAGCCAACTCACTGGATAAGACCCTGGGGCTGGGAAAGATTGAAGGCAGGAGGAGAAGGGGGCGACAGAGGATGAGATGGTTGGATAGCATCACTGACTCGATGGACTTGAGTTTGAGTAAACTCTGGCAGATAGTGAAGGACAGGGAAGCATGGCAGTCCTGCGCTGCAGTCCACGGGGTCACAAAAGTAGGACATGACTGAGCAACTGAAAAACAAATAAGCTTTATTGCCAATAATGTTAAATTATGTAAAAAAAAAAAAAAATTCAAGTAAGATGAGAACTGAGTTAAAACTAGCCAGCTTGGATATTAGAATTTGGCCTTTAAGGCATCAGATGCCACAGGACAGTATGGAGGGATGGACTGCAAGAAGCTAAGGTGAGAGAGTGGGAAGGGACTGGGAGGCACAGATATACAGTGTGTGATAAGAAAGAGAAAATGAGTGGTAGTCTGGAGGGAAGAGCTGCACTAAGGAAAGGATTTTAGAAAGAAAAACACAAGTACGCTTGAGGGAGAGAAGGAGCCAACAGAGGAGGAGAAAAATTATACTTTAGAAAGATAGATCAGGGACTTTCCTGACAATCCAGTGGCTAAGACTCCACACTCCCAATGCAGTGAGCCTAGGTTTGATCCCTAGCTGGGGAGTTTGAATGCCACAACAAAACATCCCTCATGCTGCAAATGAGACCCAGCAGAGCCAAACAAATAAATAACTATTTTTTTAAAAGAAAGATAGAGCAAAGTCAGCGAGGTGAGAGAAGGCAGGTAATAAACGATAGGGTGCACCAGCAGGAAGGACTGAGTCTGTTGTCTTCAGTGAAGTCATGAAAGAAAGACTGAAAGTTGGGATTTTGGAGTAGGAGAACATAGACACGGAAAAAGCTTTTGCCTGGAGCCTCAGGTCAAAGTCACCTGCTGTACAAAGAGTATTAGGGAAAAGACTGAAGGAAAGTAAGAAGCTTCAAGGGGAAATTGCAATTTGAAAATAGCTTAAGTGTAAATCCACTGCTACTGATTTTCTCAGCTTACTGTGGAGCAGCCCTAGAGTGGAAAAGGATCAACGCATATAGCAATTAACAAGGTTGTTTCTGCATTTGTTTTGTAACTTTACTCCAATAACCCTGTGACACAACTAGAATGGATATTATTAACCCTGTTTTATCAACAAGGAAACCAAGGCTCAGTAGTTAAATCAAGATGATACATCAATCAAACCAAGATAAGAACTCAGTTCTGTTCACTTTGTTCACTCTAAGCACTTCGGAAGAAATGGCTGTTTTATACAAATTATCTGAAGCCAAGCAATTTTTTAAAAAGCTCTTAAGAAAAGCTGCCAATGTGTGCACTGTCAACAGAATCATGCCTAATAATCTTATTAGTGGAACAAGATTCTTCATTAAATTTGTTATATGATTAGATGGGGGTTGGTAGCAGATGGTAGATGCTGAAAGGAGCTCCTTATAGCTAAAAGCTGTTGGCAAGAGCATTTAGAATATACAATGATGGATGACATAGTATTCAATTTAGGGAAGGTGGTTGAGTCTAATAGGGTGACCCAAGGGTCAACCTCAGGCTTAGTGCTATTTAACATCTCTTAGGATTCTTGCAGCAGGCATAACAACATGCTAATAGAATCTGAAGATAATCATAACTGATGAGTGATGGCAATACTAACAAGGCAGGGGGAAGAAAAAAAGGAACTTGGTACAACTTAAGGTTTAAAGTGAAGAGAGGAGTATATGAAATTATAGAAGGTATAAAGTGAAGATATTTTTTACTATAAAAGAAATGCAAATATACTATAGTAGGGTTGAACCCCTACACCCTCCGAAGAAGATCAAGAAGAATGAAGGAGGAGATCAGAAGAGAGGTAATAAGTAATAATACAGAGAGGATGATAATGCAGCCAAAAGGTTCAACTGAGTCTAGAGTTAAAACTGCAACTGACATGATATCACTTGCTTAACAAAAAGAAGAGGGAAGGAACAAAATTCATGCGTCTGTGCACATATAAAATGCACACACACACACACACACAGAATATCTCTGAAAGGATATAGAAGAAAATAATAACCTTGGTGACCTTGGTGAAACAAACCAGTGCCCCACAAGATAAACCCCACCTACAGATTGTTATATTTGGCAACCTGTTTTTACAACTTTGAGTATTTTTAGGCTAGGTGTAAATTCTCGAGCTTAGCATTATCCTCATCATTCTCTAAGTTTACACATTTATGTTATCTGCCTGGTCCTTAGAGGGAATTTAGTTGATATCATCACACATGGCCATACACACAGACACAGTCACATATGTAAAGAGACAAACATAGAAAAGGGCCTATACAGATATATTTTAAAAGGTTAACAACAATGATTTCTGAGCAGTGATACTATGGGTGACTTCCTTTATCAACATTTCTAAATGTTGTCCTACTAGGAACACATTTATAAGATAAATAGTAAATGGTGGTTGATCTTAAATTTACATTTAACTTAACATTGGCATGCAGCCAAGTACAATCATAGACGTTCCAGGGAGACGTACTGGGACAATTGTTCTGATAGATTTTGCTTCTGTTCTCCTTTCATGCTTGAGCCTACATATTTGTGCCTGTCTTCAACTCAAGCCAGCGGGGCTGAATATATACAATGGGTCAACCACACGTAGTCACTGCATGGTATCCACTTTTCAATAAAGAAAAATATTTAAAAGAATTTTTTAAGTTTTCATTTTAATAGGTAACATTCTAATGGCTAGTTTTAAAATTATTAAATAATAGCCCACTCTCCCAATTATCCAGTTGTTGTTCTTCATGGAGGGAATCAAAGTTACCAGTTTCTACTATATTATTTCAGAGGTGGTCTATGCATACAATTAATTACAAATATATCATCTTTGGGAAAATTTTGTCCAGAGTAAATCCATTGTCTTTATCTGGGCATTATGAAGATGACTTAGAAATGTATTTTGTTTAATCATGTGAACAGAGGTCACTTTCCACTATTTGTAGAACATCATAGCACTTGCTATGACAGGGAATATTACAGTTTCAACAGCAGTGGCCACAGAAACAGTTTCCTCACACTTCCTGCTATAGCGAAAGCAAGGAGAACAGCAGCCTAACCAAATAATTCAACCCAGCAAATCAACTGTCTCAGTGCTTTTAATGGTATTTTTCTAATCTGATCATTATCATCCCATTTCTTCCCTGTTGCTGACAAAAACCCTATAAAGAATAGCTAGTTTCAAAGTGAAATAGGCTTGATTGTGAAAACATGCAAGCTTATGATTTTAGTGACAATTTATCTTAGTCAAAGCTAAGTGAATTCAAATTCAACCCATCATATTTCTGCCTCCAAATCTCCTACATGATGCTGAAAACACACAATTGTGTCTGCTTCTCCTTAAGTCATTTATCATTTTTAAAGGGAGGGAGAAGAGAAAGTGGTTTCCAGCATAATTAAAAATCAAGAGTTCCCCACTGTGAAGGCTGGATTCTCACTGAGGCGGGCGTCTTAGCTCAGGGGCTTATTAGGGGGGCTTGGGATGTGTGTGTGTGGACAACGGCCCAGGTGAGATAAATACCCCTTCTTTAACAACCCATGCAAACGCTACACTCGAGGGATTATGCCTCCCCTTATCGTCAGGATGTTCCCACATGACAGGTGACCTCTGTGACCTGGTCCTGATGGAGAGAAGAGGGTGTTTAGGAAACAGGACCAGCTCGCCTCTCTCTCCTGCCTCTTCCCGCCTGCAATCTAAGTGGTGTGATTGAGGCATGCTGAAAGGTGAGCCTGTCACACCAATCTCCTCTCCAGCAGCCTGCCACAACACAGAGATGTGACAGGAAAGGTCATGACACCCAAACAGAAGGCTCCCTCATGACTTTGAGCTGTCACTATGCCGGGGAGCAGGGCTGTCTTCTGCTTATTCCAGAACTTGGGGTAGAGACTTTCCCAGTATCTTCTTCCGGCAAACCCCTTCTCACCAGCTCCAAAATGGGAGCACATGCAGTCAGCTACTTAGAAGAAGAGGCCACATGGCACTAGGAATCGGTCAGGCAGCTGGGGTGAATGCTCACCCACCTCGGTAATTCATTGTGCTTTGTCCTGGGCTGACTTACTCCTCACTCATCCATACATGGCTCCAAGTCCACTGCTCCAAGTTCACATTCAGAAGCAAATCCTTAACTTTCTTGAAGCCATCTAATACCACCCTCCCAACACCTTTTAACAAAACTGCTGGGGCATCCCTAGTGGACCAGAGGTTAAGACTCTAAGCTCCCGACACAGCAGGGACAGGTTCGATCCCTAGTCAGGGAACTAAGATCCTGCATGCCACACATGGCAGGCAAAGCAACGAAAACAAACAAACAAGCAAGGAGAAAAGAAAGACTTAAAGAGTAAGACTGCTCTCTTTGCCATTGTCCTCACTCCCAAAGCTCAGCCACCTATCTTCAGCAAATCTAAAAATGGATGTCAGGAGGAGATGAAAGGTAAGTATATCTACTTCAGGATTTTGTCAGTCATCTTGCACTCACCCACCCTCATTCCCATCCCACTCTGTGCTGGGCGGGGGGTGGCCTCCAAGCCCCCAGAGCTGACAAGGGACAGGAATAGCCCAGCACAGTTCAGTAATAGGACTCGGACACTGCCTACTCTCAGCGGAAAGTGCTAGCTATTTCTATTTGTTGCAAAAATGTCTACAGAGTAGATCAATCACCTTAGGCAGGTCTCCTTTTAACCAGTTCAGGGAATAAATGCCACCCTCAATGTAACATGGTGAGCTTGCTGTGTCTAAGTGAACCTGTATGCGTTTCCCTCACTGAAGGTGCACTCAACCCAATCGAGTTGCTTACTCTTAGATTTGGGGTGCCCACCTAACTGCAAGCAGAGCCTAAGCACCATTAGGGGGAGGAAGAATATCTAGGCTGGCCCTGCACCCAAGGGCTCCAGGGCTGGATCAACACTGGAGGAGAGGAGCTCAGTCTTTGCCTTGGGCTATTATTGAAATAACATCTCATCTTTCTGGGAAAGAGAATGTTATCATTAAAAAAGAAATAAAAGAGAAACCTAATGGTTCCAAGACTAGTGCTTGGGGGGATAATCTGAAATCAGGATGAAACGCCCTGTTTAATGAGAACAGGAACATTTATAAAGGACTTCAGGGATACTTGGGGTGAAGGATTTGGGTGGACTTTGCTCCTGCAGTAGTCGGGGCCCCAACCCATACCAGTCCATTCATCAAAAAATGTCCGAATTCCAGACAGAATTCAAACTGTCAGAATCCAGACTGAATTCAGAATTCAGACTCTGCTGGCCTCACCATGCCCTTGGCTTTTCCTCTGACCTCTTGCTGCCTGCCCCGCTCAAAGAGAAGCTACCTCTCCACACCCTGGATTCCCACTGCATCCACCACAAGCTGTTCCTAGTAGCCTGGGTTCCCTGTAAGCCTCCTCAGCCCACTGGCATCTGACCTTGTTAGCAGCTGTGGCTCAGGCTGCGTTCTCTTCAAAGACACCCCGCACCTGAGTGATGGGGGCTGGGGAAGGCTGGCAGACCGCTGAGCCCAGTTCTCTGTACCCTGCACCTGAGTGATGGGGGCTGGGGAAGGCTGGCAGACCGCTGAGCCCAGTTCTCTGTACCCTGCACCTGAGTGATGGAGGCTGGGTAGCAGACCCCTCAGCCCAGTTCTTTGTAATTTCACCCAAACCTTACAGAGAAACAATGCAAAATTATACTAAAGATAACATTTGGGGCTGTAGTAACTGGAGATCAATATGAAATTTCTATCATTAGGGACTATCATAGTGGGGAAGTTGGTAGCCTATGGGAGAAGGCATCATAGCATGACTGAAACTGACATCCATCTGGAAGCAAGACACTCAATTAGTGTCAGAATATGTGGTGCATACAAATTCTGTGTGTAATTATCAGACGCAGACATAGTTTATTGTTATTCCAAGGCCTTATTTTTTGTGACAGCTTCGTATTATTAGAAAAGAGTCCCGTTCAGCACTAAAACCACTTCCAGCTGGTCAAAGATACCACCAACCTAGAGAGGGACTTGCAATTGAGGGCTGAATGCACCAGGGAAAGGAATCAAAATAAGAGGGTGAGTTTTAGTCCAATGATTTTCTAGACATGAAACAACCCAAAATACTTCCCCTGTCCTTACACTTTTTCTGTGCATTTAGCTGGGAAATATCTGAAGCCATTTTCCTGATAAAAACTAAATGAAAGTTTCAACTGACGTTTTGCTTCATCGGAAGATTTTCATTTAACATGTAAAACAGCCAACTTGTAGAGCTGGCTTTAAGGACTTCATTACAAAATGTGACTCCCCGCCTCTGCTCTAACACTCTGAGCTGAGCAGCTTTCAATTACTTGAGTCACGTGTACCTGAATGAGGTAACGGTTGAGTTTAAAGCAGTTAAGTGGAAAAAATTGTAATTATTTTTCTTTTACAGTTGAAAGGCATATATTAATTATTTTTATTTGAAAAACCAAATCATGTGATTGAAAACAAAATAAACAATCAGCTCAGACTCACATCTGTGAAATAGCCACTGGATGCTTTGAAGGCAAAAAGCAGCTTAGACATCATATTATTTAAATATTTTCCAAAAAAAATAAATATGTCCCCAAACTGCAAATCTAACATAAATGCACTGTGTCAGCTAGACAAACCTGCAAATCTAACATAAATTCATTTTCTAAATAACCAGCAAAAAATATATCTCAAATTTGCAAATCTAATATAAATACACTTTGTCAACTTGAGACTAATGAACACAAAATAGAAGATGATTTAATGGTACAATATGATTGTAAGCCTGAGCCAAAACCAATGTGCATAAGAAGCCCCTCAGACACTGATTAGGCAGGAAAAAAAATAGCAGAGCTTCTCTGACCCAACCAAAGATCTTCCCCCAAAATGAAGACGGGCTGGAGGCCCTTCCAGGTCATCACATTGCCTGAAGACAGAGCAAATATTCCAAAGATACAAGAATCACCTATTTGTCAAAACTGCTAGAGGTGAGGTCTCAGGCTTCCCTTGAAAGCCATCAAGATGCCTCTAGTCTCCACTGCCTTTACCGCCTGTTTTTCATCCAGCCTGAATCCTCTTGCTGCGATTGGAATCTATCCCCTCTTGGTTTATCCTTAGTAAATGCAAAGAATATCAATCACAACCTTCTTCCACTAATAATCCATCATATCCTTATAACTGCATTATGCCCAATAGCAGACTTTTTCTTGATGAATCATCCCTGGTTCTTTAGCATCTCCTCTCAGGGCTAATTTTTTTTTAGCTCTTTAATAATCCCTATGGCTCTTCTTTGAACAGTCTTCATGTCCCCCCTCAGGATGTAAAGTCCACGACTGGACACCATATAACAGCTGTGCACTGACGGGGCGGATGAGAATAAGGTTATGCTTAACAGACCAAGCAGAGACACAGAGAGGAACAAAGACCAGAGATGGAAAGACCCAACAGCCTTCCAGTCTTTGCTTTGAGTCTGTTACCAAGGTGCCAAGCACCCCTGCTAATAATTACTTCTCTTTTATTGTTTAGGTTGGCTCCCTTGTTTTCTGATACTTACAAACTTTTCTCACAAATACAGTATCTGTATTTAACAGCTGCTCCCATATTTACCTGTTTTAGGACTGACACAGCTCAGGTACAGAGCAGAGCAAGAAAGAAGGTCTTAACAACAAAATGCCAAAGTTAGCCATTTGACCCTGTCTGGAGACTGTGTCCCGGAAACTCGCTCTTCCATCTTTGACCCACCACCACTTAAGCCTCATGACTCCTATAGATTTGGTACTCCTAGCTAGCTTTGCCTGGAAGACTGATTCACTATTATCTTAGATAAAACACTCAACTTTCCCAACTGTGCAGCCCTAGCCCTCTTTCCAGCCCTCACTAGGGTCACAATCATCTATTCCAATGCCATCATTTTACAGATGTGGAAACAGAGGCTGAGACAGACATAAAGTGACAACATCTAAATATATAGCATTGAAACATCCTTTCAGTTGATTCCTTCCAGTCAATCTATGACTTGCCCCTAAGTCACTGAACTCCTTAGTAATGCTTAAATGATGAGAGAATTTGCTATGCCAACTTTCAGTAATGTGATGTCCAGCAAAGTGCTTTATGGTTCTCTGGCTCTGTTTCCCCATCTGTTACTCAGGGTATTTTGTTTCTCTGAATGCCAGCTCCCATGGACACATAGCCCGATGCCAATGGCCTTGATTACCAAATCACAAGGTTCCTTTTGTCTTTGACCTCAGTTTCCCTAAGGAAAAAAAAAAAAGCTACTGATTTTAACTCTGTAACTAGTAAGAGGAAGAGCAGCTTCCAGGTAAAAAGATTAGCCCTTAGCAATATGAGGCATCTTTCTCACTATCTTTCCACTTCTCCTATCAAAAAGAATAAAAATGATCCTTCTTAACATGCAGAATCCTATTTAATATGTGAATTCTTTTCAAATCCCTGCTCTCCTAGATGAAAAACACTTCTTTAGCATTATGAAATATTTATATTTCCACATAGAAATTATATGTGCAAGTATTTCTCTTCCTTCCTTTCTTGCTTTTTTCTTTCCTTCCCTCCTGCATTTCTTTCTTTTTCCTCCTCAGGGTCACATCTCTGCATTCATCTTCTCTGAATCTTCTGTTTTTATCTCAATTCACTTCCTCAGTTTCCTGTTTGATGTCTAGCCTGAGTCTCTCCTATTCTGGCTACCTTTACCTTTTCCAAATTCAAGTTTTAGGGTCCTCTAAAACCTCTAGTCAGGCTTTATTGTCAGTAATTTCCAATCAATCATTAACATTATTCCTCAGCATTTACCTTGTATTTTGTATTTTAACAATTGGTCATATCAGAGGAGAGCTAACCTGACTTTCTTAGGCGATTTTGTTGTGCATATTTTGTGTCCTATTCTATTTCTAGTCTCCTCTCTGTAGTCTACTCACATTTGCTGGGCCATTATACCTAATCCATTATCCAGAAAATGGAAATATAATACTAAGTGGCTTACTATAGCCCCCATTCCTTTCATAATGTCATAAAAATTTATAACACTTAAAAGCCAATGATCCCCGAGGTCATTTATTCTCAAGAAAGAACAAATTTATTCTTGTGGAACACAATCTATGTCAGATGTAGCGCTCACATTATAAGAAATATAACCTTAATGCACAACATCAGGGCAGCCTGCAAGCGCCCAGCATCCATTCAGAGTCCTGATGGTGCAAAGCCCATTAGACAGAGGCAGGTGGGCTCTTACATTCAGAGGTAAGGGCCTGTATTTCAGCAATTCACTGCAGCCTCCATATCAGATGTGGCTTCACAGAGAGATAATGACCCCCTTCAAACAATAGGAAATAACTGAGAAAAGTCATTATGTCACCATTAAAAAATGTACTCGATTATCCAGTCCTAGCAGTTAGCTAATCTGAGTTTTATTTCCAAAGGCTCCTGAGTGGGAAAGCTTAAGTGCCACACATACCTAGCTCATGAAGTCATTGCTCTCCGTGGCCATCAGATAGTGGTAGCGGAATGCGAGCAACTGTGGAATGAGAGGTGAGGTAACGGGAATGCGGTAGCAGCTAAAGGAGTTCTAAAACTACAGCAGTTACACAGAGCTCTTTTTCTCCAACACCAACTGGAGAAAGGACAAGGTCCTCATCCGGCAGATGAGGGTTTTCTGCAAACACCAGCCGGCTTGAGAGCCATCTGCCTTCAGAGAGGCTCTCACCTGGGCTCTAGGCCGCTTCCTGGGGGAGTCTCGGGCTCTGAGCGAAACCAATCCCCACTGACAGCCACTTCTCCAGACAGCCTCCTCTGGGAGGCACCAGTTGTCCAGGTATCAGATTCAGTCTTTCAGCCTCGGGCAAATGTGTGACTAACCTTTTCTGATGACCTTCTTTCAAGCCTTCTGCTCCGACTCAGTTCTAACTTCCTGATGAAAAGCACAGCACACAGGCTTTTCGAATCACTGACAATTGGTCCTTCCACATTCTCCCAATAAAATATTAGGCAGCTGTAAAATAATGATCAGCTATATCTACTGACCAAAGTTCACACTAGACTATTAAGTTGAAAATGCAAATTATAAAACATTAATTTCTCAGTATTTTTTAAAAAATAAATGGTTATGTAAATATATTTTTAAGGAGTTAAAATGTCTCTTAGGGCTTAATACCAAAATATGAACTATTCAAAGAAAGACAAATATTTAAAAATATCACTTATGGGATCTAAAACATAATTCAAATGAATTTATCTGCAAAACATATAGATCCACAGACACAGGAAACAAACTTGACTACCAAAGGGAAAAGGGGTAGGAAGGGACAAATTAGGAATTTGGGATTAGCAGACACAAACTACAGTATATAAAAGAGATAAACAACAAGCACTGACTGTATAGCCCAGAGAAATATATTCAATACTTATAATAACCTATAATGGAAAAAATACTTTGTTGTACACCAGAAACAAACAGTATTGTAAATCAACTATATTTCAATTAAAAAAAAAAAAAATGAACTGTGGCCAACACTGGAGAGTGGAATTACAGATTACTTTTTTCTTTTTGCTCACCCCTGTTTTCTCATTGTTTGGTGAATGTGTATTATCTGTGTGCTTTTAAAAAATAATAATAAGAGAAAGAAACTCTCTGTAAATACATGGAAGAGTTTTTGGTTCCCCTTTTTTTGTATTGGAGACTTAGGAGACAACAGTTGTTGAACTGGAGTGGGAAGTGGGGCAGTCGGGGGAAGGGGGAGAACTATGGTGCCCTAACTCTGGAAGAAATTTCCATTGGCCACAAGGATTCCTTGAGTGTTCTGTGCCCCGTAAAAGAACAGAAGAGCCTTATAAAGAAAATTGAGGCCTTGGAGAACCACTGATTAAATACAGAAGAACCACAGGAGGCTTGAAGGGGTAAGTCCAAGTAACATGACTTTAAAGATTTGTTTAAAGGAAGTAAAAGTACCCGTTAAATAAAGTATATTTATTTTGAAACGGTATTACTATGACCTTTTTTCACAATCAAAAGTAGATAGATTTTATTAATCACCAACATGATTTTATTTTTGTATTTTTACCACCTCTACCTAATATAAAACATCTGCTGCCCTTGGTCTAGCTTCCAATTCTCCCTACCACCCTCTGTGTATCCAGTCCCACCCCTCAGCTATGATGCTGTTCTCAACTATATCCTTTCAGTTGGTCTCTCTGTGCTTCATATCATCCATACAATTTGTTTGGTTTCAATAATATAAAAGCTTCATGTGATTATTTAAAATGTAATGTGTGCATAGTTTCACCTCCTGAAGATTTAAGTTCACTACGAGAGATCCTGCTAGTGGTCCCCCAAATACATTCTTTCCCTCTTCCAGAGTAACAGAGCTCCTGATTTTACCTAAGACACAAAGCCCCCCCAAAACAAAGCCCACATTTCGTAGCCTCCTCACCCTAGAATGGACAATGTGACTAAGTTCTGGCCAGTATGACATAAGTAAAAGGGCTGTATGCCATTTAAAAAAAGGGAGCATGCTCTTCTTTTCTCTTTTTTCTTAGAAGTACTGATGCAATAGCCAGAGCTCAAACAGTGAGTTTGGACCCTAAAGTAAAGTTAACATGCCAAGGAATACAGAGTTATAAGACACAAGTAACTGGGCCCTGATATTATGAACCTTCCTTAAACAGCCTGGGCTGCTTTTCTCTAGATTTTATGTAAGAAAGAAACTTTTCCAGTTTGCGTGCATGCTAAGTCGCTTCAGTCATGTCCGACTCTTTGCAACCCTATGGACTATAGCCCACCAGGGTCCTCTGTCCACGGGATTCTCCAGGCAAGAATACTGCAGCAGGTTGCCATGCCCTCCTCCAGGGGATCTTCCTGACCCAGGATTGTACCCAAGTCTCTTACGTCTCCTGCATTGGCAGATGGGTTCTTTACTACTAGCTTCTCCTGGCAACCCTTTATCCAGTTTAAGCCACTATTATTTTGGGGTTTCTGTCACTCACTGATGACCCAAATTCTAACTGACAAAATTTTCATTCATTCTACAAACATTTTCTGAGTACTTACCATGTGTCTAGCACTGAACATCCTGGCTCTGGAAACACCAAAGTAGACAGGGTCCTTCTCTTATCCTCCATTTATGGAGCCTACATTCCAGCTCAATATCTACACAGTTAAGCATCTACTAGGTGCTGAAATATTTGATCAGCCAAGAGCTCTCTTGTTTTTCTTGTGGTTTAAAACAGATTTTGTGTTCATGTCTGAGGATCTTTCGTACAAATAATGCTTAAAAAAAAAAAAGTTCTTTTTTAAAAGAAATAAAATTACTTGATGAACCTATTCTGCTACTATACCTACTCCCCACGCCCCGAATTAAGCAAACACACTAACAAAGTCTATTGTTGCCCTTTAAATTAGAAAAAACAAAGATGATGCCACGATGACAGCCCAAAACAATGCACTGTAGTATTACCCATACCCATATATGTCTCCATGATGGGGAGGTGCACAGACTGGTATAAAAATTAGATGAGATACTGTCTCAGAAATGGTTATTAAATATTAGCTACATTCAGCTGATAACAAATATTAGCAGCTTTAAAAACAGTTATAATTTTAAATTCAGTAATTCCATTTTTGGGATTCTATCCTAAGAAAATAATCCTAAGTATGAGGGGAAATTTTATGAAAAAATGCTCATCCCAGAGTCATTTATAATAGGCACAAACTAAAGATCCAGTGACCTTGCCCTGCCACCCTCATTTCCATCCAATGGTGAACTAAGGCCAAGCACTCTGGCCCAGACGAGAGTTATAAACCCGGGACTAGATGAGAAGATGCAGACGGGGCTGGGAAGAGGCAGAGAAGAACGCAGAACTTGAGTCCAACTTCCTGGCAAGGCGGACTTAATGAGAAAGAGGAGTTCAAAATGAAGAGGAGTTCAAAATGTCAAGTCCATCGGGTAGAGCAGAGTAAAAGAGCGGAAATGAGGCTTGACCCGAGATTAGGCTCCTTGAGGGAACATTCTAGAATGTGGATATTGGAGCCATGCCCTGAGATCCGGAGGGAAAGGGGAGGAAGAACCCTCCACAGAGCATCTCGGGTACAGTTGGTGGGTGGGCCAGGAGACGCTGGGTTCTGAATAGGAACAAAATATATTTCCATCATAAGTGGAAGGGCTAAATAAATTACTGAACACTGGAAGAAGATACTATGTAACCATTACCAAATGCTGATAAGAAAGGCTCTAGTAATCAGAGAAAAGTGCTCGACTATTGCTAAGTACATATGTTTATGTACCTAGTACATAAAATGTATTTGTTTTTGTTTAGTCATTAAGTCATGTCCGACTTTTGCAACCCCATAGACTGCATGCCCCTTCTGTTCATGGGATTTCCCAGACAAGAATGCTAGAGTTGCCATTTCCTTCTCCAGGAGATCTTCCCCACCCAGGGACTGAACCAGTGGCTTCTGCGTTGGCAGGTGGGTTCTTTACCACTGAGCCACCAGGGAAGCCCACATATAATGTATACTTATATATCGATTTGTATATAAAAATAAATATATAAGTACACACTATATGTATATAAAATGTACATGCAAGTGCTTACATAAACATATGCATGGTATGCACTTTCATATAAGTATAAATATGTATATACATATACATATGTATACATGTATATGGTAGCAGCTATGGTATATGCATAGGAAAAATATTTGGAGGAAACATCAAAACACTAATAATTGAGTCAGAAGATAAACTAATGATAATTTTCCTATTTTCTCAATTTCATTTAATTTGTAGATATTCAACTTTTATATTTAAAAACTTGGATGTAAGAACAAAAAGAAAATTAGGCACATTTATCTAAATGTTACAGTGCTACTCTTCCAGAAATTTGTTTCGGAAGAGTAAAATATGCGTATCTTAGGCAACAAGCCATATTTTCAGCCTCCTAAATCCTTTCCTCTAAATATCAACTGATGAGATTCCAGAGAAAGAATGTTCCTCCCTTGGACTACTTTTGGCTCTTTGGGAATAACTGTAACTCTTTCCTGACATGTGATATCATTTAGGGGACAAAACTCAAAACAAACAAACAAAAAAAAACTTGTTTATGGGATACATTCTAATGGTCAGCAATTACCTAGGTCCTTTCCAAAGGTTCTAACTTGCTCCCATGGTAAACCCTAATCAGGCATCATATGAAGTAATACAAAAGAAAGTGAAATGCTACAAATATTAAGTACTGTTATATTTCTCACATTATGTATTTTCTCAATTTTATTAAGAACTTCTTGACAGAATGGGAGTCATTTTAGTCCCTCAATTCACCAGAGCACAGGTTGATCTTTGGTTTTGGTAACTCTAGAGCTGTGAACAGAATCAATTAATCCATAGCCAAACTGACCACATGATTATCAATACCAACTATCAGGCCTGCCATAGACCTCCCACGAATTCTCTGAATCCAACCAATTCGGGCAAATATTTAGAATAACATCCCTAGAAATCAAAGATTGATTTTTGAATTTTTAAAAATATTTAACGTTCCCTTAAACAGTTGGGGAAATATGAATGTGAACTGGATATTAGACAAAATAAAAGTGCATTTATTGCACGTGGAAAGGTAGAGATCCTTGTCTTTAAAAACCAAGTGGCAAAATAGTATGAAAGGTATAATCTCATTCTAAAGAATCAGAAACAACTTAGTAACTGAACAACAAAGGGACAAAAATACACAGGAGCATAATTAGAAGGGGATTTGAACGGATATGCAATGAAGAGTTGGCAGGAATCATCTCTGGATAATAAAAATCACGTCTTTATAGTCTTATCTTTTTGCTTATTTGTATTTTTTAGACTTTCTATAATACACATACACTGTGTTTGTAATAATAAAAGAATATTTTCAATGGCAAAAAAAAGCCCCCTTCAGTTTTAAAAACAGACCTCTGCATTTCCTGGTCCTGGCTACATACAATATTCAGAAAAAAATGTCAGGACCTATAGAAAGCCAGAAATGTGGGAAGCATTCTCTTAAGTAAAGAACATATATTTAAAAAGAAAATCTCATGGGAAAAAGTTGCTTTTGCAAGATTCCCTGCCCAAGTTGCCAGTGTAAAGCCTTAACACATTTTGCATAGTCTTTTGATAAATAAATAGATTTTAGGGTTGTTTACCAAAACCAAGTTCACACTCTGATCATTTTGATGTTACCCATCATTAATCACACCCTCCCAACAAAATTCTCCTGGCTGCATCTCTACATCCTAGTATCTGTGTATAACATCCCCTTAAAACATAACAGCTAGATGAACTAGTGATATTTGAGACTTTTTAAATATTTCGGTAACCTTGAAACATTCATCCATTATAGTTAAAAAGAAAGGTAAATTATTCACTGACCACTTCAGCTGTAATGATTCCAAAGCAGCTGTTGTTTACCTGGGCAACGGTCCTCAACTTAAAATAATTATCTGAATCAGCTCTGGGCTTCATGCTGCTACTCCTTATGTTTAACAGATAGGTTGTAACAGCTCCAAAAAACCTCTGCAGGCCAACAAGAAAATAACCATTTTCAAAAGTGTAACTATATACTGTATTTATATTATAGTCAGAGATATGATGATCAGGTAAATAACTAAAAGTGACAGATCTGAAACTAAACAAAATGACTCAAGGAAACAAAAGGCACTTTTATGTTACCTTTGAAGCAATATACAAATGTGTAGAGAAAGTTATTTTTA
Source organism: Odocoileus virginianus (assembly GCF_023699985.2). Classification (NCBI taxonomy): domain Eukaryota; kingdom Metazoa; phylum Chordata; class Mammalia; order Artiodactyla; family Cervidae; genus Odocoileus; species Odocoileus virginianus. The sequence goes on along the minus strand of NC_069679.1, from coordinate 58,666,107 downwards.
ACTCAGCCCCAAAGGAAAGAATCAAAGAAATAAATAATTATATAGCTCCCCTCTATCCTACAAATTAAAGGTTTGCACCTAGAAAAAAGTAAAATAAAACTGACCGTACCAATCCTAAATACACCTTCTTCCAGGTAAAGTATTTCCTTGCTTTTAATGACTTTTACTATGTTATGAGATTTAAAAACCAAAACACAGAAAGCCTTGTGTGCTTTTCAGAGTCGGGTGGGGAATTTGGGGGAAGCATACAATTGGCTTTCCTTCCGGATTCTGCTGCATCTTTGAAATCTATCCATGTTAAAAATAAATAGGTCAGTGGATTCTGGTTCTAGTATGGTAGCTAGTCCTCCTACTAATTACAACTAAAAACTCTGACAAAAATATGGCGAGAAAAAACTACCTGAGGACTGTGAAAGTAAACAAAAGCAGCTGGATGGGGGGATGGGTGTGCTTTCCATTTTTTCCTTTTCTCATGCAGCTTCATCCTAAGAATTGGTCCCAGTTTCAAAACAATGTGTGGAACAGGCAGCTAAAATTCCAATAGAAAACGTGTCTTTCTAGCCAGAGGAACCAGGAAATTATCACCCTGTGGGGTGGAGTGAATAGGAGAAATCTCAGAGGAGAAAAAAACTAGAGAAAGGGGATCCTCTACTTCTGTGTATGAAACCCTTGGCTCAATCTAACATTTGAGTCAAGTATGCAAGGTACAGACTCAAACCAATATCAGCAAAGGCTCTGATAATTTAAATGAGATAGGAACCAGCTACCTGAGTGTCAGACTAATCCTTGAACTGTGCAGGTACTGGAGAGACCCAAAGCAGCACAGCAAAGGTTTATATAATTGAACTGAGAGTTAAACCACTGCCCACAAAGGTGAGAAGAATTTAGGGTTAGAGCCTAACCAAATTAACTGCCTGGTAAAGCAAAAACATCAACATTCCCCTGAGGATTATGAACAGACTCAGAACCTATGCAATATTACTCTGACATGTTCAGGATACAATCTGAAATTACTTGACAACCAAAGAAATGGGAAAATGTGACCAGTTCTCAAGGGGAAAACAATCAACAGATGCTAACCTCAAGATTAGCTAAATGTTGAGATTATCAGAGACTTTCAAGTAACTAGTGTAACTATGCTCCATGAGGAAAACACATTTGAAATGAACGGACAGAAATTCTCAGTAAAGAAACAGAAAGTACAAAAAAGAAAAAAAGGCAAACAACAACAAAAAATCCAACCGGAAACTTTAAAACTGAAAAATACATATCCAATTTTTTTTTAGAATTCACTAGATGGGCCAAATAGCAGAAAATAGATAGGTAACAAGGGAAAATGAAAATAGATCAATAGAAATCATCTAAACTGAAGAACAGAAAGTATTGGGAAAATGAACAAGGTTTCCAGGTCTTTAGAACAATATCAAAAAGTCTAAGATTAGAATTCTACAAAGCAATTACTAAACCTAATAAATGAATTTAGCAGGGTTTAAGGTCAATAATGTTATTGTTGCTGTTGTGCTCAGTCACGTCCGACTCTGCAACCCCATGAACTGCAGCCTGCCAGGCTCTTCTGTTCATGGAATTTTCCAGGCAAGAATACTGAAGTGGGTTGCCATTTCCTTCTCCAGGGGATCTTCCCGACCCAGGGATTGAACCAGCATCTCTTGCATCTCCTGCACTGGCAGGCAGATACTTTTTCCACTGCACCAGCTGGGAAGCCCTTATGGTCAATATAGAGTATCGGTTGTATTCTTATATATATATATATTACCAGCAGACAATTAGAAAATAAAATTTTCACACTTCTATTTATAGTATCACCAAAAATCATAGAATGCATAGAATTAATCTAACAACAGATGACTAAGACCTTTAAGCTAAAAACTATAAAACATTGCTTCAGAAAATTTAAAAGACCTAAATAAGTGGATAAATATTGCACTTATGGATGAAAAGGCTATTTTTAAGATGGGAATACATCTATGGTGAACTACACTCCATGTGATACCAATAAAAATTTTGGCAGGGTTTTATTGTTTTGTAGAAATTGATAAGCTGATTATAGAATTTAAATAATAATGAAAAGGATCAAGAATAATCAAAGGAGTTAAAAAGAATGAAAATGAGAAAGCAAAGTTGGGAAGACTTGCCCTACCTGATTTCACTAATTACTGTAAAGCTACAAAAATCAAGGCAGTTGACACTGGTGAAAAAATAGGCATATTGATAAATGAAACAGAAATAGAATCCAGACATATATATATATATATATATATATATATATATATACACACACACACACAAAGGTGCCAAGTCAGAAGTGAAAATCATTTCAATGAATAGTACTTGACTGAATGAATATCTTTTGGAAAAGTGAACATCCGTCCTCACCTCCCATCATATCCCAAAAATTAACTCAGAATATGTCATTTGATCTGCATGTAAACCTAAAACCATAATATTTCTAGAAGAAAGCATAGGAGAAGATCTTCACAACCTCGGATTAGGCAAACGCTTCTTAGATGGGATGCCAAAATCACTAACCATAAAAGAAAAAATAAAAAGTGGGACTTGATTAAAATTAAAGATGTCTGTTCCTCATAAGACACCATTAAAGTGAAAAGGCAAGCCATGGACTAGGAGAAAATACTCACAATACTCGTCAGAGGACTTTTATATTAAGTTTTTAAAAAAGAAAAACTCTCACAATGTATTCATGAGAAGCCCAACAACCCATAGACAAACTATGTGAACAGATACTTCATCAAAGAAGATAGACAGATGGCCAATAAACACATTAAAAGGTGTTCAACATTCTTAGTTATCAAGGAAGTTCAAATTAAGGCCACAATAGGATACCACTACACATCCATTAAATTGGCTAAAACTAAACAGACTGAGCACGCCAAATGATAGTAAGGATATGAAGCAACTGAAACTCTCATTATGTCACTTGTAAGAATGTAAAATAGTACATCTTGTTTGGAATATATTTTTGCAATTTCTAAAACATTCACCTACCATAAGACTAACGCATTTCATTTACCCAAAGGAAACAAAGACATCTGTTCACACAAAGACCTGTACATGAACGTTCTTCACAGATTTATTTATAATATCCCCAAACTGGAAATAACCCAAATGTCCATCAAGTAAATGGGATAAACAAATCATTATTTATCTGTATAGAAGAATACAACTCAGCAATAAAGCAGAAAAGAACTATTGAGACACGAAGAAATAGACATAAACCTAAAAATCATTATGAAGAATGAAAAATTCAGGCAAAAGAGGGTGCAATAAAGCAGAAAAGAACTGTTGAGACACGAAGAAATATACATAAACCTAAAAATCATTATGAAGAATGAAAAATTCAGGCAAAAGAGGGTACACACTGTTTAATTTCATTTATACAGAATTCTAGACAACACAAAGTATTCTATAGTGACAGAAAGCAGATTAGTGATTTTCTGGGGAAAGGGGTGGAAGGCAAGAGAGAGAGAGAGACAGGACACAAAGATCTCAAGGACACTTTTGAGAATGATGGAAGTGTTCATTGTTTTGATTGTGGTGATTACATAATTATATAACGTATGTCAAAACTGATCAAACTGTAAAGTTCAAATATGTGCATTTTATCATACTTCAGTTGTACCTTGATAATACTGTACCAAAATGAGAGAAGGAAATGAGAATGCAACTTATTGGCAAAGGCAATGAATGGATACCTCTGTGGATTTTATTTCCAGCCCTTTGATGGGCTAGATAACCTAATCACTTCACTGTAAAACACTTAGAAATGATGGGTAAACTATTAACAAACATCCTCATAAACGTATATTGATTTCACTATAAATGCACCCACGTTCGGTCTACCTTTGGAGAGTAGAGGGAGAAATTTCTGGCCCCTGAAGCAAGGCACATGAAGACAAGGACTTGTAGCATTTGGGACTGAGACCTCTTCATATTTCTACAGGCACAGAAGGGATACACCCTCAGTGAAGGGTTGGTCCAAGAAAAAATTTCACTCCCTGGCCCAGGCTGAAAATAAGGAAGCTCTTCTGCCGTGGGAAATATCTGCTCTGAGAACGTGTAACCAGCCTACTTCCATGGGGGTTTAGGATTTGAACTTGTACTACCTCTGTGGGCAGGTAACCCCAACACAGAGAAATGAACTTAAAAGTGGTCCAGCATGAATATGTCCCTAAGGCATCTAGGGGGAAAAAAGACACAACGCCTCAGTATGGCAAAATCCTTAATCAAGCCTCACAAGATTTCCCCCAATAATAGCCCACTGAAGTGACCTCACAGTAAAAATTAATAAACTACAGTGAACAAAATGCCAGACTGGATGAAGCACAAGCTGGAATCAAGATTGCCAGGAAAAATGTCAATAACCTCAGACATGCAGATGACACCACCCTTATGGCAGAAAGAAAAGAGGAACTAAACAGTCTCTTGATGAATCGAAAGTGAAAGAGAGTGAAAAGGCTGGCTTAAAACACAACGTTTAAAAAACAAAGAGCATGGCATCCAGCCCCTTCACTTCAGGGCAAATAAATGGGGAAAACAATGGAAACAGTAACAGACTTTATTTTCTTGGGCTCCAAAATTACTGAGGAAGGTGACTGCAGCCATGAAATTAAAAGATGCTTGCTCCTTGGAAGAAAAGCTATGACAAACCTAGACAGCGTATTAAAAAGCAGAGATATCACTTTGCCAACAAAGGTCTGTATGGTCAAATCTACAGTTCTTCTAATAGTCAGGTATGGATGTGAGGCTGAATGACAAAGAATTGACGTTTTCAAATTATGGTGCTGCAGAAGACTCTTGAGAGTCCCTTGGACAGCAAGGAGATCAAACCAGTCAATCCTAAAGGAAATCAACCCTGAATATTCATTGGAAGGATTGATGCTGAAGCTGCAGCTCCAGTATTTTGGCCACCTGATGCGAACAGCCAACTCATTGGAAAAGATCTTGATGATGGGAAAGATTGAGGACATGAGAAGGGGGTGACAGAGGATGAGATGGTTGGATGGCATCATCAACTCAATGGACATGAATATGAGTAAACCCTGGGAGATAGTGAAGGACAGGGAAGCCTGGAGTGCTGCAGTCCCTGGGGCTGCAAAGAGTCAGACACTGAACAACAACACATGAGAAAACTAAAAACTAAAAAGGCAGCAGGTCTGCAAGTGTACAGCACTCGGGTAACACTTTTATTGCTAAATATTCGAAGTTTTCTAAGTAGGGCAAATAAGTAGCCCCATAAAATCTGGTGCCTTTTTCTTCAGTGAGGAAATACTTGGAACCCCATTAGAAGCAGAGAATTATATTCATGAAATGAAAGAAGTAAGTTACAGAATGATAAATATAGACTGGGACTTGGTTTTGAAGAAAAAATATAAAGATAATATATTTGTTTGTACACATAACACAGTATGGAAATATATACACCAACATTATTAAAGGGTAGGATTTGAGGAAGATTAAGAGTGCAAACATCTGTATATAAACTGACAGTTTTTCTTCCTGAAAATGAGAATTTGTAATTTATTTAAATAAAGAAAAAATATTTTAAAGAGCTCTTTTGTTTGAGATAACAAAAGCAGGTATATTTGTCATTGAAAATAATGGACAAAATCCAGTTTTCTAAAATCCAATTTTCTAATTTTCTAGTAGTACAACTATTAGCTACAGGTAAGTCAAACAACAGACAGAGGTGGACAAACCCAAGGTTCTTTGAAAATCCTGTTTTTCTCACTTCTCTTTCTTTGGTGTTCTGTCACCTAAAATGTAATTATTCAGAAGCTGGTTTTTAGAAAGAGTCCCTCTTCTGAAAATAATGCTTATTGAGAACAACCTGGACATGATTCAAGAACTGACTGCAGGTCACAGTTGCCTTACACAATAAATTTTATAACTTGCCCCCAAAGAGATCGGATCACACACAGCATTAGAAAAGATGGTGAGATCATCTGCTTGTTTGTCCTTGGCTTAGATTTAAACAGGCAACCAAAGAAATTCTAGTCAAAGAATGACTATGTGTAAAAACATACAAATATGAAAAGACTAGCAACTCTACATTTTCAAAAATTGTCTGCGGTGTCTTGTTAGAAAAAGAAGTCTTGTTAAAAAAAAAAAAAAAGCCTTATCTTTATAAGCCTCAGAGAAATAATTTGCTATAGTTCAAAAGTTAAAAGCCTTCTTAGAGATAAGAGAGAAATACAGAAAAAGAGATCATTTCCGAGACAGAATAAATAAATGGATAGTTACCAGATTTTTGTTACACTGAAATTTAGCATCTGAAAAATCATTTTAATAGAGTACAATAATAAATAGATGAATGAGACTGGGCTGACTCCACAGTCTCCTTTTAATGACATTTATCCTCTCACTCTCCAAATTTGGGACATGTTGAGCATCAAAAAGAACAATACACAGAAGTGATTATAAAGTATTAAATGAGTAAAAATCCACGAATTCACCATGATCATTTAAAGAGAGAAAGGGAAAAAATAAAGAAAGTTCCTTTTTCTATAATGTCACCCAATAAAAGTAGAAGGAAAGATATTTAGAAAACCACCATGTTGCATCCCCAAGGCAATAACTGATTCAGGCAAGGATCAGCAAAGTAAACTCAAGCCATTAAGTCGAAAGTTATGAAGAACAGGATATCCACATTGTACCAAAGAATCACTCATAAATACTAACCATCTGCAAAGAGGAAAAACAAAACCTTTACAGTGGAGAAAGCTCTGCTCACTAACTTGACTAAGGGATCACTCTTAAATTCAGTAATAGTAGGTAACCTGATATTCTGTTTCTTGATGTGAAGCAATAAAAGTCTGCAAGGGCACTAGTGAAATTTTCTTTCCAAGACTGTTCAAACCTGAATCCAATCAAGCCCTCACTGTTTACAGAAAATAGAGGGACTAGAAGATGTTAAAAAAAAAAAAACATAAACAACCAAATCCAGAATGGGGCCCTTCTACAAGACAACTGTGCTGACTTTAACAACCAAATGTCATTATAAAAAAATATGGAGAGGTTACTCTAAGATTAAGATCCTGATGCTGGGAAAGCCTGAAGGCAGGAGAAGGGACAACATAGGACAAGGTGGTTGGATGGCATCACTGACTCAATCGACATGAGTTTGAGGAAACTCCAGGAGATGGTGAAGGACAGGGAAGCCTGGTGTTCTGCAGTCCATGGAGTTGCAAAGAGTCGGGCACTACTGAGCAACTGACAACAACAAATTCTAAGACTAGGGATCTATAGCCAAACACACAGTATAACTGACTGAATCCTGGTTGGAGGGAGCAGTGAAGCTGCTATTTAAAAAATCTTGAAACAAACTGGAAAGTTATTGAATAGAGATTAAACATTTGATATTAAGAATTATTGTCAATTTTCCTTAGGTGTGATCATGGTGTTGTGGTTATATAGAATCACCTTGTTCTTAGGAAATACCTGGTTTTTATAAATGAAACATCATGATGCCTGAAATTTACTCTAAAATGATGTAGTAGTGTAGTAGGGACAGGAAAGATTACCAAAATCTGTCTTCAACCCACAAAACCAGCAATATAGTTTAACCTAATATATTCATATAGAGTGTTAAAGCATGCATGGCAAAATGTTAACAATTGTTGAATCTAGGTGGTAGTTACACAGGTGTTTACTGTACTATCCTTTCAACTTTTCCATGTTGAAAAATTTTCATACTTAGAAGCTGGGGGAGAGAGGAGGTTTTCACAGAAATATTTTCCTTAGAAAATATTAAATGTACCTTCAGTTTTAAAGAAGCACCTCAACCATTCTCAACAAGTGAATTGCTTGTCCTCATTTATGTACCATCCCTTCGAATACTCTTAAAATCTGCCTTAATTATTGTAAATAATATTTCAAATGCTAGAATAGGCCTAATATAAATCCCACAATAATCAGCACAAGATTTATAGGTGTAAACATCTGGTTTTATACCCAAATAACAAACTTAACAGCAGGAAAACAAATCGTTTATTACAGCATATAATGTGTTATATTAAATTTACACAAAGATATATAAAAACACATACTGTTTATATCATACAGTCATTTAACATCAACAGGAATATCAAAACAAATACTACTCATGCACAAAACATGCATATATTGATATAAAAAAGCAATTTTACACAATACTGTTTACCAAAAAATTTTTTTTTTAAAAAAAGCCCTTCCAAGGCAGGGTCAGTGGTCCAATCTGGACTGGATTGCACGAATATGTTTGGGCTGATATTTAAATGGCACAGTGCTCTGTGAGCAGTTCTGAGCTTGGAGTCGCACCCAAGAGTTATTTCATTAGGAGTGAATTTCTCTGCACCCAAAGATGAAAACTTATACCAAAGGCAAGTTTCCAAAGGAGGAATGGTTGGATCTGCTGTAAATCAGAGAGGGGGAGAAAGGCATCAATTTTGGGTAAATGGCCCTAGAAGGGGTTACTGTAACCAGGGCCTAGGCACCAAGGGTGGCAAAGGTTTTAGCGAATCCTTTTAAGGTATTACCAGCCTCCCTACCCAGATCACCTTTCTGGATGTAGGGTGTGGTCTTCAAGTTCTGAGTCCAGTAAACCAAACAGTTCTGAGAAGAAAACAGAATGGGGCTACATCTGAGAAAAGCAGAATATATAAAAAATGACAGAAAACCATGACTGCCCCTTGTATCTGCTTCACACAACTGTATGTGATACCCCCAACAGGAAAACCCTCATGGCGACGCTGCCCTGAAGAACCAAAGAAGCAAATGCATGTCCTCAAATGCCATCCACCTGACCTCCAGATCAAAAGGTCTCGTCCACTTAACACCTGAACATCAAAACCTGTGCCTTCACCAATGCTCAGACCATTTCAAAGAAAAATCTGATACCACAAAATTCACTCACTGTCACCACCATTAGAAACTCAATATTCACTTCTAACCAGCAAAAAAAAAAACATTCTTTACCTTCCATTAAAGGCACTAGTGTCCATACGTGACGAAGATGAGACAAAAATTCACCTCGGTTTTCTCTTAACCAAAGGAAAGCACTCCGTGAAATTATTACACACAAAAAAGGCAGACACCACCGACTGGGGGGGAACTAGAGAGCCCCACTCTCTTCACGGAGGACGTGCCTCAGACGGTCGTCATCAGTTTCAAAGAGCCCGACCGAAAGCGGAGGATCTTCTTCTTGAGGTTGTGTGAGGCCTTAATCTTGACGAAGGTTTTGGTGGGGTTGTGGCGGAGGTCGGGAGCCGGGACCGGCTGCAGCGGCAGCGTCTGCACGAACTGGGACCAGATCAAGCCCCCGCTCTCCTCCGAATCGCTGGTGCTCGTGCTGTCGCCCACGAAGTCACCCTCGCTCACGCTGGACTCGCTGTCGCCGAAGCAGTTGGTGGTATAGTTGCTGCGCTCGTCCTCGCTGGTGTCCAGCACGGTGGAGTGGAACAGGGACTCGCACTCGGCCGAGTACTCGGAGTCGCTGGCCGCGTACGCGTAAGGGCTGGCGTAAGGCCCGGCCGCAAACAGCCCCGCGGCCTCCCGCCGGCCCCGCCGCGCGCGCCGCAGCGCCTCCTCGTACGACACCTCGGCGGCCGACCTCCACCGCCGCGAGTCGGTGCGCTTGTGCTTGGGCTTGGCCACCACCGCCTCCCGGCCGTGGCCGTGGCCGTGCGCCCGGCTCCCCGCGCGGTGGCCCGTCCCCAGCGGCCGGCTGGGGAGCCCCGCGTCGGCCTGGCCGCCCCCGCCCCGCCGCGCCTTCGCCGGGGCTCGCCGCAGTTTCTTATTTGTATCCGTGTCGTCGGGGAACCGACACTTCTTGCCGGCCGCTCGGGCCTTCTCCCTCACAGCGGGCAGAGCACTTTCCGGCCCGTGGACGGCCGGCGCCCGGTGCTTCACGGCGGAGCCCCTCAGGGCGGCCGCGGGGCGCGCACCCCGGGGCGGCCTGACCCCCGGGGGCGGCGCCAGGACGGGCGGCGCCTTCCCCAGGGGCCCTTCCTCCAGGCTCTGAGAAGAGGAGCCCTCGCTTCTGAAATCCAGGGCCGGCCGCTCTTCCGCCGGGAAAGTGGGGGGCAGCAGGGCTGAGGCGGCGGGAGGGGGCGCCAGAGTGCCTGCCTGCGGGCTGTTTTTCTGTGGCACCTTTTTCAGTGGCTGGACCACTTTGTTCTCTTGCAGCGGTGCCAGGACCCTCCCAGGGCTCTCTTTCGGAGAGGCAGCTGGGATCTGCCCGCTTTCCTTAGAGGACTCCCCTGTCCCAGCGGGGGGACACCTCGCATGTTCCTGGGAGACGGGCTTGGAGGTTTTGGGCAGATGCTTACCTTGAAGTTCGGTAGCAGTGCCTGGAGAACAGCCTTCAGGCGCGGGCAACCTCTTGCTTTCCAGAGGTTCTGGCTTTGATTCTTTTGACCACTGTTTTGGTGGGGAGAAGGCCCCATTGTCCAAAGAAGGGATGCCTCCGGAGGGCAAAGGCACCTGTTTCGAATTCTTAAGGTTCCCACTGTTGCCCTGTGAGACGCCCCCAGTCACTCTGACACAAACGCTCCCATTCCTCAGAAGCCCCTTCGTGGGGTCAGCGTTTACACTGGTCCTCGGTTTGTTGGTCCTTACTGGGTGGGTTTTTTTCTGGACCAGGCTCAGAATGTAACCATCCATCTTCTTGCTGGATGAAGGATGGGGAGCAGACCACAAACTGCTTGGAGATGGTAAGTTAGTGTCTGTCTTGACGGTGTCCAGCTCAGATCCCGCACAGACGTCGTTGGCATGGTTACCAAGCCGCTCCTCTTCCCTCAGCGGGTTGCCGGTCAGGCAGAGGAGGAACATTGGGCTCTGCACGGCCACGGCATGAAGTGGACTGGGGTAGCGATACACATCATTCCCATTTTTAGACACCAGATCACACTGGTACTTGGGATTCACATCTGCAATGACAGCAAGGAAATTAGATTGTGGTGTGGAGGGGAAACAGCCAACTGCCCTTGAGGCCTGGTCTTCACAATGGCCTTCTTTATATTCCAGCCATCGTATGAGATCTGAAAAACATTTAAAGGTACACTCTGAAGAAATGAACTGGTCAGCACCAGCTTGATCAGGCCAGTTTCTATGAAGACAAATTCAGGGGTAGTGAGATAATAACAAAGAATCAACAAATACTAGACAAGCTACTCTATTATTTCACATACAGTTCATACTACTGGATGAGGAAAAAAATAATCAACAAAGGAATTTTTAACAGGATATAACTCTGAAGGAAAAATAATCAGCCATTAAAAATACTTTCAAACTATTGAATAATATATGGAAAACATTTGAAAGTGAAGTGAAAATCATAATTTTATAATTTTATTAAGATGATATAGTCACAGAAAAAAGTCTGAAATGAAGCATGCGAAGATGCTAATAGTAGCATCTCAAAGTGGTAGGAAAGCAAGTAATGGTACTTTCTTCTTTTTCTATTTTCTAACTTGTCAGTAAAAGTATATGTGCTGCATTTATAACTGGAAAAATAAATGTTTTTTGAGCCATTCTTTCTCTGGGCCACTTTCCCTTCTATGTTCTATTCCTGGTTTCCCTTTAAATATTTGAGATAAACTATACTTTCATGGCCTTTCTCCTCATTTTGAATTTTTTTTAAGACCTAATTCTTAATGACATGTGTTTGAATATAACTGTCAATTGAAAGGTCAGGGAAACTAATCTAATTTCAATCAAGACTAAATTTAAATAATAGTCACCTTATGTTTTTAATAGTGATACTAAAAAAGCACAATATTTTATGAAGGAATTTTTGATGAGGCTTTAAAAGATTGAGGAGTAGTACTAATGAATAAAATTTCCACATCTCAAAAACATAGATGCCGAAATATAATGAAATCAAGCTTTCTTGCTTAATTAGATTATTCTGATCTCTTATCCTGGTATATATTATAATATCAAATCCTCTGAGTGACTTTCGCTTCCCTGGTAGCTAAGACGGTAAAGTGTCTGCCTGCAATGCGGGAGACCCAGGTTTGATCACAGGGTCGGGAAGATCCCCTGGAGAAGGAAATGGCAACCCACTCCAGTACTCTTGCCTGGAAAATCCCATGGACAGAGGAGCCTGGTAAGTTACTGGTCCATGGGGTCACAAAGAGTAGGACACAACTGAGTGACTTCACTTTCCTTTCTTTGAGTGACTTTTAGTTACAGAAGATCAAAGTTTTTGTCCCTATTTAATTTGCTTTCCATTGTAATTATATTTATTCACTCAAATATTGAAAAGCTACTATGTGCTAGATTCTATGTTAATTGTTTAAAGGAAAGCCCTGTGAATTTCAATGATTATTAGCAGTCTGGGTGGCAGGGCCAATCTAGACCCAGAAATGATATTTAATCCCAATAAACATATTTATATTATTATATTTATCATATTTAATGATATTTATTCCCAATAAACAGCTTGTTGTAAGAAGGGGAAATCTCTCTAGCTAATATCTGTGCCCATTCTTCCTCACTACCCCAAGGCCTATCCTTATCTTACTTAAAGCCACATTTAGCTACATGACACCCCTCATCCCTATTCCCTCTTTTCTAGAGTTAAGAAACAAGACAGACATCCCAGCCCCCAAAGGCCAACCCAACTGTCTCAATTATGAGAATATGTAACATTTGGGATAGAGGAGTCTGTCCTTAAGGAAAACCTATACCAAAGTACCTTTAATGGGTTTATAAAACTTCCCTCTGAAACCAAATCTGCAGAATGAAAGGCATCAATTACCAATGAATTTGAGACCCAGACACTCTAGATAACATAGATCTGTGCTTCCCCAAATGATTGCTGCTAACAACACACACTACAAAGACACCAGGTGATTAGCAGCCTCAGTTGTTTGGTGTTATGTTTGCACTGCTGAGACTCAGAAATTCAGCCTATACCTAAGTGGACAATACATAAAACCAAGGGTATAGTGACTTGTGCCAGAACCTATCACCTCCTCTAATCTCTGTATTGTCTCTGCTCTTCTGAGAAATCACATTAAATCAGAATTAAGGCAGATGTCCCAAATTTCAGCAACAACTCTACCATTCAGCAAAGAGAAGCCTCTGACAAAAGGCATGTAATTCTTCCTGTTTGATGAGAAGGTTGAACACAACACTTGCTGAATTCCCTTAGTGTGTTGGAAAAACAAGGATCTGGCAGTTAGTCCTAAGCTTGAACCCTGCCTCTGCCACTTACTCGCTATATATAGTCTTAAGCAACTTACCAAACTTAACCTCACCGGGCCTCCATTTTCTGATATATAAAATGGTTTCTGACAACACTTGCACCTTGCAGAACTGTATGGAGGATTCAAAGCAGAGAAATGTATGCAGAGCATACAGCAGTGTGTGAGACACATAGTGGAAATGGAGAAACTCTTCCAGAACCAACAATGGCATGATTCTCTCTAGAGATCACTGCAATAATAGCCCCAAATGGAGGAAATGGTGGAGGGGATCTAACCCCATCCACCTACTAAAAGAAGAGAGAGCTGCCATCATGCAAGGCATTCTGGAGAACACGGAGGGGCCACTGCCGCCAGAAGAGCCAAGCAGCTCTTAAGCAGGCTGACAGATATATTTAACTCGATGGAAGCTTTGGTGGTGGTGGTGTAGTCACTAAACCACTAGTCATGTCCAACTCCTATGACCCCATGGACTGTAGCCTGCCAGGCTCCTCTGTCCATGGGATCTCCCAGGCAAGAATACTGGAGTGAGTTGCCATATCCTTCTCCAGGGGATCTTCCTGACCCAGGAATCAAACCTGGGTCTCCTGCATTGCAGGTGGTCTCCTGCAATGCAGAAGGATTCTTTTCCGACTGAGTTACCAGGGAAGCCTTAACTTTAAATGATTAAAGGAAGAAGAAAACAGATCTAAAGTAATTTTGAAAACAAAATGCAAACAAGTTAACAGCAAAGATTCAGAAACAGAGCTCAAGATCTATAATATTGGGACAGGCTTTCTAAAGATAAGCTATCTTGCTACCATCAGGATATAAAGCCAGGTAACACCAAAAAAGGACTGGGAATAGTGGTGATCTTGATTCTAGATGCAGCTATGGCACTAAAGGCAAAAAGCAGATGAAGTTCTCTGTCTTCGTTTTTCATCAGTAGAAGGGGCTGAAGCTAGACAACTTTTAAGGACCTTTGACCCCTTCCAATTAAAAATGTCTATCAATTCTGTAGATAAAGAAGTTGTGGTATATATACACAATCGAAAATTACTCAGCCATAAAAAGGAAGTCATTTGAGTCAGTTCTAGGAAGGTATAGAGCCTATTATGCAGTGAAGTAAGTCAGAAAGAGAAAAACAAATATCATATATTAATGCATATATATGGAATCTAGAAACATGGTACGGATGAACCTATTTGCAGGACAGGAATAGAGAAGCAGATATAGAGAACAGACTTTGGATACAGCGAGAAGAAGATGGAACCAATTGAGAGAGTAGCATTGAAACATATATTACCATACGTAAAACAGATAGCTTATGGGAAATTTCTATATAACACAGGGAGCTCAATGCAGTGCTCTGTGACAACTTAGAGGGGTAGGATGGTGTGCAGTGGGGGTAGGTTCAAGAGAGAGGAGACATATGTATGTTTAAGCCTGATTCAAATTGTTGTGTGACAGAAGCCAAGACAATGCTGTAAAGCAATTATCCTCCAATTAAAAATAAATTTTTAAAATGTCAATTCTAAAAAGTCTTACCTGCAGATTTGGGGCAACCATCTGAAATAGTCAAGGTTGCCTCCAAGGGGCTGCAGAAGCACGTGCTGGAATGACAACTGGATAAACACTCACTAAAGACCGAGTTCGAGGAATTGGACAGGGATCCCGAAGCCCCATCACTCAGTTCATAAAACCCTACAAATCAAAACATCACTTAAGGTTAAGATCATGTCAAGCAAAAACACACATTTGTGCTTAAAAGGAAAAGGGGTAATCATGTACAAAAGAGAGAAAAGAGAGAATATGGGGGGGGGGGTGGCAATTTTGGTTCATGAGATATAGTGTCTTGACTTTAGAGTTTCGTTTCCAGCAATCCTCAGAAAAAGGCAAAGAGCCCATAAGTATGAGTACATTTCAAAGTTGAGAGTACTCTCACTCTCAAACTGACCTTCCTCCTTGACCCCACCTTTAAAGATGGGCAAGGAAAGAGACTCAGATCTGTCAGAGTGTCAACTTTTTCACAAACATTTCAGAAAAAATAACTTGAAGAGAAAAACAAATCTATGTAAGCAGCCAAATGGTTTAGAGGGAAAAAAGAAAACTTTTGAAGTGGTCTCAGGAAGTTGAAGTGTGACTAATTTTCTAGCCCTGTTCCGACTTTCTCAAGTTTCAAAGGAGGATCGTGCTTCCAGAAATTTGCATAGAAGCTTTTATTTTTAAACTCAGGGGACTTCAGTCAGCTGAGTCTCATTGTTAAAAATTTTGTTGTCTAATGAACTCATCTATGAAACAGAAATAAGACTCACAGACATAAGAGAACAGACTTGTGGTTGCTGGGGAGTGGTGGGCAGGGATAGATTGGGAGTCTGGCATTGGCTGATACAAATCATTACATAGAAAATGGATGGCAATTTTCTCCCAATTAAAAATCAATTTAAAAAAAAGAAAACACAAACAACAAGATCCTACTGTACAGCACAGGAAACTATATCCTGTGATAATCCATAATAGAAAAGAACGTGAAAAAAGGATATGTATACAAATAACTGAATCACTCTGCTAAACAGCAGAAATTAACACATCACTGTAAATCAACTATATTTCAATAAATTCATTGCTGATTTTGTTTCCCTGTCATGCAACTGAATAACAGACTTTCCTTGTTTTGTTTTGCTGTAGCGTCTCTGTACTGGAAACAAACTCCTTTGTCCTTTGCAGGTCTGGGGACGCCAAGCACAGGGGGCCTCAGAGACAGAACTCCTGACGGCAGCGTTTCTCCTTGTGCCCCCACACTCACCTGAGCTGGGGCGGCTGTCTGTCTCCAGGTGCTCTTCAGACGTCTTTTCCACATCCAGTCTCAAGTCACTTATCTGCTTGTCGAGTTCCTGCAACTGGTTCAACAAACCGGCATCTCTTCTCCTCAAACAATTCTAATGAGGAAGAAACAGAGAAGGGGAAAAAAAAAAAAACATTTTGGTGACAAACAACTACAAAGTTGGCTCTATGTATTCAAATTACCATCTGAAGAGATCCCTAAATTTTCCAAAACCAAAATTTTACTGGATGACCTGAAGCAAAGAAAAACTTCCAAGAATATGTCCTGTTTAATTCCACTTTCTCACATTTTGTGGTGATATAAAGTTTCTTCATAAAAACAAGACTTGCTTTCAGTTTCAGCTAATATATATACAAACCTACTTTTTATAGGTAGGGATATGAAAAACCCACTGAGACTTTTTTTAAAAAACCTCTGTGTACAGGCAATTTATTAGAAAACAGTACTTCACAGTAGACTCTTTAATTTGAAGTCAGAGTGTAACAGATTTCCTACAATACACTATAATCTTTCTCAGGTGAGATTTTCTGGCCAAATGTCCTGCAGAGCTTTGATTTCTATTAGTCACTTTGTGGGGTTTAATCAGTCTTAGGGCCTTTGAAAGAGAGAAACTAATACTAACAGCCTGTGCCAAGTATAATGTGAGCTGGCAGAATCCAAAACCCTCAAGGGAAGGGCCATCAAGATTTGAACTCAACTCGGGTTTCCAAAGGTGACAGGCTGTAGTGCTGTCACACCGCCACCTAGTGCTTCCTATTGCTGGGAAAGCAAAAAAAAAAAAAAAAACAAAAACTCAAAGGCATCTGGTTCAAATCACAAACGCCAAGTCTACAAATGAAAATAGTACCACAAACACTGACTGGACGGGAATTCTCCTGACATGCTGTCCTGCTCCTCTCCAGGGAACAACAGGAATGCGCCACTCACAATTGTGAGATTCATGAAGACAAGAAGGTGCTATTGTATAAGACAATGCACACAATGTCAATGACCAGGCATAACCAGCAACAATTGAATCAGTCTGCTACCAAAACCACAGCAAAATGCCAACCCTGAAATATTGCACAAACCACTACTTCCACACGGCCTTACAAAACAGACGCAAATGAGTATGTGTTCCTCCTGTCTGTCCTTGAACTTGAAAAGCTTGGACACATAACATGCTTGCTTGTTAGAAAGAATTTCTTCAGGAAAAAATGAACCAAACAAGTAAAATCACTTTGATGCTCAAAAAAGAGAGAGACAAATTATTTCAAAAAAGATAATACAAGAAAACACTGGACAACCACACGGCATCACTCAGCAAGAGAGACATTATCTAGTGGGTGTCTAGTTTAAGATAGCATCACATGGTCAGATAAGGATTTTCTTTCTTTCTTTTTTTTTTTTTCTGTTTTCAAAACTACATTTTTGAGGTCATGGAAACAAAGCTGCCGCCATTTCTCTGAGGCTGGGTCAAAGCTGTTCATCAATACATTAAGCGTCAAAGTTCTTTTTCTTCCCCGTTAATGAAGACGGCAGAGAATGTCTGAGATGCTGACACAAATCCAATATGATAAATGCTCCCTGAGAGGAGGTTTTCCCTTCCGCCCACCTCCACCTCAAGTCACAACGAGCAGAACGTATGAGAGGAGGGGGCACTTTCTCCAGCCAAATTTCCATCATGTGCATCTGTTTTAGCCGGCTTATACAAAGGGCTTCTATCTGAAATTAAGCAGCAGAGTAGGCAAAAGCTGGCAGGCTGGAGTGGGGGAGCCCAGGGAGAGGCAGGCAGGGCTCCCCGCGGCCGCTTCCGTGTAATAGTAAAATTCGGCACTGGACAGTCAATCGCGCCCCCAAAGTCCCCTCCTCGGCTTTTGTCCCCTCTCGGCGGGAGGAACTGAAGGCAAGAAGCCCTCCAAAGAAATGCTATTTTAAATGAGGGTTTAACCTTCGGGGAGACGGCAGGCATTCGTTTAACTAGAGCGATTGGAGGTTCCGACCAGACGACTCCAAGAATCCCGAAGGCAGGGCCGGAGGAGAGAGCGGCCACCCTCGCCCGGGCAGTCCGCGCCGGGTCTCCGGCCCCTCACCTGACACAAAGCGGGCACACGCCGGGATCGCGTGGGCGTCGGCAACCCACGCGCCCCCGGGGACCCGCAGGAACCCAGGTCAGGGAAGGGCCGGGCGGGGGTCCCGGGAAGCCAGAGGGTTGCTCCTAGCTAGAGGCACCCACCACGGACCACCTGCCCGATCCCCGGCCGTCTGCAGGGACAACCGTGCCCCCACCTCCGGGTACGACCTACCAATTGCTTCCGCAGCAGCAAGATGTTCTCCTCCAAGAACTTCTCCTCCAGGCGGTTGCGCTGCGTCGCCTCCCCCGGCAGCTCCCCGGAGCGGGCTGCAGCGGCCCCCGCGCCGCCGGTGCCGCGCAGGGCGCCCCGGACCAGCAGCTCCTGGCGCTGGCGCAGGTACTCCAGCTCCGCCAGCCCGGCCAGCGTGGCCTCCTGCCGCTCGCGGGTGCGCTGCCGCTCCGTGTCCGCCTCGCCCTTCTCCCGCCAGCGCCCCTCAGGCTCCGCCGTGCGCTGCTCTCCCCGGGCCAGCGCCGGCGGCTCCTGCTCCTTAGCCGTCCCGGTCGGACTCGGCTTCATGGCCCCCAACCCGGCCGCGCGCACCCGTCCTCGCAGCCGGGCCGCCCGGGCGGAGAAGCGGGCGCTAGGGCTGCGGCCTCGGGCTCATGCCTCCGGGCGGCAGGGCGCGGCGGCGGGGGCGGGCACCCGGAGCGCTCAGGACCCGCGCGCGGCCCCGGGCTGCAGCCGTCCGGGCCCCGGGCGGCGCCGTCCGCTGTCGCCGCGCGTCCCTCGCCGCGGCCCCGCAGCTGATAACGCCCTGCCCGGCGCTACGTCACGCGCGGCGGCCAGGCGAACCCCCGCCCGGCGCCCGCCTCCCCGCGCCGGCCCCTCGGCTGCGAGGCCCGCTCCCCCTCGGCTTCCCCCTCTAGTGTCAGGGGCGCCGCTCGCGCTCGGCGCCGGCCTCCTGCTCGCCTGGCCCTCCCCGCTCCTCCCTCTCCCCTCCCCCGCTCTTCCCGCGGGCCTGCTCGCCCCCTTTTCGGGTTTACGGCACCCAGTTTTTGCCTCGCTTCTTATTGGTTCTTTACAATCGCACAAAGCCGGGGGCGAGCACCCCAAGCCCCAGCATCCTGTTACAGCCGGCTTCGCTGGCTGGGTCCGCCAAGGGACGCAGCAGTTGGGCTCCCCAGAGAACTTTCTGAAACTCGACCGAGTTGCAGCCCACCACGTTAACCCTTTCCCCACACGTCCACTGTTCGTATCCACTCAGGCTGCTTTAGGTTTCTTCCACCTTACCAAGCAAGGTGCTGCGAGTGGATTCAGAGACTTTTTCTTGGAGTTGGCTTTTGTGACTCCAAGTTGTAAAGGCAAGCACTCCAAGGCACAGTGCAGCGTTGTCCGAAAACTGTTGAACTCTTGGTTTTGTTGCTGTTGTTTTAATCTTTTCATGGAAGGGGTTTAAAATTAGGCAGGAGGATGTCGCTGTACAGCCAGCGGTTGCATCAATTCTTTTACAAGCTCCGGGCTTAGGGGGTGCGCGTGCGCGTGCGCGCTTTGGTTTTTGTTAAGAGTTTTTTATTGTTGTTATTTAGTCTGCAAGCACAGGAGCTCTGAAACCAGATTGCCTGAATTTGAATCCCCTTTCCTGCCAAGACTAGCTGCGCAGGCAAGTAACTTCACCTCTCTGTGCCTCCGTTTCCCCAAGGGTAAAATGGAACTACTAACAAGGTGCCTGTTGTAAGAATTATAATAATATACAGTATATACTATATATAAGGTGTGTTTACAATGGCGCAGGCACATAGAGAGTAAAGGTTATGTGAGTTAAGTTATATTTTTCTTTTCTTCCTCCAGAAGGGCTTAACAAACTTGCCCCCTGCGGTAGCATTTGTAATATTGTCATCTATGCTTGGGACACTGGTCTCAGGGCATTTCAGTGAGATGGGGTCTGGAAATGCCTTTCGCCAGCTTGTCCATGGGAAAGTGCCATATCTATTTTAAAAGCAGTACATCCAAGAGCCTCAGAAATCGAATTCAGCCAGTTGCAGTTTGCTGAAGTTCAGGCACAATGTTGTGTGAAGGAGTGCATTCTCTATCATTATTTAAGACTCTTAGACCTTTCTTAAGCTTCTTACCCCTGTAAAAATTCTTTCTTTCTCCCCTCTGTGTGGGCCAACCTTCTTCCCTCCAAGATCAGTTCATTTCTCTCCTCTGAATTCCAGTCAACTGCATGAATATTTGATTCTTACCAAATGCTATTTGCATGGTTATTTATCCGGGTATGCACACACATACTATGTACATAGGTGTTTATGTGCATCTATTCTCTCCAATTACATTATTAGGATTCCCTGAAGGCAGTGATTATTTTTCTCTTAGTGTTACTATTGGAAAAGACTCATTAGAAAAGACCCTGGTGCTGGGAAAGATAGAAGGCAGGAGGAAAAGGGGAAGACAGAGGACAAGATGGTTGGATGGCATCACTGACTCAATGGACACAAGTTTGAGCAAACTCCGGGAGATGGTGAAGGATAGGGAAGCCTGGCCTTCTGCAGTCCGTGGGGTCGCAAAGATTCAGACACGACTGAGTGACCTAACAATAAGTATTACTATACTCAGGACAATGCCTTTGCAAGCATTCAAGAAACTGCAGGTTGGTTGTAAATTGTTTTCTCATTAACACACTTTCTAACTAACTTAATCTCTGCAAAAAATAGTTTCACATTTACCAAAAAGCAAAAACAAGAGTTCTCTAGCCACTCTCCATTGACCTCCCCATTGCTGCCCTCACAGACACAAATGGAACTATAACTACAACCACGATTCATAATTAACCAGATTGTATATTAAATCTAAAAATGTAAAAATGGAATTATGCTTGGATGCTCATCAGCATGCAAAATTAATTCTCTTCAGCTCATCTAAGCTTTTTGCCTACTGTGTGCCAAACACAGTACTTGATAATAAAGGAACTAAATTTTCCTTCCTAATTTTAGTAAAGCACTAAAGAATAATGACTGGTCCTCTTTGCCAAATGCCACGCCCCTATGTCCTCTGTCACTGTCTCATGCTATTCATTTATAGGCAAGTTTCTTGCTTTCTAGTTCTGAATTAGATTCCTTCTGGCTGGGTGGAGTCTATTATTGGGGCCTGTGTTATGTCATACACTGACAACTATATTTATATAGTTGAGAGGGGGAAAAAAGCTGAAACATGTTTTTACACACTACTAATAAATCTTGTTAAAGTAGACAGACAAGTCACTGTGTCTCCAAACCTCTCTACCTCCCCAGCCCCCTCCTCACCAAATGCCACTTGGAGCTGGCTCATTAGCCCAAAGCAAACCATTTGCCATAACAGCCTGTACATCTCCATGAAAAAGTGTTCCCAGCAAGTTTAAATATTAAAACTAATGTATTCAAATGGCTCCACCAATAAAATGGTCACAAATAGGAAAAGAGGTTATGCTTTCCAAAGTATCCATTACACATTAATAAATAATGCTGTTCATTCATGCGCCAGTTAAAACAAACTCAGGCTGTCAGATGAAGTTAGAAGCAAGGAGCTCAACACTGTAATTGTTTTTCCAGGAAAACTAATGTTGTCAGATTAAGTGTGCCTGGTTGGGTTGCCCCTATTCTCTTCTTAACCCCACAGCCTGTTTTTCTCCTCTCCGATTTACTCTTTCTTCCTAAGGCTTTCTTCCCTCTTTGAGTCTTTGTTTCGGTTGCAGGTATTTGGGAAGCAGTTGAAGGTGATCACCCACTGTTTGCTGCTCCCTCCTGTCAGTGACAGGATCTCACTTCGCCCTACTGTTCTGATTTTTCTTTCCTTTTCTTTTTAAAGCAAGTGCTGGTGCTTCTTCCTCCACCAGTGCTACTTTGTTATCTCCTTTCTAGTATGGCTCAGCTCTCTTTAGTTCTTTTGCTTTCCCTGGAGGCCTCTGTCTTCTCAGAAAGGCTGCTAATCGACACTCAGAATGTGTGACATTAAAGACAGGTTGGATCTGCCACCCAGAGGATCTAGAGAGTAAGATAAAGTTGCCAGCATGAAAAGGAATCTTGACTGAATATATCACAGTCGTGTGGCTTACGCTTAAAAACATTTCCTGGGCAGAGCCAGGAAAGGTCCCTCAGATGACAGAGTCTGACGCCTTGCCCTTGGGCAGAACAACTCCCAACAGCAGCCCCACAAAGTCTGAGCATCATTGTACAAATGCCTTATCCAGCAGTGAACATTTTTTTGCAGCCCAGCAAAGTAAGGAGCGTCAGTTGCATGTTTTGCTATAGAGCAATGCAACCAAATGATGCCTTCCAGCTTTTATGGCCAAACAAACATAAATGATGTAATTGGGAAAAGCTGTCTCTGAATAGGAGGGAAAAAAATAAAGGGCAGTCTTTTGAGTTGGGGTGATGACCACCATCCTAGGGACAGGGATCAAAGCTCCAGCCAGACATCAAAGCCCATTTGAGTCTAATGCCAGAAGAGCCACAGTGAATTAAACTTCATATATAAACTAATTATAGCTTGACCCCCACAATTAAGCTTCAGTGAGCACATAGAGGAAAGAAAGCAGACATTGAAACAAAAGATCAAGAGAAAAGAAAGTTGGTAGCAAAACTGGGCAACATCGTGGCCCTGACCACTTTACAAATCCTTTGAGGGCAGAGGGGAGCCAGGGAATGGCAGCGGAAACAGCAACCTTGGACAATGCAGGTCTTGTCTGCGAGGCTATGAGACAGCGTCTACTCTCACTGACTCGTGCACAACCAGAGGCATCTTTATTCCTGGAAGAAAAGGTTATCGTTTAGCTTTTTCAGCATTGTTAAAGTTCCCCTTCACGAGATTTCTCTTGAAGGAGTGAGCACAAGGTGATTCCATGAAGTCTGGGGGTGAATTCCCAACACATCTGTCTGGCAGTGCCTGGCATTCCCCACAGTCTATCACAGATGTCGACACCAACTTGGAACTTCAGTCCCTTAGCTCTGCCATGTCAGCTAGTCATCTTTATAGATGAAATGTGTAGCACAGCAACTGTGCAAATTCCCTAGAGCTACCTGCTCTGGTACTAAGACCATGAAAAAAGACTACTTCATCCCCAGGGCAAAATTTAGACGTGTTTCAGTTACAAGTAGCCTCTTTAAACAATTATATTGAGTAAATTTTACCCTTACTCTGATTTGTTGGGACCAGTCACCAATTTTTTGAAAGTCTCAATTGTATGAACTGGTAAACCATCGCACACCTGATCTGACAATCCATAGACTATTTTCAGTCTTTTTTTTTTTTGTAGATAAACATTAGTGCTTTCTTAAAATCACAAAGTCCAAACTTATTACCTGAGTCTCTTGGTTAAGAGAAAAAATTCAAAGCAGGCACTCTTATAAAAATAAATATACACCATCATTATTACATTACATCTCTTTGAGTGATTACTTATGTATTCAATAGATATTTGAGCAGCTAAGACATGTCTGGGACTGGGCATACAGTGGTTAACAAATCAGTTATAGTCCCTACCTTCTTGGAGCTTAAGGTCGAGGAGGAAAACTGGCACTAATTAAACAACTGCACACATTTGTGATATATATATGTATATATATACACACATATATGTATATATATCTCCAAATTGTGAAACAACTGCCAATTAAAGGGATGTGTAAATAATTTCATACTTTAAGAACAGAGGGAAAGTTATCAATATAAATTATCCTTGGATGCTAATACTTCTTTTAATCCTATCTAATGTGTCATCTTAATGAGAAAATATAATTATTGATATTCTATTAAAAAATGGCACCCAGACTTCATTTTTCTTTTTTAAATAATATTTTCAAAATAGATCTATTCTATGATTCTATCCAGAGGGTAATATCAAATGAAATCAAATATACACACACACAATTGATCTTTATAAAAAATATTTTTACAGAGAAGAGAATTTTATATTTAACTTTGTATTATCTTTTTAAAAAATATTTGCTTAGAGCTACATTTGAAATGTCTATGGGGAGATACTTGTCCTATAGCAAAATAACTCAAAATTTTCATCTATCATCATTAAAAGGTAATTAATGCATGTAATTAAACTTTAAGATAACTAATTTCCTTACAGATCCATTTATTACCTTTTCCTCAGAATAATCTGAGGGAGGAGAAAGCATCACTCCAATGCATGGTGCGTGTGTGCGAAGTTGCTTCAGTCGGGTTCAACTCTTTGCGACCCCATGGACTATAGCCCACCAGGCTCCTCTGTCCATGGGGTTCTCCGGGCAAAAATATTGAAGTGGGTTGCCATGCCTTCCTCCAGAGGATCTTCTTAAGCCAGGGAATCAAACCTGCATCTCCTGCATTGGCAGGCAGGTTCTTTACCAGTGAGCCACCAGGAAAGCCCTACTTTGAGCAATTTCCAGTTTGGTTTCAACCATTTCTACACCAGCAAAAGGAAATACCAGGTGATGCTCTGCGGGGACCGCTCAGGGTTATTCAGGTGAACAAGGCTTTCGCTGTAGGATTTAGACAGTAGGCCCAGTTGTTTCATTTTCTTTGCTCCTATGAACTAGGTCCCTCTGAGACTAGGGAGAAACTGAACCAGAACTCATGACAAGAACCCCCTCTGAGTTCTGGGCCTGTGTTTGCCTCCAAGGCCCACAAAGCCACTTTAATTAAGATCCCTCGGTGGCCTGGGGACCCCTGTGGAAAAGCCCAGAATGCCATTATCGCCCCCTGAGCGGCTGAAAGCGCCGACTGTCGCTGCCGCCGCCGGAGGCTTAGGTGGCCTCACCCCACGGGGAGCCGTTTCCTCTAATCCCGCTGCACCTCCGTGGAGCGCCCACAGTGTGAAGAGTAGCACATCCACTTCAAACAGAAATCGGGCCTTGCCTGTTTGGGCTGAGGGGCAGGCTGGGGGTGGTGAGGAGTCGCAGATTCAAAGCGAAGTCAGCTGGGATGACAGGCAGTGGCTCCAGCCCCCAGAGACTAAAGCGGCGACAGGAGGCCTAGGGGCTTCCATCTCTCTCTGCACCCTGGGGGGCTCTCCCTCCGGGGGCCGGGACTCTTTGAAGTCGGGGAGGATGGTTTTGACAACAGATGGGATAATTCACTTCTGTTCAGTTTGGTCCATGAAGACCAAATAAATCCAAACAGAGTGGGGAAAGTTTTGCCTCATGACAAAGAAATGCTGCCATTTTGTTACACCCAAACCCTCCCCCTTCCCAGGTCACATGGAGGAATTTGGTTGACCCTCTATAGCCTTTAATAGATGGTTTGCACAGAAGAAAGCATCCAATTCTACCATAGCACTTAACTATTGTGGTGAGAGGATGTTCACCGAGGACAGGACAGACCAGATTTGAACTCCAGATGCATCACACTCGATGGCGTGGTAATGCTCAGCAACACTTGGTGTTGCCAGCTTGGACCTCTCAGCCTCCTTTTTCCTCATCTGTAAAATGGGCCTTATATCTAACCTTAAAGAGAGGTTGTGAAATGTCTGGAAATAAATGTTGGTTACCACAAAGTCCCAAATGTTATGCTTCCATGTTCACACTCACACAGCAAAGGGACATTTAAGGGCATTCCTCTCAGAGACAAATTATCGTTAACCATTGCTTTGCCAGTTTTCTCTTTCTTTGAAATGTTTCCTAAAGCATACATGTCATATTGTTTTTAGAACACTTTATCTGGTTTTGAACTAGGTCTGAGAGAGATTTTTGAAGTGTAGCACTATGATTTCACCCACTGGCACTTGGGGCTGCCAAGATTAAACACAGGGATCCTGTCCTTAGAAACCATATGGACCAGGAGAGCAAGATGGTATGCTAGAAAGAGCATGCATAAGCTTTGACCGGCATTCAACTCCTTAAAAAGTCCTTTAACCTCTCTGAGCCTCAATTGCCTGATTTGTAAAAGGCAATCACAGTTAGTTCACAGATAGCATGTGAAGGATTGGCTAATAGTAAATATTGAAGAACTGTTGACTTCTTTCTTAGCCTTCATCAATTGTCAGAGGTATTACTTAGGAAATGAAGTTTATTTGGCCCCTTCCTTTTTTAGCATGGCCTCTGATTATGAAAAATTTAAAGACACAAAAGTAGAGAGAATTAATGAATTCTCATGAAACCGTCACCCAGGTTAACAATTATAAAAAGATTATGAACAGGGTACATTTAGAAATTAACGTTTTGATAATTCGAGAGTCAACAGATATAAAATAGAGTTACAGATTAGAGCTATATTTCCATCTTTAGGTTAATGCCAGGCATATAATAGGCACTCAACACATACTAGATATTATTATCACTATTATCAATTACTTTTTTCTAAATGTACCCCAAAACTTTTTACAGACCTTATATAATACACTTTGCATCCAAAAAGCACAAAGAATTTCCCACAATCCTTACACTACACCTTGACATGGGGAGATGAAGTTACTCTGCAGAGGAGTGATTCTCCCAACCTCTCAACCCCAGTTACTGGTCCCGTGGTTCTTGTTCTTCTGCACCGATGACTTTTCCCCTCGTGCTCTGTCTCACCTGCTGAGCTTGGCAGTGAGCTTCTTGAGAGCTGGATTCATGCCTGATGCAGCTTTTCCTCTCCAGGGAAAGTGGCCGGACCGGGTGAGTGCTTAATGCTCATAGAGTCTGGAACGAAGTACCATTAGGAAAAGAACTAGTTAAGCCAAATTAGCTAAAGCATCCCCAATGTCTAGACTGAGTTTCCTTTATTTGGATTAGAGAGCTCTTTTTCATGAACAACTAAATCTACTATGTTACATAGATTAAACTTAATGGACCCTTTTGGCCATTATACATAGAAACACTGAAGCCAAGAATGCAAATTCAAAAACTCAGAAGTAACTTCTTGGCTTAATTAATGTTGCCTCTTAATTCAATTTGACTTTAAACTCCTCAAGGGCAGGGACAAATCCTTCTTCCTTTCTAACTCACCTAGAACAAAGTCAGATACAAAGCAGATACTCACCAAATGTTTGTTTAATTCAATTGCTTTTCAAGGTAGACTAAGATGGAATCCCCCATCTGTGACAGACTGTCTTTGGAAAATTCTATTAATAGTTATTTAGAAACAAAATTGGCTACTTTTTCAGTCGGCTTCACTTTCAGAAACATCTTTTGTAAGTTTTCATCTTTTAGGCAAATATTGAGGAAACAGGAAAAAGAGAAAACTATTCCATTTCTGAAAAGATAAGAATAAAGTCTGATAAAGACAAAAGGCATCTGGGGTCAGTAGAGTTAAAACAAACTCAGACTGCCCAGCCTGTTTGAAGTTGACAAGAAGCAGAGAATGACCCATTGGTCCATGATGGAGCACAAAGCAACTTAATCAGCATTTCATCAATGAGATGACACCATGGGGTAGCCCAGCTAGGACAAGTGGCACTGTGTAAAAAGCCCTGGGTATTCTTACCCAAAGAGCATTTCTACCTGAGCACATCTTTGGGTGTTTGTATGTGTGTGTGTAAGGATAAGGAATGCCAGGGGCTATCACTAGTGTGGGGTCCGCGCTTTCTTATTGCTTCCTTGTAATGGAATTCCTATGAAGATTCCTTAAAAAATCGTCTCACTTTACTTTGTCATTAATTCAAGTTTACTCTTTCATGTTAGTCTGCAGCACCTCGCAGAGTCCTAAGCACCCATGAGGAGTTTAATAAATGTTGAATTGGATAGGTGCAAGGGGTAGAAATCGCTAATGCAATATTAAACAAATGCATTTCCACTGAAGACATTCTTTGGTGAGGGCTTTTCTAACTGAAACTAGTTCCTTTCTTATGATGTAGCTTATATGTGGAATCTAAAAAAAAAAAAAAAAAAAAGGACAGAAATGAATTTATTTAAAAAACAGAACTAGACTCACAGACATAGAAAACAAACTTATGGTTACCAAATGGAGCAGGGGAGGGATAAATTAGGAGTTTGGGATTAAAATCTATACACTACTACAAATAAAATAGTTAACCAACAAGGACCTACTGTATAGCACAGGAAACTCTACTCAATGTTTTATAACCTAATTTGGAAGAGAATGTTATTATGTATGTATTATGTATGTACATAAATATATATACGAATATACATATAACTGAATCATTTGCTATACACCTAAAACTAACACAACACTGTAAGTCAACTATATTTCAATAAAAACTTTTTAAAAAGTGATTCCTTTCCAAGGATGGCTGTATGTGAGCCCACTTGGCTGAGTGCAGAAAGTTTTACATTAAAAACTATTTCAGTGCCCAGCCCTTCTGTCCTACTCAACCTGTAGCTGAAAAGATGCAAACTGATGCTGGGCTCTTCCCAGGATTCTTCCAAGGCAGCCAGGATCTTAACTTGCCAACTGCTGTGGCTGCAGCTACTTCTGTCAACACAAAGGCAGGGAAACCTGTGTCTGCTCGATGGGTGTCCCTTCAAGCATCAGGCTGCCCCCTGCACTGGGGGCATTTCACTGGTTCAGGAAAAGCAACACACACAAAAAAAGGCCCAAGTTTACAAGTACAACTTTTCCTTTCCCATTTTAGTTCATTTCCACATCAAAGAATCAAGTTTCTCTATTTTCAATAGAGCTGAGGCCATTTTAGAATTACAATGCATACCTCTCTCTTAATCTGTACCAATGGTGTCTTCAGACACTGTCCATAAACCATGTCACCCTCTCTTTTCTCGCTCCTTCCTTTTTAAATATCCCCTCTCCTCTGCAGACCCTAAATAAGCATCTTGGCAATGGAAGACAGTAGAAATTAAAGCGGCTCTTTGGCACATCATATCCTATTGAAGAAACACGGAAAACTAAGGGCTGTTTAGCATGTGACCCAAGTGGGGGCTTTGTTAATAATCCAAAAATGGAAGAATGCAGATAATGTTCCTATGCATCAGTAGGTAATTGCTTAAACTCTCAGTCTTTACAAAAAGTTTGTCATCCCATCTAATTTGTCTTCTAAGAAAGAGAGAAATTAGTTCTTTACCTTTCCTCCCTCATCACAAAGAACAAAACCCCAAAGCTAGATAATAATGCTTCAAACCCCTGTATATCCTCTGTGTCCTAACTGGGAGCCTATCAGAAGAATGTGAATACAAGGCTACATCTTCTATTGACCCAGTTGTTTATAAACAAAGGTCTTCCTTCTAGGAAAGGCAACAACATTTAAATTGCTGAAAATTATCAGCCACAACTCACCTAAATTTCATCACAGTGCTACTCATTCAGGAAATGGGAACCATGAGAAGTTTCCCTTTTTTAAAATTGCCTCCAGATGTGGCATACAAAGAATCTTTATTAAAACATCACACAGTAGCCAACACCCTACAATTTTTTCTTCTGTCCCTTCAGTCAGAAGACAAATAACAAACCACAGATCATAGAAAAAGAGCTCTAGGTGTTGTCTGGGAACACTTTAAAAGTTGCAAAGGCCTTCACCTGCCCCCAGAGCCTCCAGCCACTTTACCCTGCCTAATCATACACTTAACACGTTATTACACTATATATTTATTTATGATGTTCATTATTTATTGCTTCTCTCTTGCTAGAATGTATGCTCCATAAAAGCAAGAATCTTTGTTTTGTTCTCTGATACATCCCAAGGGCTTAGAACTGTGTCTGGCACACTCTGGTGGCTCAAATAAATATTTGCTGAGTGAATGAATGCATGAGTCTGTCTGTCAATTAAAAAATTTTTTGTAGGTTTTATTGGAGTATAATTGATTTATAGTGTTGTGTTTGGCAGTTCTTATTAGGTCAAAATCTCTAGGCCTCAATTGAAAAGTGGCACTAATTTCCTATTCCACACAACTATCAGGAGGATAATCCCAATCTTAATTCCAGATACACTTTGTTTCACTCTCTTTACCCTGCTTTTCTTCTGAGAATATCTGTTTTTGTCAATGATCACACAATCTACTAGTCCTAACACTAAAATTCTTACTCGGTTACGCTTCTCTCTTCTTCATCCCTCAGATCACTAAATCATCAGATTCCTGAAGATGCTTCCTTTCAAATCTCTCTCCAATTTATCCCTTTCTCTCTACTCTCATTGCCCCTGTCTACACAATTATCACCTCAAATAGGTTCCTAATTGACCCCTTAGCTTCCAGTCTCCCCCCCCTACAGATTCTTTTGCACATCATAAGCATCATTTTGATCACATCAATCCTCTTCCAAAGCCAGCTGTGATCTGGCTGACCTAGCAAACCTGGCCTTTCTGAGTGGTCAAATGGTCAGGAGTTAAGTCTTGAAGAAACAGAAAGTGTTGCATAGGCAAATGAGCTATGATATGTAGGGGGAGGGAAGAGGATCACAACTATCAGGCTACTGAACTTGAACTCCATCCTGGAGACTGACTGGAGACAGAATTCGTGGTCTATTGCAAGATATTTCTGACTATCAATTCATACCAATTGTCTACTATAGCTCTGGCAGTGTTGAAGTTGCTGGGTATACAAAAGGGAATTGTTTTTATTCGATTCAGGGCAGGTTGAGAGAAAGCACCGAAGATCAGATACACTTTGTTATTACAAAGCCTCTGTCCTTGCGTTTACTTGGCCCCAGATCCTGATGCTGGGAAAGATTGAGGGAAGAGGAGAAGGGGACAACAGGGGATGAGATGGTTCGATGGTATCACTGACTCAATGGACATGTTTGGGCAAACTGCAGGCGATAGTGAAGGACAGGGAAGGTTGTGTGCTGAAGTCCATGGGGTCTCAAAGAGTCAGACACAACTTATCAACTGAACAATAGACAATCTCAGATTTAAAATAAGCACAGTTAGCCAGCCTAGTCATCACTATGCCTACTCAAAGCTACTACTGCTGAAGACATGGACCATAGGTTAGTTAGGAAAAAGAAAAGAAATGTTTCTTATAAGATATGAGTCAACAAACTTTTTCTATGAATAGCCAGATAGGAAATATTTTAACCTGTGGACCTTATGCTATTACAACAACTCAACTGTAACACAAAAGCAGCCACAGACAACACTTAGACAACTGGGCATGGCTGTGTTCCAAAAAAAACTTTATCTACAAAATCAGATAGTAGGCAGATTTACTCAGTTAGTCATGATCTCTCCTCTGAGATATTGGGATATTTCAAATCTAATGCTTCGTTTTAATAGAGAAAGTATCATGGAGGAATGTAAAGACAATGGGTTTTGGAGTTCAGAAAACGAGAATGGAATTCCAATTTACAACAAAACTTGGGGCCTTAGGAAAATAAACAGCAGTTTCCTAATACATAAAATGAGAAGCCACATAACATGGTGGCCTGTGGAGTCAATCTACTTGGGTTCAAATCCCAGCTCTTCCAATTCTACTTTTGTGATCTCTGAAAAGTTTCTTAATCTCTCTGAGCTTCAGTCTCTTCAGCTGTTTTCATGGGATGAAAAATCAAACTCTTCTCATTTTGAGGATTAAGGGAGATCATGCATATTAGGTGCCTGGAACAGAGTAAGCACTTAGTAACTGTTAGCTTTCATTATTGTTATTATTACTGTTATGTTACTGTGACTTTCCTAAGGAGTGGCTGTTGAGACATTGCACATAAGAGCATTTGTTTTCTTCTTTCAGAGACTAAAAACAGAAAGGAGTTTTTCTGCTCTTATACTTTGAACCTTTTTCACGCAACTACAGGAAAATGAAGTCACCTTGTAAACCAGCCCCTGCTTTTTCAGATGATTGCCTGTAAGTGGATTTCAAATTCTGAAGATTATCATGCATAATGTATTATGCTTATGTAAGGATTAAAATTTTTCCATTGATTTTTCTCTTGCCTCCATCAAGGGCTTTGTTGGACAGGACTTCGTCTCAAGAGGAGGATGCTTTCACTTTCTCCAAATTGTGAGCACAAAGAATTTCTTTCAGGCTTTTAGTGTCTTTAAATCAACTAATGTGGTTTTTGTCTCCAATTACAACCAAGTTTAAATTCTCCAGTACACACTAGACTCCCATTCCCATGTTAGACATGAAAGTGTCCCAATCCATTCAACACCATGAAGGAAAAACAGGACTGGATTTTGGGTGGCTCCCCCCAGAGCACCCTGTCCTCCTGACAATTGGTGCCAGAGCCTTAGGGAATCTTTTATTCCAGGGTCCTGTGACCAGAGTTTAATTATAATGTATAATATTTCAAAGCACAAAAATTAGTAGATATTATATTCACATTGTATGGCACGCATCAAGAATAACACTGCTCTGAAGTCCTTAGCAAAGATGGTCTTACTTGAGTGAGAATCTGTAGAACCACTTTTATTGTCTATTGTCTTTATTAAAATGAATCTCAGGGGGACTACCTTGGTGGTCTAGTAATTAACACTCTGTGCTCCCAATCCAGGGGGGCCCAGTTCGATCCCTGGCCAAGGAACTAGGTCCTGAATGCTTCAGCTAAGACCTGGCACAACCAAATAAATTTTTTAAAAAAAGATTCTTAGAAATTAATGACTCTTCACATAAAGATCCCTTAAGGCAGGGGTGTGGACTGTTCCCTTCTTTTCATGTCACCAGTAGTAAGCATAGGGTCCTTCTCCAGTCTTGCTTAGAGTGGCAGGCTGCATTTCAGGTTGTCTCAGACGATCCAAGTCACCGTATAGCCTGCTCTTTGTTAGAAGTAATCAGCCACAGGGGCAGAGGCGGTAAACAGTAATTAATATGCAAATTTGCAAGTAACTTGCCTCTTGGTGCTGAGGCTTCTTTGTTTGTTTGCACAGTCGTGGACAAACTGGGGTTTGTCTTTGCCATAATTAGCAGGATAAATATAAAATTATGACACTAATCGTTAGCTGGCTTTTTAAAAATGGTGGTATATGCCTGCTGTGCCTGAGATGCTGCAGCTCAGTAGGGGGTTCCTTCAAAAATGAATTTTAAAATGCCAAAATACCCATTTTAATTAAAAGGCAAACATTGAAATGAGTTTGTCACTTCAGAAATCATAGTTACCGGGCAACAAATCATCAATGCATATATTAACAATTAGTATTTGTACATCAGTTGAACTTATCTCAATGTAAAAAAAAAAAATCACTCTTTTATAATAAAAATGAAGAGTAATATTTATTAAGTGCTCTGCACCAGGCACTATGTTAAGTACTTTTCTTGTATTATTTCAGTGAATCCTTGCAGCGGACAGACTGGGTGGTGCTATTAATATCTCCATATGTGGAAGCCAGTACTTTAAGATAGGTTTTCCTGAGTCTGCTCTCTAATTGTGGTGTCCTCAAGATTATATTTGTAGCCCTCATTTCTTTTTTTTTTTTCTGGTTCTCTCTACTCTGAGAATTTTTACCATTTGGCTGCTTTCAACTGATTCTTCACCACATACTGATGATGGCTTAAACCTGATCTTTAGAGCTAACCTGTCCCTTCTTCATTCTAGTCCTCATCAGTCTTATGTCTGCTTCCAAGTAAAGCCCACATTCCTTAGCTTTACTGATATGGAAGACTTCCTACAATCTGGCCAGCTAATTTCCATCTTTTATTTCCCATTTTATTCTTGCATTGTTTAACTCGGCTCCCATTATTTAGTGCTAATTGGCAAAATTATTATACTTGTTCCTGGGGGTGAGATGGGATGGGAAAGAGTGAAATTTTTAAAAAGCACCAGTTCTCAAGGAGGTTCTGGTAAGAGTTCAAAGGAAGCAATGATCAACTTCTAAACTAATATGTGATTGCCCTGATTGTGGAGAAGTGGGTATAGGAACCCAGTGTACCACAGCTCAGCGCCTTAGAGACCATGTATGGCATGATGCCACAAAACCCTTGGCAATGGGTTTCTTCCAGCTTGACGCATATATCCCTGAAGTTCTTCCTTTCCAAGTCTCAGCTGTAGGTTTCCTCTCTCAAAAAGCCCTGCTTCTCCCAAGCAAATGAGGCATTCTTCTGCTTCATTCCCACTACAGCCTTCCTTTGACAATTATAATATGATATCACACCATAGTGTAATCTCGTGTTTGCCTGGCTGTCTACCCACTGAACCATGGACACCTTGAGGTTAGAAACAGGATCTTTTTCCCTTTATGTCTCCCACTTCTAGAACAGTGCTGGCACCTAATTGGCACTGGTTGCTCTTTGCAAGCAGCTAGACAGTGTCAGACCTGCTAACAAAGTCAGAAAGTGCCTTCAGAGAGGAAATTAACAATTCAAAGCAGAGCCCAGTGAGAAGGAACCTGGAGGAGTCGCTGGGGAAAAGCTACCTCCAGGCTGGCCTGAGCAAATGATCTCCAAACCTCCAGCTTATTACTGAGGGCTGGGAATGGGAGAGGCTGCAAAAGAAAGACTTGGCAAAATGACTTTATAAACTGCTCCATTCCAAGACTTTCTGAAACAAAATACCCCAGGTACTGCCCTTTGAATCTGGCAACTTCAGGCAGGTTCTTTGGGAAGAGAAGTAGTAATATTTATTCTACTCTTTTAAGAGATGGTGAAATAACAGTGCCGCTGGAAGGCAACTTCCCTGATACTCCCACAGAGGTAGCCACTAAAGGTCTATAAAACTTGACCTTGGTGGATGCTCAGAGGGATCCACAGCCCGAGAACTGTGAGGCCTCTTTTTGGCATTGTCTGTGGCTCCAGACAGACATCATGAAGGGCCACAGACAGTCAAGGCAGGTGGCAAAATTAGGCGTTATGAGAAGGCAAGCATCCCTGGGTTTTCAATGTGCCTTCAACCTCCCACCGTTCCCCTTATAAGACCCTCTCTCATCAGTCACAGAAGAGCACCACAGCATCAGTTATTCTCAAAGGATGGGAGAGTGTCCCCGAAACACACACTGCGGGGGTACAGACTGGAAAATCCTGAGTTATTCTGATGACACTAATAGGACAATACCTCTAACCTCCCAGAATTGACGTAGACAAGTCAATCGTCCCATTTTCTGTACTTCCACTCTAGCTCTTTCTAAAGCCTTTGTGCAGGATGCTGGGTCTAATGGACTAGGGACCCAGGAGGAGCAGAGGCTCTTTGAAAGCAGGCAGTTATTGATCAGCTCCTGCTGTCCAGTACGAGCAAACTGCAGGACAAGGCATTTTTTGGCACTCCACAAGAAAGCTCATTTTGTTTTTTTGTTTTGTTTTGTTTTGTTCTTGGCTGTGCTGTACATAGCATGTGGGATCTTAGTTCCATGACCGGGAATTGAACCTGCGCCCCCTGCACTGGGAACACAAAGTCTTAACCCCTGCACTGCCAGGGATGTCCCAAAGTTCGTTTTTAAAAAGAGGGAGGCTTCTATTGTTTACAAAGGAACATAAATAAATAAAAGAAGATTTGCGCTAACCTCAGTCATGAGTCAAGCAGTCAAGTTTAGTGGCTTAGAGCAGGGATTCAGAATCAAATAACCAGGGATGGATCCTGGGTTGGTTATTTACTTGCTGCACAATCTTGAGCAAGTAAATAAAAATTCCCAGCTAGCTCAAATGGTTAAGAATCTTCCTGCAATGCAGGAGACCTGGGTTCAATTCCTGGGTCAGGAAGATCCCCTGGAGAAGAGTATGGCTACCCACTCTAGTGTTCTTGCCTGGAGAAGTCCATGGACATAGAAGCCTGGTGGGTTCCAGTCCATGGGTCACAAACAGTCAGAGATGACTAAATGACTAAAACATGACGTTGAGCAAGCTTCTTAATTTTTGTCCCCTGTTCCTTGGTCTCTTTACTTTTAACACATAATTAACGATCATACTGACCTCGAAGAATAATTGTGAGGATTCAATGAGCTAATGTATGTGCAGTGTCGAGGACAGTATTAGGACACAGTAAGTGCTATGTATTTCCTTGTACTATCACTAGACTGTGGCCTACACGAGGATGAGAATTTTTGCTATTTTATTCATTTCTGCATCCCAAGTGCCTAAACCAGCACATAGAAAGTACTCCGAGAATAATCATTTAATGGATTGAATGAATATATCTGGCTGACATCATTCCTTGCAGCTTTGAACACCACAAAGTAATATCACGTTTAACTGTCTCCTGGCCTTACTCAGGTCCTCTGGTGTCCTACAGCCAGGAAGGGTGGTGTGCAGCCTGGGAGAAGTAGCACCGCAAAGAAAAGAATGAGGCAAGTGCTGAGACTAGCTCTGTCCCTGCTATATCTGTGGTCTATGCGTCTCTGAACTATAAATGTGAGAGCTGGAACCAGAAGATCCGCATATATGTCTCAGATAGGAGACTGACCATGAAAGACAACTGACCACAGACTAGGAACAAAATTGGGTGGCTTAGCTGGTAAAACTAGGTAGGCTTACAGGGTCCTGCTCCCAGGAAATGAATGTTCAACCGTAAAAATGTTCCAAAGGGCCATCAAATATTATTCTAAAAATCTGTAATTCTTCTCTGGAATTATAGTATGCTGCTTCTCCATCACAATGCTTGTGTGTCTTATTATGATTTTCACTCTAAATGGGTGAAAAAAGGGGTCAGTTCAGTCGCTCAGTCATGTCCAACTCTTTGCGACCCCATGAACTGCAGCACACCAGGCCTCCCTGTCCATTACCAACTCCTGGAGTTTATCCAAACTCATGTCCATTGAGTCAGTGATGCCATCCAACCATTTCATCCTCTGTCGTCCCCTTCTCCTCCTGCCCTCAATCTTTCCCAGCATCAGGGTCTTTTCCAATGAGTCAGCTCTTCACATCAGGTGTCCAAAGTACTGGAGTTTCAGCTTCAGCATCCTTCAATCCTTCCAATGAACACCCAGGACTGACTTCCTTTAGGATGGACTGGTTGGATCTCCTTGCAGTCCAAGGGAGTCTCAAGAGTCTTCTCCAACACCACAGTTCAAAAGTATCAATTCTTGGGCGCTCAGCTTTCTTTATAGTCCAACTCTCACATCCATACATGACTACTGGAAAAATCATAGCCTTGACTAGACAGACCTTTGTTGGCAAAGTAATGTCTCTGCTTTTTAATATGCTATCTAGGTTGGTCATAACTTTCCTTCCAAGGAGTAAGCATCTTTTAATTTCATGGCTACAGTCACTATCTGCAGTGATTTTGGAGCCCCAAAAAATAAAGTCTGACACTGTTTCCACTGTTTCCTCGTCTATTTCCCATGAAGTGATGGGACCAGATGCCATGATCTCAGTTTTCTGAATGTTGAGCTTTAAGCCAACTTTTTCACTCTCCTCTTTCACTTTCATCAAGAGGCTCTTTAGTTCTTCTTCACTCTCTGCCATAAGGGTGGTGTCATCTGCTTATCTGAGGTTATTGATATTTCTCCCGGCAATCTTTTTTTTTTTTTTTTTAATTCTAAAGGCAGAAGTCTCTATGTCAACTCGGGCTGACATCAAAGTCTTCTAAGTGATGTGGGTTTTCAGCAGGGGAAGTACCCAGCACAGACATTTGAAGAAGATTTTAGAGCGCGGTTTGTGACTCTGGCTACCCAGGAGCTTAAAATATGGCAGTAAGAAGAAAGGAGCGCGCGGAGCTCACGGGACCCCGAAGGGAAAGGGGAGAGGGGAATTTGTTGTGCCTCTTTCATCTACGGACGTTTGTTTCAAAGCAAGACTCTTGCGGTAACAAAATTGCCCTGCGAAAGTAGCGTGTCATTATCTGCTGTTGAAGATGGGGACACGTAGACGGGGAATGGCCTCCAACATGAACAGCTTTCAAGTATCACCGCTGGACCTCCACTCCACAAAGTGGAAAGCTGGCCTGCTTCCACCACGCCGGTCGCACCCTGGCGCGCTCCCCGCGCGGTCTCTCCCGGCAATCTCGAACCTAGCTTGTGCTTCATCCAGCCCAGCGTTTCTAATGATGCACTCTGCATATAAGTTAAATAAGCAAGGTGACAATATATAGCCTTGATGTACTCCTTTTCCTATTACTGACCTGAAAATTGCTATGCTCCTCTGAAGACCTTGAAAACCTGTGGACTCTGTATGGCCACAGAAGGGATGCTCATCACTGCCACCCCTCACCTGGGAAAGAAGCAGGTCTGTGGAACAGCACACTCAACATTCATTACATTCATGTAGCTCAGTGAGACTACATGTATCAGCATCCAGATTAGATTGTTTACATAATGATAATTACTACAAGAGGGAAGACAGCATTGAAAGGTGCCTGGGCAGTGACACATATGACCAATGAAGAGCTCACACCACACACGGAGCACAGGTGAGCCTGTCACCTGGCATCACAAAAGGCAAGATCCAAGCTATCACTGGTGGTGTGGCAAGCATTAGTGAACACGGAGCTAATGGAACTTCTTGCTGGACAATCTCATGTTACTTAGGCCCAGTAAAGCATCCAATCTCCACTCTTCCCTTGTCACAAGCTAAACTTGACCTGTGGGATTAAGGTAATGACTTACTCCAAGAAAGCCTCAAATCATTTTTGAAATTTACACAGCTCTGCTCTGAGAGACAGGGAATTTTCTTTGAGCCTAGAGCTGTTGGTCTTTCCTCTAAGGTATGATGCTTATGCCTCGCAGGACTTCAGCATGCACCCACTCAGCTCTTCATAAAACAAAGCTTCCTTCCTACCTGACACAATGTTGGCTCTCCAGATCCAAGGAAGTATTAGCAGTTTAAGTGGTTTATTCTCTGAACCCAGTGAGACCTTGTTTAGTATCTAAGCCTGGTCCAAACAGTCCTGAGTTTCCCTGTTGGCTCAGTGGTAAAGAATTCATCTGCAATACAGAAGGTGCAGGAGATGCAGGTTTGATCCCTGGCAGGAAGATTCCTTGGAGGAGGGCATGGCAACCCATCCCAGTATCCTTGCCAGGAAAATCCCATGAGGAGAAGATCCTGGGGGGTTACAGTTCATGAGGTCACAAAGAGTCAGTCATGGCTGAGCACGAACACAAACAGTTCTGATCTAGGTTTCTTCCACATTTGGAGATTATCAGTCCTTTTCTTAAAAACAGATTTCAGTTATGAGCTCTGGTTTAAGAGGAAGTTATTCTATTTGCTACCTGTTGGCTTTCCAGCCTCTTTCCATCTGCTCTGAATTCTGTTTGGCAGCCTTTGAATATTCATTCTTTCATTTGGTGAACCATCACGGGGCACCTATTGAGTATATATTATGTATGTATTATACATGACACTGAAAAATACAGCCACTGATGTCTTTCTGGTGACCACGATCTCAGCAGCTGCTCCTTCATCTCAATCCTCCCTGACATTAGTAGTCCAACGTTTACTTTACCTCCTCATTATTTGTATTACATTAATAATACATACTCACCGCAAAACAAATAAGAAATACAGGAAAGAAGAAAGAAAAAAAAGAAGTGAAATTTGAAATCATTTGATTATTACTTTTCCTTTCCAGGTGAGCAGATATCATATCATAATACCAGATACAACCTAAAAGGGGGGCAAATGTATTTTTGTTTCTTCATGTAACTTTTTGTTTGAAAGTAATTCTAAACACACAGAAAGTGGCAAAAATAGTACCCTTCACTTGTTTTTCTCCAGTCATCATCCTATATAACTATAGTGCAATAAAACAAAAATAAACAATTTACCAAAGTGTTCAAAACATTGGCAACTACAGTGTGATATCAAAACCAGGAAATTGCACTCGTGTGTGTGTGTTCTATATAAACTTATCACCTGTGTAGATTCATAGACTCACTACCACAGTACACAAGACATACAACTGCTTCATCACCGTAAGGCACTTCCTCATGCTGCTGCCTTATAGTTGCACTCACCCCTGTCTCTAACCCTTGGTTAATAGCAATATGTTTCACATACCTGTAATTTGTCTTTTTGAGAACATGATAGAAATAGAATCATGCAGTATGTGACCTATTTAGATTCGCTTTTTAAATTCAGCATAATGCTCTTGAGGTCCATCCAAGTTGTTGCATGGATCAATACTTCATTCTTTTCTTTCGTGAGTACTATTCCATGGTAAGGATGTACCACAGCCTGTTCAGTCATTGAAGGACATCGAGGTTGTTTCTGACTTTTATTTTTAACAAAGAAAACTTCTATATACACATCCATGTGTATGTCTTGATTTGACCATAAGTTTTTATTTCTCTGGGATAAGAGACAATTGCTGGGTTATATGGTAAATGCATTTTTAGTTTGATAAGAAACTACCAAACTGTTTTCCAGAATGGCTGTATCAGAAATCTAGTCTCTCCACATTCTCACCAGCATTTGGCATTGTCACTATTTTTATTTTCTCTGTTCTAAGTAAATGTATTTTTATCATTTACAATGTTGTCCCAATCACTGCTGTACAGAGTAAAGGCATTTTTAATAGCAACAGTATCTCATAAAGCATGGAGATAATGAAACTTATGAAACACAATGAAAGTTAACTTCCTAACTACTTTATTAAAAAAAACACTAATTTCTAAAATACAAGATTTGCTTGATGTTTAAATCAGATTCTACCTCTTTAAATACTGGAGTGGGTAGCCTTTCCCTTCTCCAGGGGATCTTCCCAACCCAAGGATTGAACTCAGGTCTCCCACACTGCAGGCAGATTCTTTACAACCTGAGCCACAAGGGAAGCCCAAGAATATTGGAGTGGGTAGCCTATCCCTTCTCCGGCAGATCTTGCCAACACAGTAATCAAACCGGGGTCTCCTGCACTACAGGTGGATTCTTTACCAACTGAGCTATCGGGAAAGCTGATTTAAATATTTAAGTGTTACTTTAAATATGTAAACATTCATTTAGATATTACTTAAGCTTTTTTATCTAAAATGGTAACAGAAGAGCTCAGCCTGGCATGGAAAATTAAATCACAAAGTTTCACATTACAAGAACATGAACAGTGTACAAGGTTTAAGGATAGATCCTATAATATTGATGAGCAGAGCTTGTGTTCCTCATCTGAAGGATGTCTCTATGTTTCATTTTGCTTGGGACTGTCATGGTTTATGCCTGTTGTCCAGTATCTATGTGCTTTAGTATTTTTTTTTTCAGAATTTTTCATTTTTAAGCAAAGTATAGTTAGCAATTGCTGCATTAAAATAAGCTGAAGTAGATTTAAGAGACCTGCGGCAGAGCCAGAGAGATGCTGGGGTTGGTGGAAACTTAAGACATAGAGGCATACTACTGTAACATATGTGAGAAGGTCTAGAAATTAAGTTCTTACATGGTAGTTTGGCCACTTATTGTAAATCTACAACTATTTATTTTATTGATAACATGTCTATACTGCAATATTCATTGACAGCAATGAATTAAGTAGGACTGAAGGAGCATATTTAGTGGAAAAATTAAGTACTAAGCATCCAAGAAAGTTCATGAAGAACATGTTTCTTAGATGAAGCATTTATTGACATTTATCATTCTCCATGGGGGTCACAGTGACATCACTGACCATATAAGAGCCAGAAGACTAAATATACTGAGGAAGCATCAGTATCCATGCTTACTAGTTATTTTAAGAAGAATGCACTGGGAAAGAAAGTTAGCCACTAAAGCTTCAGAAGGTACATTTACACTCACTCAGTATGTGAAGTATGTGTTTATATCATGTTTAAATCAAATGATGGTTCTTCTAAATACATTTTAATATGTTTTCAATTTCAAGTTTTCTTCTGTACATGGAAAAAGTAAAACCACCAGTTTTATGTTAGTGTCATCATTTACTTCAAATAGAGAAATATTTTAATTGCAACATTGGTTCAATGTTTTTGATCCAATTCATGTAATCAAAGTAGATGTTTTAGATGTCGATTCCTCCATTCCTGATATTGTTGTGAATGATACTGAAAATTCTGTTTAAAACTTTGACATTTAAAATTAAAAATTTTGGTGACAATAATTTGAGTTTTGATGGAGTAGAACATCATGGTAAAGTGTTCTGTGATGAAACAGAAATGTGTAAGAATTAGTGTAGTGCTCATATAATTTATGCTGTGCTACTCTTAGTTTCTCAGTCATACCCAACTCTTTGCGAACCCATGGACTGTAGCCCACCAGGCTCCTCTGTCCATGGGGATTCTCCAGGCAGGAATACTGGAGAGAGTTGCCATGCCCTCCTCCAGGAGATCTTCCCAACCCAGGGATCAAACCTGCATCTCCTGCATTGGCAGGTAGATTCTTTATCATCTGAGCCACCAGGGAAGCCCCATATAATTTATAGTTGTATCCAAATAAAAGAAGATTCAATTCACAAAACAGACAAATAAAATTACCTATACATAGCATTGGTCTTCCATGGTGGCCCAGTGGTAAAGAATTCGCCTGCCAATGGAGGAAACACGGGTTTGATCCCTGGGTCAGGAAGATTCCCCGGAGAAGGAAATGGCAACCCACTCCAGTGTTCCTGCC
This sequence comes from Odocoileus virginianus, assembly GCF_023699985.2. NCBI lineage: Eukaryota > Metazoa > Chordata > Mammalia > Artiodactyla > Cervidae > Odocoileus > Odocoileus virginianus. The sequence goes on along the minus strand of NC_069679.1, from coordinate 58,623,755 downwards.
TGGAAAATCCCATGGACAGAAGAGTCTGGTGGGTTATACACTCCACAGGGTTGCAAAGAGTCGGACATGACTTAATGACTAAATAAGAGCACACAGCAGTGCTGAGCTACACGCCTGATACTGAAGACTCTACATCAGACCAGCATGGCACGACATGCTTTCTCGCCTTCCTGTCTACATTTTTGTAAACAACTTTTTTACATTTGGTCTCCAATTCATTGAAAATTAGTTGAAAATATTGATGTATTTATTGAATGGAATGCCAAATAGTTCAGATTCTAAAGTTTAATGAAATTGCAATTACTAGAAACAAAGGTGACAAATAAAAACATATTGAAGTGTATCCTATACAGCCAAGTGAGAAAGTCAACAACCCAGAAAGGAGAGTTCAAATAATGCCCAGGTATGATTTGAAACTCTGTAATTGTATTTGGAAATATCTCATCTTGTAGGAGGTATATTTTGATAAAAATTCCTATTTTTAACAGGATAAATTTATATTTACAGAATGGAAGGAAATTTGAGAAGGTCTACAGTTTAGTGGCATTTAAATTTGGCACTCTATTTGTAAATCAAGAAAACTTTAATGAGTTTTTACTTATAAAATTATTTATTGAAATAAACTAAATAGTGACAAAAAGATAGTCTTTGTGAAAATACATGGGCTGAAATATTAAATTTTAAAAGTTGAATTAAAAATTTAAATTGTAAATTTATTTTACTTAGCAGAACTTGCTTGCTAAGTGCACTTGAGCTTAACAAGTGCCTCAGCATTTGTAGAGAGTATTTTCTCAAACAAAAGCCAGTTGAAGGTGTTAACAATTTTAAAATTTATTAACCTTAAAATGTAATCTTTAAGATGATTTTGACCATTTTGTCTGTGGCTATTTAATTTAATAAGACCGTTTTGAAAAAATATTCATCAGAAAAATACAATCAACATGGTTATTAGACAGAATACTATGAAACTAATGAAAGCACATTAGCATATACTAAGACGAATTACTTAGATTGTATCATTTTCAAAGTTTAGAAATATAAGTAACAATATTTTTCTTAATGTACATTGATATATTATTTTTATTCTATAGAAATAATTTCTTTTTTGAAAATATTTTCTGAACAGACTTTATAGGTTTACCATAATAAAACTAATTGGTTGGTTAATGAATATACATTTGGGTGACAACTTATGTAATCCAGTCTATTCATAAGGCAGCATTTCATACTGAAATTTAGCCCCAAAAGTGGACTGTAGCACATTCACACATACCCCGCTTAAATACACAGATGGTTTGATGGCTCATGTGGCTTTGAATTTGGTTATCCTAAGACTGAGTGATGGACTAGCCACAGTACATGGACCACAACAATGATGGACAGAATGCCTCCAAGGATGTCTGCCACACACTGGAGGATTCTTCCTCCCTTGTACAGAAAGAGGGAAATTCAGTAACAAGAGTGGCTCTGACAGTCCCAAGAGGATAGCTCTGTTTTTCACTGTACATAGACCATAAGGGTAATAATGATGGTCTCCAGTTCTATAAGGAGATGAATAAAGGGGTCTTAAACAGTCCTTAAATCCCACATTACCCAGGAAAGGAAGAGGGGCATAGTCTAACCTTCTTCCATGGTAGCCCTCTGGCTGACCTTGCTTCACATGATAATCTGACTACAACAGTCCGAACTGTTTGGTTCTGGTGAAGCCACTGAAAGATTTATACCAGGCTGCATCCCATAGAGATAGTCTTGGCACATTCTGGGACTAATTTGTAACTTCTCACAAACCCTTCCAGATTTAGAGAGCAGCAAGCATAGTGGAAGGAATGTAAGCATTGAAGCCAGATATCATTTCACCCGCTTTGTTCTCTTGAGCATCAGGGCTTCTTAACTGTAAAATGAGAATGATATTAATAGTAACATGCACAAAAAGAGAATAATTTGCTGTTTAAAATACAGCTATTCCTACTTCCATTCCTAGGGAAGGAGACAATTTCTCTTAGGAATAGGTCAAATTTTGCCCAGTAGAATGCCTTGATGAGCACCCTGGGTACGGGCCATGGTTTAGAAAGATATCAGGGGAAAAAAGAGGAAATTATAGATAAGCTAAATTTTAGTAGATATGGACAGAAATTTGAAGGAACTATTTATTCTGAGGTTCTCTCGCTGTGAGCTGCTGTGATCCCTAGAGGCAATGCTCTTCTGTTATTATCCTAGGCACTCTAAGAAATGTGTAATTCACTTTACTGCTTTGTAGGGGGTGCTACTTGCGGAAATTCTAGGACAGTACTACCTTCATGGACACATGACATGTACAGTCATACCCCCAAGCTTAGAAGGGCCACATGCTTGGTTTAATGTTCTGTCACCATCTTGACATTCTTAAATCTTTTTGACCAAGTGCCTCCTTATTTTCCTCTTGCACTGCATCTTACAAATTATGTAGCCAGTCCTGTTGGACCTGTGTTCTCCTTGGGGGTCCATGGGTCTGTGGGACAGACAAGGGAAAGCTCCAAAGGCTAGATATCAATGAGAGTGAGAATTCAGTAGGAACATGATATCAGAGCTGGCAGTGACCAGAAGAATCTATCCCAATCTTGGTGAGAAAATTGGATTTCCACAGATAATTAGGACATGCAAATCAATCTTATGTAACTTTCAAATGTTGGGGAAGCCCGACATTATCTGTATTACATTAACAATATTAGATAAGCGATATTGCATGTAAGATGGCTAGAACATGATTATTCTCAATAACTGATTGGTATTGTTGTTATTTTAGGGTCATATTTGAAGAGCAATGAGAAAGTGTGAAAAATGTAAATATACATGCATACATGTGCACACAGACATGTGAGTACTCCTCTAATTCTCTCTTCCAAATAGTACATCTCCGGACCGGGATGGGGAATACATGTAAATCCATGGCTAATTCATTTCAATGTATGACAAAAACCACTGCAATGTTGTAAAGTAATTAGCCTCCAACTAACAAAAATAAATGGAAAAAAAAAAAACAAATAGTACATCTCCAAATCGACATTTTAGAATCGTGAGTTCTACAAAATCTACTGACCCACATGTCACTTGCTCTTTGAATGACACTCTTTAGTCTACTTGACTAAGGATTGATTTTATCCCAAAACACCTTTGCTTTTCCATTTGATGTTGAAGAAAAGTCCTGCTAATAAACCCAGCTTTCTTTGCTCCCTGCTATCCGCCCCCTCTCTCTTTAGTCGCTAAGTCGTTTCTGACTCTTGTGACCCCATGGACTATAGCCTGCCGGGCTCCTCGGTCCATGGGATTCTCCAGACAAGAATACTGGAGTGGGTTGCCATTTCCTTCTCTAGATAGCCCCTAGAAAGGAACAACTAAACATCCAAAATGACCACACCCACCTTTCACCTCCAGTGGATCTAAAGTCACATTAATGTCAAAGTTGCCCAATGAGGGAAAACCCTTAAACTCTCAAAATAGAGATCTTTGACTTTGAGATATGATTCAATGATGTAAATAGGTGACATAAGACATTTTCTTTAGTATTAACCTACATTAAATTGCCCTGAATGCATGAAAGAGTGGCTAGTGGGCGCTCATGAGCCTCATTTCTGTTCTTATCCAGAAAGTGAATGTGATAGGAAGAATTTAAAATGACCCCCCTTTGAACCACACCCTTGAGTGTCAGTGGGACTTGTAATGTGCTTCTAACCAGTGTAATATGGCAAAGGCAATGGGACAGCACTCCTATGGTTATTGTTATATGGCAAAAATGAAGCGATTTTTTTTCAGATATAATCAGTGGACTTCAAACTAATCAAAAAGAGATTATCCTAGGTGGGCCTGACCAAACCAGGTGAGTTCCTTAAAAGAGAGCCTAGAGTTTAGAGATGCTGGCTTTGCAGAAGCAAGTGGTCATGAATTCTATAGTTGCAAGAAAATGAACTTCCAATAATTGTATGTATCTGGAAGAGGACTCTAAGCTTCAGATGAGACCTTAACCTCAGAGGGCACCTTAATTTCAGCTTTGTGAAACTGAGCAGAGAAGTCAGCTAGGCAGTGCCTGTAAGATCCTAAATGTATGCTGTTTTAAGGCATTGAGTTTCTGGTAATTTGCCATATAGTGATAGATAACTTAATAGAGAGGGGTAGAAAATTAGGGGTGAGGACCAAATGGGGAACCCAACCTACCAAGGAAGTCATAAACTACATGATAATTAAAGCTAACTACAACTGCTCAGCTGCTAGGAGCCCCAGCATGGGACTGCCTACTTGACAGGGAAACATGAGCGAGAAAAGCAGTAATAAACTGCTTTTTAGATTTGAAATAAAAGCCACCACTCACTTGATTATCATCTGAATCTCATCCATAATCATCACTGGTTTGCTATTTGAGTCAAACTTCTTTTTGCAGAGCTAAAAAAAAAAAACAAACCAGAAACATAATCTCAAGTTTATTGATTATCCTCCAAAGTGCTGGGTGTGAGCTTGTCAGTGATTCTGACTCTTTGGCTGTGTCTTTGAAAGATAACAGTATTTAGACCCTACTGTGCTCTCACTAACTCTTTAATTAGTTAGAAAATCATGAGATATTTTTTCAAAGAATGGTAAAAGAAAGCAGTGTGTGAGTTCTGGAATTATTGAGAGGTATTATCTGATGACTGACTTTCTATCACTCTGATACTCAATTTAGAAATGGAATGAAAGAAAACAGGAAGAGAATTGCACTCCACTGATGTGTGGATGCCTAGAAAAACCTTTAACCCTGTTTCACAATGGAGCTTCTAGGTTAAAGGAAATATATGAATATATATGAAAGAATTTATTTGAAGCAGGTTGCTTTCTTTATGCATTCATTCTTAAAAAGCTTTGAATCAATTTTGTCATCAACTGAATCTCACTTTAAATGCATAAGGGAGCTCAGTATTTGAAGGAATGCTATGGTAAGTCTAAGTAAAGCAAATTTAGCTTTTAGTAGTATATATAATTAGGCAAGCTAAGACTTCTGTTGTAGTGATAAGTACTTTTGTATACCAACACTTTTTTTATAGTGAAGAACTGATTTTAAAAAACTACATTCAATTAGTTTTCATGGAGTGCAGTGCCCATAGAAACTACAATCTAAGCCTCCAACTAATAAAAAAAAAAAAAAAAAAGAAACTACAATCTAAAGAATGTGGTTCTCCATCTGGTTCTACAAAATGAAGTCACTAGCCGCAGCAGTCCTGTCGCTGATCTTTACTTAACACATCTTGAAAAGAGTTAGGGTGGAAATCTGGCTGAGGCACTCTGTCTTTGGGAAAAACTGGCAGAACAGGCCTTCAAATAAATAGTCAGGAAAAATTTCATGCACCCAATTTCTTGTATCTTCTTATCCCTTGTTTGCTGTTGTTGAGTCGCTCAGTCATGCCAGACTCTTTGTGACTCCATGAACTATAGCCCGCCAGGTTCCTCTGTCCATGGGATTTCCCAGGCAAGGATACTGGAGTAGGTTGCCATTTTCTTGTCTCATCTTCTTATGCCTAGGAGAGCACTAAACTAATTAACAGAGACATTTGCTCCTCGTGACTAGCAGCAGACTTCTACTGAGATGTGTGCTAGATTATACTTACCCCCTTCACCAGAATCATGTATGTGCTGACCTCACCTCCTGCCTATTTGAAACAGTTCCTCAGAATTATCTGCGAGGTTTTCTCCTGGGCTATATTCCTTAGTAACTCCAAATAAGATTGAACTCACAGCTTTCATATTGAATGGTTGTTTTTTCTTCAGAGAACAAAACTTTGGCTGATGGGGGGCCAGTCTTAGATGTGCCTTGTTAAAAGATAGAATGAACAGATTAAACTGGAGCATTGACAAAGAGAAGGCTGAAGTGGTGTCATCAGGAAGGCTTTAGACCCCGGACACTTCTAGATGAGATAAGGATAGACCTCTAAACCAGGTGTTAAAGGAAGAAAACTCTAGGTCTTAGGAGACAAGTGTCTTACATTTTGCAGTGTGACTCTGTGGATTCAAGTCCTAAAACCTCAGCCTACTAGCTGTACCACCAGTGAAGGCACTTAGTCACTCCCTGCCATCTCTTCCCTATACAATGGAAATAATAAAATCCCAATTTCAGAAGACTGCTGTGAGGATTAAATGCAATAACACAATAAAGAACCTGGTGCTTAGTCAGCTTTTAGCTGACTGTTACTGTTAACTGTTTCTATTTGGCACAACAGAGTTGTAGAGGCTCCAGTTATTTAAAAGACCAACTAAACCTCAAAAAAAAAAAAAAAAAAAAAGTGCTGAAGGAATTAACACACCATAGGAAAAAAATGCTAGTTTCTCCAGCAAGAGAATGCCTCAGGCATTTACAGTTCAATGACTAGGTACTATTTCTAATCATTATCTCATTTAGAATTATAATGAAGAATGTTGGGAATAATTAACCCCATTCTGTAGTCCCAGGAGCCTGTCATTGCAGGTATGAAGGATTAGGTACCAGCTCTGTCAGTCCTGGCATGCGAGCGCATTTATTTCCCCCAGTGTTACCATGTCATCTTGCCTCTCTTTTCAGGCAGGTTCAAAAAGTCCCCCACCTCCCCCCAAAGTGGCAAGGCACATTCGTCTCATGCTTGATAACACTTTTACAGTCAGAGAATAGCAGCAGCTCCTGAAACATCCAGCCCTTTTAAAAGCTTAGGATAGAGAGTAAGCGTCCCTTTAGAGCCAGATGTGGTAAATCCTCTCTCTACTGAGCTGCCAGCCTGGAAGCCCACTCCCTCCTTTGTTAGAAATTCTAGTCACAAAAACCTACAATAAAATGCTGCAGGCACATCAATAAAGGATATAATGAAATCAGATGAGTCTTGTTCCTTACATTTACATGCAAAGTATATCAAAGGAGCATCCAGTTTGTTCCTGAGACCAATACAATGGATTCTTTTGTGTGGGAGGAGAGAAGATATATGAAGCTGAATGAGGAAGCAATTCCAATTAAAAGGGCTGTGTTTAAGGCTCCAAAGACAATGCAGCCTTTGCTAGACACTTAGCTATTAGAAGTGTCTGGCTGCCGAGGTGGTTTTATGGTAATTGGATGAGAGCTGGGTGGAGAGGAACACAGCAGCATCGCCACAGGGCCCCAAGTTCCAGGTCACACTGCTTCCCTTCCAGCTCATTCCTGTGTGACCTCAGGGCCAGAGGACCTGCCCTAAAGGGCTGCCATGAGGATTAAACAAAATAAAGCATATAAACCCTCTCTGGCAGTGCCAGGCACATGCTAAGCTTTCTATGATGTTTGCTATTATTGTTATGAGTTCCTCTGACTCAGCCCCACACAAAAGCTGGCAAAGGCTGGAATCACCCAGATGACAAGTGACTGGGACCCTGGAAGGGCCTGTCCTTGAGGCCACGTGCTATGTGGTGAAGGGCAAGTTGTCTCCTGGTACAAAGGCCTCTTGAAGTCAGCAAGTATTGGACAGCTCAGACATGCACCATTGGAATTAGCTTGCCTGTTTCCCACACACTTTTCATGTTTTATAGCTTTAGAATCAGACACTTGGGAGATGCCAACTTGGAGACAGATTATTCCCTCTGGCAGGCTGTCTGCAATTTTTCTCCAGAATCTCCATTTGTCTTAAATGGGAGCCACCTTCTTGAAAGTGAGTACTTAGGCTGCCTCGTGCAGGTCAGATCTGAGAGTGAAACAGAACCACCTATTCGTCTATGTGGGAGGACACATCTATGGGAATCAGGGGATTTAGCTTTTGGCTCTTTCCCCCTTGCTGAATCACCAGAGTGCCTCTGGAATCTCCTTGAACGCAGAGGTCCCAGATATTCTTGGTTTTGTAACTTTCAGTGCCATTCTTCATTGACCTTATTAAAAGGGTGGTAATTTTCAGCTGGGAAACGACAGTAGCTCAGTCCCCACTGCAGTGGTTGCAGTAAAAAAGAGGGAAATCTTTTCTTTTCTCTCTTGCCCTTTTCTGAACATTTTTTACTTTAACTGTTCCTGATCTGTAGTCTAAAGACTAATAAAGATTAACCCAATATGATAATCACATCCCGTGTTTGGTGCTCACTTTTCTAGCACTCTCTTTGCAGACCACTTGGCGCTTCCCAGGTGGCGCTAGTGGTAAAGAACCCAGTGGCTAATGCAGGAGACATTCCATGGGTTGGGAAGCTCCCTTGGAGGAGGAAATGACAACCTATTCCAGTATTTTTGCCTGGGGAATCCCATGGACAGAGGAGCCTGGCAGGCTACAGTCCATGGGGTCGAGAAAAATCGGACACAACTGAAGCAACTTAACACACACACATACCTTTTAGTGCTTCTCCTTTCCTTTTATGTTACAGAAAGGAGGCCACAGTACAGTTCAAGAAAGACAATGGACCTAACTACCAAGCTCCCTGATGCAAGTCTATGACTGTTTTTAAAACAATGTTAGAGGAAGAAGAATATAAGATCCTTATATGTTTGCTCCTCATCACCAACCCCTGACTGCAAGCCCTCATCTGTATATCCCCCAATTCCTCATGGAAGTGGGGGGGCACAGTCTCCCCTCCGTTGGCTGATGATTAAAAGCCACCTTTCTATTTCCTCCAAACTCTGTCTCTGTATTTTTTATTTGGTTTTGGTGGACAGAGAAAGCCAAGGTTTTTGGTGACATCACAGTGAGTCACTCTACAAAGCACAGGATATGCACCTGGATACTCATTTCAAATATGGACTCTGTTATTGTCAAGATGTAAATGGGCCTAAATCACAGTGCCTCTCTGTTGGGAAAGCCCTGAGGAATATAACACATGAAGCCATCACTCTTATAGTGACATCTGAAAATCAGTCATGAGGAAGAGAGAGACACTGGAAAGACAGGGCTGCAAAAGGCGCTTTCTTTCCATTTGTAATATTCAATTTCTGTAAGAAAAAGGACCTAGAGCAATTATGGCAAAATGTAAATATTTGTTAAATCTATGTGTTGAGGACAAGTATTTATGTCACTTGGCTGTGTATATTTTCAAGTATCTTTAATAATTGTGTATATTTTGAAGAAAAAGCAGTGGAGTTTTTGGCACCTAAAAAGAGAGGTGTCTCAACTCAGAACGGCACAAGGAAAACCAAGTAAAGTAAGTGAGGAGTTGCTCAAAGCTTTCTTCAAGGTGAGTTTCAGAATGATGCTGGAGGGTGCAGCTCATGTGAAGAAGGCAGCCAATCTGTTTTAAGTTGTTGTTCATTTGCTCAGTCGTGTTCAACTCCTTGCGACCCCACAGACAGCCAGGCTTCCCTGTACTTCACTATCTCCTGGAGCTTGCTCAGACTCATGTCGATTGAGTCGGTGAGGCCATCCAACCATTTCATCCTCTGTCGTCCCCTTCTCCTCCTGCCTTTAAGTTAAAGGAGTAAAAAAGACGTGGCAGGTAGCTTGAGTGAAGGGGAACCGTGGCAGGTAGCTTGAGTGAAGGGGAACCGCTCTTTAACTCACCAGCAGGGGCTCAATTCAAAGTGCTTTCCTTTTTTCCCTGACTTCAGTGAGGGATGAAACATAAATTTAAATGATTTAACAAATAGGTAACAAAAACAGCAAAATTGTTTGGCTACTAGTCAGTTTAGACAAAATGGTGCTGAAATGGGCAGTAGCTTTGAAAACCCTCGTTTTGAAAACATAAGCTGACAAAACCAAGAAAAGTTGCCACCAGAATACAAATTCAGAATTGAATTGTTTTGTTTCTTCATGAAGGAAAAAACGACAACAACAACAACATCAAAACAAAGAGGAAAAACCCAAGTAGGGTGAATGAATTCAGTGTTCAACTAATCATGAAACTGCCTCCCCAAATGGGCTCACTTAGCAAACATGGAGACTAAACACTCTTCATGGTCAAGTGGAAGATCAAAGGATTAATGTGCTCCCTGCATAGAAGTAGGCTGTTGTGAAGAAAAGGAAATCTAAAAAGCCATAAAGTGTTGCTTGTGGGGAATATAAGTCATAGAAGACCTTCATGTCATTTACCTGTGATAAAAATTTCAGGTTAAGTGGCAAAATATAGAATAACACGAATCATCTTTATTCATGAAAAAGTCCTTAGACAAGGATTTCTCTGACACAGTAAAAAAGACTGTCCCAAATCAGACTTTCCTTATGCCTAAAACTGATCATATAATAAAAAATAGTTGCATGAAACTCTCTCCGATGTGGACCTGCACACGTCAGTTCCTAGTATCTTTTCCATAGTCATGGCCCTAATATAAACTGTAAACTGATGCAAAAGGAAACTGTTTCTGTTTCAACCCACAAGTATTTTTAACCTTTGTTGTTGTTCAGGCACTCAACTGTGTCCAACTCTTTGTGACTCCATGGACTGCAGCACGCCAGGCTTCCCTGTCCTTCACTATCTCCCAAAGTTTGGTAAAACTCATATCCATTCAGTCATTGATGCCATCCAACCATTTCATCCTCTGTCTCCTCCTTCTCCTCCTGATTGAAGAATCTTTCCCAGCATCAGGGTCTTTTCCAGTGAGTTGGCTCTTCGCATCAGGTGGCCAAACTGTTAGCTTCAGCATCAGTCCTTTCAATGAATTCAGTGTTGATTTCCTTTAGGATTGACTGGTTTGATCTCCTTGCTGTCCAAGGGACTCTCTAGAGTCTACTCCAGAGCCACAGTTTGAAAGCATCAGTTCTTCGGTGCTCAGCCTTCTTTATGGTCCAACTCTCACATCCGTACATGACTGCTGGAAAAACCATAGCTTTGACTATACAGACCTTTGTCAGCAAAGAGATGTCTCTGTTTTTCAATACACTGTCTAGGTTTGTCATAGCTTTTACATAATTTCCAACATATTGTGACTGAGAAGACAAATTACTGGAGGCCAAAAGGATGAGATGGTTGAATAGCATCACCAACTCAATGGATATGAATTTAAGCAGACTCCAGGAGATAGTGAAAGACAGGGAAGCCTAGGGTGCTGTAGTCCATGCATGCATGCTAAGTCACTTCAGTTGTGTCCAACTCTTCTGTAACCCCACAGACCAGAGCCTTCCAGGCTCCCCTGACCATGGGATTCTCCAAGCAAGAACACTGGAGTGGTTTGCCATGCCCTCCTCCAGGGGATCTTCCCAACTCAGGGATTGAACCCGCATCTCTTATCTCTCTTATTATTATCCTTTATCTTAGCCCTGCATTGGCAGCTGGGTTCTTTACCACTAGAAACCCCTGAGAAGTCTGTTCTGCTGTCAATGGGGGTTGCAAAGAATTGGACAAGACTTAGTGACTGAAAACAACAAACCTCATGTACGTGTTTTCAGACCATAGAGATTAAACATGACTTACCCTTCCAAGACTACCAAAAGGACCCAGAGAGAGACCCATGGTGATTTTTTTTCGATAATTTAAAAGATATATTAAAACAAACATGGAGATTGTGTTTGTTAGGGTGTTTTGGGTTGCAGAAATCAATTTAAGATAGTGGATGCCCACCAAGAGAACATTTTATAATACAGGGAGACCCAAGGTTGAGAATACATGAGTCCGCAGAAGCAGCCGTCACTCATCACTGTGTCTCTCTGAGAAATGGCTTCTTCTTGGAAGAAGAGTTTTCTTTGCTACTCAGTCCCCATGATGAACAGGAAAAGGGCATCAATAGCTTGCAGGCTCGCAAGTTTTACAGTACCTGTCATTCCACAACTGCTGGCCTGTGCTCACACTCCCTCATCCTCACACACCCACTTCATCTTGGATCCCCTCACTGAACTCCAAATGTGTGGTTAAGGGATGTTCACTGGTCTAGCTTGAAGTATGAGTCTGTGGCCAGCATGTCAGATCACACAGCTGCTGAGTGTGATGCCAGTAGGTCTCCAGAGAGGAGGATGTGGCAAACGCCCTATGAATTTCACTACACATATGCTACAGAGCAGAATGCCTTCATGCAAAATATTTATTGCACGCCTCCTCTGTGCTTGATGCTTTCTGAGGTTCTAGGGGGACAACGGTGAACAAAAAAAAAGACGAAGTTCCTCCTCTCAGGAAGCTTACATTCCACTGAGGAAGGAAACAATAAAGAAATACTCAGTAAAATACCTAAGATATCTGTTGGTTATAAGTACAGTGAACAGCAGTAATGGCAAACTCAGACATATTTAACAACCAACTCTCTGAAAGACATTTGACAATTTCTGTGGTATTTATACCACACTACAGTGACAGCCCATGGGGTCGCAAAGAGTCAGACATGACTGAAGCGACTTAGCAGACACGCACGTTGACTTTCAAGCTCTCGGTGTGATATCCCTGACCACGGACTTGGGAAGAGATGAGCTGTAATGCACTATTGCAGAGTAGCCCCACCATAGGCAGGCACAAGCGATATACCCTCAAAGCACAGATGAGAGTAAAACATAGGAAAAGAACTAGGAAGTTGTGAGTTTTGAGGATCTATTACTTTTGTTTTTAATATAACTAATTTCATTGTAATTTGAACTATTTAATTTTTAGTGATGGCTTTGCTTAATAACTAGCTCACAGAACTCCTGAAAATTTTATCATCTGTTCTCACAAGCCAGTATGAGCCAGATCCAAGACACCACTGGAGGTAAGGAAAACAAAGCAGACTGAGGAGGGGTTGTGTTCCAGATACCTGGAATGCTGTGTAACAAACCAACTCAAGACTTAGTGGCTTGGAATAAGAACTGTTCTACTACATCTCATAATTTTGCGGACTAGACAGGGCCCAGATGGGGGAACCTTCTAGCCAGTGACATCACCTGGCAGATGGACTACTCTTGAAGGTCCAGAGTGTCTGGGGCCTTAGTGGGGGTGACCAGAAGCCTGGATCAAGCTGGAACTCTTGAGTGGAATGCCTCCACGTTACTTCAGCATGGCAGCCTCAGGTAATCAAATCCAGGACTCCCAGAGAAACTGTTCTAAGAGGCAGGAAGTAGAAACTGTCAGTCTCCTAAGGCCTGGGCCTGGAAACTGTCCCAGCACCACATCTGCCATATTCTGTTGCTCAAAGAAACCACAGGACCTGCCTACATGTAAGTGACAGAGACCCTGTCTCTCCACAGGAGGGGGATCAAAGAACATGTGGCTCTCCCTAATCCACCACAGAAAGGGAATAGTAGTGGTCACGGAGCTCTGATATTTTAAAGATGGTGGTTGGGGAAGACTTTTCTACTAAGGTGATTTTTTTTTTCTCCTAAGAACCAAGCCATTTGAACAAATAAAATGTGCATATGAGTTATTGAGTCCAGGTTTTGGCAGTAATTCTGACTAAGTCTTTAGACCCCGCTCTGCCATAAGTGGGGAATATCTGACAGTGACCACTTAAGAGCCACTTCTTACTACCCAGGTGAAAGACACCAAAGTTCAAAGAACCCAGGCACCTGTTCCCAGACACCAAGCAAGGCCTTGAATACTGGTCAGTAGCAGAACATAACCTGAGCCCAGTGCTTCTACCCAGATCTTCTATTTAAAAGTTAAGTGCTTCTTTCTATGGGCTTCCACTATAGCTCAAATGGCAAAGAATCTGCCTACAATACAGGAGACCCAGGCTCGGTCCCTGGGTCAGGAAGATCCCCTGGAGAAGAGAATGGCAATCCATTCTAGTATTCTTACCTGGAGAATTCCATGGACAGAGGAGCCTGGTGGGCAGTCCACGGGGCACAAAACTTTTTCTAATCAGTGTTAGCACATGATTTAGCATTTGACACTTTCCTTTTATAAAATACACATATTTTATATCAATAAGAATGTAAATTCCTTAGGAGAGACTTACTTTTACACTTCTCCAGGGCTACTGGGTACAGCGCAAGATATCACCAGGTTAAGAGTGTGCACTTGGCCTGCCAGGCTTGTGCTGTGGGGCAGACCCACACTGTCCCAGAGGAATGGGCATCCTTTTCCGTTCCTACGAAAAAGCAACAAGTGGTAGCCCTCTACTTCTCTTACAAAACCGTACTTTGTATAACATAGTGCTGGGCATGCCTAGAAGGATCCTGGGGTTGGGGAGGGGGGTAGAGCAAATGGGTTGTGCTGATTAATAGCATTTAGATTCCTCCAGAAGTGTGTCTTATGGACATGCTATGATTGACTATTGCTATATAATGAACTACCCCAAACCTAGTGAATGATATATATCTTCAACTGGAAACCTCCTTTGGTTCTGACTCTGTGTGACCCTATGTTCTGCAGCCGGCCAGGCTCCTCTGTCCTTGGGATTCTCCAGGCAAGAATACCCGAATGAGTTTCCATTTCCTCCTCCAGGGCATCTTCCTGACCCAGGGATCAAACCCACATCTCTTTTGTCTCTTGCATTGGCAGGTGAGTGCTTTACCACTAGCACCACCTGGTAAGATCCTCATCAGTGTAACAGCCATTTTATTGTGCTCACAGATGCGTGGGGTCAGGAATTTGGATGGGGCAGAGTAGGGGTGTATTGTCTCTGTTTCATGATGTCTGGTCTCAGCTGCGAAACTCATTTGGGAGCTGGAATCACCTGCAGGCTTCCTTCCTTACATGTCTGGGATCTAGTTGAAAGGACTCAAAGGCCAGCCTCCACTGGGACTGTCAATAGGAGCACGTGCATATGGCCTTCTCCTGTGACTGGGGTTTCCCACAGCGTGGCAGCTGGCTTTGAGATAGAACACCAAAGGAGGGATGTCCAGAAAGCAAGCCTTCTGAGAAAGCTCAGGGGTAGCTGCATGGCCTTCCAAGCCTAACCTCGGAAGTCACCATCTCCAAGACACATTACTGGCTGCAAGCATGTCACTGTGGCCAGCTTAAACTCAAGAGCAAGGAAGTGAGACTCTGCCTCTTGATGAGGACTAGCATGTGGGATGAGAGATGTTGTTGTGGCCATCTTTGGAAAATGCAGCCTGCCACAGGGCACATCTCTTCAACAACCCAGTACTGCCAGGGTTGGGAACATCCCCTGAAGGAGGGCATGCAACCCACTCCAGCATTCTTGCCTCAAAAATCCCATGGACAGAAGAGCCTGGCAGGCTACAGTCCATGAGGTCACAAAGAGTCGGACAGGCCTGAGAGACTGAGCACACACATACTGCCAAAGAAATGGAGCTGTGATTGAGGGATGCCGCCTCCTAACTGCCCCCCACCCCACGACGCTTGTGCTGAAGGGCCTTCTGGGGCCAGGTACAGAGGAACCGCGTCCTGAGGCCAGCACCCGAGTCCTCAAAAGCCTCTCTCTTTCAAGGTTGCAGTCAGGATGTGAGCTCGGCACAGGCCATGCCCCAGCTTCTTTTCACTCTTGGGCTTGGTGGTTATTCCACCAGGAAATTCTACAGACGAGCCTGACAGGATGAGGGTTTGCCTCTTTTTCTAATCTGTGGGCCACCAGTTAACTGTCAGGGTTATCAGGGCTCAGGCCAAAGCCAGATGTTCTTAACAGATGTGCAAAGTAGGCATTTCCCTTATTACATCTTTTTAAGTTGTCTGATGGTATATGATGGCTTTTTTAGTCTAATTTAGGGTTGGACACCCCTGCCAAAGCAATTGTAGCCATTTCCTCTATTTTAGTTCACACAAAGCAACCCAGCCCTGATTTCAAACCTTTTTTCTTTTTAACTAATTGGGTGGCCTTCTGTATCTGGGCTATGGAAACCAAGGGAAGTTTCAAATTGAAGATTATATATTATGTATATATATATATAGAGAGAGAGAGACAGTTGTGAAATGCATTCCTTTCAACCCAACCCTTGCCACTATTTCTCTCCATTAATCAAGATGTTCTTATCTAGCATAAGTAAAAATGTAAGAAATCACCAGACATAACTGCAGCGCATCATAGTGCTCTCTTTCGGCCTCTACCCTATCAGTTCTACCTGGATTTCCTATCTGGAGGCTTTGAGGAAAAGTGCAGTAAAGCTACTGCTTAGTTACAGAGTATCACCAAATAATAAATACCAAGTCCACCCTCCCCCCGCGCCCTTCCTCTGATCTGGCTTTGCTCCAGTTGCGTTGTCAGCAGAATGAGCTGTCACCAGATCAGACGTCTTCAGGTCAGAAGTGGGAGGGAACCGTACACCCGCAAATGAAATGCCCCTGTGAACACAGGGTTTGTTTCCTCTATCAAGTGCTATTTATGTGCTTATAAACAAACTGCTTTTATTATTCAACTTATAAAACTCCACTCTTTAAAGTCTGCATTTAGCTACATTGCACACTAACATCTGTGACAATGAGGACGTGCGCTAGCATGTCCCATTTCCCACCCTCCCATCACCACTACCCCCCCCCCCACCCCACCGCCAGTGTGACAATGTACATTCAAGGTTATAACGTGCTAAGACTGAAACCAGGTATGTATAGAAGAAATACTTAGGAGAGGGTGTGAGAGTGACAATCAATGTTTGTTAGGAATGAGAATGAACTCTTGGTGGAGTTTGGTGAGCCTTGCCCTGTGCTGAGCCCCTGCCTGGGAGAGGTCTGGGTGAGTGAGCTGACAGAACCCGTGCGTGACTCTCAGTGGGCTCCGACTAGGCCTGTGGTACCTTAGGACTCAGTAAGAAATAAAACATGGAGGTAAATGTTTTGTGACTAACACAAAGGCTGCATTCCATGGTAACAAGGTGACCCCAGAACTTCAAACATCCCTCCCGCCACCCGCACCTCCCCACCACACCAGCCAGAAAAGATGCAAAAGGCAAGCCAAGGCTCAGGGCTCTTCTGATCTGGGAAGCTCCTCCAGGGCTGGTAGATTCACTGGACTTAACGTCCACTTCAGTCCATTAGAAGCAGAGGCACAGAGCTGCCAAAGCTGTTTGTAACTTTAATGTATGTGTAATGGCTGATTTTGTGGATCCATCTGGCTGGGTCACAGTACTCAGTCAAGCACCAGTCTAGAGACTTCTGTCAAGGCGTTTTTTAGATGTGATTAACATTTAACTCAGTAGACTTTAAGTAAAGCAGATTACTCTCTATCAGTGTGGGGGGCGGAGGGGAAATCTCATCCAATTAGTTGAAGGTCTTGGGAGAAAGGCTGAGGCTCCCTACCCCCAAGAAAGGATTCTGCCAGCAGACTGCCTTTGAACTCTGAGCTGCAACATCAGCTCTTCCCTGGGTCTCCAGCTGGGCCTCCATGCAGATTTCAGATTTGTCATCTTTCAAACTCATATGTGCTAATTCCTTAAAATGAATCCTACTGGTTCTGTTTCTCTGGAGAACCCTGACTCTATGTTATGTCTATACACTTTGCACTGCTTACTGCTTGATTAATTTATGTAGCAGGGACTGCAAGCTGCCTATCTAATACCCATTTTTCTCTTCTTTCTTGGTGTAAGAATCCTAATTTTATTTAGGATGGTAATGTTCTAGCTAAAAGACTACGTTTCCCAGTTTGCCTTACAGCCAAGGATGGCCCCATGATTTACCTCTGTCCAATGACAGGTAAGCATTGTTGATTAGGATTTACAGGAAGGCTTTGTAAAGAGAAGAAAGGCTATTGGCATGTACCCTCTCTCCCTTTTGGGGTCTTCTGTCTGGAACTCTGATGGTGGTGGCCATCTTAAATCATGAAACCACCCACTAAAAATGGCAGAGCAGAAAAATACCAGCTCTGGACTGCCTACTCCCTTTTACTTGAAGAAAAACTAAACGACTATCCTTTAAAAACCTAAAAAAACTATAATTCCAGTTTTTGAACAACAGTGTACTGTAATTCCGAATTGATCAGATAGTACACAGAAGTTACAATAATTCAAAGCAAACCTCAACAGTCCTCAAACCCAGACAATCATTTATGGTCTGGTCCAGCTTGTCCTATAAAATGGATAGTATTATTATTACCACTTTACAGAAGATGAAACTAAGGTACAAAGAAGCTAAGTAACATGCCGAGATCACATAATCAGCAAGTGACTGAGCTTTGAACTTAGATCTAGTCAATTCTGGAATTTTCACTTTTTTTTTCTTTCTTAATAAAATATGGAATGCGTCATGAATTTGCATGTCATCCTTGCACAGGGGCCGTGCTAATCCTCTCCGTATCTTGGAATCTGCACTCTTAACCACAGTGCCTTCCAATGGTAAAGCTAAGAATAATGGGTGGAAGTCATGGGACACAGATTCCAGTTCAATATAAGGAAGACTCTTCTAAAAGGGGGCTGTTCAATAACAGCATAACTAGGATTTGTAATTAAAGACTGAATAACCACTTTTAGGGCTTTCCAGGTGGCACTAGTAGTAAAGAATCCACATGCCAATGCAGGAGATGCAAGAGAAGCAGGTTCGATCCCTGAGTCAGGAAGATCCCCTGGAGTAGGAAGTGGCAACCTGCTCCAGAATTATCCAGTATTAGTCTATTCCAGTTCACCCAAGTCTACATAAGTGTTTTGACAGAATTAAACACTCCATACTAGGAATTTTAGAAAGAAAGGAAAGGGTAAATTTAATATTAATACTGGCACTATTCTAGTTCTTGACTTCCTTGTAGTTCTAGTTCTAGTTCTTGACTTCCCTGTAGCTCAAACAGTAAAGAATCTGCCTGTGATGCAGGAGAGCAGGGTTCGACCCCTGGGTCGGGAAGGGAATAGCAATCCACTGCAGTATTCTTGCCTAGAGAATTCCAAGGACAGAGAAGCCTGGGGGGCCACAGTCCATGGGGTTGCAAAGAGTCAGACATGACTAAGCGACTAACACACACAAACATTCTAGTTCTTAATTGGGGTAGTGGGATGGAGGGTCTCCATTCTATTACTGTGTCTCATCACTTATGTATATGTTCCAGTGTCTTTTAATATATATTAAACATGACATGCTTGGTGGGCTATAGTCCATGGGGTTGCAATGATTTGGACACAACTTAGCAACTAAACCAAACATGACATTCTAGGTGGCTTAGTGGTAAAGAATCTGCCTGCCAATGCAAGAGATGCAGGAGACCCAGATTCAAATCCTGGGTCAGGAAGATCCCCTGCAGGAGGAAATGGCAGCTGGTTCCAATCCATGGGGTTGCAAAAGAGACATAAAAGAGCATGTATGCATGCATGCATGCAAACATGACACAGTGGTTTTTATTAGAGAGAAGTTAAGTGGCCAACTTAGTTTGGGTGTCATATGCAAGGGGAATAGTAGCCTGTGCCCATTCACTGTGCCCTCACCTCTGGGCTGAGACTGGAGCCTTTGTGACCTCAGCACTCCTTCTTGGAGGGAGCATCTCAGTGAGGGCTCTTGGACCAAGGCTGAGTTGACAACCTGCCTCTCACCCGTTCCTGGGCAGTTTGGAGCAGTAGAGCTGAGTCTCAGGGCAGCATCTAAAGAGGATGAACATGACGGTAACAGAGGCATCCTGGCCAGAGTTCATGTCTTTTTAGTGTCTCCATCTTCTCTCCACTCCTGTTGTGGCCCTCTCTTCTGACTTCTTACTCCTTCCTTTTCTCTGAGACTTCACCTTTAAAGCAGGAAGCTTTCTTTCATTGAAATTTTTTCTTTTTAAAATTCATTCAGAGTTGTGAGGGGCCTTGAACTGATGTTTGATTGCTGTCTCTTATTCTGGGAACATGGGAAAAATTAATAAAGCCAGACACTCTTCTGACAAGGTGGATTTGACCAAAACAATGTGGTTTTTTTTTTTAAACATTCAAAGACATAATATACTTTCTACTCGAACACCAAAAATGTTAGAATGACTTCTCTTTTAATTTTCCAAGGTGAGAAAAACTCAACAATACTAAATGGCAAACATCCCTATAGACAGGCTTATACTTACAGACACTTTTGGCCTCTAGTCCTTTGGTTAGATAACACAAAAAGAATGATAAAGGTCCTATAAAAATACAGATTGCTGAGTTGGAAGGGAAGTTGCACCCATGGTCTTCTCTCACTGATATCCCAAGAAGGTTTTTCTATCGAATTACTGATAGCTCTTCATTGGAAACCATTAGCAATTGGCCTTAGAAAAAGGAACTTATTGGAAAGGTACCAGGTGACTCACAGGACTAGAAGGCCGGAGAATCAGTCTGGGAAAATGGCCAGAGCTCCAACTGGCCAGCAGGACCCAAAGTCAAAGCCACGTCATCAGTGAGGCAGATTCTGAGGACGCCCTGCTGACCCTGCGGGCTCTGTCACCAGCCTCTAAACTCAGTGCCACCAGCGTGACCTTAAATGGTTCTGTATGTTCACATCACCAGCTCAAGATTGAAAGACTTGAGAAGGTGCATCTGATTGCTAAGCGACAAAATGTCTGCACCTAGTCTCAAGGGGGCTGGCAGAGAGAAATTTGGTCTTTTGCTTTATTACCACTGAGTTATAAGAGTTCTTTGTATATATAGAGCTTAAGTACTTTGTCTGTATATGTATTACAGTATCTAAGATGGCTCTTCACCACGTCATGTCTGCTAATGCTGGAATCCAAGATGGCTCCTTCATTCAAATGTTTGGCACCCAAGCTGGGAAGGCTGGAACACCTGGGACTGGCAGGCATCTCTCTCTTCATCCCCTCTCCATTGCGGCTAGTTTAGGCTTCCTGAAAGCATGGTAGTTTCATAGTATTTAGTCCTTTTTTTTTTTTTCATCTATTTTTATTAGTTGGAGGCTAATTACTTTACAATATTGTAGTGGTTTTTGCCATACATTGACATGAATCAGCCATGGTTTTACATGTATTCCCCATCCCTATCCCCCCTCCCACCTCCCTCCCCATCCCTCCCTCTGGGTCTTCCCAGTGCACCAGCTCTGAGCACTTGTCTCATGCATCCAACCTGGACTGATGATCTGTTTCACCCTTGATAGTATACTTGTTTCAATGCTGTTCTCTCAGAACATCCCACCCTCGCCTTCTCCCACAGAGTCTAAAAGTCTGTTCTGTACATCTGTGTCTCTTTTTCTGTTTTGCATATAGGATCATCGTTACCATCTTTTAAAATTCCATATATATGCATTAGCATACTGTATTGGTCTTTATCTTTCTGGCTTACTTCACTCTGTATAATGGGCTCCAGTCTCATCCATCTCATTAGAACTGATTCAAATGAATTCTTTTTAATGGCTGAGTAATATTCCATAGTGTATATGTACCACAGCTTCCTTGTCCATTCGTCTGCTGATGGGCATCTAGGTTGCTTCCATGTCCTGGCTATTATAAACAGTGCTGTGATGAACATTGGGGTACTAGTTAGTCCTTTTTAAAAATGGTGGTTGGATTCACTTAGAGCAAATGTTCCAGGAGACCAAGATGTAAGCTATATAAGACTTCTTATGACCTAGGCTTGGAAGTCAAAGAACACTACCTCCACTGCATTCCATAGGTCAAAATTCAAGTTGGAAAGAATTAGACATTTCCTTTCAATAGAAGCTATCATAAAGAATTTGTGGCCAGTCTCTGTAACATGGTATAATTAGAGATCTCAACATTAGTGTCAACTGTCAACTTATTCTCAATTGCTCAAACTCACTGAAATCATTAAATAACACTTATTAGCAAAAATGATAGTTTTCAAATTGCTTGAGTATATTTTATCTTATGACATCCTCACAAGAACTTATGAGTTAAGCAATTAGACATTAATATCCTCACTTACTGACACTGCTGAAGCCCAGTAATATTGGTGCCTTGTTCAACAGAAAAGAATCACAACTAGAATCCAGGTCTTTGGCCTCTAGTGCAGTGTCTTCTCCTATATGCCTTGCCATTTCTGCTTAGGTATACAAATACTCCTAATTCAATATTCTCTTCTTTCGTAGGAAATCTAAGTTTGTGGTAGTCCTCAATTACTAATGAATTATTTATTCATGAATTATCAGACAGGAAGAGCTGTCTATTTAAATAATTAGATACTATTCAGTGAAATTGTATTAGAACCAAAAGTTCTGTGGTTGTAAGGAATGAGAATGAATGAGTTGATTTAAAATTGCACCTTTGTTTAGTGACAGTATTATGCATATGATTAAAAACTAAAGAAGCCAAAATTTTAAGACACAGAAATTCTAAGAGTCCATTGTAATTGAGAAAAACAAGTTGCAGAGCATTATGTGAATACACATGCAAGAATGCATACAAACATATATATTTTTCAGACATGCATTTGTTAGCATATATACAAAAAAATCCTCTAAAGGTGATGCTAATAGTGTTATATCTTAAGGATTCTAGACTGCTTGAATTTGAGTATATATCATTCTTTTAATAGTAATTTATTAACAAAAGATTTTAAATCTCTTCAGTCCTTTCAGAAATACATAATTATCTGATTTAAGCATCTTCACAACTTTTCTAGTCCCAAGTGGGGTACAAGAACAAACAAAACTATTAGAGTGGGTTGCCATTTCCTTCCCCAGGGGATCTTCCCAACCCCGAGATCGAACCCAAGTCTCTTGTGTCTCCTGCACTGCAGGCGAATTCGTTACCACTGAGACACCTAGAAACAAAACTACAGATGGTATCATATTAAGGAAAGAAATTCTATATTTGTTGATTCACCCCCCCCCCAACAGAAGTTACTGAGATAGTATCTTTTTAGTACTCAGCATAGGGAAATGTGTTCTTAAACAAAATAATACAAAAGTATCCTTTGGGCTAAATATAATTGTCTTCCGGAAACTCACTGGTTTGGACCTCAAAAGAGATAGCCAAGAAGTGACTGTTTTTCATAGATCTCAAAAGACAATCAAAGAAATAGTGAACCAACTTGGACCTGCATGTATATTAAACTTTACCTAAAAAGCATTCCAGTTTACATTAAATTATTTAGAAATTCCAAACCAAACTCTGGCCCTACTATGTCATAAATCAGGCAAAGAGGACCTGGGAGATTGGCAAAGCTAGCTGGGCTAAAATAGAGTGAAACTCCTTTCCTGTATGTCTTCAATTTGGGAATAAAGCAGAGTTCAAAGAGCCAAAGATCAGGGTGTGGACAGGAATACCATCTGTCGGATGGGTGTTCCAGACAGGAGCATCGTGGATCAAGCCAGGAGGGGGGTTATCCAAACTGGTTAGGATTGAGAACTAGAGCCTGTGGGGAGACATCAAACACAAACCTAGATAGTGATAATGACCTGCCGTTTGTTCAGGGACAGCCATGCTAGACCCTTTTCATACATTATCTCACAGCCCGCAGTCTCCTCACAAACAGGGTCTTAACTTCTTCAGATGACGACACAGACTTAGAAGGGGTTACAGGGCATGCCCAAAGCCATGATGCTAGTGAGTGATAGAACCAAAATTCAAGCCCAAACCTTTCTCAAAGCCTGTATTCTTTCCAACAGACCAAGCTGTGGTGATCTAAAGGACCCAAGAGAATTTTGTGAGAATAGTAAAGTCAGGAACCGTGAGACTCAGGGAGTGGGCTGACGTGCCAGTTCCATCAGGTCTACTTGTTCTGGACTTCTCCTGGAAACACAGGATATTTTGGTGTATTCCTTTCATATAATATCTGAGTATACCTGTCTCGTGGGTATCACATCTTCACAGAGTCATGGGGCAGATAAAGTGAAATGAATATGATGGTGTTCCAAAGGTAGCCAGGCTCCTCTGCCAAGTGTCAGGTTTGATGTAAAAGGTAGAGAGAAATGGAAGAGAGTGGGTGCCGGAGTCAATGACTGAATAATGAAGCATGAGCCCCAGGCTCTGTCTAGACGCTCACGAGGCTCCCTTTTCTAAGAGGAAGACCACGCACAAAGATGTGATGAAAAATTGTGGAGCCTGACCGAGAAGGAAAACCAAGTGAGAAACGTGTTTTGAGAAGGATATCATTAGCACATCAAGTGCCAAAGGAAGAATAAACTAGAGGAGGACTGAGATAAAGCCCTAACTTGGACATGAGAAGGGCACAGATGACCTTTGGGAGGGGAGATCTGGGGTCTTTGGGAGGACACGTCAAAAAAACAGTGACCTAAAGTAGGGGTGGCAATGTTGAAATAAACCTGACTTTGTCAAGAACCATGAGCATCAGAAATAGATGGTGAACAAGTCAAAGGCAGGCGATCAGTCTTGGATTAGGGAAATTGTGAAAGGTGATACAGATGAGGGAGGAAGAGTCATGATTCAGAGATGTTAAGACAGAGGCATTAACTGGTGGAGTGTGGTCCCGGATGAATGGGGAGGGTAAGGATTCTGCACACTGAGAGAATCTTTCCTTAAAGCAGATGGAGCAGAGAAATAAGACTGATGATCAAGTAGACATGTGAAGGGGTTTTTTAGGTATTTTTCATTGGTGGTAAATACATTTTTTTTTTTACTATTACTATCCCAGAACGATGGACTTGATTCAAGAAAAGGGCACAGAAGAGCAGAAATGAGTTCAAGTTCCTAGCTTTGTTCCTTATTATGTCTGTGACTTGGACACATTTTCTGAGCTTTGCTTTGCTCACCTTTAAATTAGGATGATTATCTCTGTCCTGACTCCCAAGTTGACTCCCAAGTCAAATATCTAGAAATTCAGATTTGTTAAGTCATTGGTAGTTTGGAACTGGCCATGGTGTGAGCATTTACACCATGGAGACAAGCAAATGTTACAAAGCGAGCCTTCCCAAGGGCTTGCCATTGCCTGCTTCCCTTTCATTAATAATATTTTACGGCTGAAATGAGAGACTGTTTGTGAAAACACTTTGCAAAGAACCAAGCTCTATATAATGGGAAGAGCTTTTAATATTAATATTGACAAGTGTGGCAGCATGAATTTTTCACCTATTAATTAGAGTTTTCTTTTCTGTCCCCTGCCCACCATTCTTAACATATAGCCTTTCGTATTTCCTTACCTTAGCAATTTTTGCAGGGCCGAAGGCAAAGATGCTTGAAAGCAATGGCTCTTCCAATCTTATTAAAGGACTATACATACCAAAAAGATAGTATTGAGAACAGGAAGGAAAATGGGAATATCGAACAGGCTTCAAGGAGAGATTCCCAGTGGCCTGAGAAGGGGCAGAGGTCAGTGGGTTTTATAGGAAGCAGAAGGGAACCAAGTCTGGATGCCTAACAATTCCCTGAGAGGCACAAGACCTCAGGAAGTGGCTACAGAGTGGATCTGAAAAACCTGCCTGGGCAGGCAGCTTCTCAGACTCAACTCAGTATCCAGAGGCACAAGACCAGTCAAGCATATTTAGATTCAGAATACAGGATAGGAAATCCTGTCAGCAGGGCAGCAGCAGTGCTCCCTTTCCCCCCGGAAGTGGTCCATGCAACAATCTGTATGGCACATGGGTTCTCCTATTTGGTTTCCCAGGCTTCCAGTGCAAGGAAATGAGACCACATGAGGTCCGTGTGGGATCCCTGCCCCGGTCTAGACCCTCATGCCCCACAGGAGCTAGCATCCCGTTAACAACTCCACAGGAATAGCTGCTGTGCCTGGCGCCCTCAAAGAACTTGAACAGTTTTGAGAGTCACTGCTCTCAGTAAGCCCAGAGCCATGGCTTCCCTCAGGTTCTGAGTTCTCCCCGCGCAGACACAATTCACCGTGGGGTAATTTTTGCCGTAAGTCACGCTGCCAGTAATAACACAGCTGACACAGTAATTTCCTCAGGTCTTCAGAGGAAACAGAGAAAGTTAAAAGGAAGTAAAATCTCAAGTTGAAAGGGAGAGGGTCTTCTAAAACACTTTATTCAGGGTGGGCCCAAGCAGGCAGGACTCGAGGCACAGGGACCCCCAGCCTCACCAGAGACGCCCTTGTCACAAATGTGGCCCAGAGGCAGAGACACTGGATGTAAAACGTAAAGGTCACATTGCTGGTGACTGGACAGAGGTCTCGGCCTTCCCCGGTGGTCCAGTGGTCGATCTCCAGTCTGGGAAGATCTCACACCCCACAGGTCAACTAAGCCCATGCGCCACAACTACTGATTCTGCTCGCTAGGGCCCTGGAGCCAAAACTACAGAAGCCCTGGAGCCTGCGCTCTGCAAGAGAAGCCGCCACAACGAGAAGCGCAGGCGCCACAGCTACAGAGGAGCCCCTGCTTGCCGCAACTAGAGAAAGCCCACGCACAGCAACGAAGACCCAGTACAGCCAGAGATTAACAGATCTTAAAAAACAGAAGTCTTCTCTCCCAGGCCCTCACTATTCTATTGGCTGTTAAATCAGCTCTAACAAAAATTACGGTGAAAAAATCCCCTTGACCTCTCCCTATATACCTCAGGTTCCAACGGCAGTAAGAATTTATTCATATCACTCTTGAGAGTGAACCAGTTAACATTTGCAGAGCAGGCAAAAGTCTGAAAGATACATTAATAACAGCACTAGGCATGCACTGGGGGCTGCTCATCCTCTGGGCACTTAGCAATCACAAATCATTCAACGGCTGTTTGCAAAGTATTATCGGTCCATTCCCAGTGCAAACAACCTCCACTTTATAAGGGAATTCTAATCCCAAACTATCTTGTCATTTTAAAAACATTACTTTTCAAGACCTGGCATTATGCTGAGTTGTTCTTTTAAAAGATTAATGAGAATCCTCATAGTTTAAAATAACTAAAGGCATGAGCCACTTTTAATATGTACTGTGTAAGAATTTTTTCTTTTTAGAAAAAAAAATTTAATTATAGAAGTAACACATTAGTACAGACTCATTATAAGAAAAATCCAAACAACACATTTAAAGTAAAAGTCTTCCTGGCCCTCTTCCCACTGAACTTCCCTCCTTGGAGGTGACCAGGATATTAATTTGGTATATCCTTCCTTCCCTTTTGCTCTTCACTTATAAGTAATGTTTTGAATTATAAATGGCTCTCAGTACAACTATTAAAGTGTATGGTTTAGTCAGAGATTCCTTGTCTTCTCCTCTTTTTTACAAAGGCTCTAGGAGGACTTCCCTGGTGGTCCAGTGGTTAAGAATCTTCCTGCCAATGCTGGGGACAAGGGTTCAAACCTTGGTCTGGGAAGATTCCACATGCCACAGGGCACTAAGCCAGAGTGCCGCAACTACTGAGCCCACACTCTAGAGCTCGTGCTCTGCAACAAAAGAAGCCACTGCTGTGAAAAGCCCACACACCGCAACCAGAGAAAAGCCTGAGCAACAATGAAGATCCAAAAATAAATACAATTATAAGGTCTCTAGTCCCATCACTAGGGCCCCACTCTCATGACCTAATCTAACCTTAATCACCTCCCCCAAACCTGACAGTTTCCTAATATATCCCCATGGGAATCGGGTCCAGTGAATGAATTTTGGGAGGACACAAACATTCACTCCATAAGTGGGTAGGTTCCATATTTCCCCAGAGCATAGGAGAGATACAGAGAACCCCTCAGAAAGTTTATCGTCCTCTTTCCACCATGTGAGGATACGAGAATGCTGCAACTAGGAGACTGCCCTCACCCGAGAATTTGGCACCCTGATCTTGGATTTCCAGCCTCCAGAACTAGAAGAAATAAATTGTTGCTGATTATTAATGGAAAAAAAAATTTATCATCAGGAAATGTTAACAATTTCAAAATTAGCTACACACATGTTAGGGGAACCAAGAACTTGTTCCTTTTCCCTTAAGAAACAAGAAATGTCTACAGAATGGGAGAGGAACGTGATCCAGCAGCTTCCCTCTATAAACATTCTTAGCATCCAGCGTCCCTGAGCTGTTCCAGCATCTCAGAATCCTCTTGTGACAAGCCTGGAGAGTTGGCATTTCCAAACCGTGCATTTCAAGCTCCAGAGCGTACAGAATGATGCATTCAGCTAAGTAGACGCTGGTGGCACTGCTCCCCGCCCGCCCTCGCCCCCTCTGAAGTTTCCATTACCCAAGGGCTTTGATCTGGTAAACAAATCTGAGTCCAGTCACATGGCAAAGGTTCCCTTTCTCTCACTCTCCTCGCTGTGCTTGGGAGAACTGAACAATTAACAAACAGAGTGTGTTCTGGGACAGTTCAAGATTTTGTACCTGATTTGGGGAGACTGAAAGGCAGCCCTTGCAAACAGTCTCTTTTGCCAGCTTCCTCCCTCCCCTTCCCCCTTCCTAAGCCCTGGGATTCCCCCTAGGGATTTTATAGAAACCAGCCCATCTGGAATATTCTGCTGACAGAAAGTCAGTAATTGATGCCAGCCGGAGAAAGCACAACTTCTGCAACTGCTTTAATTCCAGAAAAAGTCTTGCCTGCCTTGCAGCATTCACTTGAGCCAGGCCTTGCTTCATCTGGCCGGGTAGCCTCAAGCACCTGAGAAAGTTTCCAGAACCCAGTGCTCAGTGGATATTTGTCAGGCTGAATTAATTGCATTGAAGGCATTTGATCTCTCTGAATCTCATTTGAAGATGAGAATAACCATACATACTTCACAGTGTAGGGATTTATTTAACCATATTGTTTGGCTTCTCAAAAAAAATCTGTTGGGTCCCTATGTCCCTAAAGGATAAGTGGGATGCAGTTTCTTGCAGTTAAGTGTCTGAGAGGCGTGGAGCTTACTGGATGAGTGCTATTGAATGGGGTAAGTCATCTCTCTGAGTTTCAGTTTCTTCATTTGTAAATACAGAAAAATAATATCTACTTTAGAGGTTATTGTGGAGCAATAAATGAGAAGACATGTAAAGGTCATGACACAAGTATTGCCCACAGTAACTGTTCTAGAAATGTTAACTATCAGTCTTATGTGCATAATCTGTACACTGTGGGCACATGACCAGAAATCAGTAGATGGTAAGTGGATAAGTCTATGAGAGAACACAGCTGTATCAGTTAGGAACGTGTTTGGCTGCATGTGATAGAAACGCTGCTAGAGTGACTAAACCAAGTAGCTGGTTATTTCTCTCCTGTAATACAAAACCAGATGTAGGCAACCCAGAGCTGAGAGAACTGATCAAGGAAGTCATCAGGGACCCAGGCCCTTTCTGAGCACATGGCCCTCATTCTCAGATTTGCTGTTGCATCCAGGAAGAAATGGGGAAGGGCTTCAGTTGCCTCATCTATAAAATGAGAACAAGATCACTGTCGTTCTACTGAATAAAAAAAAAAAAAAAGGAAATCACAGACAACACTAGCAGATGATGACATTTTGGAAAAAAAAACATAAGCAAAAACTGGTTGGAGCGAGGTAACAGACTTTCACTGTTAGCTCTATGGAAGTCTATACTTTTAATTTGTACATATTTGTAACATTTATATATTCATGTTTTACTTATCTAATAAAATTAATGATTGTAACTATGCAATAGTGGAAACATAAAATTGTGTATGCATAGGGTAAAGTTTGGAGAGGATTCTAGAAATATGAAAATGGTAGCTGAGTCAGACTGGTGAAATTATAGAAAACTTCCTTATTTGTGCTATTATTGCTATTTTACAAATGCAATAAGTATGATTTACCCCCACAAGTTGTTCACATAAGGCATAGGTAGATTTCTGTAACAACACAAGTTGGGCATTTTTAAAAGGTAACTGTGATTTTGCTGACTGTGAGATCAGACCAGCACAGCCTCAGTCTCAACTGAAGTTTAACAGAGATTATCTGGGGTGCTTGAAACCAAATTATTTCACTTGAACTTGGTGAAAAAAGCTGTCTCTCCAGTTTCATTTTTCTCTTTAATCTCCAGCATCAACAGCCAAAACACAGGACAAGAACTAGAATGGTCACTACCTTCTCCTTCACTGAGACCCCGTCCACACTGTGGCACAGGGTGTTCTGGGCTTAGACAGCTATGCTGCTCGTTACTGCCCAGCGAGGAAGGGGGCCTAGGGAGAACCGAGTCTGCCAGACAAGGTACTTAGCACTGCCCTGCAACTTTGCCATACCATTTCCAAATGGAAGGCCATTACCTGGATCATTAACCTTGACTCCTATATAAACCTAATCACCCAAAGCAGCTCATAATAAAGCAGTTGTTATGGAAGACTCCAAGTAGGGTACAAAAATGCTGGTTAGGAGGTCCCTGCTAGAACATTCAAAACTAGCCCTCACTCACTGACTTGGTGCCAAGAACTGGGCTATCCACCTACATTTAGGATTTCAGCACATCCTCTTTGTGACACTGCAAGGTAGACACCACCCACCCCCACACCCCCCATTGTACAGAAAGTCTAAATGACTTACTTACTCAAGACCACATAGCCCATCAAATGAAAGAGCTAGAACTCTAACCCAACAATTTTGAGGACTACGAAGCCCATACTTTTAACTTGCTCAACGTCTTTCACATGCATTTGTATTTGAACAGAGTTCTTTGAAATAAAGTACCCATGCAAATTTGAGGAGCATGTCTTTAATGTTGGCGGTGGTGTGGGTGAGGGGGGCAGGGGCAGGTACTCAAAAGTTCTCTGAATATACTCAATGAAATACTCATGAAAAAGGAACTGGGCTTAAGTCAACCCAAGTGTGTACAACACAACCTTTAGGCAGTTGGGTGTGTTTCTCCCCCAGCAATATATCACCCAAACCACAGTAGCCTTAATGTATGACTTTAATATATTACCAGGGAAAAATTTTCCAGTGATTTACTGGGGTACACATCATTGGTATTATGAGGCAGCATTAATCAAAGCTATAGCGTTGGCTTCTGAAAACCATTAGGTAAATCCGAAGCTCTACACTTAATGTATTCACCTTGGGCCACATTCTGGAAGGAATGAAAAGATTTCACTGCTTTTGCTTTAAATCTGCCTTCCCAGTAGTAAAATTAATGTGTTTCTTGAAATTTTCAAGGTGCATTTCAAGATGAACAATTGTTAAAAGTTCTCTTCACCAAGAGTCTCTCTAAAGGAAGAAAGGCCAATCCCCTAGTCATGTGTTCTGAGGAGGGAGACCTGCCCTGGACTTCTAATTTAGTTGCCAACCACAACAACCAAAATATAAAACCCAGAGTCATCCACTTTTTAAAAATAGCTTTAACACTGCTTGTTGGAGGGATAGTTTATAAATACAAAGATCCTAAAAAGCAAACTCTGATGAAGGAAGTTGTAGAATGGGGAACCATGGACACTGGATGAAGAGCAGGGTCAAGAGGACAGGCTCTGCTTCTTCTCTGTGAATACTTTCTCCTCATGGACTATACCCTGCTGATCACACACACACACACACACACACACACACACACACACACCCCTCCCCACAGTCCATTTAGTCTTCTCGAAATGGAGAGTAGCCTGGCAAGGCTGTCAGCGGAGACAAGAAGAAGAAGGGGTTCCCAGGATAAAGAATAAACCCTGGCGCTTTTCTACATTTTATGTTCTCACTGTACCAAGCAGCCCTGATACAGTGTAAGGCAGCTTACATTTCTCTGTAATTTGAAATATGTTCTTACTTGAAAAACTGACCAACTAAAATAAAAGGGATATTCACTAGAGCTCCGTTATTGCTTCTGGATTTGCTCCAAAGGGCCAGGGTCTCCCGAGTCTGTCCAAGCTGCAGCCGGCCTGTGTTTGCAGGAGCCACTCACCTGCACGTCCAGCCCCCCGACTTCAGGTCGCCCCCACACCCTGAGAGAGACGTGCCAAGGTAGGGAGTGTGTGTGGCCTAGCAGAGGGAATTGTTGATGAGAGAGACAGTAGACAATGCCATTTCCAGGGAAATCTCTCTGATGGTGAAAGAAAAAGAAAGAAAAGAGGCCAAATGATTGTAGGCCTGGGCAGCATTTTAAATTTGAGAGACAAGGAGTTCTTGCACTCATGAAGCTAAGGGGACAACTAGACATGAATCAAATAAAAACACAAATAAAACATTAATTATCAGACACTCTGCAGCCTTTGTACTAATCACTGTTCCCTTCAAAAGACTCCCTGGACAGCATTGGGAAATGACACTTTTCAAGAGTTTAGCAGTTTCCTTAGTCTCCTTCCTCCTCCTGCAGGAACAACCTTATCTTTATTTAGAATTTATTTCACCAGTTTACATTCTTTAAGAGCAGATGTTCCACCTGACCTCAGAGAGCTGCTCTTGCCAGCAGAGTGTCACTATTCTGAACTGATTACCTTGTCGTGTTCTAAAGAGCCCTACTTCAGAAACAGGTTACTAACTGGATATTTTAGAACTTAACACATCATTAAAAAAGAAAAACTACAAGTGAGCTCATCAAGTGTTGGTGCATGTTTGAAGTGAGACTTTATTAAAAGTGGCTGTGGGCCTGCTATCAATAGCTCTACACATAATGTCTCTTCTATAACATAAAAATTGTCCTATAATTTTTAGTTTCAGATTCTGACTCAATGGGAGGATGATCACTATGAAACATGCCTGCATCCTAGACAAAGTAACATTTAACATATAGCCTGTGAACCTTGAAGAGGCTATGTATGCCCCTTCATTTTCATGGACACTACATTCTCTAGTGACCTTTTCAGCTGCTCAAGAAATCATTTATTTGATTCTTTATTCACCCAAATGCACTTCAGGAGCAGAAAATATCTATGTCAGGGTGAGGCAGAGGGATGTGAAACATCTTCTTTTATAAAGTAATTTCCTAAAAATAAATAAACAAATAAAGTAATTCTGCCTGGCATGTTGATTGAGCAGAACTGATTCATGAGCTGGTCTACAGAACAGAACTCTACTTCAAGTTCACGGTCTGAGGCTCATTGCTCCCTGATCCCCAGATGATACCTCAAGTGAACCCACAGCTTAGCCATTCACTCTTAGATGATAAGCAATAGCATGATAACATGATTATTATATTACTATTAATTCTTAGATTATAAGTAAAATCACAATAAAAGCAGGCCTCACAGCTATCCATTCATCCCTAGATAACAAAAATTTCTCTGATCACTGAGAAAAAAAAAATCACAAAAATCCCAGATGAATATTTTTTAAAGAATAGGGCTTCCCTGAGGTCAAGTGGCTAAGACTGCACTTCCAATGCACTGGGCCTGGGTTCGATACCTGGTTGGGAAGCTAGATCCTATGTGCCGCGACTAAGAGTTCACATGCTATAACTAAAAATCCCACGTGTTGCAACTAACACCCAGGGCAGCCAAATAAATAAATAAATTTTTAAAAATTCACAAAAATCAAAATGCCCAGTGTTATTGTGAGAATTCTGAATTG
Organism: Odocoileus virginianus; assembly: GCF_023699985.2. Lineage (NCBI taxonomy): Eukaryota > Metazoa > Chordata > Mammalia > Artiodactyla > Cervidae > Odocoileus > Odocoileus virginianus. The sequence continues at coordinate 58,590,881 of NC_069679.1, read as the reverse complement.
CATCTAACATCAAATCTTCTCCCCTTTCACAGACCAGGGCCCTGCCGCAGGAAGACTTTCAGTGGGGAAGATTCCTCTTCCAAAGGCAGATTTGTCTGTCTTTCCCAGTTTTGCTCTCCCCAACTCAGTAGGCTGAAAGGTTGTAGAATGGAGGAGGGTGAGTGGACATTAGCACAAAAGATCTTACTTGACTGACACCAGTATCAATCAGTTGGGGGTGGATTTCCTCTGGCTGTAGAGTTATTTTAAGCTGATGCTTCCTAAACTGTGTGGATAGTGCAAGTTGACCACCCTTCTTGAGGTGCATTTCTGAATTCCTCAGAGGTCCCAGTGGGAACATTAGACTATAATGCTCTTCACGTGTATATTGCATTTCCCTATGGCTGACTCTTTTTACTTTTCCCCTTAGCCCCAGGGAATTTCATGATTGAACCCTGGTTGGGGTTACATCACCCCTCTAGGTAATCCTTCTAGGAAGATATAAAATGTCTCCAGCACGGCTCTTTCCCACATTGTCCATTTCTGGTCCAAGAAAAAAGCCACTCACACATCCCTGCACTTTCCCATCCCTCTCAGTGATAAGTGCGGCTAGTTCCTAATACGTCACAGTTGCTCTCTTTCTCTCTCCCCTGCTGTATCAGGGTAATAGCCACAGAGTCTCACCATTATGTTCCTGAGACAGTAGTCCAGGGAGTTCCTATAAAACAAGGTCTTTAAGTGGTCTGCTTGAAGCTTCTTGAACTGGGTGCCATCAAACTCACCATCACCCCCAAACCAAACTTCTCTACCAAGAAGTTCTCTCTAATATCCAGCATCAGCCTTTTTCTTATCTTCAAAGTGGGTATTAGGGTCAGGTTTCCCTTTGCAATTCCTCCATAAGGGTCTAGTACATCACAACAACTGGGGCTTCCCAAGTGGTGCTAGTGGTAAAGAAGCCATCTGCCAATACAGGAGAAGCAAGAGATGTGCATTTAATCCCCGGGTGGGAGGATTCTCTGGAGTAGGAAATGGCAGCCCACTTTAGCATTCTTGCCTGGAAAATTCCAAGGACAGAGGAGCCTGGCAGGTTATAGTCCATGGGGTCGCAAAGAGTTGGACATGACTGAGCATACACACACACACACACCTCACAACAATAAAGGCATACTTAACACTCATTATCTAGCCTTGCATTGGGAAAAAGAGTTCACTTCATCTGCTTGTTACAGAGGGTTCATTTATTCTACACAGGAAGCAACGTGGCTCTCTTAGATGCTATCAGTGCAGCTACCAACCAAACCTGAGTCTCAGAATGCCTTTCTCCCCTGCCTGCTCTCTTGGTTGAAGACTGGGATAAAATGCACAATAACCCTCTCAAAACTTCAGACAATACTGTGAAGTTACAATAATCAAAACAGCATGGTACTGGTACAAAAACAGACATGGAACAGAATACAGAGCCTATCAAAAAACCCACACACCTAAGGTCAATTAATATTTGACAAAGGCAGCATGAATATACAATGGAGAAAGACAATCTCTTCAGCAGGTGGTACTGGGAAAGCTGAACAGCTGCCTGTAAATCAGTGAAGTCAAAATATAGCCTCTCACCATACACAAAGATAAACTCAAAATGGATGAAAGACTTAAATGTAAGATATGACACTATAAAACTCTGAGAAGAGAAAAAGGTGAAATATTCCCTGATGTAAATCGTACCTATGTTTCCTTAGGTCAATCCACCAAGGCAATAGAAATGAAAGCAAAAATAAACAAATGGGACCTAATCAAACTTAAAAGCTTTTGCACAGAAAAAGAAACCATAAACAAAATGAGTAGACAAGGCACAGAATGGGAGAAAATATTTACAAATGATGTGACCGACAAGGGCTTCATTTCCAAAATACACAAACAGCTCATACAACTCAACAACAAGAACAACAACAACAACAAAACAACCCAATCCAAAAATGGGCAGAAGGCCTAAACAGACATTTCTCCAAAGAAAACATACACATGGCCAACAGGCACATGAAAAGATGCTCAACGTCACTTAATTATTAGAGAAATGCAAATCAAAACTACAGTGAGGTACCACTTCATACCAGTCAGAATGGTTATCATTTAAAAGTCTACAAACAGTAAATGCTGGAGAGAGTGTGGAGAAGACGGAAACTTCTACACTGTGGGAATGTGAATCGCTGCAGTGACTAAGGAAAACAGTATGGAAGCTCCTCAAAAACTACAAACAGCACTGCCATATGATCCAGCAGTCCTATTCCCGGGCATATATCCAGACAAAACTATAATTCCAAAAGATACATGTACCGCTATGCTCAAAGCAGCACTATTTACTATAGCCAGGACATGGAAATAACCTAAATGCCCATCAATAGATGAATGGATAAAGAGGATCTGAGATATATACATGAATACTACTCAACCAGAAAAATAATGCCATTTGCAGCAACATGGATGGACCAAGAGAGTGTCATACTAAGTGAGGTAAGTCAGAAAGAGAGAGATAAATACCATATGATATCACATATATGTGGAATCTAAACTATGACGCAGATGAACTTATCTGTGAAGAAGAAACAGACTCACAGACATAGAGAACAGACTTGGAGTTGCCAAAGGGGAGGGGGTTAGGAGAGGGATAGTTTGGGAGTTTGGGATTAGCAGATGCAAATCATTATATACAGAATGGATAAACAATAAGGTGCTGCCGTATAACACAGAGAACTATAGTCAGTATCCTGTAATAAACCAAAATGGAAAGTAGCACGAAAAAGAATATATATGTATAATTGAATCATTTTGCTGTATATCAAAAACTAATACATTATAAATCAACTATACTTCAATAAAATCATAGCACAACACATATTCTTTGGGAACAAGATTCATGTTGTTTCCCTTTCTGAAGCAGACTCTTAAAGATACCCCTGGACTGCCTTGAGAGGCTTACAAACCAAACATTCACACCAGCAGACCCCTATCCACAGTGCTTTCTCCTAAAGAAAAACACATAAAAAGGCTCCCCTTGCTGATCCTCTCTTAGACTTTCTCCAGTTTAATGACTTTTATTTTGGTAGAACTGCTCTGTATCAATTAAATATGCCGCCTATATTCTGAGCCAATCTTGGCCACTGAGTACCAATCATTAGAATTTAACTTTTATGGAAAGAAGACCTCTGTGGCCAGGTGAGCTTTAATTGCACCTCTTTTGTTAGTTCAGAGCTTCATGTTATGCCAAGAAAGCATTAGCCTCATACCTTGTTTATACTAGAGAAGAATGAATGGGGGGAAATTGTTCCTTTCTGCCTATTTCTAAATCACCCTTTTCTTAATAGGTTAAAGCTAACTTCTTATAAAACCTTAACAATGAAACATCATGTCTGAAAGAAAGTCTCAGGTTCTTGGCACTGAGCATTGCCAGTCCTTCACGGTTAGATTTTCCTCTTAGCTAGCTGTTCTTTTCCTTTCAGCAGGAATGCTTTCTGGTTTTTATGACCAAGTGGAATGAGAGAAGCAAAACAGCAAGAGGTATTCATGTAGTCATGTTACATTAAATTTCTCTAACATACAGTTCCATTAGAGTTTCCTTTCTTACTTACAGAATACCATTGTGTATACATTAGGATTTCAGTCCTCCAAAGTAGGCCTGTTTGCAAGAAATAGGAGATTAAAGAACTGATGTCTCTATAGAAAGAGAAATAACATGTCAATTGTGTTTATTTGTTGGGCTACATGATTTATGCTTTCTCACGTGAAGATGGAGTAGAGAAAAGAGGACACGTGACATTGTTTAGATAATCCCCAAAGAAAGTTGGAGTTCCTCCTTCAGGAAAAGGGTTGCCTTTCATTTAAAATATAAATGGTACTGACAGCTTATGGGTAGGAGAAAGATTTCTTATGTTCTAAGAAATGAATTCAAGATGCACTTAATTTAGTCTACATAGAAGGAGAATATTTAGCATTCTAAGGGAGAAAGGGGAAAAGGGGGAAAGATTAAGGAAGAATCCCATAAAAACAAGGAATTTAGCCACCCTTTCATGAAGCTTTATGTCCACATAGATTTGAAAAGGATCAATGCAATCTGAGTTTAAAACATACATTTAAAATTCTTTGTTTGTCAAAACATTTTAATTCTTCTCCATTTCTCTTCCTTCTAATTAATCCTCTAGTCCACGTAGATGATTAAATCTAATAAAACAATAATGTTGGGCAAAAACTTTGGAAAAATCTAACATGAAAAATAAAATGTTATATAAAATAGATAAACAATAAGGACTAACTGCAATAACTTATAATGGAAAAGAATCTGAAAAAGGAGATATATATATAGCTGAATCACTTTGGTATATACCTGAAACATTGTAAGTCAACTATACGTCAATTTAAAAAAGAAGAAAATATATGGGATTTTCCTGGCAGCCCAGTAGTTAAGATGCCATGCTCCCAATGTAAGGGGCATGGGTTTAATCCCCACTCTGGGAAGATCCCACATGCTGCATGACCAAAAAGTGAAAGAAAAAAATAAAAAGTTGATAAAGTTTCTAAATACTCTTTTACCCAGTTGCTCTTCTACTGCAAAAATAGGTGGGAACAAATTACAATTCAAGTTTTCCTTGCATAATTTCACAAGGCCCCAAATTGGTACATATGATTATCATTAATAAACAAACAAACAAAAAAAAACTTTTGTATATTAAACTATATATGACCTTATGCTAGGTGTTATATTCATTTTTCTTTAAAATCATCATCACTGCTTCACAGGAAGTTACATTCCAAAAGAGAAAATCCAGATGTGAATGCATAGCAAGAAAAAAAGAGAAGCAGCTAAAAATAAAAGTAGTTTATTGACTGTCCTTCAGAAGAGAAACATCACAACACACATACACACACTATCTTTTTTTTTTTGACTTTCCTTTTTTTTTTTCATTTACTTTTATTAGTTGGAGGCTAATTACTTTACAATATTGTAGTGGTTTTTGTCATACACTGACATGAATCAGCCATGGATTTACATGTATTCCCCATCCCGATCCCCCCTCCCACCTCCCTCTCCACCCGATCCCTCTGGGTCTTCCCAGTGCACCAGGCCCGAGCACTTGTCTCATGCATCCAACCTGGGCTGGTGATCTGTTTCACCCTAGATAATATACATGTTTCAATGCTGTTCTCTCAAAACATCCCACCCTCGCCTTCTCCCACAGAGTCCAAAAGTCTGTTCTATACATCTGAGTCTCTTTTTCTGTTTTGCATATAGGGTTACCATTACCATCTTTCTAAATTCCATATATATGTGTTAGTATACTGTAATGGTCTTTATCTTTCTGGCTTACTTCGCTCTGTATAATGGGCTCCAGTTTCATCCATCTCATTAGAACTGATTCAAATGAATTCTTTTTAATGGCTGAGTAATATTCCATGGTGTATATGTACCACAGCTTCCTTATCCATTCATCTGCTGATGGGCATCTAGGTTGCTTCCATGTCCTGGCTATTATAAACAGTGCTGCGATGAACATTGGGGTGCACGTGTCTCTTTCGGATCTGGTTTCCTCGGTGATACACACACTTTCTCATCACTGATTAGTGCTACTGCAACAAACTTGCAGTAAGAGTGAAGATGTAACAATGTATCTCCTAGAAATCTATTATGGACAACTTATACCACGATTAGCACTCAGAGGATGGGTACCACATCCTTTCATCAAGTAAGCCCTTGTGCAGACAGTTTCCCTGTCTAAACCAAATCTTCCAATGCAATTACAGAATGAGGCTATCAATTCATTGTGAATTGTCCCTCTTTTTAATGGGAAGCTTGAAGTCCCTGAAACTTGATTTAAGTTCATCTTACAACCAAGAGCTTTGTTCACAACAATTAATGGCAAAAGGGTCTTAGGTTGATGCCAAGAGCCAGATTATTACCTCTCAAAAAATTATCCTCCCAAAGGAGAAAGATTCTTACAAAAAGGGGAAGATTTCAAAACTGCTTTAGAACTGTACTTCTGGGTGTTATTTTTCAAGCATCATAAAGCATTTGTATTCAGCTGTTTTTAGATCCAAGTAAAACACTTCTAAAGATAAGTGAGGTTTGTTTCCTGAGTTAAAGGATATCTTTAAGTTGACAGGCACAGGACAATAAAAGGCCTTTTTTAGGAGCATATAAACTGGAACAAGGACAAACAAATTTCAAGACTGTTGAGAGATTGAGAAACCTAACAGGACACCTCACATTTAACACATTCTCAGCGGACCTCAGACTTCCTGGCTGTTTCTGAACTATTTCCCATGAAGCAAGGCATCATATATCACTGTCAAAACACACGCTAGCTGATACTTTCCACAGCACTTGGACAAGCCCTCAACAACTCAGTATAGTGGAGACAGGGGCTGTGGAAGAGAAGGCAGTTTTAACTTGTGGGAATGATCTCACCATTGCCAATTGTGCTTATGCATTCATCCACTGTTCCATTCAAGAAATATCTGAGGCCTGCTTCTTCATTGGGCCCAACTAACCATCAGAACCCACTGGGCCCTTCCACCAGCTGTTGATTTGTTGGTGGGTATGGAGTGGGACCTATGTATCTTGGTTTTTAAACTGTCCAGAGCCAGATTTGGAATCACTCCAGTGTTTTCAGAATATCACTGATGAGAGGAGACTTACATGCAGAGGGAGACCATCTTTCTTCTCCAGATTCTTGAGTCACCCCTTCACACCAATAGCCTATTTTGTTCCTTTCTTCTTACTGAGGTTATTCTAGGTGAGGGCCAATGGTGGAAAGATAGATAGTAGAAAGGGGAGAGAGAAGCAAAGAAAGATTTTTAAAAATGAAGGTCTGTCTACCTCTCATTCACCGTTTTACTGCTGCTCTTATTCCAGCTTCTAGTAATGATAAGGTATTTATAACAGACGAACCCTCCTGACAGTAACAATTACAAACTCTGGACAAAATATAAAAGCCAGTCATTTGAAGGCATTGGGGAGGAACCAAAAGAAGGCAGGGACAATAAATATTACTACCTTGAAAGAAGGAAAATACACTTGTTGAGATCCACATTTATCCGAGGTACTTCCCAATGCCTATGGGCATGAAGGATGCACTCAAGTAAAGGAGCAGCTTTGCTGGTCTTGGGCAGTCAGGATCAGCGTTCAGGGCTCTCAGAAAGGTGGACTTATTGTACATGGGAAGTCCATAAAGAAGAGAGCCACAGATGGGGAAGGGGGCAATATTTTCATACAAACTCTCAAATCCTTAGCTAACTCCCGCACTACACATGTGCTGGGTGAAAATCCAAGGAACCAGTGGAAAGCAACAGCTGGAAGTCTGAAAGAGCTGAGTCAACATGTCAACAGTTGCCTGATACTGGAAAGACAGAGTCCCTCCAATTGAGAGGAGTCCGGTAAACAATTTGAACATTCCACTGAAATCCTAGAAGGGCCATAGCTTAGGAATAAGAACCATAACCAAAGGCTAAGAACTATGCTTATTGATGCTGACCCTACTAAGATTCAAATCTATTCTTATAAACTCCTGCCTCAATTACCCAAGGCTACTCAAACCTGAAGGATCTCATATTCAATGCCATTTTTTTAAGAACATGGGCAAATTCTACTTGTACCAGTCCTTGCAATGTTCATATTGCTAATTAATAAAACTAATGGGAAAGGCTACTGATTTAAGACCTCAGAAAAAAACAATAAAAAGAATTATGATTCTTAGATTCATCATATACCTATGCAAATATTGGGTTGGTTAATAAGTTCATTCAGGTTTTCCCGTAAGATGTAACGGAAAACTTTGAATGAACTATTTGGCCCACCGAATACCATGTTTTCGTTCATTCCTTTCACAAGTAAGTATTTTATGGCAATGGATGTACATGCAGGCTTCTTTGGGAATTAGTAGTTAAGAACTGGTGCTTTCTTGCTTCATGTGCAAAAATCATGGGGCTTGAGAACTTATGGAATCACCCTCATATTTTTTTCAATGTCCAAGTGTGCTAAGTTGCTTCAGCCGTGTCCAACTGTTTGTGACCCTGTGGACCGTAGGCTGCCAGGCTCCTCTGTCCATGGGATTCTCCAGGTAAGAACACTGGAGTAATCTACCATGTCCTCCTCTAGGGAATCTTCACAACCCAGCGATCAAACCTACATCTCCTGTGTCTCCTGCATTGGCTGCTGGGTTCTTTACCACTAGAGCCACCTGGAAAGTCCCAATGGCCAAGTAAATTCCCTTAATGATCCCATTTTCCCATGAGATTCCACTCTAATTCAACAGGTAGATAATTTATTGTTGTAGTCTCCTGATCTGAGTTGTTCATAGGAAGGCTTCAAATAACTCTTAAAAATATCAACAAAAAAGGACAAAGTATCTAGAGAAAAGTTACAACTCTACCTAATTTTGGTCTACATTATTGAAATCTTGTAACTACATAATTACAAAATAACTATAAAATTTGAAACTATTTTAGTCATGATCTGTCTGAAGGCAGACACTATCTTTCTTCCTCCAAAATAAAAACTATTCCATTATATCCAAGTCCCTTAAAAACAACTGAGAGGGTTTTCCGGATCACCCAAACAAGAACATACTAGAACACGAATCTGAACCCTTCTTGTAGAATGCTTGGGTAGAAGCTTCCCACAATCATCTCTATACTTTGCATGTTCCTAACTATGCCAAACCCTTCTAATTGTTCAGGAAAGAAAATGTTGCCTAATAGGTATGCTAATTTAGCAGAGAGGTTCACACCACAACTTTTCTGCCTATCTGAACAACTTTTTTGATCTAGAGTCATACCTTACCCTCCCTGCCCACATATGGCAGACTTCCCCAATAGCTCAGTTGATAAAGAATCCACTTGCAATGCAGGAGACATATGAGGGCAGCAGCAGCTAACTGATTAAGGCATCTGCTCTAGGTTGATGCTTACTTCTACACTAATTCTGCATTCCACATACTGTGCAATCCTGGATACTTCAAGGCAATACTTAGCTTTTCTCTGTCAGCTGCTGTACAGCTTATGAGACTCTTCACTGTTCACTCTACATATCATAATTTAACATCATTCACATTTTAATCCCACCACTCACTTCCCCTTCCAGATGAAGAGGAATCGATGACTGTTTAGTGACACCTTGGGGATTAAGAATGCGCCTAGGTCCCACTGCACATAGACAAAGTAGTAGTATTAGTCGCTCAGTCGTGTCCGACTCTTTGTGACCCATGGACTGTAGCCCACCAGGCTCCTCTGTCCAAGGAATTCTCCAGGCAAGAAAACTGTAGTGGGTTGCCATTCCCGTCTCCAGGGGATCTTCCCGAGTCAGGGATTGATCCCTGCATATAAACATATGCTTACCATATTACCCAGACAAATACCCAAGAAAAATTAGTGCATCTGTCCACCAGAATAAAATAATATTCATGGCAGCTTTATTAAGAATTAAGAGTGGCAATAACTCAAACATCCATCAACAGTAGAATAAGTTAATTGCAGAATATTTACACAATGGAATTCTATGTGACAATAAAAATAAGCTATGTGATATATGTAAAAACATCTATGAATCTCACAGACATTATACTGCACAAAAGGAAATGACTATCCATTGTCTGATTCCTCTTACATGGAATTCAAGAACAAGCAAAACTAACCGATGGAGGTAGAAGTCAGGCTGGTGGTTACCTCTGGGTGAAGAGGGCAGTGTTTTGACCAGGAATCTTCCGAGGTGCTAGCAAACGTTCTATTTCTAGCAGGGAGGTAGTTCCATAGGTATGTGCTGTTTGCTTGTCGCTGTTTAGTCGCTTAGTCATGTCTGACTCTTAGGACCCCACAGACTGTAGCCTGCCAGGCTCCTCCGTCCATGGGATTTCCCAGCGAGAACAGTGGAGTGGGTTGCCATTTCCTTCTCCAGGGGAACTTCCTGGACTAGGGATAGAACCCGCATCTCCTGCATTGGCAGGTAGATTCTTTACTGCTGAGCTACCAGGGAAGCTATACATGTGAAAATTTATGGAGCTTTTCAGAATGAACACTTTTTGGTATAAATTTTATATTTTAATAAAAAGTGAAAACTATACACACAAGAATGCTCAGGTCAAATGTTAGTCAATCCCAATTTAAATCTATTTGTAGATGGCTCTTATCTTAAAAAATTAGTTAAAATTAAGTTAAGAAACTAAACAAAGGCCTTTCCTGAGCAGGATACGCTGCCACCACTGAACATGCAGCTACCAAAGCCACTCCACTGACTACTGTCCAACCTGCCCAAGTTAATGAACTCATTTCTCTGACTTGCACTCTGACAAATGAAGAAATGGTAAACATTAAACAGACATAAATGAATTTGGAATTGTTTGTAACTTTGGGATGCTATGGATAAAGGGGGGGCTTTTGGTTTCTTAAGATATCCTAATGAAAATGGCCAAGATATTAATGATTCACTAAAAGCTATTCAATATTGAAAAATACCTGTCAGTTAAGGTAGACACTCATAGACAATACATGCTCCCAGAAACCAATGAATGCCCTTTCTAACTCACATTCTAAATAATAATCTTTTATTACCACAACCATGAGTTCCACCAAATTGACAAACATCCCCAACCAAACTTGGAAGGAAAACTGCCTCAATTTTAGACTCACTATAATTGATTCATAACAATCAACCCAAACTTCAGAAAAACAATATTGTCAATTACAGGGACACTCTCTCCATGAAGATGGGTTCTGAGAATCTCCTGACAGTTGCTTAGGAGTACCACAATCCATCCAGTGGATGCTAATTAAATTTCCCATAATTTTCTGCGTCAGGAACAAATCAAGTTCCACAGTAGATACATAATGAAAACTTTTTCAAAATTTGACTAGGAGGTGGTAAAATTGTGTCTTACCTGTGCTAACATAACCCAGGTAAACATGAGGGGTGAGCCAAAATACAGAAACTCCTTCTCAAGGCCCTTTGCATGTGTGTGTGCACGCACGTGTGTGTGTGTGTGTGTGTGTCTGTCTGTGTCTGTGTGTCTATGTGTGTGTGTTAGTCACTCAGTCGTGTCTGACTCTGCAACCCATGGACTGTAGCCTGCCAGGCTCCTCTGTCCATGGAATTCTCCAGGCAAGAATGCTGGAGTGGTTTGCTATTTCTTACTCCAGGGGATCTTCCTGACCCAGGGATCAAACCTGGGTCTCCTGCATTGCAGGCAGATTCTTTACTGAGTCACCAGGAAATACAACTAGGCAGGTCTCTAGGCTATAAATATATATTATCAGTAGTCTGTAAGTTTCAGGATTGGAAAAAACCCATTCCTTGATGAGAAGCTGCAGATGTTACAGTTGCTAGGCTTTGTATTCTGAGCACAGGGAATTCCTACTTTCCTACCCAGTGATCTTGGAACTCTGTTACTGAACATTGCCAAATCCACATGCCTGATGCACAGTAAGGCCACACAATACTAAAACATTAGAGACTGGAACAGAGAAAGGTTTATTAGAGAGCCATGCAAGGAGATGGGAGGCTCATTCCCTATGGACCCCAAAGTTACTGAAAGCTTTCACCAAAGCCCTTTTAAAAGCAAAAGGTAAGGGAGGGAAGTAGTTAGTTGTTGCAGACTTCCTGGTGTCGGATCCTTTGTTCTTGACGTCGGGTCGTGGTCAGGTAACCATGTTCCTGTAAATCTCTACCAAAGGAATGTTATTCTCTGTCATGACAAGAAAGGGCAAGGTCTCAAGGTACAACTTTCACCCTCCAAGGTCCCAGTCCTGGCTAAGAGGAGGCAAAGCTCAGTTGACAGCTCCTTCAGGGCCAGGTCTCCAGATTCTGTCCACCTGTCATCTCTGACGGAGCCCGGAGCCCAGGACCCAACTGGCACTCAGGCTCCTCAGGCTGCCTGCATGGTGGGGATCGGTTCTGTAGGCTGCATCCCAAACGGCCACTGCTATTAGGTCGCAGAGACCAGGATGGGGGAGAGGTTCACTGCTGCCTCAAGGCCTGGGCCAAGGCTAGTGGGTGGCCTCTAAAGCCCTGCAGGACACAGCCCCCAGTCTGTTCTCTGGGGCCCCCAGCTCACCCATGTTCCAGGGCGGGGTGAACTGGAGGGCCTTCGGGAGAAGGCTGGGATCCACTCTTACCTCACTCATACCTCCTGACTACCACTCCACCGTTGTCTGACCATCTAACTCTCACTGCTTGACAGTTGATTGCTTCTGGGCGGTCCCACTGCTGTGCTGTCCAATGGCTGAGCAGGACCACTAAGGGTTGCTCACTGACAATTGGTTGCCAGTGGGTGGGCCCACTGAGGCACCGACCAATGGCTGAGCAGAACCCATTGCCTGGTAACAGAACTCTGCAGGATTCCTCTCCTTACATAAAAATTGTACTCTATGCAGGAAAGGTAGCAAGAATAAAAGGGACACTGAAACTAAACTGTCCTAGTCAGGGGTTAGCAAACCAAAGCCCATGGGACAAATCTGGCCTACAGACTGTTTTCAGATGTCCACAAGCTTAAAGAAAATGTTTCCTACATATTTTAAACATTTGCTTAAAAAAAAAAAAAAAAAAGGAGAACGAAGAGAACATGAAATAAATGACAAGAGATCATATTTGGCCTATATGAAGTTTTATTATCTGGCCTTTTACTGAAAAAAACTTGTTGACTTTAGTTTTAAACAAGCGGCAATTCTTACTCTGCCTTAGTATAATGTATCATCACTACTGTTAATGGCCCCATGATCCCTTGCTCAGAGCTCATCCAGATTTTTTCCATAGGACATCATTCCAGGATGTCCCATGTGATTGGTAATAATGCTTCCAATCACTCTACTTTGCTGCATGCAGATCTAGCTGAAAACTGTGAGAAGTCAGTCTAGTATACTGTCTTATCCTCAACATGCACAAGCCACCTTTCTAAAGAAGACATCATCCCCAACTTTTATGCCTCCTAGCTCAGTGACCAGGTTCACTGGAAAAGATATCAGTGTGTATGAAATTGCAAAAATGGCCACAAATTTTTCTGATCCCATTTGCCTGCTCCTCTGCATATGACTGTAGTTCTTTCCATGAGGAGATGGGAGTCTACTCCTCTATTCTTTGAGTCTGGCCTTGGACATGACTTGCTTTGGCCAACAAAAGCATTATTAACAACATGACACAAGCAGAGGCTTGAAATCTGCTTGCACATTGGTGCTTACCCTCTCTTGCTGCTCTTAGGAACTCTCAACCAATATCATGTTAATGAGCTTGGGCTAGCCTGCTATATGTTCTCTTTCCTGGTAGCTCAGCTGGTAAAGAATCCACCTGCAATGCAGGAGACCCTGGTTTGATTCCTTGGTTGGGAAGATCCGCTGGATGATGGGCCCAGTGACCTCCATCGTCCTGCAATTGCCAGACATGTGAATGAGACCATCAACTATCAGTGGACTATAAATGCCTATGTTGTAAGGCCAGATACCTTGAGGAACAGAGCAGAGCAAAGAGATCCCAGCGGATCCCAGCCAGTTCAATGGCTGAATAAATAGATGGTTGTTTTAAGCCACCTGGTTTTGGAAGTGTTTTGTTTTGCAGAAAATGTTAAGTGATATAGATGCAAAAATGTTTGAAATTATGAAAAGGAGCCATTTCAGGTCCTCTTGACAGCAGCTACAACAGTCCACCCAGGGTGCAATATGTCATAATGAAACTTCAAACTCAGACCAATGCACATTCACTCCCATGACTGACTGCAAGTTGATGCTGACCAAAGAAGCCTCCAGAGGCAGATGGCCTCGAAACACAAACAGGTTACTGGAGACCTTCTGATCAAGCAGACAACTTGAAAAGTGTAAACTCCACTCAAAACAATGAAACAAAACTAGAATTTTGTTATAGCCAATCAAACTGACTGTCCTCCTCCTAAGATTATTAACATGTCACTACAGACTATTGCTTTCCTTCTGTTTTCTATGACTCTACTTTTCTTCATTTCCCCTTCCCTCTTCTGAAGCAAAATATTCCTCACCTTGTTTTTTCCTTATTGCTATTCTTATAATTGAAGTATAGTTGATTTACAGTGTTAATTTCTGCTATACAGCAAAGTGATTCGATTATACATGTATATATACACATTCTTTTTCATATTCTTTTCCACTGTGGTTTATCACAGGATATTGAATATAGTTTCCTGTCCTCACTGTGTTTTTAAGAATGAGTCAGACCATGGCCTCTTCTACCAACCTAACGTTTTGCTGGACCTGTTACCATTTACAACTCCAGGGGTCACTAGAACCATGGGAATACCTCTGCTTAACACTAGCAAACAGCCTGATGAGAACAGGATCTGAACATCTCTACACTTCAGAACGTAACAGTTATCTCCCAACCCAGACATTCAGGCTTGTTATTATCATTAAACAGAATTATAAACAGCCAATATTTTACCCAGAGAGAAAAATCACCCCCAATCACCTTTTAAAATACTCCTGTCTATGGTACTTTCGTAACCATGCAAGTATTAAGAAATACAGTCAAGGGAAATAAAAATACTTACAAGGCTTACCAAGAAATCCCATTAAACTATCCCAATGGTAGAAATACCTCCTCACTTGGTACTTATTTCTAAGGTAACACCTTGTGAAAAATAGAAAAGAAAAATATATCTTTGTTCAGGAAAAGCAGGCTATAAAGAGTCAATTGATACAGTTATCATTGTATGTCATGATGATTCAATGAAAAAAGACATACACTTTCAACTCTTTACATATAAATCCTATCAATTGTGCAGCACCAGGCCTGTTCTTTATCTGTGACCTCTATGCATACCAAGAGCTATTTCTGGGATTTCTTACCAGCTCCTTTCAAGATTTTAAATCCTGTTCAGTCTCACCATCTGGGTCTCTTTGGAGGTCTCATAGAAGTGACCTCCCAGGAGAAGTTGGAGGAGTCTATTGATTTGCTTGAGGGTTTTTACCTAGGTTAGGTAGGGCTCTCTGAATTTAAGAGATGGATCAGTAATATATCCCTTACTAGGGCTGAAATTATTCAATAAGACCATTCACACTAGAAAAAAAAAAAAACAGAAAAAGAACTTTGTTTGCTTTCTTAGTAATTAATGAACCATCAACATAGCTTTACAATATTTATTGGTCTCACCAGGGGACATCTGCACTCTAGCTAATATTTCCTATTGTTTCTAAGTAAACACTTCAGTATAAGAAGAAATAATATCTTTAGAAAGTACAGACAAGGGCTGATTACTCTCAAAGGCTTGACAGTCTTGAGACCTGGAATCTATTTTCCTGACATGGGCTAGGTCAAGTAAAAAACCGACTTCCTGAAATTTTCTGAACTATAACAATGAGCTTTCCTCATTATAAAATTCATTTTTCTCCAGTGCATTTTTAAGAGAGTTTTAAAAACTACTGAACAACTGATGGTAGGTGAGCAAATGGTGATTCTACACAAGGAAGAGAATGATGAGTCCTGAGATGGTTGCCTAGCCTGGGCCATAAGCAACCATACCACACTGTATGCCCAACATCCTTATAGTTAATTTCTGTTAAACAGATACATAGATGATGTACAGTAGAAAAGAATTTTTTAGTGAGTTTCTTCTTAGCAACACCACAGAAATACCATGATTTTATTCTTTATTACTGTTCAAGTTACTCATCTATATGGAAATGATACCCACAGGCCATTTTTAAAAGCTGTTTCAAAAAATGTTTCAACTACAGAATTACTCTTGGATTAAGGGCAGTAACCCACCACCATCTAAGAAGTGTCATTTTATTTATTTTTCAGAAAAATTTTGTTTTTAATAGAAAAACTGTAAAACTGATTTAAATATATGTTTAATATTTTAAAATAAAAATTAAGAGACCAGAAATATGCAAGTGATCAGAAATATACTGATGCAATCATCTTTTGAAAATAAAAACATTTATTGAAGATTCTATTAAAATGCACAAAAAGCAAACTTATTTTAGGATTTAAACCAAAGAAACATTTTAAATATCTGTTACTCTGGCATGTAAGCCCAACAACAGTCTTGATCTTGATAAAGTCTACTTATTAACAACATGTCTTATAAGTGGTTCATTCCAGAAGTTGGAAATTATAAAATCAAATACAAGATAAAAATTTTAAAGCCCATAACATCAAAGTAATTTACTTTTACATACATAATTTTATTCTAAAAAATTGAAGGTGGTTGGCCGAAGAATATATGTAGAAGCAAACTTGGCCAGAAATAATCCTATAAACAAAATACTGATGAAAAGATACCAAACTTTTTTAAGGAAAGCTCAAGGGAATTCCCCGGCAGTCCAGTGATTAGGAATTCACACTTCCACTGCAAGGGGCACAATTTCCACTCTTGGTAGGGGAGCTAAGATCCTGCAAGCCACATGGTACAAAAACACACAAAGACACACCAAAAAGAAAAAGTAAAGCTCAAGTACATATGGAGTGGAATAAATCAAAGATTATAATTCTATTCTAAAGCCAGAAAAGGCTAGATTTCTATGGTTAGAATGAAAAAACTACCAACACTTTTAAATAAAAAATGCTTTTGCTAAAAAGCAGTTCTAAGAGAGAAGTTTATAGTGACATATGCTTACCTTAGGAAACAAAAAATCTCAAACAACCTAACCTTACACTAAAGGAACAAGAGAAAAAACAACAGATAAAACACAAAATTAGTAGAAAGAAAGAAATCATAAAGATGAGGGTGGAAATAAATGATATATAGACTAGAAAACCAAGAGAGAAGATCAATGAAACAAAAAGTTAGTTCTTTGAAAAGATAAAATTGATAAATCTTTGGACAGACCCATCAGGAAAAAGAAAGGAAGGGGTCCAAATCAATAAAATTAGAAAGAAAAAAGAAATGATAACCAACATCACAGAAATACAAAGGACCATAAGAGATTACTACAAGCAACTATACCCCAATAAAATGGGCAACCTAGAAGAAATGGACAAATTATTAGAAAGGTACAACCTCCTAAAATTGAACCAGAAAGAAACAGAAAATATGAACAGACCAATCACCAGTACTGAGACTGAGTCAGTAATTTAGAAACTCCCAGCAAACAGAAGTCCAGGACCAAGAGCCTGCTCTGTTCTCTCCCGTCACAACTGGACATAGAATCCACAGTAAATACACTCATCCGTGATTCCAACCACTCAGCCTCTCTATCGCCTTGCCACTCCATTTCCAAGTCAGAGAAAGGAGACCAAGTTAGCTGTTTCTTGTCTAGCCTTCCAAAGATATTTAATACATACATAAGCATTATGTAGGTGTGTGTGTATGTACATCCATATATTTGGATTGATCCCCATCTCATTTTAAACAATGGTAGCATAACTCACATACTATCTTTCATGTGGCTTTTTGCACTTTATCAATATATCTCAGATATGTGGTATATATAATATATACAATGCAATATTACTTGGCCATAAAAAAGAATGAAACATTGCCATTTGTAGCAATGTGGACAGACGTAGAGAATATTATGCGTAATGAAATACATCAGACAGGGAAAGGCACACATGTGGAATTTTAAAAATAATAAAAATAAACATATATACAAAACAGAAACAAACTCTCAGACATAGAAAACAAACTTGTGGTAACCAAAGGGGAAAGGGAAAGGAGGAGGGGCAAATTAACAGATATTATTACACAATATGTAAAATAAATAAGCAACAAGAATTCACTTATAGCAGTGGGAATTACACCCAATATCTTGTAATAACCTATAATGGAATATAATCTGCAAAAATACTGGATCACTGTGTTGTACACCTGAAAATAACATAATATTATGAGTCAACTATACCTTCATTTTTCTATTCAACTATCATATTCATTTTTTAAAACTGAAAAAAAACCCAACAGATCTCAAAGATAATTCCATATCAACACATAAACATTTTAAAATTCTTTTTTGTGACACCTAGTATTCTGTTGTACTAACACTTTTTCAATTAATTCCTTATTGAGAGGCATTAAATTGGTACCAATTATTTGCTCTTATAAAAAATTTGGGATGAATAACACCGAGCAACTTAATTTCACAACTAAGTACAGATAATTATATCTGTAGAGTAAATTTTTAGATATCAAAAGTTATGCCCTTTCTACTACTTCATAGCTGCCTTAGGATTCTAAGAAATAACACAGACTCACAATGATAGCCATTTAAATTATTTTATTTAAAAATGTTACCTAAATACCCAAATTATGCTTTCCACTTCAATAAAAAATTTTAAATTGTTTTTCTGAATATGTTGAAGGACCAAAATAGCCTGAGAGATGGTTTTATGCCAGAGGAAAATGACCTCAAAACCACCAGCACAAGTATTGTACTGGCTCTCACTTGGCATTCAGAAGGTATCTGCTCCTGAGGATTCCGCGTCCCCCTGGCCAGTGCCAATGCTCAGAGACTGAGAGTAGTCTTCCAGGCTCACTGAGGGTAGTGTCACAGACATCTTGGCAGGTGACGTCTGAGAAGTGAAGAGTGGAACCGCTTTACCCCCTGTAAAACGAGAAACTCATTCAGCTAAACAAGTGTACCGGAGTACTTATGTGCCTTGAAACTTTGCCAAATAATACTGGGGATCAAAAAGAGAATTGCATTTGCGATAAATTCTTTTCTCAAGGTGCTCAGATCTTGTCAGAGAGATAAAATCACCCTTCTTGCCATACCCACTCCCAGACAATTAGAGACAATATGTTATGATCTGAATGTTTATGTCTCCCCAAAATTTATATGTTGAAATCCTAATGCCTAGTGTGATGGTATTAAAAAGTGTGACCTTTGGGAGGTGCTTAGGTCAAGAGCGTGGAGCCCTTATATACAAGATGAGTGCCTTTGTGAAAGAGGCTTGCCAGAGAGCTTGCCAGCCCCTTCCACCACGTGAGGACACAGGAACCAGGAAGAGGTGCCTCGATCTTGGGACGACCAGCCTCCAGAACTGTGAGAAATAAACTTCTGTTGTCTAAAAGCCAGTCAGTCTATGGTATTTTGTTACAGTAGCCCGAATGGACTAAGACAAGATACAAGTGCCCAAAGTCATGTTACAGATGATAAATGATAGGTAAGATCAAGTAAGGAAGGCAGTTTGAAATAAAGAATTCATTAATATGTTTAAAAAGAAAACAAACAAACAAACAAAAAAACACAGTTGACTACATATGTATAGCTATCTGCCTGTAGGCTAATTCATTCCTCTAAGTTTAAAAAGAACATTGCCTAAGAATATAAAGAATGCCAACTTGGTATTATTTAAAGACCACAAAAACCCTCACTTCAAATTTCATGGATTTACCATTTATACATAATAATAAGCATCTTAAAGGCAAATCATCTTAAATAATCTTAAAGATATCTCTGAGTCAAGAGTCATTGGAATTGACTTTACAAGAGTCTTTAAAATAGTTTCCACAGGTAATAGAGTGAAATTTTCCAACAGACTTTTATAGGGACCACAGTAAAAGAAGTCAGTTTTGGAGATTTCAATGATGACTCAATCACAGCTGCCCAAGATGATCAAAATATTTGTAAAAGACAGATTCCTTTCATATTATGATGTCTAACTATGATTATTTTAACATTATCATTCCTGTTTGTTACTTACATCAATTTCTCTTTTTTTTTCTTCATAAAAGAGGAAAGGGAAATAAGATTTGGTATCATTATATGAATATCACAAACTAATACACCAGCACAATCCTCTAAGAAAAAGCAATTCTTATGTCATTTAAAATAGAATAAGTATTTTAAATAGGAAAAGAATTCTTAAAATCTGGCTCTGTCAGGATATGATAAAAATTAAGAAACAACAAGAACTTAAAAAAAAAATCTTCATAGTACATGAGCATTTAAATATTCTGACATTTTACAAAGTCATGATGTGGAATACTCAAGCAACCAAGAGTAGTATCCAAGACCAGAGTTTACCTTGTCAATAAAGTAAAAATCAACACAGGGTACAGCTAAGGCTTGAAAACAAAATTAATAGTCAACCTGTAAATTTAAATGCTATCTTTCCCCAATTAAGAAAAAATTTCATTCCTTCCATTACTCACATATCTGTCAAAAACTACACTGTTACCAGACATTCTTCTTTTCTCTGTTACCCAATTTCACAAAACTGCTTTACATGTGCCTTTATTTTCTACTCTGAGCATTAGATTACCGATTAGATTGTTCAATGATGTAACAACAGCTGTAACTGGGTTTTTTTTTTTGGACCTTGAAGAAGTTTCAAAGTCTCAAGGAACATATTAAATTCAATTATTATGAAGTTATCTTAATTCTTATAATTACTATCTTACATTTATACAACAATTAAAATTTTGCAAAAATCTTTTCCACATCATCTTATCTCATCCTGATAGTAATTCTGGAAGAAAGACAAGGTAAAAGTAACTGAGGCAGAGAGATATCAGAGTGAGCCTTTCCAGATGCATATGCTCACTAACTAAACATATATAAAAGTCTATTGTATGTGTGGAGCTAAGATGATGTTAAGAAGATACACAGGTGAAAAAGAAACAGTCCTCATCTTCAAGAAGCTTAAAACCTAGTAGTGGAAGTAAACATGTAGAAGAATACTTGGTTTAAGTTAAGTGAAAGCAATAGTTGAGCTAGGACTTAAAAGATGTGGAAGGCAATGAAGGAAATAAAATAAATGATAACAGAAATAAGAGAAGGATAAAGAAAAGTGAATAAAGAGAAAACAGAGGAACACAAAAGGGAAATGTTAGATACGAAGGAGATCCAAAAGTGAAGAGTCACACAAGGTAAGAGATGGTTTTCAAGAGTCTAGCATAATTCATACTCATCGCTTTCTGCTTGATACCAAATATGTTAATTACTCACATAAAAATAATTATTTTTAAGGTGGTTGAGAGAAATTCCATTTTAAAAGTGGTGTGTAATGGTAGGGGCACCTAAAGAGAGGAGCAGTTATCAAGTTTCAAGCACAAATCCCCTTATGATTGGTCAAGTCTAGGACCCAAATGAGGTCTGCTGTTCAGTCACCTGGGAATGGTCCCATCCAGACTGTCAGTAAGGCTTTCATGTGGGAAGGAGTAAAAGGGGAAGGGGAGGAATAAGAACATGGATTCTGTGACATGGCAGAGCTGGGCACATCCGCTCGTTCACTCAACAACTATCAACTGAGCACCTACTATGTTCTAGAACAGGCACTGTTCTAGACTCTGGAGATTTTGAAGAAAAGCAAAGCTCTAATCTCACTGACATCATATTTCAGATAGGTGTAAAGAGCAAATAACAAGCAAATAAGGAAACAAACATATACTATGTCAGGCTGTGATGAGTGCTACAGTGGTAAAGAGCCCGCTCGCCAATGCAGGAGACATCAGAGACCCAGGTTCAATCCCTGGGTGGGAAAGATCCCCTGGAGGAGGAAATGGAAACCCACTCCAGTATTCTTGCCTGGCAAATCCCATGGACAGAAGAGCGGAGGGCTACAGGCCATGGAATTGCAGAGTTGGACATGACTGAAGCGACTTAGTGCAAGAGGAAGAATAAGTGTTGAGGGACTCTGAGAAAGTTACATAATTTTCAAAACCCTGTTTCCTCACCTACATAATACAGGTAAGAGTACCTACCTCCAAGGGTTTAGTGAGGATTAAATGGGATAATGTATATAAAGTGTTTTGAATAGTGCTGGCACACAAAAAGCACTTAACACAGATTAGCACTTGCTTTTAAGAAACTGGAAAGAAACTATCCTAAGAGGCAATGACTCTTAGGGTTGGCTGCAAAAGGTAGGTCAACTTATGTGAGAGGGGTAAGAATGTGTCACTGAAATACACTAAGGAAAAAACCCCACAGTTCTAGAGGGCCTCCAAATAATTATGCTAATTTTAACTCTAGTAATTGTGTTTTTAATCAATGAATTACATAAATAAAATGTATCATCTTATCTAAATGGTTTGTAATGTACATTTTGGAAAGATTTTTTGAAGTGCTCATTTATACAAGCAAAATCACAGTTTTAGAGCTTTAAAAGAGAACTTTTTAGGCTGGAAACCATTTTTAAAAAGCATCACTGTTAATAGGCAAAAAGCATAACTTTCATATCCAGTTATGGTCCTCACAGAGTTTAATTTTCTTAAGAAAAGACATAATATCTTAATAAATCATCAGTAAAGCAAACATAAAATTTCTACCTCTATTAATGTAGTTTGATGGTTTCAAAGCTTGACTTTTAAAATTTCCACAGTCATGTCACTACTCTATGATGTAATTGTTTCAACAGCTGTTTTCAGATTTGTTTTAAAAAAAGGAAAACTATTCCCTGATTCCATGGGTAGGCACTACGTCATTTAACCTGGCATGCATTTAAGCTAGAGGTGTCCCTGAGCGAGGCCATGTATTTGAAGCATCCTAAGACAGGTTTTAATATACTTTTTAGACATTTGAAATTCAATTTTTTGCTTTAAAAGTATTTAAAATTCATAAAGAAACTCTTTTCTGTTATCTTCTTAGAAGACTAACGAACAGAAAATCTAAAACTAATTTATTCTAATAAAGCAATAATGTAGGATTTTTAAATGTCCATTTAAGAATTTGCCTATATATCGTATGTGTACTGTTTTTAAAAATAGATGTAGATATAACTTTCTAAAAGCTTTTTAGGTTTAGATAATCTATTTCATCAGTAGGTTTTAGATTCTGACTCTAATCTTCAAACAGTCAGTAACCCATTATTATGTCTCTGTTATTTGCAAACCGAGAGGAATCCAAACAAAGCATTCTCTCCTAAAGCAACATGAGACAAATAGAGAAAAGAAGAAAAAAATTCCTCAGTAACTTCACAGAAGAATGTAACACCGGACACTCCTTACTTGGATTCAGTAACTGCATGTGGCATGAGTCACATAAATAAAGTTATGGGATTCTTCTATGAGTAGATGAATAGATAGTACAGTGACTTTAAATTGTTTGGATTTGGGTATTTCTATGAGTCACATAAATAAAGTTATGGGATTCTTCTATGAGTAGATGAATAGATAGTACAGTGACTTTAAATTGTTTGGATTTGGGTATTTCTTTGAGCATATCAGGATAGGTTTCTTATAAACTCACTTAAAAGTAAAATAAAAAGGAAACAAAAACTGTAATAATCTAACCCAAGTACATGAAGGACCTTAGCCTAAAGTCTAAGGATGGGTGATCATGGATCTATGAATACCCTGAAACCATACGCAAATTACTTTCATAGGAAATACTTTCATATTTATATGTGTTCATATAAATAGTCTTAAAGGGAGTCAGGGAGTCATAGCGATCAGTGTCTCTCAGGGGTTTGCAGACCCTAAACACTTCAGAACATGTGCAGATGAAGCACATTCTCTGGGCTGTTTTTCCAGCCACAGTGGTGAAATAATGGGTTCCTCTCCTGTACACTGTTGATGCCTTAGTCTCAGGATGGCAACTCCATTGCAGCACTTAGGAAACTGCACTGCAATTATTCACATGTCTGTAACTTCCTTTGGACAAATATTCCTCACAAGCATGGACTGTGACTCACATTATTATTATTTGTTTGTAGGTCTATTGCTCTTACTAAATGTGCCCTATGAGCAAAGCAACTCTGTCTTGTTTACCTCTGTAAAAGTTGCAGCATAATGCTAGTACATGCTGGGCCTTAAAATGATTGCTGAACCAAGCTGATTTGTTTCTGCCTAGACAGTCTGTGGTTCCTCATGACTAACAGCTTGCTTAGATTCATGTTGACCAGATCTTGTCTTTAAGATTAGCCCTGAGTTCCAGCAACACAGTTGCTTCCCAGCTGTCTACGAAAATGTTACAGTATTTCAGCTGTGCTTTATTGAGTTCTTGAAGCATTTTTCCTGTCCACTCTGGGCTCATCTACTCTTGCTTAAATTCCTTGCTTAAGCAGCTGCTAAACTATCCTGCTGTATTCAATTCTCCTCACATACTTAACCCAGCCCTGCAGATTTTGCAATCATAGCTTCCATGCTTGAGAACAATACTACAAGTTTTGATGAAGATGATGTCTGGTCATTTGATGTTAAGTACATAGTATGAAAATTTTGATTTGCCTCTGCTTCACAGAATTAGTCACTATTAAACATTTCTTTCCTTACTTTCATGTTTAAAAGTGATTTAAAATGTTTTATAGCTTCATCCCAAAATGTGTTTTACAAATATAAATCCTATTGCATTTTTTAAGTTTACTATTGCTTCTGTTTTTTAAGTGAGTTGACAAATGCTTATTTTTAAATTTATAATTTAAGATAAAAATACAGCAGTTCCTATAGAAAGAATAAATGTATCGGCACCTGTAAAAACAACTCCAAATCTTTTTTTCTGCAAAAGCAATAGCTAATGTGAAAGATTTGTTTCTTCTTATGCCAGGTTCCAGCTGCTTCACTTTGTTTAAAACTGACTTCAAAGTTTAAACAGTGTCCTGTCCCAACAAATAACCTCCCCCAGATGGAATTATCTAGAGTGCTAGCCTCGGTGCTCTGAGTACCACACCTGCAGCCTTTTAATTCAACATTTTATAAACTTTCATAGAGGAAATGACAGATTTTTTGGTCCTCTACCTTTTGGACAGTTGACTTTAGTGTTTGAAGGGAATTTTATTCTTTGGATGAATTTGGAGATATTTAGAAGAATAAAAAAATTGGAATTATTGTTTTTACTGTGTTGATTATTATGAGAGAAAGAAGGAAATGAATAAAAATGGAAACGTTTAAAGTAAAAAATCTTACCTGTAAATAAAGATGTGAGGTATAGACTGGGCTCAATTTGTGTCTGATCCGTATCACCTGGTGAAGCTACAGTTAAAAAATTTTTTTCATAAGAAAATCAGTGAAGCATAGAAATAATCATGGTTTCTTCCACTTAAAAAACAAACAAACAAACAAACTGACAAACCAAATGCACTCCCACAGTTAGTTTCATAAAGCCAGGCAAACAGAAGCCTGACCTCGTGGCTTAATATAAAAAAAGAAATTAAACAGCTGAATTTTAATAACTGTCAACAGGATAATACTTTACCCAATAGATTATTATCTTCATGCATCCTCGGGAAAAGGATCATGAGAGAATTTGCATTATTATTTGTATTAAATAAGAGAAACTCATGGGCCATTTCTTCCCAAGCTAAAAGTTTTCAGATTCTCTTACTTAAGGATTTAATCATTATAAATGAAGTTTATCCACCTCACTAGAACTGACTCAAATTTGTTCCTTTTTACAGCTGAGTAATATTCCATTGTATATATGTACCATAACTTCCTTATCCATTCATCTGTCAACAGACATCTATGCTGCTTCCATGTCCTGGCTATTTTAAATAGTGGTGCAGTGAACCCCAGATACATGTGTCTTTTACAACTGTGGTTTTTCTAAGGTATATGCCCAGTAGTGGGATTGCTGGGTTATATAGCAGTTATATTCTTAGTTTTTTAAGGAATCTCCATACTGTTCTCCATAGTGGCTATATTAATTTACATTCCCACCAACAGTGCAAGATGGGTCCCCAGTGAGGTGGATGAACCTACAGCCTGTTATACAGAGTGAGGTAAGTCAGAAAAAGAAAAGCAAATACTGTATATTAAGGCATATATATGGAATCTAGAAAAATGGTACTGATGAACCTATTTGCAGGGCAGGAATAGAAACGTAGAGATACAGAAGAGAGCTGTGGACACAGTGTGGGGAGAGAGTGGGACAAATTTAGAGTAGCACTGAAACATATACATAACCGTATGTAAAACAGATAGACAGCAGGAAGTTGCTGTTTAACCCAGGGAGCTCAACCCCGCGCTCTGGGATGCAGTGGGGGGGGGGGGGGGGGCAGTGCTTACTCTGAGGTTACTATTAGATACTATCCACGTTCACTTTCCCTCTGCCTTTAAGTTTCTGAGCGAGGGGACAAAACTTACTGCTAGATGCTTTTCAGATTCTGTAATTCAGAGTGTATAGAATCTGGTATACAAACACAGAAACAAAGGTATCAATACTATCTCTGAAATCCCTTCCACTGAAGAACCATTTGTTTGTAGCAAGTAAATTAAGAGGCAGTTTTCTCTGAAGTGGTTGCCTGAAAGCCCAGAATTTAAACTTACCTATTGTTATAGTAAGAAATAAGCAACACCATCCCCTTTCAGACTAAACAAACAGGGTGGAAGCTAAGAAAAA
Source organism: Odocoileus virginianus (assembly GCF_023699985.2). NCBI lineage: Eukaryota > Metazoa > Chordata > Mammalia > Artiodactyla > Cervidae > Odocoileus > Odocoileus virginianus. The sequence continues at coordinate 58,564,688 of NC_069679.1, read as the reverse complement.
GAACCTACTTTTTTTTCTGTTCCTACTACACTGGTGTGTAAGAGAAAAAAATTTTGGCAAGTAAATAACAACCAGACACTCTTATTAAGAGAGACAGCTGAAAGCTTGTGGCTAAGAGCACAGATTCAGAGACTAAGCTACCTGAATGCAAATCATAGTGCCGACTTGCCATGAGGTCTGGGAGAAACCCTACACTGTGAAGGATCACCACTTTGTGCTTCCATCTCCTCTTCTAGCTCACAGGTTTCTTATGATCGTGAGCAAGAACGATATATGTAAATTAAATAGCCTAGAGCAGTGCCCACAGAGGCACTCAGCAAGCGGTTGTTTTATTATTATTTAGCCTATGATTATTTTCTAACTTTTCCCAATTGATAAAATAATTGCTCTCATTAAAGCAATCTTTCCAAAACGTATTTTGACAGGGAGATTTTTTTGTTCAAGAAAAAGAAAAAAATACTGATCACATATTAGAGCAGTAGAGCTGTAAGGGATCTCAGAGATTATCTTATTTTTACTAATAAGGAAACCACAATTCAGAAAGGTTCACTGACAAAGAACTCAATGTCAGTGTTAGTTAATGACAATCAAGTTAGTGTTGGAACTACAACTCATAAGAAAAGGTTCTTTCCCCATCACCCAACGTTTTCATACTCTTCTACTAAGATGTATCTTGGTAGATATTGAGCTATTGAGACCTGTAAGAATAATCAGAAATTACCTGTTCTACTTAAAAAAAAAAAGTTATAAAGGAAGGAAATATATAGTATGTTCAAGAGCACAGCCGCTGATTTCGGAATTGGACTTGGTTTGACTCTCAGCTCTATCATTAATTATAAGTGTGTAACCTTGGGCAAAATATGTAACTTCTTTGAGCCTCAGGTTCGTCAAATGTGGAGTAAGACTACTGTTAACATTACCTACCTAACTGGATTGATTAAAGATCTTAGCAGAGTACATGACATAAAGGAAGTACACATAAATGGTGGCTATTACATATTTTTATTATTGTTACTATAACCATAAACAAAACTCTCCTTTACCCAAACTAGGAGAGAATATCTCTACAATGATTTCTAATGGGAAAAAAACCACTATGTCAATATCAGAGTTGACTCTTGTCATTTTTTCCTATAACAAGCAGCAGCCTCACAATTCTCACTTGCTGGTGATAGGGTTTACTGGAAGTTTGTATACTGTGTTCTGTAGGTGACAATTAAGGTAGCAAACACATCCAAACACAACTCACACCATGGCAAACAGGATTTGAAAGCTGTTTATCAAGTTTGTTAGTTCTTACACTTCCTTACCCTGCCATTCAAAATTGAAGAAACATAATATTCATTGGTATTCAAGTCAAAGAAAGAAGAGAAAACTTCTAAATATTTTATCTATAAATTTCTATTAACATTTCTATGGAAATTCCGAGTGGGTAGTATTGATTAAAAATTGAATCATAAATTACCTGTGAATATAATTTATCCTTTTAGCTTCAACATAAAAGGCAAATGTGTTAACTTTATTTAAATGTTTAAAACTACCACAGAATAAAAACAAATGATCTTAGATCTAAAAATAGAATTGAAGGCTGGGAAAGTAGGGATACTCCTGAAAAAGCTTTAAATGAGGGCACTCTGAGGGGAAGGGGATTGTACCACCTGTACACTATACTTATTCCAAACATTCACTGTATTTCAGCACTTTAATTTATTTTAAATGGTCTTTCAAAATCTTGTAGCTATATGGTGTCAATATGAAAGCAAGTCATCGTATTTCAAAAAGTGGTACTTTTAAAAGGACAGGAACCTAAGCTTTATGTTTTACTCCTGTATTTTAAAAAATTTTATTTTTGGTTGAAAATTTATCTTCCACTCTGTAATACTATCTTTAGTAAGAACCACTAGTATAGCAATACTTAAACCTGTAGATCATTATTGTTTTAAACAAATTCTTTATGTATTTAAGAAAACCATACAGTACTATAGGACTGTTAACTGCAAAACAAGGATATAAAGATGAAGGCCTTCAAAACAGGAATTTTTTTAACCCACAAAACAAGAGTTTTTAAATGAGTGACACCCAGAATTTGAAACCAAATCTAACAAGTAGAAATCTAAAATTAGTAACAATCAGAATAGCTGGAGCTTTTATACTAGCGTGCTCACTGAAGGAAAAAAGGGTGTGGGGGGGGGTATTAGGAATATTACTAAATATAGAAGTTAATACTTTTCAAACAAATAAGTTACTCATTGGCTGCATCTCTAATAGGTATACAACTCTTGCCAATAATAGCATTCTCAGAAATAGTATCTTGGCAGCATAAAAGCTTATATTCAACTGACAGGAAGCTGATTGGTAATTCAGAAAATAGATGACCCACCTATTCTAAATGCAGTCTATGATTTATCTGAATAATGTACACTTAGTTATTAAGGCTCATTAAAAACAATTTAAGTGCTTACTGAGCAGTGTAATGACAAAGAGAGTTCCTGCCTTTTAGTGGCAGGAATGTCTAGAGGGACATTCCAGCATTAAAATCTGGTTGCAAACAAGAGAGACTCGATGTTTTAGTAGACAACTTTATCTACAAGACACTTCCTGCTGGTTGAACAGCCTGTGACACAGCTACTAAAACAAATTCCTCTCAGATAATTCTTTATAAAAGCATGCCATAATGGTTTGAAAACTAAAGGAATCTTAAAAATTACAATAGGTTTGCCCCATGAAAAAAGGCATACAAAAAGAAAAAAGATACATTCATTGTGATTTCATTTTTTTAAAGTACAAAGTCAAGAGAACTATGTTGCTAGAAGTCAGAACAAAAAAAAGTCAGAATGGCAGTTATCTTTTCGGGGGTGGAAGCTGTGTCTGAAAGGGAACGTGAAGGGGCTTTGGGGATGTTAGCAATACTGTTTCTTGAAGACCAAAGTGTGCTCAATTTCTGAAAGTTCTTTCAGCTGTACAGCTATGCATACTTATCTATATGTATATTACACTTCCATAAAAAATTGAAGTTGAAAAAACTTCAACAGGTTGGTTTCATCAATTAAAAGGTTAGTTTCATCTTATTGTTTTAAACTGTTTTCCAGTGAATGAAAATGCCACATAACTAACTACCAGGTAGCCTTTCACATCAAGTAAACATCGGCAGCCGGCCACACTGCTAACTACAAAGACAAATTCCTATTTCTCTTCTTAAAATCCTGAAACAACTGTAAGCTGAAATCACTCAGAAAGTGAAAAAAAGCAAAAGTCACTTAGTAGTCTCTGACTCTGTAACCCCACGGACAGTAGCCCACCAGGCTCCTGTGTCCATGGAATTCTCCAGGCAGGAAGAGAGTGGGCTGCCATTTCCTTCAGAGGCAGAAGGTAAGTTCTGGCTGTTGTCCTTGTTGTTCTTGTTTGACTCTCACAAGTCTAGTTTGACTTACGACCTAGGATACCTGATGCTACAACAATGAGCCACTCAATTTAACTGAAAGCTCAAACTAATCTCATGTTAACTAATCTTGAAAGCATTTCTAAAATATCAAACATTTTGTAAAAGCCACTTATTTCCTTATTTTGACTACAAAAAAAAGTTTCCTCTTTCAGCTTATATCTATAAAGCAATGACATCATAATGACATTTAAACTCAACTATAGCTCTTAATCAATAGTAACTCCTATAACTTTAATCACACGAGGCCACAGATTGTTTAGAAGGTCACTGTTACCACATCCTTATAAACAATGTTTGATAGCAAACAAAGCTGAAAGTAAAGTATGTCCCTAATATTTACTTAACAGTTTGAATTTAAGTGTTTTTATAATTTACGAATAGAAAATTCATTTTTTGAGATGGAAATTCTTTCTAATGAAAACTTCTCTCAAACTATGGCCTGTGACTATCACTAAAAATACCATGTATTATTTGTATAGCCTTTACAGTGGATTTTGCCATATCTAGTCACTCCTAACTAAATTTGGAAACAAAAATTAAATGTGACACAATGACCAGTTCACTTCCCCCAAGGCCAGACCTGGTAACTCGAAAAAAAGAGTGAAAGAATGAAAAATGAGCTTTCAACTACAGGAAGCCACTAGAAAATAAGAACAACACCATTTCATATCCTAAAATTAGAGCTTTAAAGATTTTCTGTTGACTAGTAAGCTGCAGGGTTGGGGGGAAGGGAGGCAAGGGGGGTTTCTGCTCACTGTACACACGACACCACTGGGAATAAGGGCCAGTCCAAGTTCTACGTTACCATCACTCTGGGTAACAGTTCCAAGCTGTGAGGCGCAGCTGAATGGGCCCTGCCAGCAAGGCCAGGGCAGCAGTGCTTTGATAGCGCGGGGCCCTGAAGTGTCAGGATACAGAGAAGACAGCAGTTGTTGGCTGTGAAAACAGTCTGATACAAACCAGATGGGAACTTACTAGATGGGCAACACAAAGGAAAACAATTGGTTCATTCAACGAAGTCAGGCCCTTGCCCCAGAGAATTCACAGAAGACAATAACAGTCACCCAGAGTTGCAAACAAGAAACAGTCATGTGGTTACAGTTTTAAGAATTGTTTTTCCTCAGACTAAACAAAGTTTTGCTTTCTAATTCTTATATTCATTAATTGCAGTTTGGTGTACAGGCCTTTCTGCCATAGACAAATATTTCATTTATACAATAAATACTTTTATGACACTGAGAGAAATATATGAGGACATAGAAACTAATTTTGTGCTGCTTCCTGTGAAGTGCTATGAACATAGGTTAAGCTATTTCAAGAAATTGGAAAATTTAGAAAATGATTGATTATGCTGACACAGCAATTAGAAAATATCCAACATAATATTTCCATGACTTCCTAAGTCTGATTTGTTTTAATGTAGGAAGAAAAACATGAAGGCAATAATCACAGGCTCCTGAAACTACATTTCTACCTAAATGATTTTTTCTGACTTTTTTAGATGGGACAGTATTACTCTAATTATATTCACAGCAAAAAAGTGCCAGAGTTCTCTACAGACTTAAACTGCCTAAGTGTCATCACACTAACAAGTACCTGTTCATCTTTCTTTTTTTGGTAACTGTCCATCTTAAGTTGACAATATAATAAAGATTAACAGTTTGATTTTTTTTTAATGTGGATAAAAAGGAACCTTTATTTTTTTTTATGGGAGTCATGTTTTATTTTTATTTTTTTTATTAGCTTGAGGCTAATTACTTTGCAATATTGTAGTGGTTTTGATTTTAAGATAACTTTTGGCAATAACATTTCACTTTAACACTCTATAGGCATATATTCCACAATAGTCATCTGTTCTGCTATTCTGAAAGATAGTAAATAGCATTCTAGCTTAAAAAATTCATAGGTAACTGCATATTTTCCATTGGAAATTCCAGCACAACTTGGGCCTCTGCATCTGCTACTATTTAAAAACACATCCAAAAAAGCCTTATATGTGTAATCACTATTCTTAGGTGATAAACAAGTAGCCCATCAAAGAAACTGAAAGTAACAGCACTTTTCACGCAATTATTTGAACATATTTTATAATATAAAATATACATAAAATAAAATATAAAATAGTATACAAAAGTAAATCTATTTTGTATCTTTATAATAAAAAATTGTTTCTTAGAAGACATGAATTTGTGGAATTGTGAAAATTACTGTGATACTTGAGACACAACCCAGGTTTTCCAATTTGCATCTGATGCACTATCCTGATTATTTTTTTTATGCTTCCCACCCCTAAACACTGAGGCCAAACATTGAATGACATCTTTTCTGTTGCTTTAGATCTTTCACCCTTTGCAAGGCATTTCTGAAGTAAAGCAGAGAAACAGAAGTGGAGTAACAGCCTGATGTGTAGACTAAATGCAGTCATCAGCATTTCCAGCCATGGGCATCCCCCTGCCCTGGCCCCTCCACTTTGCTGTTCATGCACACACATTCACACATATTGTTTTACAGTCCAAATTACTGGCAACAGTACTGAATGATGGTTTTGACTAAATTTAATCATCAAATCCAAAAATCAGGTCGTGTTTATAAGCTGAATTCCCATGTAATAAGAAGGAAAGGAAAACATGAAAAAATTGGTCTCATACAAAAGGAATTAAGAATAAATGTATCAATTCTGCTACAAGTTTTTCTAAACACATGGAATTAACTCTAATAAAATGATTGACAAAGGTAGAGTGTCTGGGATTTATTAGTAAATGTATTTCTCAGATCTTGGATTAACCCATGAAGAAAAAGGAGTTGGTGTCATTTTTATTATTAGGTATACTGATATAAATTTCTTCGGACATTGCCCATTTTTACTTTTATGGGTATATATATACACATTTACATATATGTATGAAAAAAACAAGCAACTGCATTAACTATTTTTATCTGATAAACAGATCTTGAAATGATTTCCAAGAACAGGGCCAGATCAGGCAGAACTTTTTAGGATATGATGTGGAGTCTGGACTCCAGGCTAGTGCAAAAAGAAGTCTTTGGAGGGGTCTGAGCAAGGAGTCAAGTGATCTGATTAATATTTTAAACAGTGACTCTTGCTCTGGGTGGATAAAACAGGGGAGCAAAATGAATATAGGAAGATCAATTGAGAAATTCCTCAGGATAATATTAAAGTTGAGGAATATTATGATTTAAAAAATCAACTACAGAAAGTAGAAAACTCAGCTTGACACCAAGCTGCTGAAAAAAATTTTGGATAGCTTTATTAGAACAACAAAAACTCAGTTTTTAACAACTTCTGTGAACAGTGAGACAATCAAGAGTAGTGGCGTTATTTAACCTATCTGAAACCTCAGTTTTCTCATCTGTATAACACTAATAAAAACATTTTACATATTCACTAGTTTACTGTGAGAATGAAAACTACAACACATGAGAGTTCTTTGTCAGCTATAAAGTACCTCTCCTTTCTCTATCTTTAAATCTTGAAGATGTCCAAGATTTTAGTTTCATCACTGTAGGTTTGGTGGAAGAAACAAACCTATCCTATTTGGCAGTGACTGTGTTCTATCCTAGTGCAACTCTAGGCAGGATAGATTGACTAGAGTGTGATCAAACCAGTAAAGAGCTTGGAAACAATATAAGAAATAGTAAAAGGAACACGGGCCTTCCCAAGTAGCACTAGTAATGAAAAATCATCTGCCAATGCAGGAGATGCAAGAGATGTGGGTTCGATCCCTGAGTGGGAAGATCCCCTGGAGCAGGGAATGGCAACCCACTCCTGTATTCTTGCCTGGAAAGTTCCAATGACAAAGGAGCCTGGCGGACTACAGTCCATGGGGCCACCAAGAGCCACAGATGACTGAGAGACTGAACACAAGAGGAACACAGCATGTAGATTTTGGATTATAACTGTTATCAAATATTTGAAAGATTGTTCCATTGAAAGACTGGTTTCTGACACCCAATAGGACAGAACTAGAACCAATAAGTGAGAAGTTATAAGAGGCAAATGTTAACTCAGTAAGAATAATTAGTGCTTTCCATCAATAAAATGTACAACAAACAAGGGTGCTTCCCGATACTGTGAGATAACCATTTACTGGGTCTAATGTCTCATTTGCTGGCTCCCTCTCCTTTCTCTATCTTTAAATCTTGAAGATGTCCAAGATTTTAATTCAGGGATGCTCCCATCCCCTTTCTTACTTAATCCTTGGGTGATATCATCCGTATCCACAACTTTAAATGGCATCCATACTGTCAACTCTCAGTTTTTTATCTCCAGTTCCAACCTCTTCACTGAGTTCTAGTCACAAACTGCCTATCACTTGGAGTTTTATTAGGCTTCTCAAAATCTATGTGCCCTACACAGAATGGCTGATTTTCACCTCAATCTTCCTAACTTTAATAAGTAACACTATCATTCAACCAGTAATTTTCAGACCAGAAATTTAGGAGTAACTAATCTTTGACTCTGCTTTCAATTATACTCTACATCTAATTTGCCTTAGTAAGTAATTTTTGAAATAAACTTATTTCTCAGCTCTATTAGGTATATGCCATCAATACATAACCTTAACCTGACCACCATGACACCTCCACCAGGGTCCAAGCCACCATCACCTCTCATTTGGAATATTGGGACAGTCACACACTTCCAATTAGTCTATTTCCACCATTGTCTCCCTAAGGTCTGTTCTCCATCTAGAAGCTGGCGGAAACTTTTAACAATGTAAATTAAAGTCTGTCATTTCCTAGCTCAAACTCTCCATAGGATCCTCATCATTTGTTGTTGTTCAGTTGCCAAGTCGTGTCCAATTCTTGAAACCCCATGGAATGCACTATGCCAAGCCTCCCAGTCCCTCACCATCTCTTGGAGTTTGCCCAAGTTTGTGTCAATTGAATCAGTGATGCCATCCAACCATCTCATCCTCGTCGCCTTCTTCTCCTTCTGCCCTCAATCTTTCCCAGCATCAGGGTCTTTTTCAATGAGCCAGCTCTTTGCATCAAGTGGCCAAAGCATTGGATCTTCAGCATCAGCATCAGTCCTTCCAATGAAGATTCAGGGTTGATTTCCTTTAGGATTGATTGGTTTGATCTCCTCACTGTCCAAGGGACTCTCAAGAGTCTTCTCTAGCACCACAGTTCAAAAGCATCAATTCTTCGGCACTCTGCCTTCTTTATGGTCCTGCCACTTATCTTTATTCTCATCATACTCAGACTGAAATCCAAATTCCTTCTCAGAGTCTGCAGAGCTCGACATGATCTGCAGCCTACATCTCCTGTCTCAGTTCCTACCACAGCTCCCTTGCACACTCAGCTCCAGCCACAATGGCCTTGTTGTTCCTTGGGCAAGTTCATTCCCACCTTAACACCTTCATTTTTCCTTCATATTTCTACATGGAATATTCTTCCCCAAATGTTTGCAACATTTCTCCTTCCCTTCATTCTATGTGGAAATGCCATTCCTTCAAAAAGGGCTCGCCTAACCAAATGATCTAAAGAAGCAAAACCACTTACCCTGCTTCCTTCACTATCTATCACTCTGCTTTATGTCCTTCTTAATTGAAACTAATAGAAATACAAATTGACAGACATTATTTTTATTTTTTTATTTTTTTTTTTTTTTTTTAAATTTTTATTAGTTGGAGGCTAATTACTTTACATCATTACAGTAGTTTTTGTTATACATTGATTTGAATTAGCAGACATTATTTTTAAAATAAAGAATACCTTTCAAAAATGTTTTGCTTTTTATTTGGAAAGAATTTCGATCTTGGGGAAAAGTTACAAGAATAATATAAAGAATACCTATATCTCACTTGCCCAGATCCATAGTGGTTAACTTTCCCCTGTGTTTAGGTTGATATGGTGCTTCCCCATGACCATATGCAGGTTAGGTCTCAGCTATCCCAACTGGACGCACACAGTATTCAACTGCCCCTCTGTGGTTGCACTAATTTTGATCATCCCATCAGGGTACTATCCTACGTTTTCCTTTCTGTGAGGAGACACTTTAAGACCATGCAAATATCCTGCCCCTCATTAAAATTTCCTGTACATTTAGCATTCATTGATGACCTCTGCCCCATCTAATCTTTACTAGGATGCTTGCAAAATGTTGACTTTCCAGCAGTACTAGTCACTCCGCACTTGCCTGCTGACGCCTAGGATTCTTTTAAAAACCCTTTATGTTTTTCACAGCACTTAACATCATCTGAGATTCCTGTAAATTAATTTACTTTTTTCTATTATGTATACAAGGATGTAAGCTCTGTGAAAGCAAGGATTTCACCTGTTACATTTACCACACTCTCTCCAAGGTTTGGAACAATACCTGGCCCATAGCAACTACTCAAGAATGAATAGAAAAAGAAAGAAAACTGTTAACAAGGGCCCTGCACTAGATGGGAGAATAGGACTATCTCATACATTTGATCCAATAAACACTTCCTGGAAACCTACCATTTATGGTGCTGTGCTAGAGAGCAGGTGGTGCAGAGATGAATGAAACGATGCCACTGTCTCTAAGAAATTTACTTTCTGGAGAAAGAGAGGCTCTAAGGAAATAATCCTTAGGTATGATGCAAGGGCTAAAAGTGAAATATATACCAAATAGCATAGGCCCTTCAGGGACACAGAGTAGACCAAGAGTGTTTGTTTCTAGGATGGAAAGGTGGTGAAAGAGGGCAGGGGAGTGAACAGTTCCAAGTGAAGACACTGAGAAAGGCATGTGAAGGGTAGGATGAGGGTTGAGAAGAAATAGAATTAAGAAGTATTTGTGGTTACAGCTGACCTGAAGAATCACTGAGCCCACCTTCATTCTGTACATAAGAATGACTGATCCTTCTTATTCCACAAGCATTCCCTTGCCCCCTGCTCCTTCCCCTCCTACCCTTTCCTTTCCCCTCTACTCTCTCAAAGTGAGACCTTTCCCCTTCTTCCTATTCCCTCCCTTTCTTTCTCTGCACTTAGCCTCTCCATCTCTCAGGATTTGATCTTCCTCCCTCTCCCTTTGTCAAGAATAGAAATGAGATGGGAATCAAAGTTGCAGGTGGAAGAGGTACCTTCAAGGAGGTAAAAAGCACTATTCTCCAAAAAGAAAAAAAAAAGAAAAGATTAACATAGAGTCGTAAGAAGTTGGAGCTAGAGTAGCTATAAATGAAAGAGAAAAATTTTGGAAATACATTTGAAAGAGTAGAATTTAGAAAAGCAAAAGCATATATTAAAAGAAAACTGAGGGGATAACATTGGGATTAAGGGTTTGGGGAGAAGGGCTAGAATAGATGTTATTTTGGAGCCAAAATCCATACGAAATTAATAAAAGTATTACTGGGGAAGAGCCAAACTTCCATTCAAGCCCCACAGCACAGTTTGCTAACAGGTTATAATTTTACAAACTGCATCAACACCATTAGAATTTCATGACCAAGAACAAAAATCAGAGAATGGGGATTAACACAGATCAAAGAGACACAGAGGTCTTGGATGGTTATAAGACAGTATTTACATGCGTTAACCATATAGATCAGGCAGAACACAGGGCCTGAGGAATAGCCAGTCAAGAGAAACAGGACTGAGTAAACGGAGGTTGCAGTACAGGTGGGAGAAAGAATATATGACTGATACACTAACTGCCCCAAACATCTGCCTCCTGCCCCCTTACCCAACCCGGCCAGGTCAGTTAGGGGAAGAAAGACAAAAGTATTACGTTCTGTAATGAGTAAGACAACTATCCCTAAACTCCAAGGACCACTTACTATTCCCCAGCAATTTCTCCCACAAACTGAAGTTTCTACGGAGAAAAGAAAAGCTAGAGAAGATGAAAGGCAATAAAAAACCATCTCAGAAAACTTAGTTCCAGCTGATGAGTGCTCAATTGCTCCCGAACAACATCACGGACGTCCAAAAGTCATCCCTTCTATTCCTTAATGGAGTTGACTTTATGTCGGAAAGGGAAATGAGAGAGGCAGTAAGTTGAACTCCCCCTCGACCAGCAATGAGAACTCTGTTTAAAGATAATTCCCTTAAAGTTTCTTCTTTATAAACACTGCTAAAAATCAGTAAGACTTGCCTAGAAAACTTCATGGTCCTAAGCACCTAAATTTTAATCTGTCACTCCCATCTCCAAACAGTATCTATGATCTCATTTGTGCTTCTAAATCACTACAGGTTTGCTTTGGTAGAACACATCTTTGAAATCTGTCATAGGCCTGCATTACATATTTACGTATGAATTACATGGTTAAAAATACGGCCTTTACTTCACCAATGTTGTTTTTTTATAGCAAAGAACAATCTGGGAGAGTTTTTCCACTGAAAAAAATTTTTTTTTCATGATTCTGTAATAAAGATAGTAGTATTAAGCATACCTGGTTGATGATAGATCTTTCTTTAGAATAGGCATAGTGGAAAGGCTGAGCCCAAAGGCAAAAACTGAGGGCATGTTACATAAATAAAACCTTATTCTATATAACATCAATAGTAATAGTGTTAGTACTGGTAAAAAGCAAAGGTACTATGGATAAGAAACATTATTTATTAATTTAATAACACAAAATATGTAAGTACAATAAAAAGGAGAAAAACGTTTCTCAAGAATATATGAGGAAGGTTTCAGGATGGACAATGAAATTATAGTGCCTTTTGCCATTTGAGTTACAGGGTTTTTTGCCATGAAATTTAACCATTTTAATACTTTTATGTGTGCCCAACATGGCCCCTAATTTTAACACTTACTTTTAATAGGGATGCCACAGCTCATAAATGATTACTAAGCTCTTGCATTATCAGTTTCTCTCAGATTTAAAAATGAGAGAATTGCTGACAATGCAATTCACTACAACACTCATTTGTCAATAGATAAGATTATCAACTGGAAATCACCCTGGTTAATAAGCTTCACTATATTTAGTTGTCCAATATGCAGATCAATAAAAAAATTTTGTAAAACAATCCTAGGTTTAGTAAATAGAAGTTATCTTAAATACAATTCACTGAAGAATAAAAAAAAACTGCTCTAAGTTAATTTATCTCCTTAACATTATATAGAACTTGTACCATCTCTAGCATTTTCTCACCAACGTCCTTAAAGCTCAGGACCAGTGCAGATTCAATACCTATCTGTTAAAGAAGAGCTGATTACAACATGCATATTCAAAAAGAAGAGGAGTCCTGGAGACAGTCATGTCAACAATAACTAATATTTTCATAGCTTTTAATATGTGCAAGTCCTGTTCTACGTGCGCTACTGTCTTCAACCAAGCTATCACTGAAGCTTCCGGACAGATACTCCATTACAGATGAGAAGAGCACAGAAAGGTTAAGTATCTTGCCCAAAGTCACCAGCGAGGGAACAGCCAGCAGGGTTGGAATTTGAACTCAGGAAGTCTGAGTCCAGAGTATAAGCTCTGTGCTGTAGTGCTTCTAACTCTACAGCAGAACAGACATCAGCATGAACATCCAGAGTCATCAGGCAACGTTTCACAAAGGGCGGTCCTCTGTTCTCATCAGCACGACCCGGGGTGCTAGTTTAGCATTCAGATTGCCAGGCCTAGACTCAGTCTCAGGGTTAAGCTGGGAATCTACAGTTTTAAATTAGAAATGCAGGAGACTGAGTCAAAATTTGAAAGACACTATATTAAAGACTAAAACTATCAAGTGACAGTACATCCTGTAAGTATAAAAATATTACTTCTCTGTTCTAATTAATTCTGAATTGAAATAATCCAGTTTCTCTTTTATTTAGGGTACAGCTGGCTCAGTAGAGGGCTTCCTTTGTGGCTCAATTGGTAAAGAATCCGCCTGCAATACGGGAGACCTGGGTTCGATCCCCGGATTGGGAAGATCCCCTGGAGAAGGGAAAGGCTACCCACTCCAGTATTTTGGCCTGGAGAATCCCATGGACTGTATAGTCCATGGGGTTGCAAAGAGTCAGGCACAACTGAGCAACTTTCACTATCACTGGCTTAGTAGAATATTAGACTATTTCCAACCATTGATTGAAATAGTCTAATTTGTATTGTATTTATATAAAACTAAAATCACAAAAAATTTGAATGATTATTCTGTTGATTGGAAGAAAATCATCTGTAATACACTAACCTGTCAATGGAGTTAGTGTTACTTGGAAGAGGGTAATGTAGTATAATAGAAATACTACTATATCTGGAGTAAGAAGACCAGATGCTATCACTAATCAGAATTATAAACTTTGGTTCTTGGTAGCAGAGGGATCATTCCCAGTTCAACAGAACCAAAGGTCATTCATCTGACTGCATTCGATTTTCCTACTCCTAGTTCAGCATTTCACTGATATTAAAATACAAGGATATTATCAAATCTACATTTACCTCTGTGGTTATTTTGGAAGGTTAAATTTTATTTAATGGCTGCTAAATAAAAAGGCTACTAACTTTAATGAATAATTTAAATTATGTTTTATATCAATTTGATTTCTATAAACAACAGCATAAAAACTTTAAAGTCAGGTTTTAAAAAATCTGGCTAAGAACAATGAAAGAATTGTACAGGTTTCTGGAATACTGGCAAGTCTTCAAAACAACCCTAGCACATGTTTTTGGTGAGACAGGTTTACTATCAAAGACTTGAGAAAAATCTATGTGCTTCATACACAACGTATCATTAATTCTATAACAATAAGAAAAGTAAATAATTTCCATAATTAAAATACTCTGACATAGAAAGTGAAATTATTTTAGCAATAAGTGAAAATGTTATGCAAATCCTTGAATAATTTTCAGTGTCTTTTGCAATAGATTTTCTCCATCAATCTTCTTAGCCTTAGTTATGCACATTTCTCTCTCAGATTACACACATACACACACACATATATGACATATATACATGCATATATTTCTATTTTTAAATAAAAGATGTAAATTCTGTCTGGTAGGAACAGTGGAAATAATCATCTATGCTAAAAATCCACTAACATGCCAGAAGAGTGTCTTTTCTCATATGGCTTATGTCCCCACCTCCATCCAAACATTCTCACATAAAATGTAAGAAATGTATATACATAAAGACAATCAGCAAGTTGACCTAACACACTTGCTGCCATGTTTATTTTTTCAGCACTGTAAGAAAAAAGTGACAATTTGACAGTGTGATTACATAAAGATGTTTGTCTTTTTATATTTAATAGCATTCCAACAAATTATTTCTGAGATGCAGTGTTTTAAAGAAATTCTTTTCCTCAAACAACTACTTTTTCTTTTTCTTATCCTTTGAAGAGAAGATGCTTTGTCTTATTTCTCTAACTCCAAAGCACCTTCCCAGTCCTTTCCACAAAAAGGATGCTAAAAATAATGACCTAAGAATGAATATACAATGGAACATTTATTGAGCTATAAAGAGGAATGAAGAAATGACATTCTCTACAACATGAATGAACCCTGAAAACATGTTAAAGAGGACAGACACAAAACCCACATACTATATGATTCCATTTATATAAAATGTGAATAGGTAAATCCATAGAGATAGAAAGTAAACTAGTAGTTGCCAGGAACTGGGAGGGAGGAGAGAGTACAGAACGAATACTACTGGGTATGTGATTTCTTTTGGTGCAAAGAACATTTTCTGGAATTTCTATAACTTTTGAAAATGACTGAACTGTACATTATGAAAGGTAAAATTTTACAGTTATCTCCATTTAAAAAATAAAGAATGAGTGAAGGAATGCTCACAGTACTTCTATTTCATTTAGAGTTCAAAAATACTGCCCACTGACTAACATGTAACCCAATTTAACTTTCTCTACTTTGGGCATATTCTTGGTTGCCTGTTCCCCTTGCTTAACTAATACATCCTCAAAGAATGAAAATTTTTAGCACATAACAGAAATCACAAAATCTTTTAGAAAAGTAAAAATGACTTAAGGTTACTGTACTATGGCTGTTTGCACCATGTCTACATTCAAAAGTATCAACTGAAAATTGATTATAAGGAACTATTCTCATTTTCTTCTTTTTCCTCTTTCTTTTCTTTCCTTCTCTTCTTCCATCTTTTTACTAAATAACAGAATTAAATGTTGTTTGGGGTCAAAAGCAAAATGGACTGAATCATCAAATTCAATTCAATGAACACATTGATCTCTGACTGTATTTAAGTACAGTGCTATGCTGGGAAACAAGGTCTATTAAATAAATAGAAAAGCCTATCTTAACAAACAAACTACAAAACTATCCTATATATCACGTTCTCTGAAACTTTAATCAGTCTAGAGAATACAGAGTTGGTAAAGGCAGTTCTTGCCATAAACTATTAAGTCATACAATAAATATTTATTAAGTGTTTACTCAATAAAATAGTATAAAACAAGGAAAAGAATATCAATTTTGCCCTCAAGTAGATATGGGCTTGAATTCTAGACCTTCACTTTCTAAACTGTGTGCTTTGAGAAAGTTAGTTAACCTTCATGAACCTTATCAATTCTCATATAAATGGGAATAATTACTAACTGTGTGGCGAGGCATTATGAGGAATAAATAAGACAACATAAAGTGCCTAATAAAGCTTCAGTAAATGGAAACTATTGCTAAGACTATGTTCAGGGCTTCCCGAGTGCTTCAGTGGTGAAGACGCCTCCTGCCAATACAGGAGACATGGGTTTGATCCCTGATGCGGGAAAACCCCACATGCCGCCGAGCAGCCAAGCACGGGCACCGCATTACTGAGCCTGCGCTCCAGAGCGGGAGCTGCAACCACTGAAGCCCGCGTGCCCTCGAGAGAAGCCACCACATGGAAAGCCCACGCGCTGTACCTAGAGTAGCCCCGCTCGCCTCAACTACAGAGAAACCTGGCAAGCGACGAAGAGCCAGCACAGTCAACGATAACTACATAAAATTAAAAAAAAAAAGATTACGTTCAGGGCGCCCAAGATCTGGAGTGTGGAGTTAAGGATAAATAAGACATTTTTGGATGGCATCACCAACTCACTGGACATGAGTTTGAGAAAGCTTCGGGAGATGGTGAAGGGCAGGGAAGCCTGGCGTGCTGCAGTCCACGGGGTCTCAAAGAATCAGACACGACTGAGTGACTGAACTGAACCGAACTGAAGGCGTTTTCAACTGCAGGTTCAGAAAGAACTCCAGAAAATGCAGCTGAATGCTGAAGAAAAAAGCGTCAGTTCAATTTGGCAGTATTCTGTAGAGGAACTTTTTGTCTATGGTGATGAGGGATACTGGTTTATAATCTTCTTTTCCAGTAAAGTCTTTGCCTGGTTTTGGTATCAGGGTTATGCTGGAACGAGTTCTCCCATTTTGCTGGCAGTGGGAGTTACTCTTCAAAGACTGTATCAAGTGAATGAGAATCTCTCCACTCTCCTGTCCTAGCTCCCACTCTTTCTTTTTCCAGAAGTCTGTGGAGAAGATTCCAAGTAGGAGTGAACTACTTTACGGCTCATGCGTTGCCTTTAGTAATTCATTAAAGAAAAGTCAAACACGTCTTTATCTGCTTGTCTGGTGCTATATGTTGTGGCACAGTTCCTGTGTCCCGTCTCTGGAGAAGTCTGCCTTTCTGTGGACTTTAAGCTACTTGCTCTACATTATAAAATATCTGATTGGTTCAAGAAATACTATGATTTTATAGTTCATCTGACATTTTATTATAGTTAGAAGTGACACTCTCCACCTTCCTCCTCCTCGGGGGAGACAGAAACCCCACATTCAGCAACATTTTAAAGTGAATTTCTGTTTTATTAATCAGTAATAGCACAGATTTATAAAAAACACATTTACTCAGATTATGCTTGTTAAACATTTGGTTACATAGATTTGGGGCAGACTTGTTAGTCTGTGCCCCTTCTTCCAGGAACCCTATCAGATCTACACACATGGTTTTTAAATTACTGTCATACCTTATGAGAAAAAAAAAATCAATTAAACTTTTAACTATGATTTTAAAATTACTAAAATCAATTGTAATTCTGAGATCTATTGTAACTTAACTATATTTCAAATACAAAGGCAAAAATTTTCATTTGCACATGTGGTTAGAAATAGCTTCCAAATATATATAAGCTTTGAATTTCCTAATTCTCACATATCTGAAGTTACAATCACTGTAGTGAGGTATAAAAGGTGCTAACATGTAAAGGAATTAAATTCAAGACATTTGTTGGTGTTGCTCAGTTGCTAAGTCACATCTGATTCTTTGCGACCCCATGGGCTATAGCATGCCAAGGTTCTCTGTCCTTCACTATCTCCTGGAGTTTGCTCAAACTCATATCCATTGAGCCGACTCTTTGCGACCCCATGGCCTGTAGTTTGCCAGGCTCCTCTGCCCGTGGAATTCTCCAGGCAAGAATACTGGAGTGGGTTGCCATTCCCAAAGGATCTTCCCAAGACAGGGGTGGAATCCAAGTCTCCTGCACTGCTGGCAGATTCTTTACCACGAGGGAAACCCAATTCAATACATAACGTAAAAAAAAGAAATCTATCTGTGATTTCCCACAAAAAAGTAACCAGATTTTGATAAATTATTGTAATTACATTAATTACTTTTAGCACTTTGATACATATTTTTGGAGCAACATATATCATTTATAAATAAAAAAACTGAAGAAGGCTGTAATTTTAAACACCTTTGACAACTATTTAACCACAAAACATATACTCTAATTTTTTCCCATTGACTCTAGTAAAGCATGTTTTACTTTCTAATTTATTATTTACTATGAAGTTCTTAAAATTTTAAGAGAAAAACTAAAGAAAAATATTTTTTAAAGTGGACTATTTTAATACATCACAATAGAATTTAATTGTTCCTGGGTTCATAACAAATACATGAATTTAAATACAAATACTTCATTTGTACTGAGAAAAGCTAAGTTGCACAGTGAAAGGGGGAAAAAAATGAGTTGTTAAATTAAATTATTAAAAAGTTGCTTTCATTATAAAACTGTTAGATAATTAATCAGGGCTTAAAATCAGATAAGTGATATCATGTGATCAAAAATATATTCAATGAATTCAATGCCAAAAGTTTTAGACTCCAAAGATATCATCTTTCAGAACTCAATTCAATTTTTCTCTTTTGTGTTAAAATCTGAAAGTAATAATCCAGGGGAGAGGAGAAAGCTTATCTTTACAGATTTCCCAGAAGCTTAATGCTAGAATCTGTTCTACCATTATCTTCAGTCAATTTTTAATGGATGATCACTGAAAAATGACCATTATTGCTAGTAAATGGCTTGATTTCTTTTTCTTTTTTTTGGCTTGGTTTCTTGATACACACACACACACACGCACGCACACACACACACACACACAAAACTACTATACATTTCGAAGTGAAATACATGATACTTCTTTCTGAAACAGCCATAATTTTGGGTTCAAGTATTCCTAGAAGAATTTATCTTCCAGAAAAGATGTGGTTTTGATTCCCTTGTGATAAGGTGAATTTCCTTCATTATCTTCAAGACCCTTTGTGTATGAAAGATAGGATTGAATTCCTTCAAGGTCAGTCAAAGTCCTGAAAGCCCTAGAGGATTATTTTGGCACTCTGACTTTCCTAGTCTCTGAAACATTTGGCAACGTAACAGTTTTATCAGAGGAAAAAAACCCACAAGATTTATGGGGAAAAAAGTTGCAACTGACTATTGCCAAAGAAATCATATTCATTCAAAAAATATTTAGTAGGAAGATCTATATCAATTAGAGAGTGAAACACTCGGCTCCTATTTGAAATGTTCTATCTATAGCCCACTGGGTATTTATTTGTCTTGGTTAAAGCTGACATAGGCCTGCTCCCCTAACTTCTGTATTATACTGTAACTGTGCTTAGTCACTCAGTTGCATCTGACTCTTTGTGGCCCATGGACTGTATCCCACCACGCTCCTCTGTCCATGGGGGTTCTCCAGGCAAGAACACTGGAGTGGGTTGCCATGCCCTCCTCCAGGGGGATCTTCCTAACACAGGAATGGAACCCAGCTTTCCTGCATTGCAGGTGGATTCCTTACCGTCTGAGCTACCAGGGACGCCCACGAATACTGGAGTGGGTAGCCTACCTCTTCTCCAGGGAATCTTCCCGACCCAGGAATCAAACTGGGTCTCCTGCATTGCAGGCGGATTCTTTGTATTAGATGTAAAATTAAATGAAAATAATTTTTACACATATTAAATCCAATGATTCTAAATTCTTTCTAAATAAAACTGCATCACTAGCTAACACACTGGCTTCTTTTATTTTTATTTTATTATTTTGATTGACATTAAATGTTAATTGGACATTATTTAATAACACTGTTGTTAAGTCAACAAAAATTTAAATATTGCCATCTTGTGGCCATTCATATACATGAAACTGAAAACAATGTCACTTTCCTAAAGAGATTTACCTTTAAAATATTCCCAAATATATTTTCCTTATCAGCTGAGAAAAATGATCATTTTATTACATACAACCTTCTCCAAGGAGATAAAATTCATTTATACATTTAAGAAATTATGTATTTTTTTAGAAAACTAAATTAATATACAGTCATTGGCCATGAGTGGTAACAGAATTCAGTAGGACATCAAGGCAGTCCTGATACTATTTTAGACATATTCCTTTGCTCATATCTACATAGTCATGATTTAATACAATGAGGAAAGTTTTACAGGCAATTTTCCATAGGGTTCTAAAATATAATATCAACATAATAACTAACATTACTGTACCATTGTTAAGTTTTAAAAAGTGGTCAGGAGGGCAAAGTTCTGAAAAGCTGGAGCAAGAAAGGAAGAGAAAACAAACAGAAAAGTAAAAACATAAATAACATAATCTTAAGCTCTTTTCTCATTTAGGTCTTCCCCAAAATGCCAAATGCTGTTACCTTTGCAATTAGACTGGCATCCAATACATGAGCTAAAAAAAACACAAACACAAAAGCAAAAAAAAATTCTACTGCTCAAAATACTCCTAACACTTTTGCAGATAGAAGAATTTTTAAACAAAAGACATCTTAATTTCTACTGCCAAATTTCAGAATTTAAGTTATATAAAATTTAAATGACTAAGAAGCAAGAAGGCAAACAAAGCAACCGTGCAGAAACATAAAGATGACATCAAAATGCTGTGATACTGGGTATAGAATCATTCAGCCACATCATTTTGTTAATCAAACAATAAAGAAAAGTTCATTCATATGATAGCATTTAACATGACAGTCCTTTGTTTTATAAGTTGTACCTGTTAATCAAATCACCACACAATATAAACAGCCTTTACAAAGTTCCTAAATATCCATAACTGCTGCCTTTATCATAATTTAAAACAGACAACTATGATACAGACTTGTACATAGAAAAACAGATACTGTCATTCAATTGTACGAGAAACAAAAAATAAGATTAAAAGAAAAATACTACCTAAGAGTTTTTAAAATCTATTAGAAATAGTATTTACTGATCAAAAGAACTAACAAATATCTATTCAAATACAGGATGAGAGTCTTAATCCCAATGGACTAAATGTGAAAAAACAATAACAAAACCCTAGAGATAATAAGACATATAAAGAATTCTCATTATGTATTTGTTCAGTATAACAAGTATAAAACTACTATTACAAGAAAACTAATCTTACCTTGCTGCTGTGAAAATGAAATATCAGATTTATTTCTTACACGTATTAAACGACTTTGAACTGGCTTGTGTTCAACTTGCTTAACATCTTGGTCTTGCTTTTGTTGGTACTAAAGAATTAAAGACATGAAGTCATAATATCATTTTTTAAGTTACTTTTAAAAGATCTGAGCAATTATTTACATGTTTATTATATAAAATTTGAATATTATGCATGCTTTCTAAGTACCAGATGGGAAATGGAGTACATATTACGAAAAGAAAAGATATTACAAGTAAAATCTTTCAAAAGATCTGGATAATATACAGATTTCAAATATGCAAATGGTTTCTATTTCTGACTAGAGAATTCAGAGCTACTTATAAATCAACTATTCTAGATACATACATGATGGATTTAGACAGGATAAAAACTTAATTTGGCTGTAAGTACTTCCATATAACTATTTTTGCATAAAATGAAAATCTACATAATGTACTGCAATTTTCAAAAAGCTTTTATATATAATAACATCATTTAATTCTCACAAGTGTTCAGGAGGTATTATTATTCTTTGTCACTCAAGAAATGTATATTCTACCATAAGCCCCATCATCTCTTTTCCTTACTACAATCTAACCAAATTTAAAATTTTCAGTAGTAAAATTCCTTCACAATCACACATTACAAATTGTGACGAATTTAGCCATTTTCTTTCTTTCTTTCCTGTTTTATGAGTCTAGTTATGAATGAGTCTCTAAGAACAGCTACCAGATACAATTTGACAGAAACTTAAAATGTCTCTGCAAACATCTTACCTTCGACAAAGGAGGCAAGGATATACAATGGAAAAAAGACAATTTCTTTAACAAGTGGTGCTGGGAAAACTGGTCAACCATTTGTAAAAGAATGAAACTAGAACACTTTCTAACACCATACACAAAAATAAACTCAAAATGGATTAAAGATCTAAATGTAAGAACAGAAACTACAAAACTCCTAGAGGAGAACATTGGCAAAACACTCTTCGACATGAATCACAGCAGGATCCTCTATGACCCACCTCCCAGAATATTGGAAATAAAAGCAAAAATAAACAAATGGGACCTAATGAAACTTAAAAGCTTTTGCACAACAAAGGAAACTATAAGCAAGGTGAAAAGACAGCCCTCAGATTGGGAGAAAATAATAGCAAACGAAGCAACAGGCAAAGGATTAATCTCAAAAATATACAAGCAACTCCTGCAGCTCAATTCCAGAAAAATAAATGACCCAATCAAAAAATGGGCCAAAGAACTCAACAGACATTTCTCCAAGGAAGACATACAGATGGCTACTAAACACATGAAAAGATGCTCAACATCACTCATTATCAGAGAAATGCAAATCAAAACCACAATGAGGTACCATTATACGCCAGTCAGGATGGCTGCTATCCAAAAGTCTACAAGCAATAAATGCTGGAGAGGGTGTGGAGAAAAGGGAACCCTCTTACACTGTTGGTGGGAATGCAAACTAGTACAGCCACTATGGAGAGCAGTGTGGAGATTTCTTAAAAAACTGAAAATAGAACTGCCATATGACCCAGCAATCCCACTTCTGGGCATACACACCGAGGAAACCAGATCTGAAAGAGACACGTGCACCCCAATGTTCATCGCAGCACTGTATAATAGCCAGGGCATGGAAGCAACCTAGATGCCCATCAGCAGACGAATGGATAAGGAAGCTGTGGTACATATACACCATGGAATATTACTCAGCCATTAAAAAGAATTCATTTGAATCAGTTCTAATGAGATGGATGAAACTGGAGCCCATTATACAGAGCGAAGTAAGCCAGAAAGATAAAGACCATTACAGTATACTAACACATATATATGGAATTTAGAAAGATGGTAACGATAACCCTATATGCAAAACAGAAAAAGAGACACAGATGTACAGAACAGACTTTTGGACTCTGTGGGAGAAGGCGAGGGTGGGATGTTTCGAGAGAACAGCATCGAAACATGTATATTATCTACAGTGAAACAGATCACCAGCCCAGGTTGGATGCATGAGACAAGTGCTCGGGGCTGGTGTACTGGGAAGACCCAGAGGGATGGGATGGAGAGGGAGGTGGGAGGGGGGATCGGGATGGGGAATACATGTAACTCCACGGCTGATTTGTGTTGGTGTGTGAAAAAACCCACTACAATACTGTAAAGTGGTTAGCCTCCAACTAATAAAAATAAATGAAAAAAAAAAGTCTCTGAACTCTTATCAAAATACAAGCATAGAAGAATCTGAAACCTATCCACATGGACTCAAATGTAACCATTCTAGTTCTGGCAGATACCTGTTTATCTACAGGTAAGAATGAGCAGTTTCAGGCTGCAATAGTCACAACTAGCCTTACCACTGGTCTTCTAAGTTTACAGAGTCTTTGTTATGTAGGTTTCTGCCCTGAAGGAAGTGTTATTTTGATGTGTATTT
Organism: Odocoileus virginianus; assembly: GCF_023699985.2. NCBI lineage: Eukaryota > Metazoa > Chordata > Mammalia > Artiodactyla > Cervidae > Odocoileus > Odocoileus virginianus. Next base: position 58,541,184 of record NC_069679.1, on the reverse strand, counting down.
CTAAGATGAGTACTACAACTATCTTGGGCCACTTTAACTGGAACTTTCCTATGAACCTTCCTACAGACTGCCTCCCTTAACCAGACTCTTGTGGGGCTTCCCAGGTGACTCAGTGGTAAACAACCTGCCTACCAATGCAGGAGACTCAGGAGATGCAGGTTTGATTCCTGGGCCAGGAAGATCCCCTGGAGAAAGGAAGGGCAACCCATTCCAGTATTCTTGCCTGGAAAATCCCATGGACAGAGGAGCCTGGCAGGCTACAGTCCAGGGAGTCACAAAGAGGTGAGCATGTAAGCATGCAGATTATGGAGCTAAATTGCTTGTATTCGACTCTGGGTAAGGTATTACCTAGCCTTGACTTTGGGTAAATTACTTAATGCTCCAATACCTCAATTTCCTCATTCATAAAATGGGGATGATAATAATAATTACCTCAGTAGGTGGTTGTAAGGATTAAATGAGCTAAATATGAAACAAACATAGAACAGCATCTAGTTGAGTATAAGCACTATAAATAAGTTTATGCTATTATTATCACCAGTCTATTTTTCCTTTAATAAAGGAAATCTAAGAAATGAAGTTTTTTGAAGCCATTCTAATGGTTAACACTTGGCAGTTTTATTTTAAAACAGGCCAATAAATAAAGGAGAGCAATCTTTTTTTTATTTTTTAAATATCTTTGAAGTGAAGAAGTGAAGTGAAGTTGCTCAGTCGTGTCTGACTCTCTGCAGCCCCACGGACTGTAGCCTATCACGCTCCTCCGACCATGGGATTTTCCAGGTAAGAGTACTGGAGTGGGCTGCCATTTCCTACTCCAGAGGATCTTCCCGACCCAGGGAACAAACCCAGGTCTCCCGCATTGTAGGCAGACGCTTTACCATCTGAGCCACCAGGGAAGCCTAAATATCTTTATTGAGGTACAACTGAAAAACAATAAACAGCATATATTTCAAGTGTATCATTAGATAAATTTTAACATATATATACACCCATGAAGCGATCATCACAATCAAGATAATTTGATGAATAAATCCACCAATCTCAAAAGTTTACTCATAACCTTCTGTATTCCCTCCTATAACTACAGATTAGCTTGCATCATCTAGAATTTCATATAAGTGGAATCATAAAGTATGCACTCTTATTTGGGTGTGGGTTTCGGCTTTTCTTCCCTCAATATAACTCTTGTGAAAATCATCTACATTACTGTATGTATCAGTAGTCCATGGCTTCTTCTTGCTAAATAGTATTCCATCTTATAGATATGCCAAAACATGTATATTTAGCAACTTATGGACATTTGTGTGTGTCCGGTTTTTGCTGTTGCTTAGTCACTAAGTCGTGTCTGACTTTTTTGTGACACCATGGATGGTAGCTGTCAGGCTCCTCTGTCCATGAATTTCCTAGGCAAGAACACTGGAGTGGGCTGCCATTTCCTTCTTGGAGGGATCTTTCTGACCCAGGGATGGAAAATTGCTAACAACATTCATGTGTGAGTCTTTGTGTAGACATGTTTTAGTTTCCCTTGGGTAAATAAATACTTAGGAGTGAAATGTCTGGGTCATATGGTAGGTGTACCTTTTACTTTTTTAAGAAATTGCCAAACTGTTTTCCAAAGCGGTTGAATCATATTACATTCCCACAGCAGCATGTGAGTTTAAGTGCTTTACACTTGCCAAAACTTGGCTTGTCAGCCTTTCTAATTTCAGATGTTCTAATGTGCAGTAGCATTTCATTGTGATTTTAATTGGCATTTTCCTAATAATTACTTGATGTTGAAAATCTTTTTGTGTGCTCATTTCTTTGGGTAAGGTATCTATCTGAAGATTTCATCCATTTTTTAAATTGGATTGTTTTCTTAATATTGAATTCTGAGCTCCCTATATATACTAGACATAAGCCTTTTATCAGATAAGTGATTTGCAAATATCTTCTCCCAATCTGTAGCTTGTCTTTTCATTCTTTTAACAGTGTGTCTCAAAGTGAAGTTCTTATTTTTGATAAGACCAGTTTATTAATTTTGTTCTTTCATGGACACAGTTTTTGGTGCCATTTTTGCCTAGCCCAAGGTCACAAACAACTTTTATTTTATTACAGAAGTAACTAACAGATATTTATTCATTATTAGTTTTTTCCTGATCTTTATTTGGTCATAGGTCATTAATATTAAACACTACATAATAGTGGATTCCATAAACAATCTTTATCTTCCACATTTTTGGCTTTCATCTGCAACACCCTGCAATGCTGTATAATACCATACCATGACTATTTATTGAATAAATTAATCTAAAATGAGAAACATTGTAATAGCATTATTATTAAATACTATTGCATTTAATTTAACATGAGCATTCTTTTTTTTACATCTTGGAGAGTATCCTATTTTTTCAGTACACAAGAATTCATGAATTTTAATATAATACATATTTACTGAATACCTACTATGCACAAACTACTAAGCTAGTTATTGCATGGGAATATAGAACATAGCTATCTACCTAGGTAACAGGCATTTTTATATACATTATTTCTAATTTTTAATTTAAAGACGAGGAAATTAAAGCTTAGAAAAAGGCTATGTGTGTGTTCAAGGTCCCAGCTAGGAGTTGGATAAGCTAAGATTTATAGCCAAGTTTAAGTCAGTTAAAAAAAAAAGAAAAAAGGAGGCAAGATTTGAGGCTGTCTGATTCCAGAGACTCTGTTCTTGACAGTGTACCCTGCTAAGGCAATACTGTTAGCATTCTGATTTAAGTAGAGTAGAAGTATTATTGACTGGGTACCTGAGGACCGTGCTCAGCGGTTTCCGGTGATTTAACATCACTTTCTTGTGCTGTCACAAGTGTCGTGGGAAGAGTAATGTGAGGATCTGGCTGCAACTCCAATTCTCCCAAACTCATTGGACCATGACTAGCACATAAATCTTCATAAACAGCATCTGCTATCAAATATGTAAACAGAAAGTTAAAACAAACTATTTCTTAAAGGAAGAAAAATTGGCTAAAATTGCCAATATTTCTTACCTGCTGAATTAGAAACAGAAATACTTCAACAGAAAATGCCTGTCACCAAGACTTCATTGCAATTAAAACCAAAGATCATAGCAAATTCAAAAAGTACCTATGTTCAAACATATCTATGGATTATTTTAGGGTCCCAGTCAGCAAGTTGTTTATGCAGCCCCACATGACACCCACTCTTACATACCAAGTCCCAACCCTCTAGAATACCTTTTCGATCAATAAAAGTCAATAGAATACTTTCTATCTAAAATGTAATCTTATGAAAGAAATCAAAGAGGACACAAACAGATGGAGAAATATACCGTGTTCATGGATTGGAAGAATCAATATTGTCAAAATGGCTATACTACCCAAAGTAATCTATAGATTCAATGCAATCCCTATCAAACTACCAACAGTATTTTTCACAGAACTAGAACAAATAATTTCACAACTTGTATGGAAATACAAAAAACCTCGAATAGCCAAAGTAATCCTGAGAAAGAAGAATGGAACTGGAGGAATCAACCTGCCTGGCTTCAGACTATACTACAAAGCCACAGTCATCAAGACAGTATGGTACTGGCACAAAGACAGAAATATAGATCAATGGAACAGAATAGAAAGCCCAGAGATAAATCCATGAACCTATGGTCACCTTATCTTAGACAAAGGAGGCAAGGATATACAATGGAAAAAAGAAAACCTCTTTAACAAGTGGTGCTGGGAAAACTGGTCAACCCCCTGTAAAAGAATGAAACTAGAACACTTTCTAACACCATACACAAAAATAAACTCAAAATGGATTAAAGATCTAAATGTAAGACCAGAAACTATCAAACTCCTAGAGGAGAACATAGGCAAAACACTCTCCGACAGAAATCACAGCAGGATCCTCTATGATCCACATCCCAGAATTTTAGAAATAAAAGCAAAAATAAACAAATGGGACCTAATGAAACTTAAAAGCTTTTGCACAACAAAGGAAACTATAAGCAAGGTGAAAAGACAGCCCTCAGATTGGGAGAAAATAATAGCAAACGAAGCAACAGGCAAAGGATTAATCTCAAAAATATACAAGCAACTCCTCCAGCTCAACTCCAGAAAAATAAATGACCCAATCAAAAAATGGGCCAAAGAACTCAACAGACATTTCTCCAAGGAAGACATACAGATGGCTAACAAACACATGAAAAGATGCTCAACATCACTCATTATCAGAGAAATGCAAATCAAAACCACAATGAGGTACCATTATACGCCAGTCAGGATGGCTGCTATCCAAAAGTCTACAAGCAATAAATGCTGGAGAGGGTGTGGAGAAAAGGGAACCCTCTTACACTGTTGGTGGGAATGCAAATTAGTACAGCCACTATGGAAAACAGTGTGGAGATTTCTTAAAAAGCTGGAAATAGAACTGCCATATGACCCAGCAATCCCACTTCTGGGCATACACACCGAGGAAACCAGATCTGAAAGAGACACGTGCACCCCAGTGTTCATCACAGCACTGTTTATAATAGCCAGGACATGGAAGCAACCCAGATGCCCATCAGCAGATGAATGGATGAGGAAGCTGTGGTACATATACACCATGGAATATTACTCAGCCATTAAAAAGAATTCATTTGAATCAGTTCTAATGAGATGGATGAAACTGGAGCCCATTATACAGAGCGAAGTAAGCCAGAAAGATAAAGACCATTACAGTATACTAACACATATATATGGACTTTAGAAAGATGGTAATGATAACCCTATATGCAAAACAGAAGAAGAGACTCAGATACATAGAACAGACTTGTGGACTCTGGGAGAAGGCAAGGGTGGGATGTTTCAAGAGAACAGCATCGAAACATGTATATTATCTAGGGTGAAACAGATCACCAGCCCAGATTGGGTGCATGAGACAGGTGCTTGGGCCTGGTGCACTGGGAAGACCCAGAAGGATCGGGTGGAGAGGGAGGTGGGAGGGGGGACTGGGATGGGGAATACATGTAAATCCATGGCTGATTCATTTCAATGTATGACAAAAACTAGTGTAATGATGTAAAGTAATTAGCCTATAAAAAAAAATAAAAAATAAATAAAATAAAATTTTAAAAAAAAAGGAAAAAAAAAAATAAAATAAAATGTAATCTTAAAGCAAAGGACAATTTCCTGACTATCAAATGTTGGTATTGCTTAGCTCTGCTCTGTAGATATTTTTCTTCAATCAAACTCCTCTTTTCCTCATTCAAATGACATCTCAATCAAATCAATAAAAAGAAGACAATATGAACAGAAACAAATATTTATCTAATAACATCACTGTACATTTATATTGCACTTTAAACTCCAAGCACTTTCACATACATGATCTCACTTAATTTGAATCTCACAATCATTCTGTAAGGTAGGAAGATCAGATAATTTTATAACTGTCTTTCACTGACAAAGCTAAGGCTCAGGTAAGTTAACCAACTGTTAAAAAATCAGAATTCTAGTTAAGAGGTATACAGCAACTAAAATCCTCATCTTTCAACTCCTACTCACTGTTCCTTATTTCACATTCTTGCTAAATTATTTTTCAGAAAATTCTGTTTTTCCTAATTAATGGTCATTTTTTAAATATAGTACAGCATGGTCTATCTCATTTTAATCAATAGAAATAGAACTGAAGCTCTACACAAAAACTCAATTGTTTCAAATGAAATGATATTTTAAGACCTCACAGATATTATATTTTCCACTTACAGGTAGTCTGTTGAAAATTTCTTAGGTATAGCAAATAATTACTCTCTATTTTTTTACATTAATCTATATTTTTAGGTAAGTGAATGTCGCTCAGTCATGTCTGACTCTTTGCAAACCCATGGACTGTACAGTTCATGGAATTCTCCAGGCCAGAACACTGGAGTGGGTAGCCTTTCCCTTCGTTGGGATCTTCCCAACCCAGGGATCAAACCCAGGTCTCCCACATTGCAGGTGGATTCTTTATCAGCTAAGCCACAATAAGTTTTACATAAAGTTATAAGAAAAACTTACAACCGGACAGGGGAAGAACTTAAGTAGGTAATTCACAGAAGAGCAAATCCAAATAACCATCAAATATAAACTCACCAGGAGTCAGTCATACGTTTATACTTTAATTGACAAAAATAAAAATGGTAATAAAAATAATATCTGGCAGGGATACAGGGGAAAGGTTGTAATATATTACTGATAAAAATAAATCAGTTTAAAATTTTAAGACAGCAACTTGGCATAACTATTTTAAAATTTAAAATATATTTTCCCTTGGATCTGTTATTTCTGGGAAACTACTCCCTAAATATAAAATGCAGCAATATGTTAGTCTATGTTGTTGTTGCTGTTAGTCACTCAGTTGGGTCCAACTCTTTGTGACCCCATGGACTGTAGCCTGCCAGGCTCCTCTGTCCATGGGATTCTCCAAGCAAGAATACCGGAGTGGGTTGACATTTCCTTCTCCAATGTTAGGCTATACATGAGTGAATATTTACTCTAGCATTGTTTATAGTGGGGGGAAATGGTAATAAAGTAAACATTCATCAATAGAGCAATGACTGAATAAATTACTGGAAATCCACACTGAAAGGTTTTATGCAGTCAATAAAAAGAATGAATTTAAGTAATACTAGTTGACCTGGAGTAATTTCCACAGGGTTTCCTGGATGAAAACAAAACTCATGACATAATCTCAACTTGAAAAATGACAACAAATGACAACAAATATACACATATCATATGTGTGTGCATATAATTATATGCAGAAGGAAAAAAAAACCTAAAAGGTTACATATCAGAATCTTAACATGTGTTACCTGAGGTAAGGCATGAAGTGGGACAGGAAAAAATGTGAGGAGGAGGGGTAGTTCAAGAACACTCAAAAAAAAAGAATCTATAATTTAAAGTAATATATAATATAATCACATTTTATTTTTATATAAAATGATATGTGGCTGACACATGGGTGTAAAGAAAAAAATTAATTACAAAGACATAAGACACTGTGATAAAAGAAAAAAATTATATGTAGAAACCCAGAAAGTGTATAAACAAACATCTCCCAAAAGCATTAAAAGTGCATAATAACTTTCCGCTCATAAAACACTCTCTCACTTAACCTTTATTTACTGACTATGCTACATTCTCTGCTAGAGGACAGAGCTATGACAGCAGACAAGATAAAGTCCCCACTCTCAAGTGAGATTACAAATCAGTGTGATAAGAGCAACATTAGGCAGGTGACATTAGAGGACAACACAGAGAGAATATTTGACGGTATCTAACTCAGTGATAGGAGGTCAGGCAAGGATTCCATGACAACAATCACAACAATGTTGAATTTGCTACATCACCTCTAAAAATTACACTCATTGAGTGTAATTATGTTAGTTATCCCTTTTTAAGAGAGATGGTCAAAGGATTATTCCATTCAAGTCAAATTTAATTTAATTAATTATAATTTGAAATCCTATTAAAATCCCTAATTTTATTTTTCTAGAATACTACTGCTTTGAAAAAGCAGCCATGGCAGACTTTCAGAGAAGACCAAGTCTGCTTGAATTGCTGGTGCCAGCAGCAGCTTTGGTTCTTACACGTCTAGTAAGTTATTCCATTACTTGTATGAAACCCAAAGGCACCTCAAATTCCACTCATTCTTATTTCCTCCTAATTCTATCTTTCCTCCATATCTCCTCTCTCCCTCAGTGAATGGAGATACCAACTATCAAATCATTTTAGCCAGAAACCTGGAGATTTCTTAGATCTTCTCGTCTTTTGCATTTCTCATATCCAAACTAAGTCTTGTCTACTCTCCTTCTCAAATGTCCACCAAATCTCCCTTTTTATATTTCACTGCTGCTCAATCATGACTCACCAAGTTTACTATAATTGTCTCAGCTAGAGGTTCCTTGCCTCCAGCCTTAATTCTCTCCAATCTATCCATCGCACTGCACCTCACATGTTTTTGCCAAAGAAAAGGCAAATTTGATCATTTCACTCATTTATATACAATCCTTAATGGATCTGTGGATATTATAAAACATTCAGAATTGTTAGAAATTCACAAATGACTTTTCCATGGGAATAAATATAAAGCAAGATTGGAATTATTTTCCATTTACACCCCAATAAATCTCTAATATCTTAGAGTAAATCCAAAAATCACTTGATGTTATCATCTACATCTACCTAGTTTCTGCTTATTGGTCCAATTTCATTACATCCTAAGCTCTGAATCAGTAATAAAGTACTTACATTTTCCTGCTTAAGTTTCTTTGTCTTTTCAACTTTATCCCCTTGTCTTATGTATTCTGCCACGAAGGTTTCTCCTACACTTACTACATAGCAAATGCCTATTCATCATTGAGAACTCATTTCAAGTAAGCTCCTCACATATGATGTCTGTCTTGATTGCCCTCCCCAGATACAACTGACCTGTATCCCCCATCCTACTTGGACTGCTTTACAATAACCACAATAACCTACTGCCTGTTTTTGCTTTCTCATATACTATCTCTACTAGAGAAAAAATTCACTAATAAGGTGTTACCAGGTTTTATGTTCCTACCACCTAGAATATGCTTAGAGCAGAGCAAGCAATCAAAAAATATTTTCTGAATAAGTAAATGAACAAACTGGAACATGTTTATCACACTTCAGAGTCTGGCTAATTCCTCTAATATTCAGTTTCACAGTGGCTCTTCCGGGAAACTTCCTCTGAGCCCTCATGCGTGGGTTATTCCTCCTCTGCGCTCCCACAGCAGCCTGTGTTGTTGCATTAATCAACAATATTATAATTGTTGTCTCACATTATCCTACATGAGTTTGTAAACTCTCTGGAGAGCAGACATCTATTACCTCTGTCTCTCAAAACCCTTATTTAGTACCAATACAGTGCCGGTACATGCAGGTATTCAGTGCATTTTCTGAGTAAAAGTGAAAGCGAAGTCGCTCTTTGTGACCCCATGGACTGCAGCCTCCTAGGCTCCTCCGTCCATGGGATTTTCCAGACAAGAGTGGGTTGTCAAGAGTGGGTTGCCATTTCCTTCTCCAGGGGACCTTCAAATGAAGAGCTATAATTGGTAGTAAATCTCAGAGTCCTCAGAGTTTGTTCAAAACACCAGTTCACATTTTGGGGTTCTTAAGACAATTCTTCAAACCTTATTTAGCATCTTTTTGTTATTCAACCCAACCTGAGAGCCTCAGAATTAGAAACAGTGGTATAGGACTACGAGTTGCAAATAGGATATCTTGTGAAAATGAGCAGAGGTGGGGACAGGCAAAGTAAGAACAGATGAGCCTCTGTAAACAAAGCTATTAGAAATCAACATGAAAGGCATGAGATTAGACAGTAGCAGAAATAATGATACACGGGACACATTCTTCCATAATAACCATTCAGTTCAGTTCAGTTCAGTCGCTCAGTTGTGCCCGACTCTTTGCGACCACATGAACTGCAGCACGCCAGGCCTCCCTGTCCATCACCAACTCCTGGAGTTTACCAAAACCTATGTCCATAGAGTCAGTGATGCCATCCAACCATCTCATCCTCTGTTGTCCCCTTCTCCTCCTGCCCTCAATCTTTCCCAGCATCAGGGTCTTTTCAAATGAGTCAGCTCTTCGCATCAGGTGGCCAAAGTATTGGAGTTTCAGCTTCAACATCAGTCCTTCCAATGAACACCCAGGACTGATCTCCTTTAAGACGGACTGGTTGGATCTCCTTGCAGTCCAAGGGACTCTCAAGAGTCTTCTCTTTTGAACACCACAGTTCAAAAGCATCAATTCTTTGGCACTCAGCTTTCTTTATAGTCCAACTCTCACATTCATACATGACCACTGGAAAAACCATAGCCTTGACTAGACGGACCTTTGTTGACAAAGTAATGTCTCTGCTTTTTAATAGGCTGTCTAGGTTGGTCATAATTTTCCTTTCAAGGAGTAAGCGTCTTTTAATTTCATGGCTGCAATCACCATTTGCAGTGATTCTGGAGCCCAGAAAAATAAAGTCAGCTATTGTTTCCACTGTTTCCCCAACTATTTCCCATGAAGTGATGGGACCAGATGCCATGATCTTAGTTTTCTGAATGTTGAGCTTTAAGCCAACTTTTTCACTCTCCTCTTTCACTTTCGTCAAGAGGTTCTTTAGTTCTTCTTCACTTTCTGCCATAAGGGTGGTGTCATCTGTATATCTGAGGTTATTGATATTTCTCCTGGCAATCTTGATTCCAGCTTGGGCTTCCTCCAGCCCAGCGTTTCTCATGATGTACTCTGCATATAAGTTAAATAAGCAGGGTGATAATATACAGCCTTGACGTACTCCTTTCCCGATTTGGAACCAGTCTGTTGTTCCATGTCCAGTTCTAACTATTGCTTCCTGACCTGCATACAGGTTTCTCAAGAGGCAGGTCAGGTGGTCTGGTATTCCCATCTCTTTCAGAATTTTCCACAGTTTATTGTGATCCACACAGTCAAAAGCTTTGGCATAGTCAATAAAGCAGAAATAATGTAACTAAATACTTAAAACAAGAGGGACAAACTAGTCCTCTATAGGCACCTTCTTTTTAGGCAACTGTGTGTAATTTCTGGTTCTATTAAATGTATTTGAGAAGGTATCTTTACCTTCCCCAAGCATTATTAAAGAGATTAACAGTATCATGTGTCAAGCATTGTGCTAACTACTTTATATGCAAGAGCTGACTCATTTGAAAAGACCCTGATGCTGGGAAAGATTGAAGGCAGGAGGAGAGGGGGATGACAGAGGATGAGATGGTTGGATGGCATCATCAATGGACATGGGTTTGGGTGGACTCCAGGAGTTGGTGATGGACAGGGAGGCCTGGCCTGCTGCGGTTCATGGGGTCACAGAGTCGGACACGACTGAGCGACTGAACTGACTGACTTACCTCTAATAACCTTATGAGGCAGATACTGTTTGTGATAAGCAGCTTCCACTACAGCCCCCTAACACTTGTCTCCTGGTATTCAGACCTTTCTGTAGTCCCCTACTATATTATTCCAGGATTGGCCTTTGCTATCAACTGAATGTGGCAGAAGTGATGACATGGTTTTAGGTTATAAAAGACACCATGGTTTCCATCTTGGGTGCTCACTGTCTCTCAGATCATCCACTCTGGGAAAAGTGAACTGCTACGTCATGAGCAGAATAACAGTTAGGCTCATGTGGTGAGGAACTGAGGCATCTTGCCAACAGTCACGTGAATGAGCTTGGAAAGCAGATCCTCCAGCCCCAGTTGAAGTCCTTAGATGATGGCAGCTCCAGCCAACAGATTAACTACACCCCCATGAGATATCCTGGGAACCATGCAGCTAGGCCACTTCTAGATTCATGGCTTTCAAAACTGTGAGAGATAATAAATATTTCCTGTCTTATCTGCTAAACTTTGGGGTAATTTATTACACGGAAATAGATAACTAGTACATTAATATTATCTGTACTTGATAGATGAAGAAACTTGGGCTCAGAAAGATTAAGTTACTTGCCCAAAAATACAGATCTGGAATTTAAAATGATTTCTGAAACTTCAAAAGCTCAAGCTCTTAGTCACTCTGTTATACTGACTCATCTACATACTTAATCTAATGCCACATTCAGTTCAGTTCAGTCGCTCAGTCGTGTCTGACTCTTTGCGATCCCATGAATCGCAGCACATCAGGCCTCCCTGTCCATCACCAGCTCCCGGAGTTTACCAAAACCTATGTCCATCGAGTCAGTGATGCCATCCAACCATCTCATCCTCTGTCGTCCCCTTCTCCTCCTGCCCTCAATCTTTCCCAGCATCAGGGTCTTTTCAAATGAGTCAGCTCTTCGCATCAGGTGGCCAAAGTATTGGAATTCAGCTTCAACAGTCCTTCCAATGAACACCCAGGACTGATCTCCTTTAGGATGGACTGGTTGGATCTCCTTGCAGTCCAAGGGACTCTCAAGAGTCTTCTCCAACTCCACAGTTCAAAAGCATCAATTCTTTGGCACTCAGCTTTCTTTATAGTCCAACTCTCACATTCATACATGACCACTGGAAAAACCATAGCCTTGACTAGACGGACCTTTGTTGGCAAAGTAATGTCTCTGCTTTTTAATAGGCTGTCTAGGTTGGTCATAATTTTCCTTCCAAGGAGCAAGCATCTTTTAATTTCATGGCTGCAATCACCATCTGCAGTGATTCTGGACCCCTAAAAAATAAAGTCAGCCACTGTTTCTATTGTTTCCCCATCTATTTCCCATGAACTTATTATTTTTTTCAATTCAATTAAATAAATATCTACAGAGTACCTACAAGTAAAAATGTACTGGACTTCAGGTAACCAGCTAGGTGATACCATGAGGAGGGGCTGAATAGGATACATCCTAATGGATTTTATTCTGTAATAATTCAGTAAGTACTTCTTTGTTCACAAGTACCAAGCAGCTCTCAAGTGATCTGTGAGAGCCATCTAGTGTCAATTATATTTAATCACAATCTGCACACTTAGCTGGATACAGATATAGAAGTTGTATTTTATGATACTTTGAACCCTAATTTAAAATACTGTAAAAAATTAATACTCTTACTATGTGCATAAAATAAACAATGCAAATATTAACTTATATTTATTCCCATGGAAAATCCAGTATTGAGGGTCTCTCATTTCTGAATGATAAGGTGTTTGCTTAATATAAAACTGAGAGTCTAAATACTATACACTAATGTATTTCTTTCTGATTTCTGGCAAATCTGTATGCCTCCAGAAGTTCTTTTCATTTAAGAGACTACAATAATGAACATGAGATTATCAATAAGTAAGAATATAGTTGATCCTCATTACTCTGAAGATTTCATTTCTGCAAATTCACCTGATAAAATTTACTTGTAACCTTGAAATCAACACTCACAGCACATGCAACTTGTGGACATGCATGCATGCATACAGCAGTGAAAACCTGAATCACCCTACACAAAACTCAGCAGATGAGGCTAAACAGAGGCTGCTCTGCTTTCTTATCAGCTCTTACACTGTGAGCAAGTATTCTTTTCTGTTGTCTATTTAGTGACAGGTTTCCCACATTCTTATATATTTTGCTGGTGATTTTGTTCTTTAAAATGGCCCCAAAACATAGTGCAGAAGTGCTCTCTAGTGTTCCAAAGTGCAAAAAGCTTTGATGGGCCTTACAGAAAAAACATATGTGCTTGGTAAGTTTCATTCAGGAGTGAGTTATAGTGCTGCTGCTCATGAGAATCAGTGTTAATGAATCAACAATGTATATTAAATAAGTGCCTCTAAATAGAAACATACATAAAGCAAGGTTATATGTTGTCAAAAATGTTGTATATATATTAATAAATATAATAAACATAAATATAAGATACAGGCTCATAGGAACCTAACCCCGTATTTCCGCTAGGAACAGTGGCTCAGCATTTCCTAATTCAGTGTTTCTGGTGACTCTATTATAGGACCTAAGTACTGCAGATAATGAGAATCAACTACATATACCAGAAACTGATATTCTCTATTCTGCTCTTATTCTCAAACTGTTACAGCAAAAAGTTTAGTTAATAAAGTTTCAGAATAACACCGAGTGTACTGAGTTCTGAGTCAGAAACTCCTGCAGCATAAAGAGTGAACTTCTACAGTGTTACTGAACTAAACACTGTCTACACAAGATGTGTTCTCTGATAGTTTTCGTGTGCTAGTTATATTTTTCCCAATATACATTAAAACAAATAATATCACTACTAAAAAATCTTAAGTAGGCATACACATATTACCAAAACTATCTAATGTCACACCCAGAGATTCATGTACCAATGACTGTTACATGAATCACATTTGGAGAAACATTGCTATATATAGAAAAAGTCATTATCAAACTTTTCAATTATGAATACCCTTTTAAATAAAGAAGGTTTGCAAGCTTCTACCTAAAACAGTTATGCTTTTCTTAATTCCAAGTAGGAACACTACTGTAGATTATAATACAAAACAGAATACAGCATTCAACATGAAAACAGTACAGAGTGTGATGGGATTCAAAGTAAATATTCTAACAGACACTACATCAGGAAGGAGTATTTTGGTGGATACCTGCAACTGTGTCACATTGCTGAGATGATGGCTTAAGAGCACATTTTTCATCTGAAGACTCTGCCTTAGCCACAGGTTGCTGCACATATGCGGAAAGTCCCATGAAGATGTTCTCTGCTGCTGCTGCTGTCAGCCTCTGTCCTTCACTAAGCTCACCCACACTGTTTTCCAAGTCCTGTAAAAAGTAGAAACCATTGTTATAAACATCACGTTAAAACAAAAAATATCTGCCAAATGCAGAAAAAGAGACACAGATGTATAGAACAGACTCTGCTGGGAGACTGTGGGACTCTGTGGGAGAAGGCGAGGGTGGGATGATCTGAGAGAACAGCATTGAAACATGTATATTATCAACTGTGAAACAGAGCGCCAGTCCAGGTTTGATGCATGAGACAAGTGCTCAGGGCTGGTGCACTGGGATGACCCAGATGGATGGGACGGGGAGGGAGGTGGGAGAGGGATTTAGGATGGGGAACACATGTAAATCCATGGCTGATTCATATCAATGTTTGGCAAAAACCACTACAATATTGTAAAGTAATTAGCCTCCAACTAATATAAATAAATGAAAAAAAAATCTGTCAAATGTATCAGGATGCAGACCACCTGATTGCTTGAAAAGTATTTTAGAAAGTGCTTATCAAGCCACATACACATTACATGAAAGTTAGTTTAATAAGATACCTAAGTGGAGGCTTTGTTTTTCTTATGAAGTATTTTTTATGAAGTTAAATACCCATTATCTGTTTATTCAACCTCCAAAATAGACAGCAATAAAACACACCAGAAAATTTTTATTATTTAAAACACTAAATGCTGGCACACAACCTAAACTGTTTATACAGTTTAAAATTAGAAAATAGAAAATTTACCTCTTGTTCTTTCTGAATGAAAATCAGCTAAAGTTGTTAGAATGAAATTTATAATGAAACACTTGCTGAAAATGTACAAAAAGTACAAATATGCTTCTTTACCAAATATATAAAGTAAAAACTTTAAAAATGATGTGTTAAAATTCTTTCTGTGTTAAAAACTAGATGACCTAATCACGAGCACATGTTGTGACTAATTCATGAGTTTACTAATCAAGAAGTGAATAAAAATTCCAATATATGAAGGCTCTCATTTTTTTATTTAAAAGGATTTTAATTTCAACCAAGGGTTTTTTTTTTTAAACTAGAATATATGAAGAAATCACTACTGAAACATCTTTGATGACTGTTGACTACAAAATAAAATCTAACTGCCTAGCTCATCATTCACAATTCTCTACAATTTACCCTAATTATCCTCTACAGATTTATATTCTGTAATCTGACTTTTCTTAAAGAATATCAATGGCTCGACATTCTTTAAACAGGAAAAGATTATTTTTCAATTAATATGAAATCCTTGAAGATTCTTGGGTAAAGTTCAGGATGACGGCAGACACATTTCCTTAGAAATATTTCACAGGGCCTATATTACTCTACCACTACCATATCAATGTTGTGCAATATACAGTACCTTCTCTTTGATGAACCAATTTTCAAGGGTACTTGTAATTGCTAAATTACCTAACACCTTAATACTCCATGGAAGATTTAACTTCCCTATTCACAAAATGCTCTAATACCACATAAGCATTTATCATTTTTATATTATACTCAAATCTCAGGCTCATGTCAATCTAAGTTAGTTTATCTATAATCTACAGTAGTACACTATTCCATCCACATAAATGTACAAAATGCAGTTCTGTCCTCAGACTACTCTCACTGACCAGATGCTCCCTCTGGGCAAAGAGTAACAACAAAGAACAACTACTATTTTCTTACCAAAGCAGTATTTTAACTTACAAATATATCATTATTACTAGTTCTTATTACAAACAAATGTTTAAAACATAGGAGAACATGTTTAATGTCACTGTTAATCAGACTGGCAAAAATTTAAGACTAAAAATACATAATGAGGTGTCAGAATCTCATAAAGCTGAAAAGCAATGCTTTAGTGTCTATATATGGACAGGGAGGCCTGGCGTACTGTGATTCATGGGGTCGAAAAGAGTCGGACACGACTGAGCAACTGAACTGAACTGAACTGAGTGTCTGTTTAAATTATAAATGCCTGTGCCTTCTGAGTAATTCCACCCCTCATTATCTTCTATCAGTTCAGTTCTGTTCAGTCACCCAGTCGTGTCTGACTCTTTGTGACCACATGGAGTGCAGCATGCCAGGCCTCCCTGTCCATCACCAATTCCTGGAGCTTACTCAAACTCATGTCCATCGAGTAGGTGATGCCATCCAACCATCTCATCCTCTGTCATCCCTTTCTCCTCCTGCCTTCAATCTGTCCCAGCATCAGGGTCTTTTCAAATGAGTTGGTTCTTCATATCAGGTGGCCAAAGTATTAGAGCTTCCACTTCAGCATCAGTCCTTTCAATGAATATTCAGGACTGATTTCCTTTAGGATGGACTGGTTTAATCTCCTTGCAGTCCAAGGGACTCTCAAGAGTCTTCTCCAACACCACAGTATCAATTTTTCGGTGCTCAGCTTTCTTTATAGTCCAACTCTCACATCCATACATGACCACTGGAAAACCACAGCTTTGACTAGAAGGACCTTTGTTGGTAAAGAAATGTCTCTGCTTTTTAATATGCTGTCTAGGTTGATCATAGCTTTTCTTCCAAGGAGCAAGCGTCTTTTAATTTCATGGTTGCAGTCACCATCTGCAGTGATTTTGGAACCCAAAAAAATAAAGTCTCTTACTGCTTCCATTGTTTCCCCATCTATTTGCCATGAAGTGATGGGACCAGATGCCATGATCTGAGTTTTCTGAATGTTGAGCTTTAAGCCAACTTTTTCACTCTCCTCTTTCACTTTCATCAAGAGGCTCTTTAGTTCTTCTTTGCTTTCTGGCATAAGTGTGGTGTCATCTGCATATCTGAGGCTATTGATATTTCTCCCAGCAATCTTGATTCCAGTTTGTGCTTTATCCAGCTCAGCATTTCACTCAATGTACTCTGCATATAAGTTACATAAGCAGGGTGACAATACATAGCCTTGATGTACTCCTTTCCTGATTTGGAATCAGTCTTTTGGTCCAAGTCAAACTTCTAACTGTTGCTTCTTGACTTGCATACAGATTTCTCAGGAGGCAGGTAAGGTGGTCTGGTAGAGAGGCAATTCCTCATGGTGCAAAAAAGGATTTTATTCTTTTCATAGTTTGGAGAAAGAAAAATTGGAATCAGTCTAAAAATTCTTCAGTAGGAGAGTAAACTAGGGCATACTACATGGTAGATAAAAAGGATAGGTATGTCTTTTAGGATTTAGTTAAATTTTAAGAATCAGATGGCAGAATAACACACATACATACGTCAAAATTATCCACACATGAGCATACACAAACACATGTACAAATATTTAGATGCTTAGAAAAAATCTGCAAAGGATAATCTTCCAACTTCTGGGCTTCTGGTCTAGCCAAGATGACACACGTTAAGGCTGCTGCCTGTCCCCAGAATGCTGGAGTAACTACAGAAGTGAGAAGAGCCGTGGATTCTAAGAATTAAGTAAAAACTGTGAAAAAACACTGGGAGAGACCAACTGCTAGCTTGACCTGGTGTGTGTGGGGAAAAAAGGGCTGCATCCTGTGGAGGAGGGTGGCTACAGGGGGGTGCAGTGAGATGAATGAATGATGTAAAGAGCTGCTGTCATTTCCTCTTTCCCTCATTAACTGGAAATCATCACTGCTTGCCCCTTAACCTTAAAGATCTTGGCAACAATCTGGGCTGCAGACACTAGTGCCCCAGAGTAATGGTATCAGGGAGCATGAAGGCCCAGTTGGGGTCAAAAGTTACAGGTGACATCTGACCAGGAACCCATGGGGATTCACTCCTCACTCTGTCCCCCTTTGAACCCGAGGACAGGAATACAAAACCTCTCAAAGAAACTTCTTCCTAAGGGTTTTAAAGACATAACAACCATCAGAAGAACTGAATGGTAGAGTACCGGCAAACAGCCATGGTCACCATCAGGAGTGGTTCTGTGCTGCCTGTGAAGCCCCTTCCTGGGGCTCATTACCTTGTCTCCTTATATTCACTTAAACAGACCATGGCCTGATTTTAGTCCTTACCCAATACTGATTCTCAGACAGAAGAGCTTATCCTACTACCCCCACCCTGGCCCCGGAACATGAGTTCATATAACAAAAGAAACAAATGTTAAAAAAAAAAAAAGTGAAAAATATTAACCATATACATATATGCACACAAAAGGAATAAAGAAAAATACTAACAATGTGAAGCAAAAGATCATTAAAAAAAAGACAGAAGTGAGAATATCCAATATGAATAATATAGAAGTCAGATAAACATAGGCTAATGAACAAACCGGTGGCTGGCAGATCAGATTGAAGAACTCTCCAAGCAGAGAGTAAAAAAGACTGAAGAGATAGAAAATCTAAGACACAAACAGAAGCAGAAGTATTAATATCTGGAAATAAGTTTTAGCCAGAGAGGGAAGAAGATGAGAGGAAGAAAAAATTGAAAAAGTAGTAGAGATAAATTTCCCAGCATTAGAAAGATGGAAAAGTCTGACAACAGAATGAGTAAATGAAGCAATATTGTTGTTGGTGGTGATGGTGGTTAGCCATCCAGTTGTGTCCAACTCTTTTGCGACCCCACAGACTGTAGCCTGCCAGACTCCTCTCTCCATGGGATTTCCCAGGTAAGAATACTGGAGTGGGTTGCCATTTCCTTTCTCTCAAGCATTTTCCCAACCCAGGGATCCAACCTACCACTGAGCCACTAGAGAAGCCCAATCAATATTACTGATTTCCAAAAAGAAGGAAACAGGGATTAGTTAGTGGAGTTTTAAAATTATGCTGACATTTCTGCTATTTTCTACTATTTTTTGTTCCACTTGTGTGTCTCATTTTCTCTCTCCTTTATCTCTCAGATTTCTGGTCTCTATACTAAGCAGCTTGGTTTCTAGAGTTATGACAGCACTTTCTCAAACTCAGTAGCAGCAATTACAAATAATATCTTTCCAGTGAAATAAATTTTTAATCAATAGCTAAAAAAGCTGCAGAAAAATTAGTTGTTTTTCAACAAGAAGGAATAAGTTAAACTTACATTTTTTTTCTATTACTAAGTTCCATATCTTTTTTCCTCTATCTTTCCTAAGCATTTAAACCTTTAAGAATAAAAATTAATAGAAAATAAAGCTACCATCTCCTTGGATGATATATAGAGTTCAGATCTACAGTTCATCTAAAGACAGTTTCACACTTATTCAAGCAAAGACAACCAAGCACAACAGAAAGAATACTAAACAGAATCAAGAACCCAAGTCCCACCTCTATCATTGACCAGCCTGAGTGACCACACTGTACGTTTCCACTTAGCATTTCCTTAGGCTCCTTAATGTTTCAAACAAAATTCAGTATCTTCCCCACAAAACCTGGCACTCTCCTCTCTGCACTTCAAAGTCCACAACTACACAAGCACAACTTCTCTTAATCAGTGACCAGTTACTGCCAATTCCACACTCAAATTTAAATCTCTCTCCTTTCCATTCCTACTTAACTGCCTTTGTTCCTGTTCTCGTTCTGGACTACTCCAATGGTGTTCTGACAGACCTCCATCTTTCCCTCACTTGTCCATGGCTCCTGATGCCTTCTTAAATATCTTAACTTGTGAATCCCTTGCTCACAATATCTTAAGGGACTCCAATGGCCTTACCCTGGCCTACAAGGCTCTTAACGATTATCTGGTTCAATCTACTTCTCTAGCTATTTGATCAGTTACTGTATGGTAGAGTAACTGTTTAAGCTCTTTTTTCCCTACAGGACTGTAAGCTGCTTAAAAGTAGGGATCCTGCCTTAACATCTTTGTATCTTTTCTGACGCTGTGCCTGGCATATCATAGATACTCAGTAAATGGTTGCAGAAAGAAAGAACAAATGACTGATCCCCACAAACCATTTAAAAGGGCTTCAGCTTGTTTCATCTGTAAAATATGAAGTTTAGAACTGATGGCCTAAATCCCTTTCAGTTGTAAAAATCATAACTCTATGGTTTCAGGTTAAAGTTACTACAAGACTGATCCCTGAATAAGCTGAAGTATTAGCATGCTTTAACTAAAAGTACGAATATTTTTGTTATCTTTTTCTTGTATTTAGATCTAACAGAAAAAATAATTAAAGTTAAAAAGTACCTCTGAATGATATACGGCTTGCTGTGAAACTAATGATTCCAGGTTTTGTTTAGCAAGAAGAGAAAGAATTGCATCAGCATGAACTTTTCTATGGGGCATCCTAATCACTTGTCCTTCACTGGGAGGATCATCTTCCTAAATAAAATAAAAAGACAATACAATCAAAAAACAAAAATTAATCCCTCAAACAATCACATTTTTCATATTAATAATTCATGATTCATAAAACTTAAGTCATTAGAAATATGATCATATTGGCACTTTACAAAAAGAAGATGGACTCTTTACTATCATTTAGATCTCATTTCTATTCAACTATACTAAAAATCCTTTGTGCTTGCCTCAAATATAATCATCAGTATAAAATAATTTGGTTACATTTGAACTGGAGATTTACTATAAAAGAGGAAAATGAGACCTTCTGTCTCATGAGACTGAGTGACAGTGATTCATAAACATTTTATACAGGACCGTCAAGTTTTTTCTCTCACAGTCTCCTGCTTCTTGTGGATGCAGCACCCAAAGTTGTGCCCCAGTGTGGCAATGGGGGGTGAAGCACCGCCGCAAAGGTGCAACCTGGACCCCAGGCAGAAATGAAAACCTATGGACATATGGTGAGGCACCTACAGACCTTTGACTGCCCCTGTGCCTTTGTGCTGACCTCCAGTGCTTTTGAGGGGGCAGGAAGACCCAGCTTAGACTTCTTGGCACCTCAAAATAGACCAGTCCCCCAAATGAAGGACAGTATAGGCCACAGAACCAGAAAACTGGATTCCTTTGTAAACACCAGTATTAATATAACTTTAGACTCCATTAATAGTAATCTTACCTAAGTATCTTATGTTTAATGAAATAAAGTTTACTAACTCTGGAGCACAAGCCTTTATCCCCCAGGTGTACACAGGTAAACGCCTACTGATTCACAACTTCAAAGTTAGTCTCAGTTTTTTAAGATTGTATTTCTGCATGTGATTCTGTCATAAATTTGTAGCATATCTGATTTTAGGCTTAGCAAAAATATTGAAATTAATTAGTTTTAAATGCAGAAAAAAAAAGATGTTATAATTTAGTCCTGGTTCAGGCCAGCAATTTACTTTGAACAAACTCATTAAACATGCTTGGCACCAAGATGCAGTTCGAAGAAGGGATAAAAATGCCATAATGACATATGAAGCAGGGCAAATATTAGTTTAATGCTTCTCTGAAAATAAACACTTCTCCTTTAGTCTTTCCCCCAGTATTATTTTACAAAAGTGATTTCCACTCTCTTCAGAATAGATTCAACCAATTACTCATAATAATTACTTTTAGAAAAGTAACTGCCCTATTAAAATCTTATCAAAATGCTCCTTCATTATTTCATACTCCCACATATAGTAGAAAAAACTGTTTTAACACATTTTGAACAAATGACTCTCCAGATTAGGCATCTTTTATTACTGTGTCTTCAATAGTGTAAAGATGCTATATGGCATCTTTCATTTTTTGTTTGCTGGACTTGACAAACACCAGCCCCTTGCAACTCAAGCTTTAGAATTCAGATAGCCCCTATCATAACTCAAAATTTACAGTTCTTAGCTTGACAGAACTTAACATCAGGTTTCCCTGGTGGCTCAGATGGGAAAGAGTCTGCCTGCAATGTAGGAGACCAAGATTTGATCCCTGGGTTGGGAAGATTCCCTGGAGAAGAAAATGGCAACCCACTCCAGTATTCTTGCCTGGAAAATCCCATGGATGGAGGAGCCTGGCTGGCTACAGCCCACGGGGTCGCAAAGATTTGGACGTGACTAAAGCGACTTAGCACATGTAGCTTAAGTTGACAGCTTAAAATGAGAGGCAAAAGTATTATGTATCCACATAAAAATCTGTCACTATTACAGCTATGTGACACAAATAAGTGATTTAACCTCCTTCAACTCAAAGTAAAATGAGTACTAACGTATTTTTAACAAAGGATGTATATCATCCTTTAAGATGCTTTTTGAAAATATAGAGGTTAAGGCTTCTAGCCGCCCACACACATACATGCATACCACATAACGCTCATGACCTACTGAATCCACATATCAGAGGGTGCGGCCAAGGACACAGATTTTTAAAAGCTCCACTGGTGAATTTAATACACAGTCGTACTTTACATCACTTGAATGGGTTGCTTTAAAGAAATTCTCGCATTATGATTGTAATGGGATAGAAGAACATGATGTTTCAAAAGTATACCAATCTCCTTGTTTTCATCATGATCATATACAATGATACAAATGAAAAGATTAATGTAACTAGCCTTCTACTTCCAGTCAAGACCAGAAACATCCACCTGCTTAAAACAACTAAAACATGGACAAAGTTGTGAAAAAATGCATTTCAAAACATGGAGCATCAGTTAAAAAAAAAAACAAAGATCCCTGAGAAATGGGAAACAAATCAAAAGAAGCCTAATGACGGCTCCAGCTCACGGCTTACAGGTTTCCAGTCTGTGACACAGGAGGCTGAGCTAAAAAGATGGAGCTGAAACTCCAGGAAAGCCAAGACAGCTAGAGTTCCTAAGACAGGCTGCTAGAAAAGTGAGAGCTGCAGAGAGAGAGCTCTGGAGAACTGCAGACGAGTCCCTTTGAGTATTAAGCTGATTACTGACCAGCAGATGCATTTGCGGCACTTCCATGAGACTGCAGGAACAAGCATCTGAGAAGGGACTGGATATGACAGTGCCTGATGTTAACTAACAGGGCGTGGATAATGGGCATTCCCACTGGCCAGGCTGGCAAACCCCAATACCGAGGCGCTGAGTGGAGTACACGAGTCTCCCCTCCACAGTGGGGGATGAGCAGCCCTAGACTGAGAACCACTGTGTACCGCCTAACAAGCCACAAAAGCAAGGCTCAAATGGATAAAACTGTCCCTCGGTACTTCGCCATCTCCTGAGCAATGCTCAGAAATATTTACAGTAATGTAAAAGTGAAGAAAGTGTCATGTCTGACTCTTCGCAACCCCACAGACTGCTCCCCACCAGGCTCCTCTGTTCATGGGATTCTCCAGGCAAGAACACTGGAGTGGGTTGCCATTCCCTTCTCCAGGGGATCTTCCCAACCCAGGGATCAAACCAGGGTCTCCTACATTGCAGGAGGATTCTTAACCATCTGAGGTATTAGAGAAGCTCGATATTATAAAACACATTATTCAGTTAAATATGAATATAATAAAAACATATTACTCAGTTAAATATAAACATAAGCATATTACTTACTATAAAACATATTACTCAGTATATTATATATTACTCAGTAATATAAAACATATTTACAGTAATATAAAACATAGAAGGAAAAGGTCTACACAAGATTTTGGCAGATAACTTAAAAAAAGTTCTTCTTAAAGATTAACACTTCAGTACTTTTGTCTTGAGAACTCCATGAACAGTATGAAAAGGCAAAAAGGTATGACACTGAAATATGAACTCCCCAGGTTGGTAGGTGCCCAATATGCTATTGGAAAAAAGTGGAAAAATAACTCCAGAAAGAATGAAGAGACGGAGTCAAAGCAAAAATAACACCCAGTCGTGGATGTGATAGGTGATGGAAATAAAGTCCAATGCTGTAGAGAGCAATAGTGCATGGGAACCTGGAATATTAGGTCCATGAATCAAGGCAAATTGGAAGTGTCAAACAGGAGATGGCAAGAATGAACATTGACATGCTAGGAATCAGTGAACTAAAATGGACTGGAATGGGTGAACTTAACTCAAATGACCATTATATCTACTACTGTGGGCAAGAATCCCTCAGAAGAAATGGAGTAGCCATCATAGTTAACAGAAGAGTCCAAAATGCAGTACTTGGTTGCAATCTCAAAAATGATAGAATGATCTCTGTTTGTTTCCAAGGCAAACCATTCAGTATCACAGTAATCCAAGTCTATGCCCTGACCAATAATGCTGAAGAAGCTGAAGTTGAACAGTTTTGTGCAGATCTATGAGAACTTCCAGAAATAACACCCAAAAAAGATATCCTCTTCATTATAGGGGACTGGAATGCAAAAGTAGGAAGTCAAGAGCTACCTGGAATAACAGGCAAATTTGGCCTTGGGAGTACAAAACGAATCAGGTCAAAGGCTAATAGACTTTTGCCAAGACAATGCACTGGTCATGGCAAACACCCTCTTCCGACAACATAAGAGAAGACTCTACACATGGAATCACCAGATGGTCAATACTGAAATCAGATTGATTATATTCTCTGCAGCCAAGATGGAGAAGCTCTATACAGTCAGCAAAAACAAGACTGGGAGCTGACTGTGGCTCAGATCATGAACTCCTTATTGCCAAGTTCAGACTGAAATTGAAGAAAGCAGGGAAAACCACTAGACCATTCAGGTATGACCTAAATCAAATCCTTACAATTACATAGTGGAAGTGACTAATAGGAATTAGATCTGATAGACAGAGTGCCTAAAGAACTATGGACGGAGGCTCGTGACATTGTACAGGAGGCAGTGATCAAGACCATCCCCAAGAAAAAGAAATGAAAAAAGGCAAAATGGGTGTCTGAGGAGGCCTTACAAATAGCTGTGAAAAGAAAAGAAGCAAAAGTCAAAGGAGAAAGGGAAAGATATACCCACTTAATGCAGAGGTCCAAAGAATAGCAAGGAGAGATAAGAAAGCCTTCCTCAGTGATCAATGCAAAGAAATAGAGGAAAACAATAGAATGGGAAAGACTAGATCATCTCTTCAAGAAAATTAGAGATATCACGGGAATATTTCATGCAAAGATGGGCACAATAAAGGACAGAAATGGTATGGACCTAACAGAAGCAGAAGATATTAAGAATAGGTTGGCAAGAACACACAGAAGAACCATACAAAAAAGATCTTCATGACCCAGATAATCACAATGGTGTGATCACTCACCTAGAGCCAGACATCCTGGAATGTGAAAGTGGGCCTTAGGAAGCATCACTATGAACAAAGCTTGGAGGTGATGGAATTCCAGTTAAGCTATTTCAAATACTAAAGGATGATGCTGTTAAAATGCTGCACTCAATATGCCAGCAAATTGGGAAAACTCAGCAGTGGCCACAAGACTGGAAAAGTCAGTTTTCATTCCAATCCCAAAGAAAGGCAATGTCAAAGAATGTTCAAATCACCACACAATTGCACTCATCTCACATGCTAGCAGAGTAATGCTCAAAATTCTCCAAGCAAGGCTTCAACAGTACATGAACCGTGAACTTCCAAATGTTCAAGCTAGATTTAGAAAAGGCAGAGGAACCAGAGATCAAATTGCCAACATCTGCTGGACCATTGAAAAAGCAAGAGAGTTCCAGATAAACATCTACTTCTGTTTTATTGACTACGCCAAAGCCTTTGACTGTGTGGATCACAACAAACTGTGGAAAATTCTTTAAGAGATGGGAATAACAGATCACCTGACCTGCCTCCTGATAAATCTGTATGCAGGTCAAGAAGCAACAGTTAGAACTTTGACATAGACTAACAGACTGGTTCCAAATTGGGAAAGGAGTATATCAAGGCTGTATATTGTCACCCTGCTTATTTAACTTATATGCAGAGTACATCAGGTAAAATGCCAGGCTGGATAAGGCACAAGCTGGAATCAAAATTGCCGGGAGAAATATCAATAGCCTCAGATATGCAGATGACACCACCCTTATGCCAGAAAGCAAAGAAGAACTAAAGAGCTTCTTGATGAAAGAGGAGAGTGAAAAAGTTGGCTTAAAGCTCAACATTCAGAAAACTCAGATCATGGCATTCAGTCCCATTATTTCATGGCAAACAGATGGGGAAACAATGGAAGCAGTGAGAGACTTTATTTTTCTGGGCTCCAAAATCACTGCAGATGGAGACTTCAGCCATGAAATTAAAAGACACTTGCTCCTTGGAAGAAAAGCTATGACCAACCTAGACAGCATATTAAAAAGCAGAGACATTACTGTACCAACAAAGTTCTGTCTAGTCAAAGCTATGGTTTTTCTGGTGGTCATGTATGGATGTGAGAGTTGGACTATAAAGAAAGCTGAGCACCAAAGAATTGATGCTGTGTTGTTGAAGACTCTTGAGAGTCCCTTGGACTGCAGGGAGATTAAACTAGTCAATCCATAAGGAAATCAGTCTTGAATATTTATTGGAAGGACTGATGCTGAAGCTGAAGCTCTAGTATTTTGGCCACCTGATGCCAACAATCAACTCATTGGAAAAGACCCTGATGCTGGCAAAGATCGAAGGCAGGAGAAAGGGACAACAGAGGATGAGATCATTGGATGGCATCACCAATGTGATGGACATGAGTTTGAGTAAGCTCTGGGAGTTGGTGATGAACAGGGAGGCATGGTGTGCTGCAGTCCATGGGGTTGTAAAGAGTCGGACACGACTGAGTGACTGAACTGAAAGATTAACATATAACTACCACATTATCCATCCATTCCTCCTTAAGGTATTTGTCAAAGAGAAATGAAAGCATATATATACAAAGACTTGCACACAAGTGTTCACAGCAGCTTTATTTGTAATAGTCTCAAACTGGAATAAACCCAAATGTCCATCAACAGGTGAACAAACAGTGGTACATCCATACAATAGAGTACTACTCAGCAATAAAAAGGAATGAACTATGATACAAGCTATAACCCAGATAAATCTCAAAATAATTATGCTGAGTTAAAGCAATCACACACACAAAAAGAATACATGCCATGTGATTCCTTTTATATAAATCTAGAAAATGCAAACTAATCTATAGTTACAGAAAGTGAATCAGTGGTTGGTGGGAGAGGTATAGCAGATGAGAATGATGAAAGATGAGAAGGAGGGACAATGAAAGGCACTGAGGGAAATTTTGGGAGTGATGGATGATGAGTATGTTTATTTTATTAACTGTGATAATGGCTTACAAAAATTATCAAGTAAGTTTTAAAAGCAACAGTATTAGCAATGCTTAGCAAAGACTATGGATAAATGTGGGCTTCACTGGTGGCTTAGAAAGTAAAGAATCTGCCAGCAATGCAGGAGACCCAGGTTCATTCTCTGGGTCAGGAAAGATCCCCTGGAGAACAGACTGGCTACCCACTCCAGAATTCTTGCCTGAAGAATTCCATGGACAGAGGAACCCAGCATGTAGTCCATGGGTTGAAAAGAGTCAGACACAACTGAATAACTAACAACACACATACACACATGCACAGATAAATGTAGATGAAAGTTGAGCACAACAACCCTTCCTCACTTAGGTTGTTTGAAAACATAAAAACTAAAGATTTCTATTCCTTAATAGTTTTCAAATGAAAATCCCTATTATAATTTCTGTGTGGTATTTACATTATATAACATATAACTTGATGTATATGTAAAAATACATTTTTAAATGCCTATTTTTTGTCTATAAAGCTAAATAATAACCAGGAAGAGTTAGTACCCCTAGGTCCTATTTCAGTAATTCTTTTAAAACTAACTAAATTCAACTATTTTTTTAGCATAAAGAATTATAATCATGATTAGGGAAAAATAACAAATACAAGTGAGTTGTTTTCAACATTGAAGGTCCTGCCTGCAACACTATGAAGGCATTTACAATATCTCCATGTGACAATGTACACTGAGACTTTCATTATCTAATTACATTAATTTCATGTTTCAACTACTGGAGCCACAGGGGTTAACAATAATTTTCTATTTATTCTTATGATTACAATAATGACATATATAGATATGATAATAAGATGCATAAGAAACTTTAAATTCCTTCATTCATTTTTTTTTAAATTTTATGACTATAACTCAAATATTTGAGGAAAAACCCTGATCAGCTGCAGCAAGTTCATCAGGATATCTTTTATGTCAGAATTCAAAGTGAAGTGAATCATTTCTTACCATTTCGAGGGCATCTTTCAAAGTACTGGATAAGCTATCATTTAGGCTTGTCAGATACAGTCCTTCATCTCCTAAAACTAGAAATTAAAAATGCAAAACTTTAGAAAAAAAAAGAAGCAAATTAGTAAATAATCTCACCATAAAGTTGTAAAACATTACACTTAAACAATAAAAATACTGACAAAGTTCATAAAGCATAATTCACAAGCTAAAACCCGTCTGCCAATGCAAGAGACATAGGTTTGATCCCTGGGTTGGGAAGATCCCCAGAAGAGGGCATGGCAACCCACTCCAGTATTCTTGCCTGGAGAATCCCATGGAGAGAGAGGCATGGAGGGCTAACAGTCCATAGGGTCACAAAGAGTCAGATGCAACTGAAGAGACTTAGCATGCATGCACATTCAGTCTCACCAGTTCTTTAAAAAGTATATTTTATAACAAAGATGAAGAAAAAAAAAAAAAACCAAAGATGAGTGAGATGTGCTTCACTTACCAGCTTGGCAGAAATTAAGAGCTATAAATATCAACTGGAACTATGAAACTAAAAAAGAGGAAATACTCCTATATACTATTGATACAATTAAAAACTGATTAAAAACTGATTCAACTTTCTGGAGTTCATGTTGAAAATGTATTGCTATTTTAAAGGTGCCTACTCTGACTCAGCAATTTCACTTCTAGGCACATATTTTAAGGAAGGTATCAATTATATATTAGATATATAATATATGTTCAAGGATAGTCAGTGGAGAGCTATGTATGGTATGAAAACACTGAAAACAATCTAAATGCCCACCAGTAGGGCACCACTAGATCAATGTAAACAATCTAAATGGCCAGTCACTGAAAAAAAGAGGTAGGACTATATGTATTAGTATAGGAAAATGTCCACAACGTATTTAAGGTTAAAAAAAATTCAGGTTTCATAACAGTATGTATAATATGACCCTATTTTTAAAGGTAACATACAAATGTATTTAGGTACCTATATACGCACATTTAAAAAAAGACTGGAAAGTATACCGTAAACTTTTAAGAGTGACACTTCTGGAAGGTGGGATTTATGAGGGAGATTTTAGTCTGAGGTTAAGGTTCAGAAAAGTTAACTTGCAGAGTCCATATTCTTTCTGCTATACTATGTTAAATCTTAAAAACTAAGTAAAAACATTTCACACAGAAAAGTATTACTTAGGAAGGATCATAATTTAACCAGTGAAATCAACTGACACAAGTTAACTTACTCTTAGGAGCCACTTTGTGACCACAGTTAAATAAGATCTCTCCTTCAGAGATGGGTCTATCTAAGGTTTCCGTCTCAGAGGCAGTAACACTCAAGGTACTCTCCACAGTGGAGGAACCTGAACTTGGCGTCTGTATGGGGGAAGGAGCCTTGATGCCAGCAGAGAGTGGCATAAGGGCAACTGGCTTTGGAGGAGCAAGCTGAGCAGGGAAGTCCTCGCTCTCAGGGTCTTCATCCTTGGCCACAGACATTACACTAAGAAGAAAGAGACATGGTTTGAATTTATCAGGTCGGTGAAGGCCGATATTCATTTTTATATAAGAAAATAGACCCAGGGATTTCCCGGGCAATCTAGTGGTTAAGACACCATGCTTCCACTGCAGGGGGAAAGGGTTTGATCCCTGGTCAGAGAACTAAGATCCCTCAGGCCACACAGTATAACCAAATAATATGAAAAAAAAAAAAAAGATTAAAAAATACTGTCTCCTTTAGACATATTTTATATTAACATATAATTAATTATAATTAACCAACAAGATCTATTTTTCCAAAATCATCTTCATGTTTTACTTTCTTGATTAGAATTTTCAAGATGGTCCTGATCATCTTGAAAGTTCTACACCCTAAAATAAAGCTTATAGGGGGATACATGGTAACATAAAACTTAACTGATCATAGTAAATGAAGAGTCACATTGGGGAAAAGTCATATTCTATTTTATTAACAATATTATAGATATCTTCATTTTAATGTTTTCCCCCAAAATTAATCTGATTCCCCGTCAAATTTAACCTGTTTCCCCAAAAATTTAGTTTAAAAAAAAAGAGAACTGAAGGAATCAATAAATTTGGTAAAAACTTGAAACTTCTTCCTATTATAAATTAGCTCATGAATTATAAACTTCTATTTATCATTTCTGATGTTTTCAATAGGTCATCTAAGTCAACTTAAGGTAAAATGTATAGTTGCTAAAGGTGAATATATTATCATTTACATGGCTCTTGGGTGAAGCTCTTCTTGAAGAGAGTTGGGATTCTCTTCTGCCAGTGGCAGGTCTCCATCACTCCATGGCTTGGGAAGCTCTGGGCTTGACACCTTCAATTTATCAACTGAAGTCTCTGACAAAGTTGGGGTAAGAGCTGCTGCGGGGGGAGGTGTGGTCGTTGGGGTGACTGCTGGGGTATTAACAAGTGTGATGGCAGGCATATCATTTCCTAAAGGTTGTTTTAAAAAGAAAGAAAGAGTCAATTAGAAGTCCACGGGAAGGCAAGATATGTTGTTTCAGATAGCTTTTAACATTTTGGCATACAAATAATGGCAACAATAATTAATAATAATAATTAAGGCCCTTAATGAGAAAATTCCCAAATTAGTTTAGTAAAGTACAAAAAAATAACCTTGAAAAGACTTCAGTTTCAACATTACCATGAACTCAAAACAATCTAAATATGTCTACCAGATCATATACTTTAAAAAGTGGAAACCAAATCCTCAGTTTCCCTTCCAGCAAAAGTGATTTCCTAAAACTTAATCAGCAACAGCTATGTGTATACTAATCTACAAAGACTAATACAACAAACCATACAAGCAACATAGTTGCAAAAATTAAAACTGAGTTATAGAAATAAAGTTTTTACCTTCTTCAGCCAATATTTCTTTCATGGGAATAGCTACATCGTGATCTGAAACACAGGGAGAAGAATCTGGAGTTTTTACCAACACGTGCTCCTTAGGAGGTGATGAAGGCGAAGGAGGAGGAGTTGGCTGTGGGGTAGCCAAGGGGGTGCACACTCTTGCCTAAAATAAAACAAGGTAAGTAGTGCTTATAATTCCCAAATAAGGGCAATTCGAAAAATAAAATGATCTCATTCAGAGTTACATAAAATTTAAATGGATGGGGGGTGAAAAATGGAGTCCTCTATATTCTAGCTATTTGTTTCAGGACTAGCCTGAGGAAGCCTCAGACAACTGAAACAGCTCTACCTCAGAATTAGGCTCCCAAGAAATCTAATGCCCCCTTATCTAACACAGAGAGGAAAACAGCTGAAGATCAAACCCATACACAAGCTAGGTAAACCAAACAACAGAAAGAAAGCATTTTAACTAATTAATAAGATATCAAAAATCAGCCTTTTGGTACAAAAGAACAGAGCTTATGAAAAGCAATGGAAGGATAAGAAGAATTAGTGGGGAATAAAATGAAGACAATGTAGAGATGAAAAGTATTAAAGAAGGGAAAAGCAAAAACTTTAAAATCAATTTGTTAAATAGGTAAATCAAATAATTCAAAATCCAAAAAGATGATAGTGAAAATTAAGTCTCCTTTTCTATCCATGTCCTATCTAACTAGTTCCCATCCACAGAATTATCAGATACAATCGTCATTTTTTTATATCTAGAATTTTTAAATTTTTTATATAATTTTTATAGGTCATACTAGGTTTACAGTTATTACAAAATATTGGCTATATTTTCACTTTAAAAAATTTAATTAAAATGTAGGTGATTTACAATGTTGTGTTAGTTTTAGGTGTACAGAAAAGTGATTCAAATTTTTTTGCATTATAAAAAACCTTTTTCAGATTCTTTTCCATTATAGGTTATTGCAAGATACTGAATAAAGCTTTTCATGCTATATAATAGGTCCTTGTTTATCTGTTTTATATATAGTAGCTTATATCTGCTAATCTGAAACTCCTAATTTACCCTTCTCTACCTTTCCTCTTTGGTAACCGTAAGTTTGTTTTCTATATTTGTAAGCCCTCTAAGTTCATTTGCATCATCTTTTTAGATTGCACATATAAATCACATCATAGGATATTTGTCTTTCTCTTTCTGAATTACTTTACTCAGAATGAGAATCTCTAGGTCCATCCATGTTGCTGGAAATGGCAACTTTGTTCGTTTTTATGCCTGAATGCCTAAATAGTATTCCATTGTACATATAAATCACATGTTTATTCATTCATCTATTGACAGACACTTAGGTTGTTCCCATAGCTTCGCAATTATAAATAATATTGCTGTGAATACTGGGGTGCATGTATCTTTTCAAATTAGTGTTATTGGTTTTTTTTGTATACCCAAAAGTGAAACTGCTGGGTCATATGGTAGTTCTATTTTTAGCTTTTTGAGACTTCAGTCATTTCATGTTGTTGTTGTTTAGTCACTCACTTATGTCTGACTCTGACCCCATGAACTGGGCTCCTCCAGGCTCCTCTGTTCATGGGATTATTGGAGTGGCTTGCTGTTTTCTTCTCCAGGGGATCTTTCCAAACCAGGGATTAAACCTGTGTCTCCACGCCTCCTGTACTGAAGGCAGATTCTTTACCACTGAGCCACCAAGGAAGCCCAAGTCATTTCATATATGTACATGTAGAATAAATTCTCAGAGGTGGGACTGCTTGATTAAAGGGCTAACAGAATTCTTAATTTGAATACATACTGCCAAATTTCCTTTTAAAGAGTGTCATTTTACACTAACACCAGAAGGTATGAGAATTTATGCTTCCCAAAGGTTTGCTGAACAATGGCATTAATCAGACTTTGAGTTTTTCCAATCTGATTCGTAAAAATGAAATTTCAATGATTTATGATTTTTTTTCCTTACTATCAGTGATACTGACCACCTTTTGCTATGAATATGGGTCATTTGTATTTCCTTTTGCTTTGTGAACTGTCTAGACATGGCTTTTCTCTATTTTTCTACTTGTCTTTTCCCTTTCTAAAACATACTTTTATAGTGGGGTGATTGGTCTTCATTCTGTATTTTGAGTTGCAAATTGATTATAATTTAAAAATCATGAAGCATATTAAAAATTCTATCACATTGGAATTCCCTGGCTGTCCACTGGTTAGAACTTGGTACTTTCACTGCTGGGGCCCAGATTTGATTCCTGGTTGAGGAACTAAGATCCCACAAGCCACGTGATGCAGAAAAAAGAAAAAAATTCCATAGCACTGCTTAATATTTTGCATATTCTTAGCTTTTTTTTTAAGTGAAAGAAATACACTATATGTTTTATTCTTCTTAACTGCATAAGCCAATAGCCTAAGACTGCTGTTTTCAAATATAACGCTACTGACTCTTCATCATGAGAAATTTAAAGATATTCTACTAGTCATGGTAATGGGTAATAATTATAAACAATTAGTTATTGAGTATTTACCAAGTTCCAGGCACTAGGTTAGTTCTTTCATACATCATTTCATTGAATCTTCCACAAAATCTTGTATTATGGCTCAACAAGATACAGTATCATAAAGATGTCAATTCTTCCCAAATTAAACCGACCAAAACTGAATTAATTCTCACAAAAATCCCAACAAAATATTTTATAGTACTTGAAAACTAATTTAAAATATTTATCAAAGATTAAAAGGCCAAAAAAGTCATGACAATTCTTAAGATAAGGAACAATATGCCAATGGGAGATGAGAACTTGGTCTCTTTAATATTCAGAAAGCAGATTTTGGTAAAGCTGTCATTATTTAAACTCTAAAATTTTATCTCTAGTATAAAGTAGATCTCAAACTAAAGTAACAGAACTGAGGGTTCAATTTCAAATCTTCCCAGCTCCGAAGTTCATGCTCTTAACAATTACATATATTTCCCATTTATGCTGATTTTTCTATGTTTTTCATTAAATTACCCTTGTAAAAATATATGCAATATATGGGCAGAAGACAAAGTTAATTAGTATGGACAGAATCATAACCCTGGCAACATCTGTACTACATACATTACTGAGGAGTTAATAAATAAAGCATGGAACAAAACCATGTATCAAATCTCTGGCACACTAATAACACTATACCAATTATCTGACATGAATTTCCATAAAATTCAAAGATGTAACTTTATGTTTATACTTTAAATGAGTCAGTTTAAATGTTTCACCAATATAAAATGATGTCTTTATTATCTACAGGATCAGAATTGACTATGAAGTTTTAAAGAGTTGGTAATACAGAGTACATTCTGGTTTTGCAAAATTTCTTTTTTTTTTTTTTTTGGTTTTAAAAAATTTTTTATATAATTCTTAAAGGTTACAGTCCATTTACAGTTATTACAAAATACGGGCTATATTCCCTGTGCTGTACAATACATCCTTTTATTAATTTTTAAATTTTTAATGAAAGGATTATCTTACAATATTGTGATGGTTTCTGCCATACATTAAGACGAGTTGGCCATAGGTATACAAGTGTCCCCTCCCTCAGAAACCTCCCTCCCCTCTCCTTCCCTGTCCCACCCCTGTAGGTTGGCACAGAGCACCAGCTTTGAGAGTCTTGGTCACACAGCAAATTCCCACTGGCGATCTATTTTAAACCCAGTAGTTTGTACCTCCCACTCTCCTACATGGATACTACCTCTCCTCTCCGCCCAGTGGGAGTGGTTTTGTGTAATTCCATGTTGCTATAATAGATTAGAACTCTATTTAACATAGAAAGGTTCATTAAACAATAACAGAAATGCTTAAAATATATTCTTTTTCTTTTTTTTTTAATATTTTCTTTAAAAGATTAAAAATATCAGTTTATGTAAGAACCAAAAGTAATGCATGTGATTATTAGATATATCTTGAATTTAAAAAGAAAAAAGCTATAAAGATACTTTTGGAACAACTGGAGGAATTCAAATATGGACTTTATATTATATAGTATTAACATTTGTGTTAAACTGGGGGGGGGCATAATAATGGTATTTTGGATATGTAATAAAGAATCTTATTCTTAGGACATACTGCTGATGCTTTTAGAAGTAAAATATCATGACATCTACAACTGTCAAATGACTTTTAAAGAATATATAGGGACATCTTTGGTGGTCCAGTGGTTAAGAATTCACCTTCCAAGGGGACAAACGTTCAATAACTTGGTTGAGGACCTAAGATCCCACATGCTGCGGGGCAACTAAGCCTGTGCACCACAACTAGAGAGCCAGCACACTGTAACTATTGAGTCTATGGGCTCTAGAGCCTGTGCTCCACAACAAGAGAAGTGCATGTGTTACAATGAAGACCCAATGCAGCCAAAAAAAAAATATATATATATATAATACACAACATATAAAGACAAAGAAAAGGTGTCAAAATGTTATCACTTGGTAAGTGTAGATAAAGTATACACAGGTGTTCACTGTATTATACTTTCTAAGATTTTAGAGTTTTTAAAATAAAATACTAGGGCAATTTTTATTGTAATCATAGCTACAATAAACCAATCTCCACCACAAACTATGATCTTATGACCCAATTTAAAATCTGTCCATTTTACTGTTCTTTAACAAAAGTATTAAAAATAGCCCAGGACTTCAAGTCATGAAAAAGAGCCACACCTACCGGCAAGTATGTTTCACTTGTTGAAACATCCCCAGAAACACCTGTAACAGTGGGACCTGGCTTCTTTGCTTCTCTGTCACCGAGCATGACAGCAATGGTCTCAGCAAGAGCTTCATTCACAAAATGCCTGATCATGTCTGAATTCACAGGAACCCCAGCATCGACAAAAAGCTGGAGGGCACCACTGCTTGTTCCTTCCACTAAAAAATGAAAGAATTTTAGAATAAGTGTGGAAGAAACATGCTTGCATTCTAAGTCTTAATTCTTATAATTTTAGAGATGTGAACACATGTGTATGAGATGGTATAACAAGGAATTAAATGAAAATACAAAATCTACTTACTATGCAAGACAACAAGATGGAAACTCACATAATTAACATTGTCTCTAAAGAAACTAAACAGGGGAAGAAAACATTCAAATGAAAACTTACTTATATGGCCTCTTCCCCAACACTATAAAATTTAGTGATTAAAAAGGATTTGTAGCCACTTTAAAGGTTTTTATCTGAAAAAAATCCACATTTCCAAGAGAAAGGGATCAGGAAACCCTGTGATAGATCCTGACAAAACACAAGGACTACAGGGAGATATTTAAAGAAATGGCAGCTTCTTCACAAAAATGAAGACAAACCTTACTTCCTTCTAGTTTCAGATACATCCATTACTAACACTATAGATAATCCTCCTCAAACTTTTAACATGATGTCAGCAACTCTATAGGTATATTAATTTTCCAAATGGATTGTAATTCTCACTTGTATGAATATAGGATGTCAGTAAAATGTCCTAAAGAGACTTTATTAGGCTTAAAGTGACATATCTCTAAAGCTCTGTGTGGAAAACATGTAAATAGTGATCAATACAACTTGATGGAAATAATGACCTCTCAAAGAGTACTCCTTAATTAGTACAACTATGGCAGCATTACTCAGAATTCCCTAAAATGTAGGTACAGATATCTTGGGATCACTTGTTGAGAGGTAAATAATAACAATTTACTCTGGAGCTACCACAGCAAAGGCTACCATAATCCCAAGCCTAAATTCAAAAATATATGTCAATGTGTCTCCTTTTTAGTTCCTGTAATTCACTGTTTCGACATGATCAAAAATCAGAACATCTCTAAAACCTAAAAGCTCTACTCAAGTATAGGAAAACAAAAGCGAACATACATGTTTTTAAAGAAAACACAACAGAATCTAAATACCCTCTATATTAGACCATCTTTCCTTAAGGTGACAAAGCCTGAATTAGTTCACTGAAACCACCACCTGACCCATATGATGGACTGTGAAGACAGTCTGACTTTACAGACAAGCAAAGGCTCAGAGAACTTAGCACCACCAAACCAGCTCTTCAACAAATGCTAAAGGATCTTCTCTAGACAGGAAACACAGAAAAGGTTTACAAACTTGAACCCAAAACAACAAAATAAATGGCAATGGAATCATACTTATCAATAGTTACCTTAAATGTAAATGGGTTGAATGCCACAACCAAAAGACAAAGACTGGCTGAATGGATACAAAAACAAGACCCCTATATATGCTGTCTACAAGAGACCCACCTTAAAACAAGGGACACATACAGACTGAAAGTGAAGGGCTGGAAAACGATATTTCATGCAAATGGAGACTAAAAGAAAGCAGGAGTCACAATACTCATATCAGATAAAATAGACTTTTAAATTAAGGACGTGAAAAGAGATAAAGAAGGACACTACATAATGATCAAAGAATCAATCCAAGAAGAAGATATAACAATTATAAATATATATGTACTCAACATAGGAGCACTGCAATATGTAAGGCAAATGCTAACAAGCATGAAAGGGGAAATTAACAGTAACACAATAATAGTGGGAGACTTTAATCCCCATTCACACCTATGGATAAATCAACTAAACAGAAAATTAGCAAGGAAACACAAACTTTAAATGATACAATGGACCAGTTAGACTTAACTGGTATCTATAGGACATTTTACCCCAAAACAATCAATTTCACCTTTTTCTCAAGTGCACATGGAACCTTCTCTAGGATAGAGCACATCCTGGGCCATAAATCTAGCCTTGGTAAATTCAAAAGAACTGAAATCATTTCAAGTATCTTTTCTGATCACAATGCAAAAAGATTAGATGTCAACTACAGGAAAAAAACTGTTAAAAATACAAACATATGGAGGCTAAACAACACGCTTCTAATTAACCACCAAACCACAGAAGAAATTTTAAAAAATCAAAATATGCAGAGAAACAAATGAAAATGAAAACACAACAACCCAAAAACTTATGGGATTCAGTAAAAGCAGTGCTAAGGGTAAGGTTCACAGTAATACAAGCTTACCTCAAGAAACAAGCGAAAAATCAAATAAATAACCTAACTCTACACCTAAAGCAACTAGAAAAAGAAGAAATGAAGAACCCCAGAGTTAGTAGAAGGAAAGTAATCATAAAAATTAGGGCAGAAATAAATGAAAAAGAAACAAAGGAGACCATAGCAAAAATCGACAAAGCTAAAAGCTGGTTCTTTGAGAAGATAAATAAAATAGACAAACCATTAGCCAGCCTCATCAAAAAAAAAGGGGGGGAGAAGAATCAAATCAACAAAATTAGAAATGAAAATGGAGAAATCACAATGGACAACACAAAAATACAAATGATCATAAGAGACTACTATCAGCAACTATATGCCAATAAAATGGACAACTTGGAAGAAATGGACAAATTCTTAGAAAAGTATAACTTTCCAAAACTGAACCAGGAAGAAATAGAATATCTTAACAGACCCATCATTAGCATGGAAATCGAAACTGTAATCAGAAATCTCAAGCCCAGGACCAGATAGCTACACAGCTGAGTTCTACCAAAAATTTAAAGAAGAGCTAACACCTATCCTATTTAAACTCTTCCAGAAAATTGCAGAGGAAGGTAAACTTCCAAACTCATTCTATGAAGCCATCATCACTCTAATACCAAAACCAGACAAAGATGCCACAAAAAAAGAAAACTACAGGCCAATATCACTGATGAACATAGATGCAAAAATCCTTAACAAAATTCTAGCAAACAGAACCCAACAACATATTAAAAAGATCATACATCATGACCAAGTGGGCTTTATCCCAGGAATGCAAGGATTCTTCAATACTCACAAATAAATCAATGTGATACACCACATTAACAAACTGAAAGATAAAAACCATATGATTATCTCAATAGATGCAGAGAAAGCCTCTGACAAAATCCAACATCCACTTATGATAAAAACCCTCCAGAAAGCAGAGAGAGAAGAAACATACCTCAACATAATAAAAGCCATATATGATAAACCCACAGCAAACATTATTCTTAGTGATGAAAAATTGAAAGCATTTACCCTAAAGTCAGGAACAAGACAAGGGTGCCCATTCTCACCACTACTATTCAACATAGTTTTGCAAGTTTTAGCCACAGCCCAGAGCAGGAAAAGAAATAAAAGGAATCCAGGTTGGAAAAAAAGAAGTAAAACTCTCACTGTTTGCAGATGACATGATCCTCTACATAGAAAACCCTAAAGACTCCACCAGAAAATTACTAAGCTAATCAATGAATATAGTAAAGTTGCAGGACATAAAATTAACACACAGAAATCCCTTGCATTCCTATACACTAACAATGAGAAAACAGAAAGAGAAATTAAGGAAACAATTGAATTCACCATTGCAACGAAAAGAATAAAATACTTAGGAATAAATCTACCTAAAGAAACAAAAGACCTATATATAGAAAAATATAAAAAACTGATGAAAGAAACAAAGATGACACAAATAGATGGAGAAATATATTATACTCATGGATCAAAAGAATCAATATAGTGAAAATGAGCATATTACCCAAAGCAATCTATAGATTCAATGCAATCCCTATCAAGCTACCAATGGTATTTTTCACAGAATTAGAACAAATAATTTCACAATTTGTATGGAAATACAAAAAACCTCAAATAGCCAAAGCAATCTTCAGAAAGAATGGAACTGGAGGAATCAACCTGCCTGACTTCAGACTATACTACAAAGCTACAGTCATCAAGACAGTATGGTACTGGCACAAAGACAGAAATATAGATCCATGGAACAAAATAGAAAGCCCAGAGATAAATTCACACACCTATGGACACCTTATCTTTGACAAAGGAGGCAAGAATATACAATGGAGAAAATACAATCTTTTTTAACAAGTGCTGCTGGGGAAACTGGTCAACCACTTGTAAAAGAAAAAAACTAGAACATTTTCTAAGACCATACACAAAAATAAACTCAAAATGGATTAAAGATCTAAATGTAAGACCAGAAACTATAAAACTCCTAGAGGAAAACAGGCAAAACACTCTCTGATATAAATCACAACTGGATCCTCTATGAACCAACTCCCAGAGTAATGGAAATAAAAGCAAAAATAAACAAATCGGACCTACTTAAACTTAAAAGCTTTTGCACAATGAAGGAAACTATAAGCAAGGTGAAAAGAAAGCCTTCAGAATGGGAGAAAATAATAGCAAACGAAGCAACTGACAAAGAATTAATCTCAAAAATATACAAGAAGCTCCTGCAGCTCAATTCCAGAAAAATAAACAACCCAATCAAAAAAGAGGCCAAAGAACTAAACAGTCATTTCTCCAAAGAAGACATACAGATGGCTAACAAACACATGAAAAGATGCTCAACATCACTCATTATCAGAGAAATGCAAATCAAAACCACAATGAGGTACCATCTCATACCGGTCATAATGGCTGCCATCAAAAAGTCTACAAACAATAAATGCTGGAGAGGGTGCAGAGAAAAGGGAACCCTCTTATACTGTTGGTGGGAATGCAAACTAGTACAGTCATGATGGAGAACAGTGTGGAGATTCCTTATAAAACTGGAACTAGAACTGCCATACAACCCAGCAATCCCACTGTTGGGCATACACACCGAGGAAACCAGAACTGAAAGAGACACGTGTACCCCAATGCTCATCACAGCACTGTTTACAATAGCCAGGACATGGAAGCAACCAAGATGCCCATCAGGAGACGAATGGATAAGAAAGCTGTGGCACATATACACAATGGAATATTACTCAGCCATTAAAAAGAATGCATTTCAATCAGTTCTAATGAGGTGGATGAAACTGGAGCCTATTAATCAGAGTGAAGTAAGTCAGAATACAGTATATTAATACATATATATGGAATTTAGAAAGATGGTGACAATGACCCTATATGAGCGACAGCAAAAGAGACACAAATGTAAAGAACAGACCTTTGGACTCTGTGGGAAAAATCGAGGGTGGGATGATTTGAGAGAACAGCATTGAAACATGTATGTTATCATATGTGAAACAGATCGCCAGTCCAGGTTTGATGCATGAGACAGGGTGCTCAGGCCTGGAGCACTGGGATGACTCTGAGGAATGGGATGGAGAGGGAGGTGGGAGGGGGGTTCAGGATGGGGAAGACACGTACACCATGGCTGATTCATGTCAATGTATGGCAAAAACCACTATAA
This sequence comes from Odocoileus virginianus, assembly GCF_023699985.2. NCBI lineage: Eukaryota > Metazoa > Chordata > Mammalia > Artiodactyla > Cervidae > Odocoileus > Odocoileus virginianus. Next base: position 58,499,894 of record NC_069679.1, on the reverse strand, counting down.
TACTATAAAGTAATTAGCCTCCAATTAAAATAAATAAATTAATTTTAAGAAAAGTTAGGCTCTAAATGAGAAAAAACCTTATTTATAAGTAATTTAAAAACTAGTGAGTGAGACAGATATACAAACCAATCATAATACAATTTGATAGTTACTATAACAAAGATACACATACACAACGTGCTACAGGAAATAACAGAGATTTAGGGGTAAGGGGACAGAGGCTGGTAGAATAATCTGAACGCTACAGTACGGAATAAGAAGGTAAGGGAGAAATAACTTCCTCTACAGAGAACTGAGAAGTCATACTGAAAAGAAGAGGACTTTTACCTTTTGTCAACTAAGGACTACGTGATTTCTAGAATATATAAACTTGCAGTGACCTGAAGGTTTTGTCTTTTAATAACAAAAAAAGCTAAAAGATTTCACTTTACTTGCCAATGTCAGAAGTCACTGGCTCACTGGCTTCACTGACTGAGACACTGGTGTTAGCGGTGGCCTGCTGCTGGATTGGAAGGAGCCCAGAGATCATTCTTGACATTATTTCTTGTTCCACCCTGAGGGAAAAAAGTTAAGGATTCCTAAATTTAGTTTAAATACACAAATGGTTAGAAATATCACCCTTAAAAATAACTGGTACCCACAGACACAAAAATTTACACGTGAAAGTAGTCATCCTGAAAGCTGAACCTGGAAAAGAAGACAAAACTCAACAATATCTTCAAGCAAAACACATCAAATCTCTGTGTTAAAGATAGTTTATGAAATTAAAATCTTTCTGATCAGTCTAATGAAAAGTTTAAAAGAACTCATAAATTCAAAATAAGGTTAGGTCAATGACTACCTGCCATATCATGCACCTAAAATGTTGGGTTCCCTACTCTGAAAGCACATATAAAACCCCAACAAGATCAAAGCTAGAAAAGATCAGCTGCACTCTTTTCAAAGAAGTAAATATATATACTGCGACACAGGTAGGTTTCCTCTTAAAAGGGAAAAAATTTATTTTCAAGGTCATTTTTAGGAAGGGAAAGTAGGAGAGGAAAAGGAAAGGAAACACAATGGGAGACTGCTTCTGTACATTTCTTTAGAGAAGCTAACAGGCTTCTTAACTATTATTATTGTTATGCAAGTAACAATGTTCATGGTAGAAAAATCAGAGAAAACATAAATGCTAAAAAAAAAAAAAAAAAGAGACAGCTCACTCACAATCTCAGATTCAGAAATAAACAAAGTTAATTAACAATTTGGTATTATTTTTCACTATTTTTCCCAGGCACATTCATTTTTGAGTGAACTCTTCTAAACTATGGTTGCATCCCTGGTATCCTCCTTCATTTATGCACCAGTATGTTATTAATATCTTTCTATATCATTAAATATCCGTTTAAACCCAATCTTGCTAACTCTATTAATAGTCAGTTGTATAGTTTATTCCGTAACTTCTTTAAGGCTTCTCACAGGTAAAAATAGGTATTTTTTATAGATTTTGTAAGTTTATATACATAATAAAACAATGCCTTATTTGCAGTAAGCACTACAATACAAATGATAAGTATTCTATGGCCTATTGGTAGAATTATTTCCTTAGGATAAATTTCTGGAAATGAACCACTGGATTAAAGAATGTGAACATTTTTAATGCTTTTGTCACTCAACAATAGCCTCTTTTGCCATAACAGACAGTCTAAGTACAAATATTCAAGAACAGAAATAATATCTCCAACAGTTAAACCGTCAGCATCACATTAGTGTCCAGTGACTAGTACAGCAAAGAAAAAATTTAATAAACAAAAAGAGACAAGGAAGATATTCAACCAAAACTTAACACATTTTACTTATACTTGCTACTACAATTCTGTTCACCCCAATAACACTAAAAACTCACCACTGAATTAAGCTATTTTCCAATGTTTCTTTTCTCTGAATTACTTTATCCAGAATATCAGTAGTGGGCTGAAAAGTAGAAGCAACTGGCGGAAATGGAGGGCCATTATATTTTGTAGAAACAGCTTTAACACTTCTATTAAATTCCAGAATTGGTTCAGAGTATTCTGAAAGTTCATCACATTTTTCTTCTTCCTGGTAATGATTAAAAAAAGAACTATTATATTCAAGTAACTGTTCAACACTTACTGAATGACAAATATAGGTAGGGGGAACTTAAGTAGGTGAATTAACCAACACTTCTAAATTAATATCATTTTCTAATTTGGTGGTATCACATTATTTATAATACACATTTGTCATATAAATCACATTAAAGAAACTCTAATTATACAATTATTTTGTCTTTTAAAACCTGATATTCATTTTAAATAGTCAAAAACAAACTAGAGAACTTGGTTATTCCTGTATAAAACAATACTAACATTTCCCCCTATATATTTATTAATTTATAATCATAGTAAAATTGATACTTCCAAATATTGCTGTTACTCTTATGGAACATATAGTGGAGGACAAAGGAACCTGATGTGCTATGAGACCGATGGGGTCTCAAAGAGTCGGATATGACTTAGCAAGCAAACAGCAAAAATGCAGCTAGGTTATCATACACATTAACTGTGCCATCACATCATGATCCAGTGTCATTTCCGGAATTTATAAACTTTCTATTATGAAAAATATACATGTTTATACACATTAAAGCTAAAAAAAAAGCACTATATATAAATTACAAGAATCTCACCTACCTGTTCCCCAACTTTAAAATTACAAACTCATAACCAGCTCTATCTCATCTAATACTTTCCCCATCTACTTTCCCTTTCACATATCTTTTTGAAGTAAATCACAGATATCATACAATTTTATCTGTAAATAATCCAGTATGTACCTCAAAAAAAGTTAAGGATCTTTAAAAAGTGTAACTCAATAATATTCTCCTATTGAAAAATGAAGTTCATAGCTATTAAGTGGCAGAGCAAGGGTAGAAACACTCCTCTTTGAAGTCCAGATTCTTTGCTATTTCTATAATGTTTTTCACTTGTACATTGAACAGCTGTTAAATGTCACTTCTACACATTAGGAACATAAAGATAAATAATATTCTTTCCTTCAAGACATTCATGTGGAGCTCACAAGAGAAAACATACTAGTGAGCAAGTAACATTAATATATTACATATCTCTTAATATTTAAAATAAGGTTTTGTTTTATGATAAACAAAGCTGGTCTTAGTTCTGAAAGTCTAAGAAACATGAACAAATGTCTTCTTGAAAGTCTACTGACACATCATTATTCAAGTAGTCTCTATGATCTATAATCTTTTCTCCCATCCTTTATATAGGTTGGTGCAAAAGTAATTGTGGTTTCAGGACCTGAATTTTACATCATTCTAATTAGGCTCAAACACATCTTTAGTAATCAAAATAGAAACCCTTACAATCAATACATTTTTACCAACAAGAAACAAGTTGGTTTATTCCTCTAGCATATTCAAAAAACTCTTAGAAAGCATTTACTGCCTCCTGGTGGTTGTGGAAGCATTTCCCCTGCAAAAAGTTGTCTAGATGCTTGAAGAAGTGGTCGTTGGTTGAGGTGAGGTCACGTGAATATGGCAGATGAGGCAAAACTTCATAGACCAATTCAGTTTTTGAAGCATTGGTTGTGTGATATGTGGTCAGGTGTTGCTGTGGAGAACTGGGCCCTTTCTGTTGACTAATGCTTGTTGCAGGCATTGCAGTTTTTGGTGTATTCTCATCAATTTGCTGAGGATACTTCTCAGATGCACAGGTTTTGCCAGGATTCAGAGAGCTGTAATGGATCAGACCAGCAGCAGATCACCCAACAGTGACCATGACACTTTTTTTGGTGGAAGTTTGGCTTGGGAAGTGCTTTGGAACTTCTGCTCAGTCTAACCACTGAGCTGGTTGTTGCTGGTTGTATAAAATCCAATTTTCGTCATACATCACAATCTGATCAATAAACAATTCACCGTTGTGTAGAATAAGAGAAGGTAACACTTCAAAAAGATGAATTTTTTTCCTTTGTAGGCAGCTCATGAAACAACCACTTATCAAGCTTTTTCACCTTTCCAATTTGCTTCAAATGCCAAATGACCATAGAATGGTCGACACTGAGTTCTTGGGCAACTTCCCATGTAGTTGTAAGAGGATCAGCTTTGATGATTGCTCTCAATTAGTTGTCAACTTCCATTGGCTGCCCACTACACTCCTCCTCTTCAAGGCTCTCATCTCTTTTACAAAACTTTTCGAACCACCACTATACTTTATATTCATTAGCAGTTCCACTGCACTTTACATTCATTACCATTCATTCAGTTCAGTTCAGTTCAGTTCAGGAGCTCAGTCATGTCCGACTCTTTGTGACCCCATGAATCACAGCACGCCAGGCCTCCCTGTCCATTACAAACTCCCGGAGTTTACTCAAACTCATGTCCATCAAGTCGGTGATGCCATCCAGCCATCCTCTGTCGTCCCCTTCTCCTCCTGCCCCCAATCCCTCCCAGCATCAGGGTCTTTTCCAATGAGTCAACTCTTCGCATGAGGTGGCCAAAGTATTGGAGTTTCAGCTTCAGCATCAGTCCTTCCAATGAACACCCAGGACTGATCTCCTTTAGGATGGACTGGCTGGATCTCCTTGCAGTCCAAGGGACTCTCAAGAGTCTTCTCCAACACCACAGTTCAAAAGCATCAATTCTTCTGCGCTCAGCTTTCTTCACAATCCAACTCTTACATCCATACATGACCACAGGAATAGCAGGGGCCAAATGCATTGCTGATGTTGTGAGTTGTCTCCACTGATTGATAACCAATTTTGAACTCAAATAAGAAAATCACTTGAATTTGCTTTTTGTCTAACATCATTTCAATAGTCTAAAATACATATAAAGAGTAAGTAATAATTCATTAGAAAAAAACATAAAGCAAGAAATGTGCATTAAAATGATGTATAACATAACTACATTTAAGAATATATTGCAATATCAAGTGGCAAAGTTTAACAATGCAAAACCACAATTAGTTTTGTACCAATCTAATATTTTACTTCCTCCTAATTTTTCTCTCTATTTAATAATTTCTATCATTTCTATAACTCTTCCTGCTATATGGGCTCTTCTCTTGAATTTCAGACCCCTCCCAACTTTTTTCCTCAATATGAACTAAGCAGTAACTTTGTCAATAATCCAGAAATTAAAACAGACAAATGTAATAGAAGAAGGAACAGACTGCAGAGGAGAAAACCAAAGGGAATAAAGAAGAAAAAGGAAGTAGGAAGCAAGGGAGATGAGATGCAGGCGGGAAACAACAATCAAGTTCCATGGAGGTAGCTAGGTGATAAAGCTTTCCTGATGGCTCAGCGGGTAAAGAATCTGCCTGCATGCAGGAGACATAAGAGATGCAGATTCGATCCCTGGGTCAGGAAGATTCCCTGGAAGAGGAAATGGTAACCCACTCCAACATTCTTGCCGGGCAAATTCGATGGACAGAGGAGCCCAGTGGGCTTCAGTTCATGGAGGTCTCAAAGAGTCCGACACGGCTGAGCAACAAAGCATAAACACTGTACTATAGAAAAACAACCTCATAATTTTAAAATATATTCAACTGCAAAGTAAAAGGAAGCTTCTCAAAGCACTATAACATAATACTGATGATCAAAAGATACTCAACTATCAGAAAAAAGGCAAGAATGTCATCACCTCTCACCACTCCTTTTCAATATTGCACTAAGAAGTCCCTGCTAATGTAATCAGACAAGAAAAGAAAATTAAAGATATACAGAAATAAAACTACCTTTATATGCAGATGACATGATTATATATGTAGAAAATCTAGAAAAAAACAACAAAAAGACTCCCGTTTTTAAATAGCAATTATGGCAAGGTTGTAGGAATCAAGGTTAACTACACAAGTCTATCACTTTCCTATATATCAACAATGAACAAGTAGAATTTGGCATTAAAAACACAATACCATTTACATTAGCATGCTCCCTTAAAATGAAATACTTAGGTATAAAATCTACAAAACATGTACAAGATCTATGAGGAAAACTATATAATTCAAATGAATGAAATAAAAAACTAAATAAGTGGAGAAATATTCCATATTCATGGAGAGGAAGACTAAATAACATTAAGATGTCAGTTCTTCCCAAACTGATCTCCAGAGTCAATGTAATTCCAAGAAAAATCTCAACAAGTTATTTTGGAGATATCAACAAACTTACTCTAAGAGTTATATGGAGAAGCAAAAGACCCTGAAGAGCTAATATGATATTGAAGGTGAAGAATAAAGTTGGAAGACTGACAACATCCAACTTCAAGACTTACTATAAAGCAACAATAATCAAGGCAGTTATTTTATCTGGCAAAAGAGAAGACAAATCAATGGAACAGAATAAAGGACCCAGAAATAGATCCACATAAATACAGTCAACTATTCTATGGCAAAGAAGTAAAGGCAATACAATGGAGCAAAGATAGTCATTTCAACAAATGGCACTGGAACAACTGGACATTCACAGGCAAAACAACTAAATTTAGACACAGAGCTTACACCCTTCACAAAAATTAACTCAGAACGGATTATAGACCTAAAATTAAAATTCAAAACTATAAAACTAGAGATAACACAGGAGAAAACCTGGATGACTACGGCTATGGCAATGACTTTTTACTTCAGTTCAGTCGCTCAGTTGTGTCTGACTCTTTGCGACCCTATGAACCACAGCATGCCAGGCCTCCCTGTCCATCACCAACTCCCGGAGTTTATCCAAACTCAAGTCCATTGAGTCGGTGATGCCATCTAACCATCTCATCCTCTGCCATCCCCTTCTCCTCCTGCCTTCAATCTTTCCCAGCATCAGGGTCTTTTCAAATGAGTCAGCTCTTTGCATCAGGTGACTTTTTAGATATAAGACCAAAGGGACAACCCATGAAAAAACTAACTGATAATCTGGACTTCATTCAAATTAAAAATTTTTGCTCTTTGAAAAAGAATGTCAAGAGAATTAGAAAATAAGCTACAGACTAGGAGAAAATATTTGCAAAAGACCCATCTGATGAAGACTGTTAACCAAAATATACCAAAAAACTCTTAAAACTCAATAATAAGAGAAGAACCCAAACTTTAAGTTGGACCAAAGACCTTCAGGCAGCTCATTGAAGATGTACAGATGGCAAACAAGCATTTGAAAAGATGCTCCACATCATATGCCATCAGGGAAATGCAAATTAATACACAATAATATATCATCACACACCTGTTAGAATAGACAAAAGCTGGAATACTGACAATACCATATGCTGGCAAGGATATGAAAGAGCAGGAACTATCATTCATTGTTGATGAGAATGCAAAATGGTACACCAAGATGACAAGACAGTTTAGTGGTTTCTCACAAATGGAAAGATACTTTTACCATGTAAGCCAGCAATTGTGCTCCTTGATAACTACCTAAGGGAATTAAAAACTTATGTCCACACATAATCTGTACACAGATACTTATGGAAGCTTTATTCACAATTGCCAAAACTTGTAAACAACCAAAATGGCCTTTAGTAGGTGAATGGATAAACTGTGCTCCATTTAGACAATGGAATATTACTCAGTGCTAAAAAGAAATGAGTTTTCAAGCCATGAAAAGATATGGAGGAAACTTAAGTAAATATTACTGAGAGAAAGAAGCCAATCTGAGAAAGCTACATACTATACGATTCCAAGTATATAACATTCTGGAAAAGACAAAACTATGAAGACAGTACGGATAGGGGTGGGTAAGGGGAAGGATAAATAGAACACAGAGGACCTGGGGGCAGAGAAAATACTCTGTATAACAGCATAATGATGAATACATTTTTCCAAATCCATAGAATGTACAACATAAGATCACCTACATACTTTGAATATGATGTGTCAGTGTAGATACATCAACTTTAACAAATTAAAATTGTTAGGATATATTAATAATGGGGAAGGCTATGCATGTGTGGATGTAGGGAACATACAGATAATTTTTGTACATCTCTCTCAATTTTTCTGTGACCCAAAACTGATCTTAAAAACAAAAAAGTCTCAGGGTAATCCCCTGGCAGTTCATATGTTACATAGTGCAGCATAAAAAGAAAATTTAAGTTTAAAAAAAATAAGATAATCAAGTCACATGAAAAAATACTAGAAAAATAAATTCACAGGATTGCTAAGCTTTGTTACCTGTACAATATCAATTACTTCATCAAAGTTCGTTCCTGGAAACTTCACCTCTTCTTCATCTGCCTTCGTAAATTCTGGAGTCTAAGAAAGCATTTTCAGAAAGTTTTTGTTGCAAATTATACCTAATTTACTGTAATACCACCCACAGAATAAGCTTATAATTACATGCCTCTATTTTTTATGTTGATATCCTGCTCAGAAACGATGTAATTAGTAAATGAAATCCAAGCTAGTCTTAAAGTCATTAAGTTATCATTTCAACAGCTATAAAAAATTAGGTATCAATTTTTCTATCAAGGACTCCATCAACAATGCAATTTAAGTTAACTGATCAAGTTAATTATTGTGATTTTTCTCCTAAAGTTAAAGAAAAATGTTTATATGGATATATAAGTTTACACATACACAAACTCAAAAAAAGACAGCTAAAGAATCAAATAATTTATAAAAAAATAAAGAAAACAATTATTTTACAAATTTAGCCTCCAGGCCTCACAATATATAACCTATTTATCAAAAACCACAATAGACAATTCCTTAGAACACAATGACTAATAGTCTAAAAAAATCATTATTTGAAATTATATATGTTCTAATAAACTTCGAGTTAAAAGAAATACTGATGAAAAATTAAATCAGGCACAAACGGCATTCAGGGTCACTCTATTTCACTATTTTTGATTGTGAAAAATTGATGTTCTTCCTCTCCTTAAAACTATATGCTCAATGACTAAATTTGCTTACAACAGATGAAATCCAAGGAAAAGTTACAGTGCTAGTCCTAATTTTGTCATTTAGTCACAAGAAGAAAATAAATATTACTAGAAAGAAATGCATATTTTTGTATCATGTCAATAGTTTGACGACAAAGCAACATCCCAAAACATGAATTCCAACTGTCATTACAAATTCACATTCAGGGAAACTATAATATAATTCCCATTTAAATCAAGATTCTTCTCCAAAAAGACAGAAATTCTTTCCTCACATATGAATCTTACAGCTTAAGTAGCCAAAATGTTACACTAAGGATGATCACTTTCAAAATGTTGGTAAATGTAAAGGTCTTAATCAAACTCTTTTTTTCAAGTTCATAAGCAATTTCAAATTTGTTTTGAATCTCTTCCTTAGAACCTAAATGATTAAAATATATTATAATGGGAGACTTTGCACAGAACAACAGTTAAAATCTATAATCAGATTGTTCAAGGATATATGATACATTCCTAAATAATACCTGTATCCAGGTTCTCAAAGGAGGAGAAGATGCTTCTTTGGGACTAGAAGGAGATAGACCAACATCAGCACTACCATTAGAGATGCTGTCAATATCTACATTGGGTAACACCTAAAACAGAATACAACGTCCAGCTTTCAGGTCATCACTTTGACTCAAATATCTGTGAATCTATGTCTCAATAACATATTTAACTTTTTATTGCAAAGTCAATGGATAACAAATTTAAATTATGAAAGCACATTTTACAGAAACTGGAAAATAAAAGGGAAACACAAAGAATCCTACTTAAGACAACTTCATTTTTACTATCCCCTTATTTTTTTCCTATATACTACACATAGCTAAAATCTTAAATTGTTTCATTCCAGATTTTCCATTGTAATCAGGTCACAAATGCCTTACTATACTACCATATAGACGTCATAATTATATTTTAAATGACTGTACATATGCCGTTATTCTTTTATCATTTCCTGTTGGTAAACATTCAGGATATTCCTTATATACTCACTATTTGATAGATAGAAATATATCACTCCAAAAAATTTCATATATATATATATATGAAATATATATATGAAATATATATATATGAAATATATATATATGAAATATATATATATGAAATATATATATATGAAATATATATATATATATATATATATGAAATATATATATATAAATATATATATATATATATATGCCCTGACTTTGAATTATTTCATTATGATATACAGTCAGACATAAGAGTAACTTCTTGAGCCAAAAAGCATAATTATTTAAGATTCTTGGTAATTACTACTGAAATGCAATCCAAAAGAGATCTCTTTCCATCATAAAAACCATAGTCAGTCACCCAACTTTCACTGAAATTAGATAATAGAAGTATTTCAGCAAGAACAGTTTTTAAATGGAGATATATTATTCTTATCTTAATTTGTATTACCATGGTAACTAGCAAGATTTAAATTATTCAATTTGATATCTTATAAACTCTATTTCCTCTTCTCTAGAGTCTTACATTCTTTGAATATTTATCAATTTCCTCTTATGTTTTCTTACTAATTTATGGAAGTTTTTATATTTAAAAATGAATCTATCATATTCCTTTCATATGTTCTCACTGTATGTCACTTACCTCTTTATTTAGAAGATTTTTACATACATAAGTTTTAAATTTTATAGAATCAAGTCTGTTTTCTATCATATCTAAGTTTCCTCCTCTCATGTCGACTTAGCTTCAGTTTTGATAAGGACTGCATGCAATTATCTTCTAATTCTTTTGTTTTTATATTTTGTAGCTATACTTTAGCCTATTGCCTATTTGGAACTCATTTGCTATATACAGTAAAAATTTAGAGTCTAAAACTGATCTATTTCCACACTGCTAACCAATTATAACATACGTCATTTCTTTTAAGAGAATCCTATTTCCCATTGACTAATGAAGTATCTATTACATACTACATTCTTTTTAAAAACTAAGAATATTTCTTAAATGGGACCAGTATCAAAACACTAAACTCTTTGTTCTTTCAAATATCAAAATGATCCTGAAGTTCAATTAAAAAAAAATTAATGGCTTTTATTTTTAAAATACTATTTCACTTAAATCATACATTAACTTAGGAAGAATTGACAACCTGAATATTTAAAATTCACATACGAGTTCTCTCCCCATTCATTCAAGTCCTCATATATGTTTGAGTAAAGGTTAAAGTTTAATTATATGAACACATTAAGCCTTTTTAAAAATTAATGATAACATACTGTTCAATTATTCCCTTTGGAATATCATCAAGTCACCAGGATATGAGTCACTGGCTTAGAAAAGGTAGCTTAAACCATGTAGAACAAGGATAGTGATATCACATAAATATCATAGTTTTAAAGAATGAAAGATCAGGAAAGCAAAGTCTTCATGAAGCAATACAACAGATTTTAAGCACTGAAGTTATGCCAAAGGTTTTATTTCTTAAACTTTTCTGTTCATACACACTGCATACCTGTACAGAAAGCTGAGGAGGATCCCTTTTTTCTGACTTCATTTCTACAACTGCTATGTTAGGTTTCTTTACTCCAGGTTCTATTTTTCGAGATGATGGTGGAATTGAAGTTGTCACTGTTATAGGGTGTGGCTTATTTACAATTACCCCAGCAGGTGGTATGGAATCACTATTACTTTGCGTTTGTCCTAGAAAATTCGGGGGAGAAAAGGAGTCAACCATTTCAGAAATAGGAGAAAATTCTAATATATAACCTAGATCTTTATGGTTAAAATTCTCATATGAAAGGAAAGCACTACCTTTCCTTTCCCTTGGCAATCATCTTGCCCTCTGTCATCACTATCATCATGATCCTCACCATGTCAGCCTTTCCCCAGTGACTAACATATACTAGACACTCATATGTACTAAACACTTCACATTCACTATCTAAATTAAATAAGCCTATGAAGTATTAATATTATCCACACTTTACAGTTGAGGAAACAGAGGTTTAGAAACATAATTTGCTGAAGGTCATAAGAGGCAAAGGCAAAGGCAAGTTGAAGTATACTGCATTAATGCATTATTTTTATTCTCAAATTTTCATAAGAGCAAAAATGGACAGAAATAAAACCAACAACAAAATGCTAGTGTCTGACTACCAATAAATATCATGTAGGCCTACTATTTAGTAACTATCATAGCCATCAAAATTTTTGTTACCTTTTACTTCCAAATTTCCATTTCTTTCCTATATTTCAAAGTAAAGAGAGAGCAGTGCTCTCACTAAAAGCACAGACTCTAAAAATCACATGGCCTGGGTCTTAATCTAACTAATCTATCTACTCCACTCTAAATATGTGGCCTCTGAGAAATCACTAAACTCTTCTGTGCCCCAGTTTCTTCATTTATAAAACTGTACATTACTCTGTGGTTTATAGGGTGGATTAAATAAGCTAATTTATATAAAGTACTTAGATCTATACCTGGTACACAGTAAGGACCTTATAAGTATTGCTTAGTATTTTAGTAGAAGACATGGTTGAACAGACTGCTACCAAGTTGATATGTCATTAACCCATAATATCAAAAATAAAAAATTCTCTCAAGGTAAAAAAATATTCACATTATATATATACAAATATTCATAATAATTCATCAAAATTAAGAACTGCAATGACATTAAAAGAAAAAATAGCTAACTAGATTTGAAGAGCTGCTGCTGCTAAGTCACTTCAGTCATGTCCGACTCCGTGAGACCCCAGAGACGGCAGCCCACCAGGCTCCCCCGTCCCTAGGATTCTCAGGGCAAGAACACTGGAGTGGGTTGCCATTTCCTTCTCCAATGCAGGAAAGTGAAAAGTGAAAGTGAAGTCGCTCAGTCATGTCTGACTCTCAGTGACCCCATGGACTGCAGCCTACCAGGCTCCTCCATCCATGGGATTTTCCAGGCAAGAGTACTGGAGCGGGGTGCCATTGCCTTCTCCATTTGAAGAGCTAGGGTGATACTAAAAATTATTTGTTCAACTTTTACAATGATGGGTCTGAGAGAACTCAAATAATAACAAACTCTTAGCTTAGAACACACAGCTACATAATTTTTACTTATCATAGCTTAGTCCAAAAGTACATAAAAGGTAGTTCAAAGTACTTCTCCTAAGATATGATGATATTAAACCAAACAAAATCCTTAAATTCTTTAGTTATTATGAATGCTTATGACACGTGTAGCTTCCCTGGTAGCTTGGCTGGTAAAGAATCCGCCTGCAATGCAGGAGGACCCAGTTCGATTTCTGGGTCAGGAAGATCCGCTGGAGAAGGGACAGGCTACCCACTCCAGTGTTCATGGGCTTCCCTGGTGCTCAGCTGACAAAGAATCCGCCTGCAATGAGGGACACCTGGGTTTGATCCCTGGGTTGGGAAGAGTCCCCTGGAGAAGGGAACGGCTACCCACTCCAATAGTATTCTGGCCTGGAGAATTCCATGGACTGTATAGGCCATGGGGTGCAAAGAGTCGGACACAACTGAGTGACTTTGATGACATGTCTAAACATTATTTTAATTTCACCTACAGCAATATACTATAAAATACTGTAAGAATGTTTCCTGTGAGTGAAAACACAGCATCATTTCAGACACTGTTACTAAACAAAGTAAAACATATCCTGAAGCCCTATTCACAAATATAAGCAACACATAAAGGAAAAGTACATGACTACTGTGTCAGTACCATTTTTAAGTTATGTTATTGCCGAATAGAATTTTTAAATTTGTGCCATATATTTTGTTGGGTCTTACCTAAAAGAACTGCCATAGGTATAAGATGACCTTCCAGTGTACCTGAAAAAGTAGGCATTTCCCGGCTTGGGCTGAACAAATACTGCTGATCACCAGGAGACAGTGTAGTAATAGAATGTTGCAACTTAGAATCCACTTTTGTAGGTTTTGTGGCAGAAAAGTCTGTTTGTGTTCTTATAGACTTTACTTTAGTGCCTATAATAATCATCAATGGCAGATATTTTAAAATATTGTTTGAACATCTACAAATATAGCAACTCTTCTTCACAGAAAGCTCTCATTCTATGTAACATTACAGGACCCCAAAATACAAGTAACATATAAATCAAGGAGGGACAAACTTGTTCTTAAGTGGCCAGATAGGATATATTTTAGCCTCCTGGCCCCAGTGGTCTCAGTGGCAACATCTCAATTCTGCTGTTGTAGCATGAAAGCACTCATAGACACGTACATAAATGAATGTGTACCTATGTTCCAACAGAGTTTTATATATAAAAACAGGCATGGAGACTGCAGGCTGTGGTTCTTCAATCTCTGAATAGATGCAACAACTTGTGCAAATAATATGATAGAAAAGATACAATGACTAGGGGAATTTCCCATTAAGACTCTGTGCTTCCAATGCCTGGAACCTGGGTTCAATCCCTGGTCAGGGAACTAAGATCCCACATGCTGCATAGTGCAACCAAAAAATAAATACAAAAAGTTAAAAAAAAGAAAAAACAAAGAAATGATATAATGACTAGGAAAAATTGTTGATTAAGATTTGAAAGAATATTCAGCATGTATTACTTAACTCATTAACATTTTTTCCAACAGGTGTAAAAAAGTTAAAGATCATTTTTGGAATTGAAAATTTTTTTCATCCTCTCATTATTCTGAATAACCAGACTTTATCCTTGGAAATAATGTAAGGATAATCAAATTCTATACTTATTAAAACCTTGCAAAAGTTAAGTAAAAGTGTAAAGGAAAAGAAATGAAAATCTTTTCTAAATTAATACCTGACATGACTACATTTTTAGTTTTAATATACGAGTAATTTTATAAATCTGGACTTGTAAATATAGTTTTATGATCCCAGGAAGAAAAATTTTAGTATTACATCTATAATTTTTTTTATCGCCTTCTCAAGTATTCATTCATTCAACTGAATGAATGTTTTTCTTGCAAGTTTATTTAAAATACATTCTCTCAGCATTTAAAATGTGTTTGGCATCATTCCAGACAAAGGGAATACAAGTACTGAATAAACCAACTGTACTCACGCAGCTTATAACTTCTTAAGGAAAAAAACTGATAAAAAATACAAATACAGATACAAATAAAAAACTGATAAAAAATACAACATCAGACAGTGAAAACTGCTATGAAGAGCAATATGCCGAGGAAGGGAATAGAGAGGGTTAGGGGATGATATTTTGGATGAGATGGTCAACATAGACCTCTCTGAGGAGCTAACAGCTAAGAACAGAGATTGAAAGAACTGAGAGTGAGCCACGCAAGGGTCTATGGGAAAAGCTCTCCAGGCAGGTACCAAGGTCCAAAAAGGAGGCTGTATCCATAGGTTCTCAATCACTTTATCATTAAAAGAGTTAATTCATACAGTGATTTTTGGATTTGAAAGTATTTTAAAACCTTGGGACATTTTTTGCAAAAGTTTCCAAATCCCAAATATAAGTTAACAGCAAGCTCTAATAAATCAAGGAAACATTAGGGTACATATCATCCACAAAGCCTACTAAAATAAAATCTGATAAACTGACACCCTATATGATGAATTAACTTTTGTAAAGGAAAGGAAAAATAAAGCAACCCCCAACTCACAAGACAGGATCAGAAAGGAAAATGAATTGGGACCCACAAGTTATGGCATATTATCAAAGTGGCTTACAGACTGCTAAAGCACAAGCTACATTTCAAAACGTAACCAAAGTCAACAGACTCAATACCGAACTGAGTGTTATATTTAAGTATGCTAGTCAAGTGGTATGAAAACATATAGTGATAGATAAAGATATTTTTACTTGTATATAAACATGATAAAAAATTTTTCACTTCTGCTGCTTAAGGCTCTTTGAGAACAAACCAAACTTCAAAAGTGCCCACAAGCACTTTTATGATAATGTACAGCATAAGGCTCATCTTTCTGTCCATAAAGAACACGACAGACTAAGATCTGCAAGAACAGTCTGCGTTCCCTAGATTACAATTTAAATTGCTTAAGAGTCATCATCTCATAAATTTTATCATGTTTATCTGAAGATACCATCTAATACTACTTTCCCCCCAATATTTCAAATCTGGTCTATTTTTTCCTACTCTCCTGGAAGGAAATATTTCCATCCCTAAGCATGATATAATTTGAATGTATTTATAAGTAATCAATAAAAAGCAAAAATGAAACTTTATATATTAAACTGATATCACAAAAAACAAGGTTTCATACCTTTAACTCGTTCTATTACTTTTGGTCTCTGCGGTCTGGATTTAGGAGATGGAGAATTAAATCTGAGATATGGTCCTTTTTTAAGAGTGCTGCGATGACCCTGATAAACTGGTTTTCCATAGATTTGTAACATATAATCCTTGTCTTGAACCACTGTAGTTGCTTTCAAAAATCCCTAAGTACACAAAGGTATTCAACTCATCAGCAAAATAGTCATCAAACACTTATCTCATTTTTCTAAAACCTCCTTTTGCCAGCTTAAGTACTATATTAAGAATGATCAGATTAAGAAAATCCTCTATATTAAATGGCTCTTGAATTCTGGAGACAATTTCCAAACTGCAGTTTTACAGTTTTCAAAAGGATGAAAGTTAAAGACAAAAATAATTTACCCAAGACACATGAAGATTCTTACACTACTAAGCATATTTTCAGTACCAAAAAGAAAGTTTAAACACATTTTACATCTGAAAGTAGTAACTTTCAAGTATAGTAAAATGACACAAACCAAGTCTTTAAATAATTTTCTACATTTCTGATCCCACCTTCAATCATAATCTAAATGCCACAGAAAAGTAGCATTTATTGAATATGTGCTAAGCACCAAGCACTGAATTAATTAGATGCTTTATTAATCTGCCCAACAGTCCATGTTTGGCATTAACAAAGTTACTACTCAGAGCAGCCAAAAAATTCC
The DNA here is from genome assembly GCF_023699985.2 of Odocoileus virginianus. Lineage (NCBI taxonomy): Eukaryota > Metazoa > Chordata > Mammalia > Artiodactyla > Cervidae > Odocoileus > Odocoileus virginianus. The sequence continues at coordinate 58,483,045 of NC_069679.1, read as the reverse complement.
CTCCATAGCATCTAGTACCTTGCCATGCAATCACTGGGCACTAAACAGACATTTACTAAACTGAAAAATAACCAAACAAAAATACACACATACACATGTACACATGCAAAGATGAAATACAATTTTGAATACCATGAACTAAAAAATCTAATTTTTGGACTAGATGATTTCTAGATAAATCCAGTATAACTGAAATACTATGTCAACTCAAAAGGAAAGAATGGTATACTTTGTGCAATAATTTCTATTTACAGATATCAAAAACTCTAAGTATCAGTAGTTAAAGATGGTTTTCATTTGAATAGCCATTCATATTTTCAAAACATTTTCACAGTCATTTCATTATTTATATCTTTAATAATAATGCAACATTTACATCACAAAACCAGATTAGGATCTTACTTCTTTTCTCTCTTTTTGTAAGCTTGAAGCAGGCATGCTCCTTATAGGTGGATTTCGAAGATGATCCTCTTTTTGTTTTTGAGAATGTTTTCTTGGAATTACAGAGTTGTTTACAGTTTTATCTTGTGTGTCGGTTTTTATGTATTTATTTATGTAGTGAGCTCGCTTGTTCCTTTCATTCTTCTGATCAAATCTCTTTTGTTCATAATCTTTTCTTGTCAGTTCATCCTTAACATAACCAAAATTAAAATTACTTAAAATCTATCCAAGTAGTAACACTTCACATCCAAAGTTATTGTTGTTGTTGTTTAGTTGCTAAGTTTTGTCTGACTCTTTAGCGACCCCATGAACTGTAGCCCGCCAGGCTCCTCTGTCATGGTATTTCCCAGCAAGAATACTGAAGCAGGTTGGCATTTCCTTCTCCAGGGGATCTTCTTGACCCGGGGATCAAACCCACAACTCCTGTGGCCCCGACACTGGCAGGTAGATTCTTTACCGCTGAGGCACCAGGGAAGCCCATTTTTTCCTACTGTTATAGAAATATGATTTAGCAGTTTTAAAAGCTTTATAAATAAATGATATTGGTTTACATGTGAATAAAAATTCTTTTTAGAATAAGCAAAAAATTTAAAAGACTAGTATTTTATGGAGCAGAGGAATGAGAAACAGTAGATGATCTTCAGGGGTAAGAGGGCAATTTTTCATCATAGAGGTTTTTATACCTTTTGATGTTTAAACTATGTGAATATAGTAACTTCAAAAATTAAATTAAAAAATAAATTTTCAAAAAGTAAAAATTTTGTAATAAAGCTCTGAAATATTTATAAATTAGAAGTTACTTGAAGGTTTAAAGAAGCATATTTTGCATGAAATCTACTGTTACAGAGTGACATATATTGCTGGTCATCTGAAGAATAAGACGTGAACTCCAAGTCTTTTGACCCTTAGGTCAATTTTTTTTCTGATGCATCACATAGCAGCTAATATAAATAAACTCTTTGTAACTGTATTAGAGATACATATTCTTAAAACAACAGTGTTTAAAAGTGTATTTTAGAGAGTTCCCTGGTGGTCCAGTGGTTAGGACTCTGCTCTCATTGTCAAGGGCCCAGATTCAAACCCTAGTCAAAAAAGGAAGATCCCAAAAGCTGCATGGTGTAGCCACAAAAAAAAAAAAAAAAGAAAGAGACAACAAACAAAACAACACACACACACATAACCTCCCCCCGCTCCCCCAAAAAAGTGTATTTTAGTGTTTACTGCTATGGAAACCAAACTAACACTTCATCCTGCTACACCTGTGAGTAAGCATATACACACAATCTTACAGTCGGGAAAAAAACATTTTGCACCTCAAGGTAAAAATGAGTTACCCTGCCTAGTTGTGCTTACTTAAATACATAAAATATTGAGAAATATCCTTTAAATTACTGACCCCCTAATAAAAAGAACTCTCCTGGATTTTTGCAATACTAATGTCTGTAGATACACCATAAGATGTGTGGAAGCGAGAAAGTGGCAATTTTTCTATCTGGAACTGACTTCTCTAAACACAGTAACCTGAGAGATTTTTGTGGAGTATTTTAAGTAACTTTGATGCTTTTACTTTGGTAAGCCAATGTTTCTAAATCTGCTGTCTTCTTTTTTTCTTAAGTATACTTTTTTATGTCTACTTTCTTTTCCAAATGCTTTCGCTAAATTTTCTTTGAAATCATTCATATCTTAGTTATTGTCTATAATTTTCCAGTTAAGAGCCATAATATAATTCATGAGACAAAGCACAGTTGAATAAAATGGAATTTATTACTAATAAGTACAATGGGTGATAGAGTGAAATTAAGACTTATAAGTGGACTTATAAGGAATATTTTGAGAATAGCTATGATACTTATAAATTGGAATCAATGGTATGTCTAAAGAATTCACTTAATTCTTTCCAATACCTACTTGAATTTCTGCAGAAATTGTTTTAATCCAGTCATCTACAGTCTTTCTGATCCGAATCTTCTCTGATATCTCTCTACAAAAGAGAAAAAAGAATTGTCTTAGATTAACATTAAAGATTCTAAGAACAGATCTTCTATCTAGCTTTGAATCTATTGTGTAGTCCAATATCGTTCATCTGAAAAGGAAAACCCAAAGTTATTAGTTTAATCAAATGTTTCAAGGATGCCTGCAAAGCATATGTAGATTCCAGTAAATATATACCAAAAAGAGAAAAAAAAAATTAAAGGGAAAATTAACACCTGTGAAAAATAGCAGCAGCATGTGTATATCCAAATTCCAACTTTATAATAAGCCCACACTATCAAAGGCAATGAAGAATCTTTTCTAAACGTCAAAACACATTAAAGCAAAAGGACGTGCTTAGAAAAAAATGAAGAGAGCCTGTAAACTGGCAGTCTCATAAAAAACCTTGGGATGCCAACACCCTGTCCTACCTGTTGTTGGATAGAGCATTGATAAATGAATACATGGCAGCTCCATCCTTTGCACGAATTATAGCTTCCAGATTTTCTTCAAGTACTTTTTTATTATTTTGTACTCCTCTTAAAATCTTCTCAGCATCTTTCAATACAGATCTTGTATTTGTTATCTGAAGCTTAATGGAATTCTGTGGACGATCAGCAAGCCCTGACATCTGAGATTCTTTCAACTTGAAAGATAAAAAGGCAAGAATATCAATATGTAAAACTTATATTCATATTTTAATCCACATAAAAGCTGTTAATATAGTTTGGGGCATATACTACACCAGTTTAAGGAATGAATTTGTCTAGCTGAAGAGCTATAAAAGAATACTTGGCGACTAAAGTTTCTCTCCATTTAGGTGTATACTGTGAATGTTCCGTGAAATGGGGCTGGGAAGCCCAAAGTAGTTCAGAGTTCTATAAAAGCTCTCTGGTGAAGAAAGCTAAACAAATTAAGAGCAAGTTGGCTCTGGGTAGGCAGGGCAGACAATATGAACTGGATAAACAAGGGCCATTCACATTCCCCTTCGGCCTTCCTTCCTCTCCAACAGAAGCCTGAGAGTGACAGTTGGCCATGTGACTCACTCTTAGCCGAGGAGTAGTAAGTAGAAATCACCTGACGAGGGCTTTTGGAAAAGTTTTGTAAGGGAAACAAGGGCTGACATGTATTTCAGCGCTCTGTCTTCCTCCTCCTCCTGCTCTGTCTTGGTAACTTTATTTCTTCATAATTTTTACCTTTGCTCGTCATTAATTTCATGACTTTGTTCGCACTCTACCTGGAGCATGCTATTCGTTTCTTTCCTCTTTTGGTCAAGTTCATGAAGAATATCATCAGACTTCTGCACAGTCACTTTAGCTGTTCCTAGTTCTTCATAGGAAGGAAATCTTTGAGTGGCTATAGTATCAATGCTGTAAAAGATTTCAAAGTAAAGTTTCCTAAATTGTCATAAATGCAGTAAACATTTGATGATATAAATCTTTGATACATTCTTAGTTATATGAATTCTAAAGGGGTCCCATTAAAATTGTACAAAGAATCAGTCAATTATGTGGTTAAACATACAAAACACAAAAATTGCAAGAAACAAAATTACTCCGACCAGATTGGTTTAAGAATAATAGGGAAAGAGCAGAAAATGGTTTTCCTTTGAAGAAACTCACATGCAGAAGCACTCCTAGAATGGTAGAGTAATAATCTCTAAAAATCTACTCCTGAATAAAAGCAGACAAAACACTAGCAAAAATGGCCAAATCAGCTTTTTCAGAATGGTGGAAATTAAACAAAAGCTTGTAACCCAAGGAATAGTTACTTAACAAAAATGACTGACAAGAACAGCAAGCTCTATGATATTTTAAATTGCTCTATTCCCAGAGGCCTTTCCCCAACTGTGAGTAGCTTTGAAAATCAACAGCCTCATAATCACTGTAGCTGTGAAAACCAACAGCCTCACAGTCATTAAAAGGGTGGAAGAAGTGTGGAGCTCCTCAAAAAAGTCATATTCACAAGGTTTCTCCTTAAATCTAACTCAGTGAGAAATCCCATCCCACGGTCATTTTTTTAAAACAGTGGCAACTGTTTAACATCTTAGCTGCCTGAGGGAGTCATACCAGTTGAAGCAAACAAAGAGGGTGGACAATAAGCCAAAAACTTGGGGAAGGAGATGTCCATGATGGAGTTGTTTGTTTTTTTAATTTTCGGCCACACCCCGTGGCATGTGGAACATGACCAGAGGTCCAAGCCACACCCCTTGCACTGGAGGGTGGAGTCTTAACCACTGAATTGCCCGGTAAGTCCCTGCGATGAAGTCTGAAAAGCTCCGAAACACTACTGGGGCTTTAAAAGGTCACATGCATGTACAGGGCTATATGAATGCACAAGAATGAGCTAAGAAGGGCATAATCTTTCACATCTGGCTTACCATGAACTCTGTACAAGTAGGAAGTTAGGATTAAGACAGGCTTACATACTGTTGGAGCACTGAAGGTGTTTCCCAGTGTATACACACACACACACACACACAGCCGCTCGGCAAAGACAGTGAGACTTATGCATTCAAAATAGTTAGAAAATCTTTCAATCATTAGCTGACTTAGCTAACCAAATGGAGACTTGCTACACATAATAAAGAACAAAAATTATAGAATTAGTCCAAGAAAATCATTAGACAGCAACAACAACAACAACCAGCAATAACAACAAACCCTGGTGGGAGGGTGGGAGTTGATGGAAGAATCTAATTTCCAGAATTGGCCCATTAAATCATTTTAAATGTCCTTTTTCAACAAAAAGTTGTGAGATACAAAGAAGTAGGAAATAGAACTCAGACACAGGAAAAAGAATATCAGTAGAAACTATCCTTGAGGAACTCCAAATATTGGACTTAACTAGAGAAAGACCATAAATTAGCTACTATAATCAGAGAAAAGCATCAGTCCCTGGGTTGGGAAGAGCTGGAGGACAGCATGGCAACCCACTGCAGTACTCTTGCCTGGGAAATTCCATGGATAGAGGAGCCTGGCAGACTACAGACCATGAGGTTGCAAAGAGTCAGACACAACTGAGCGACTAATACTTTCACTTTTCAAAAGAATGAAAGGACTGATGCTGAAGTTGAAGCTCCAATACTTTGGCCACCTGACCCAAAGAGCCAACTCACTGGAAAAGACCCTGATGCTGGGAAAGACCGAAGGCAAAAGGAGAAGGAGGGTGGCAGAGGATAAGATGGTTAGATAGCATCACTGACTCAATGGACATAAATCTGAGCCAACTCTGGGAGACAGTGAAGGACAGAGGAGCCTGGTGTGCAGGAGTCCATGGGTTGCAATAAGTCAGACATGACTTAAGAGACTGAACAACAACAACAAAAATAAAAATGAAGTCTTGGGAATTCCCTGGTGGTCCAGTGGTTAGGACTCCATGCTGAAGGCCTGGGTTCAATCTCTGGTCAGGGAACTAAATAAGATTCCACAAGCCACGGGGCAAGACCAAAATAAATAAATAAATAAGAATGAAGTCTCATCAAACAAAGAATATCAAAAAAGATAAAAGCTATTGGACTTCTGTGGTAGTACAGTGGATAAGAATCTGCCTGCTGATGTGAGAGACATGGGTTCCATTCTTGGTCCAGGAAAATTCCACATGCCATGAAGCAATTAAAGCTCATGCACTACAACCACTGAGGCCGTGCACCACAGAGCCCACGTGCCACAACTACTGAGCCCACAGACCTAGAGACCATCCTCTGCAACAAGAGAAGACACCACAATGAGAAGCCTGTACACCGCAACAAAGAGGAGGCCCTGCTTCCCACAACTGAGAAAGCCCACAAGCAGCAGCAAAGACCCAGTGCAACCAAAAATAAATACATAATTTTTTTAAAAAAGAGAAATTCTGGAGTTGAAAAATACAGCAACTGAAACGCAAAATTCACCTGACAGGCTAAACAGCATATTCAAATTGGTAAGAGAAAGAATCAGCAAATTTAAAGACAGGTTAATAGAGATTATCCAGTTTGAGGAATGGGCTTCCCAAGTAGTGCTAGGGTAAAGAATCTGCCTGCCCATGCAGGAGATGCAAGCGACTCGGGTTTGATCTCTGTATTGGAAAGGTCCCCTGGAGTAGGAAACGGCAACCCACTCCACTATTCTTGCTGGAAATTCCATGGACAGAGGAGCCCGGTGGGCTATAGTCTATGGGGCCACAAAGAGTTGGGCGTGACTGAGCAACTGAGCACAGTTTGAAGAACAGAGCAAAAAAAGAATGAAAAAAACTAAAATCCTTAAGACCCGTCAGATACCATCAAGCATACCAACACAGGACATAGCCCAAGGAGAAAAAAAAAAGGTCATGTGTACTATTTAACTGTGTAAAAAAAATAACGGCCAAAAAATTCCCCAACTTAATGAATGTTAATTCACTCATCCAAGAAGATCAACAAAATTTTAGGAGGATGAACTCAAAGAGATCCACGTTTAGACACATCAAACTGTCAAAAGCCTAAGACAAAGACAGAATCCTTAAGATAAAAGTGATTAATTATATACAAAGTATCCTTAGTAAGATTAACAGTATATTTCTCATCAGAAATAATGAAATCTAGAAGGTAGTAAAATGATATATTCAAAGCACTAAAAGGACAACAGTATCAACCAAAAATTCTACATTCAGTAAAACTATGCTTCAAAGATAGAAATTATGACATTTCCAGATAAAAACAACTGAGAGCATTCATCACTAGCAGACCTACCCTATAGTAAATACTAAAAAGAGTCCCTTAGGGTGAAATAAAAGGACGTTATGCACTAACTCAAATCCACATGAAGAAATAAGAGTATGGGTAAAAGTTAACTGTATAGGTAAATATAAAATACAGTATTAAATTATTTGTTTATAACTCTCTCCTTCTATCTGATATAAAAGACAACTGTGTAAAACAGTAATTATCAAGCTGTAGAGACAAGCTTATAATGTATAAAGACATAATTTGTATGATAATAATAGCAGAAAGAAAAGAGGAGGGAATCAATCTATATTGCAGTCAAGTTTCTGAATCCTGTAGAAATTAAACTGGTATTAATCCTAACTAGATTGTTTTAAATTAAGATGTTAATTGTAGTTCCTAGGGCAACTACTGAGAAAATAATTTTTAAAAGAAATAATAAAAAAAAAGCAGTAAGGGAATTAAAATGTTATACTAGAAAATATCTATTTAATGTTTAAAAAAAGACACTACGGAGGAATAGTAGAATTAAAAAAAGACCTAACATATATAAAAACATATAACAACATGACAGACATAAATCTTACTTTATCAGTAATTACACTAAATGTAACAAACTAAAATTGTACAATGTCTCATGAGATTACACAAAACGTAGCTTCTTTAGTTTTCGTTACTGTAGTTTTCATGACATTCAAGAAAAAATTATAGTGGCTGACTATACCTTGACTTTTACTATTTACTTGACTCTTTAAAAACTTTTTATAATATAATGTAATTTCAAACACAAAAGTAGAAAGAGTAGTATAATGACCTCCATATACCTTATTTACCTACATCAATAACTAACTCACGGCTATCTTCATTTCATTTATACTTCCAACCTGGTTTTCCCCACCCTGCAACAGATTATTATTGAAGCAAATCCCAGATATCAGTTAATCAGAAATGAATAGTAAATAATCTACATTTTGAGAAAATTAGATGTATTCATTTGGTGGCTTAGATGGTAAAGAATCTGCGTGCAGTGCGGGAGACCTGGGTTTGAACCTTGGGTTGGAAAGATTCCCTAGAGAAGGCAAAGGCTACCCACTTCAGCATTCTGGCCTGGAGAATCTCCATGGACAGAAGAGACTGGCAGGCTCCAGTCCATGGGGTCACAAAGAATCGGATATGACTGAGCGACTAAACACACACACACTGTATAATTGTAGAAAAGAGGAAAGATATATTAGCAGAAGAAAATGGTAACTAAATCTAAGACAATTTTTAAAAGCAATCTTATAAATCCATTAAAATTCCTAAAGAAATTTTAGAAATATTAAAAAAAACTCTGTTCAATCTGATTTGTATTCCAATCTTGTTTTTACCTGTTTCTCCTCTCAGGATTCCATCCCATTTTTGACCTAGCTAGTGAGGTTTTGTCTGAAGATTCACTTATTCTCGTCAAAGAATCACGGTTATTCAGAATTTGTTCCAATAATCCCACACTTCCTACAATACATGAAATATATATCATTTTTCAAGTACTAATTCATTCCTCTTTTATATAATAGCTCACATATATTTGTACTAAATTATTTTCACATGGTAATGATCTACTCATTTCACTCTGCAAGGTAGACTACATATACATCAAAAACCAAATATTTATAACTCATGGAAACTATACTTGTAAAAGTTTAGGCCTGAATTAATTTCCACTACAGAAGAAAAAGGAGTATGAATGAGAAGTAACATCATGGCAAAGCCCTCTATACAGAAATATTTTTATAAACAGTAAAAAGGAGATTTAACAGTTTCTTCATAACTAGTATTGGCTGAATCTTCCTTTTAGCCTCATCTTTAATGAGACTACTTATCAATTCTTTTGGTGGTTAAGGTTGGTTTACTTAATAAAGATTATATTTTTTAAATTACTTAAGAGTCTTTAAATGTGTCCAGGACAAGATTGAATGCATTTAAATAGTTCCAAAAATGAAAGCTTATACTCAACATTTCTGCTTACTTTTACTATAAATACTATAAAGATCTAAAAAAGTTATTATTTCTTGTCACTTATAAAAGTTATTAGCATTTTTCTAACTGAACATGATAATAAATGTTAAATTTCTTAGTTTTATTATTCAAACTCACACTTAAAAATAATATAAGTAAACATGATAATCAGCTTACTTTCAACAATGCACTACTTTTTATTAATAACATATTTTTCATTAAAGGTTTAAATAATAACTTGTAGAAGATAGAATGATTACAAAGGTTTATCTCCAACTCCTTCTACAAAGAGTCAAAAGAAGCTTAATTTGCCCAGTGTCACTTAAAGAAAAATATTAAAAACAGAGGTCCCACTTCAGTTCATTTGCTGGTTTTTTTTTTAGGTGCTCAGTTGTCTGACTCTCGGAGACCCCATGGACTGTTGCCCACCAGTCTCCTCTGTTTACAGGATTTCCCAGGCAAGAATATTGGGTTAGGGTTACTATTTCCTTCTCTATCAGATCTTCCTGACCCAGGAATTAAATTCGTGTCTCCTGCTTGGCAGGCAGATTCTTTACCACTGAGCCAGGGGAAGTCCACATGAGGGACTTATAAATCATAAGTGTGGAAATCTGTTCCTAACTTGAGATAGGTCTAACAAAAGTTGTTGCTTTTGTTGTTTAATCGCTTAGTCGTGTTCAGCTCTTCTGCAACCCCACGGACTATTGCCCACCAGGCTTCTCTGTCCATGGGATTTCCCAGACAAGAATACTAGAGTGGGTTGCCATTTCCTTCTCCAGGGGCTCTTCCTAACCCAGATATCAAACCCATGTCTCCTGCATTGGCAGGCAGATTCTTTACTGCTGACTTCCTAGAGATGCAGGTTTGATCCCTGGGTCAGGAAGATCCCCAGAGTAGGAAATGGCAACCCTACTCAAGTATTGTGCCTGGAAAATTCCATGGACAGAGGAGCCTGGTGGGCTACAGTCCATGGGGTTGCAAAGTGTTGAAAATGGCTGAGCAGAGCACAGTAACAGAGTCACCAGGAAAGCCCCTAATAAAAGTAGTGTGTGCTAATTATAACTGCTTTATTACCTGTACGACATGAAAGCTCCATATTTTCTTTTTCTTCTATAGGATTTTCCCTCTTTGATATTTTATCATCCCTTGAAACAGGAACAGGAGCAAATCTGCGAGGTGCTGGTGTCTCCAAAGGAGATTTCTGTTTATCAAAAGTTGTATCTTCAACCTCTCTTGAAGGTGCTTCAACAGAAAATTAAGAAAATAATAAATTTAACTTACTTTTCAAAAAAATTTAAATTATAATATTATTCTTCCCCATTTTTAAAAAATAAAACCAAAATTATACAGGATACTCAAGTTATTAACAAATATATAGAAATAACTTCATCCTCACTAGAAATCAAAAGAATATAAACTATAAATACTTTATACTTAAACCTAATAAGTAAGAAAAAAATATGACAATATTCAGTGCTATTTAAGTTGTGTTGAAAACGGCAAAGCTAGACACTGCTCACGACAATGAAAACTGATAAGGCCATCTGGTAAGTACATGTGCTTAGTCGTTCAGTCGTGTCTGACTCTTTTGTGACTCCATAGACTGTAGCCCGCCAGGCTCCTCTGTCCACAGGGATTTTCCGCAAGAATACTGGAGTGGGTTGCCATGTCCTCCTCCAGGGGATCTTCCCAACCTAGGGACTGAACCCAGGCCTCCCACATTGCAGGCAGATTCTTTACTAGTGAGCCACCAGGGAAGCCCAGTACTAAGTATAGCAAGTCTCAAAATTTTTATACACTTTGATCTAGAGATCCCACTTTAGTGAGCACAAAACACATTGTTGCTTTTGTTCAGCTGACCCAGGGATCGAACACTTGTCTCTTGCACTGGCAGGCGATTCTTTGCCACTGAGCCACCAGGGAAGCCCACAAACTGACAGCTATAAACAGTGAGCATGGAAACCTGAGCTCCTGCTACAGCTCTGACACTCCCGCTCTCAGGCCAGGAGACCTGGAGCAGGCAGTCATAAACTCTTTGTGCTTCATCTTCTCCACTTTACAACCTAAAAAATGACTCACGTTACTTCACAAAAGTTTAAGGCCCACACACCTGTGGGAGACAAAAAGCGACTTGCCTTTAATATGTCTGTAGTATAACAATGTCCAAACAAATCAAATGTCAGGTATAATGTACTACATGGATCTTATATATCACTAAAGGCACAGGCTCTTGATTTTCATCAGTTCATTATTCAAATATCAGTAACTCGGAGATACGTTTTTTGATAAGAGTTTAAATTCCAAAGGTTTAACACAAAGAAGTTGTGTATTCCTTTGTTACTATAAAGAGATTTTTTCAAATTTCATTAAAATAGACTTGTATTACTCTTTGAAAATATTAGAAATAGTTTATAATTGTACTCAGATGGTTTCTCCCCTGACAGAATGAAGAACCACAGTAAGTATGCAGTTTGTCAGAGTACTGGTGAACTGCTGACAAGCATTTTCAGTGCCGTGTGTATGTTAGTTGCTGTCATGTATGACTCTTTGTACCCCCAGGACTGTAGCCCTCCAGACTCCTCTGTCCATGGAAATCTCCAGGCAAGAATATTGGAATGGGTTGCCATTTCCTTCTCCAGGGGATCTTCCTAACCCAGAGATTGAACCTAGGTCTGCTAGATAAGCAAAACTTTTCTCAATCTATGTAGAAGTGCTTCTGACAATTTATGAAAGTTATTAATTAAAACCATTAAATAGGACATGATCCATAACTTGGCTGAACAAGTTTCAAAATAATCTAGAAATTACTTGACCAAAAAAAAAAATCCCTAATTTTATAAAATAGAGTCTCCTATAACCTAGTAAATAAGTTTTCTGCTTACAAACTGCAAAGAACATTCATAGCTGGCATCTTTCATTCATAGAGAACTACATATTTTTACCTTGTTTGGAAGTAAAGACATTATGTGAAGACAGGTTACTGCTACCAAAATTCAAATGGTCTGGTTTTACAGAATACTTTTCCACTGCTATAGGAGGAGGTACAGTAACAGGCTGAAAGCTACTAGTCTTGAGTGCAGCACTGATGAAATGAGTCTAGAAAACACAAAATAACCTTGTTAATTTCAAACATCACCTGAAAGAGTTAGATGACAAAATATCTTGAAATTTATTAGAGGACTTGAAAACAATCTATTAGATTTAATAAATAATAACAATATAAACATTACATGTAACTACTCACTGTAGGAGCAATGCCACTGGAAAGATACAGTAACACAAAGACTTGGGTTACGTCTGGCTCTAAAGTACGGCCCTGATCATTGGTTCTAAACCTCAGTTTCTTCCTTTTCACCTCAGAGACGGCTCATCAGACACTCCTGATGGCTCAGGAGACACTGAGACACTCCTGTCTCCTAGAGACACTCTCTCTAAGAAAGAACCAGGAGAAAGTGACCGTAGCCCTTGACCTCTACTTAAACCAGAGAATTTAAAACCAAAACATCTCATCTTTTAAATACCGATGATAAGATTTTATTTAAAGGTTTAAAAACCATTGGTAGAAAGCACTAAAATAAAACCGTAGCTTTACATAGTAGCAGCAGTAAAATATCCATTTACATATAAATGGAAAACACAGTGACAACACAGTTTTTAACACTATTTATTAAAATATCTGAAATGTACACATATTGTAACTAATAAAAATGACTTTAAGAGAGTCTTATGCTAGGCAAACAAAACAAAACAAAACAAAAAGAATTCTTAAAAGTGTGCTGAGATCCCTCTACATAAAACAGATGGATGGATTCAAAGAATTTCATTTCATTAAGCATTAACTGAAAATACCTTACATGTCATAAGTTCAATTTTCTCTGTAGTTATAAATTCCACAAACAAGATATATGAATTAGCAAAAGATTTCATTCTTCAAAAATGATAAAGTTAATAAATTATGTGTTTATTTATGGAAGGATAAATGAATGGCAGAAAGGCACTTAGAACTATGTTAAAAAAAAGAAGTCAATGTGCGTTTCAAATGTGTAATCTCATTCTATCCTAAACAACAAAAATAAAAATGTTTTCTAGGTAAAGAAATAAAGGCTCAGAGAAGCAAAGATTTCTATAGACTGGGGACCAGCACCCAGACAGGCCCACTCCTGGCCTCTTCAGTTGACGTGCTACACACTCAATTTTAGCAATGTACGGAGTACTTACTAAAACTTTATTTTATACTCCATAATCATTCCAACTAAAATAATATCAATCACATCAAGATTTCAAGACAAACCCTATTAGGAAGTCTTAAAAATTATAGGATATTAGAGTTCATGCTATGATGTTATACTGGGCTATAATAAGCTTATTTTTGTATATACTTCTGAATGCTATATTTTTATTTTATCTTTAAAAGTTTTTAAGGAGTATTAGGAGTGTGTGCTCAGTTGTGTCTAACTCTTTGCGACCCCGTGGACTATAGCCTGCCAGGTTCCTCTCTCCATGGGATTTTCCAGGCAAGAATACTCAAGTGGGTTGCCATTTCCTACTCCAGGGTATCTTCCAAACACAAGGATCAAACCCTCTCTCTTGCATCTCCTGCACTGACATCACCTGGGAAATTCAAGTTGCCAGTAATAAGGGGTGGGGGGGAGGTAAAATAAAAACAATGCATTTACAATGCTGGTCATTCACTCATTCAAAAAAATCTTTTTTAAAAAAATCTGAGTACCTGAGTGTTGGGTACTATCCAAGGACTCGGAAATTTCAAAATACACTATACTATTAGCTCTCTGTGAGGATAACTCTTTCTTTAATAGCCCTGTGCCTCATTCAAAAGGCATAAGAATGTTCATTCTTTTTAACTAGGTAAATGTAGAAACAAATATGTATACTAGGTGATTCTCATCCAAGGGTGTGTATCAGAATTACAGAGCTTTCAAGGATTTCCAGGCCTATCTTAGACCTGCTATTTCAGAATTTCTGACCAGTACAAGCATGTGTATTTTTATAAAGCTCTCCGCATGACTCTAAAGCACTTTGCCAGGCTAAGAACCACTGATATAAACCGAAAACTGCAATGCCATATAAGCCCTTTAAAATGCCATGAAAAGAAATATCAGGAAAGAAGGAAAAAGACAATTAGAAGGAGAGGGCTCACAAAGCTAGACACCTGAACTAGAACATGCAAAGTTCTTCTTTTCCACATAGAAAAAAAGAATCATGAACAAACAAACCATTATTTAAGAACTAAAACTGTTACAATCCAAGGAGATGAACTACTGGAGTAATCAATCAGCTTAGAGATCCGAGTGATGAAAGGTCATGGGATGTGTGGTCGCATTATTACAGATACCTGAATATCGATTTGCTGTTGTTGCAGCTTTTCAAGATGCCGAATGTGTTGCTCCATAAACACATTCATTTGTTTTTCATGATCGTGACAGTGTAGTGTCTCTTGTTTATTCTGCATGGTTGTCTGCTGCTCTGTAACACGTTGTAACTGTTTATCAGTCTCCTGTAGCTTATTGAGTAATTCTGTAACAGAATTAACCTTTGCTTCCAACTCACTCTGCACCTAGAACAAAAGTATCCAGACATCAAAAATATGCTCAATTATTAGAAAGGTTATATAAAGTGAACTGGTATAGAGAAATTATCAAACCAGAGCTTCTACCCTCTACATTTCTGATGCTTCTAAAGCCTTTTAGAACCACAGATAAAAGGCAGAATAGCTATCCTTAACTAGATCTTTTTTCTCTTAAAAAATATCAAATTTCCCACAAGAATTTTTATTTCGTCAGAAAACTAAGATCATGGCGTCCGGTCCCATCAGTTCAGTTACTCACTCGTGTCCAACTTGTTGTGACCCCCTGAACCGCAGCATGCCAGGCCTCCCGGTCCATCGCCAACTCCCAGAGTCCACCTAAACCCATGTCCATCGAGTGGGTGATGCCATCCAACCATCTCATCCTCTGTCGTCCTCTTCTTCTCCTGCCCTCAATCTTTCCCAGCATCAGGGTCTTTTCCAATGAGTCAGCTCTTCGCATCAGGTGGCCAAAGTACTGGAGTTTCGGCTTCAACATCAGTCCTTCCAATGAACACCCAGGACTGATCTCCTTTAGGATGGACTGGTTGGATCTCCTTGCTGTCCAAGGGATTCTCAAGAGTCTTCTCCAACAACACAGTTCAAAAGCATCAATTCTTCGGCACTTAGCTTTCTTTATAGTCCAACTCTCACATCCATACATGACCACTGGAAAAACCATAGCCTTGACTAGATGGACCTTTGTTGACAAAGTAATGTCTCTGCTTTTTAATATGCTGTCTAGGTTGGTCATAATTTTCCTTCCAAGGAGTAAGCGTCTTTTAATTTCATGGCTACAATCACCATCTGCAGTGATTTTGGAGCCCAGAAAAATAAAGTCAGCCACTGTTTCCCCATCTATTTCCCATGAAGTGATGGGAATGGACTGCCATGATCTTTGTTTTCTGAATGTTGAGCTTTAAGCCAACTTTTTCACTCTCCTCTTTCACTTTCATCAAGAGGTTCTTTAGTTCTTCTTCACTTTCTGCTATAAGGGTGGTGTCATCTGTTTATCTGAGGTTATTGATATTTCTCCTGGCAATCTTGATTCCAGCTTGGGCTTCCTCCAGCCCAGTGTTTCTCATGATGTACTCTGCATATAAGTTAAATAAGCAGGGTGACAATATACAGCCTTGACGTACTCCTTTTCCTATTTGGAACCAGTCTGTTGTCCCATGTCCAGTTCTAACTGTTGCTTCCTGACCTGCATACAGATTTCTCAGGAGGCAGGTCAGGTAGTCTGGTATTCCCATCTCTAGAAGAATTTTCCACAGTTTATAGTGATCCACACAGTAAAAGGCTTTGGCATAGTCAATAAAGCAGAAATAGATGTTTTTCTGGAATTCTCTTGCTTTTTTGATAATCCAGCAGATGTTGGCAATTTGATCTCTGGTTCCTCTGCCTTTTCTAAATCCAGCTTGAACATATGGAAGTTCATTGTTCATGTATTGCTGAAGCCTGGCTTGGAGAATTTTGAGCATTACTTTACTAGCCTGTGAGATGAGTGCAATTGTGTGGTAGTTTGAGCATTCTTTAGCATTGCCTTTCTTTGGGATTGGAATGAAAACTGACCTTTTCCAGTCCTGTGGCCACTGCTGAGTTTTCCCAATTTGCTGGCATACTGAGTGCAGCACTTTCACAGCATCATCTTTCAGGATTTGAAATAGCTCAACTGGAATTCCATCACCTCCACTAGCTTTGTTCGTAGTGATGCTTCCTAAGGCCCACTTGACTTCACATTCCAGGATGTCTGGCTCTAGGTGAGTGATCACACCATTGTGATCATCTGGGTCGTGAAGATCTGTTTTGTACAGTTCTTCTGTGTATTCTTGCCACCCCTTCTTAATATCTTCTGCTTCTGTTTCTATCCTTTATTGAGCTCATCTTTGCATAAAATGTTCCCTTGGTATCTCTAATTTTCTTGAAGAGATCTCTAGTCTTTCCCATTCTATTGTTTTCCTCTGTTTCTTTGCATTGATTGCTGAGAAAGTCTTTCTTATCTCTCCTTGCTATTCTTTGGTACTCTGCATTCAAATGGGTATATCTTTCCTTTTCCCCTTTGATTTTTTTTTTTTTTCCTTTTCCCCTTTCCTTCTTTTCACAGCTATTTGTAAGGCCTCCTCAGACAGCCATTTTCCTTTTTAGCATTTCTTTTTCTTGGGGATGGTCTTGATTTTTGTCTCCTGCACAATGTCACGAACCTCCATCCATAGTTCATCAGGCACTCTGTCTATCAGAACTAGTCCCTTCACTTCATGGCAAATAGATGGGTAAACTGGAAACAGTGACAGACTTAATTTTGGGGGGCCCCTAAAATCACTACAGATGGTGACTGCAGCCATGAAATTAAAAGACCCTTGCTCCTTGGAAGAAAAGTTATGACCAACCTAGACAGCATATTAAAAAGCAGAGACATTACTTGGTCAACAAAGGTTCATCTAGTCAAGGCTATGGTTTTTTGTGAGTTGGGCTATAAAGAAAGCTGAGCACTGCAGAATTGATGCTTTTGAACTGTGGTGTTGGAGAAGATTCTTGAGAGTCCCTTGGACTGCAAGGAGATCCAACCAGTTCATCCTAAAGGAAATCAGTCCTGAATATTCATTAGAAGGACTGATCCTGAAGCTGAAACTCCAATACTTTGGCCACCTGATGCGAAGAACTGACTCACTGGAAAAAATCCTAATGCTGGGAAAGATTGAAGGCGGGAGGAAAAGGGGAAGACAGAGGATAAGATGGTTGGATGGCATCACCAACTCAATGGACATGAGTTTGAGTAATCTCCGTGAGTTGGTGATGGACAGGGAGGCGTGGAATGCTGCAGTCCATGGGGTCTCAGAGTCAGACAAAACCGAGTGACTGAACTGAAGGGAACTTAAGTGGAAAGTAAATAATGGAAATTAAAAATACTTAAATGGAAGTTAAGAAGCAGGAAATAGTAAAACAAAGTAGGTTTCGATACTTCACTAACCTGAGGCTGAGTCTGGTCAGCAGTCTTGGCTCTCCCACCTATTAGCTCTAAGACCTGACACTGACTCTGACCTGTTTCTCAATCTTCTCAGTTACAAATGGAGGGCTTTGCACACATGATCTGTATGGTCTCTTCTAGCTCTAAAATAAGGATGTCCAGCCATCCCAGCTACCCAAGACTGAGTGGCTCCCAAGATAAGATACTCCAATGCTAAAACGAAGGAATCCAGGATTTTCTAGCAGTAACATAGGGATGAGAGTTAAGTCTCAGAACTTCTGAGAAATAACACATAACCAGAGAGAACAATGAGAATGTCCCTAGTCAATGGCTGGACACAACAATTACAAAATCAGTGCCTTTTACATTTTACAAAGAAGTTATGACTATTCAGGAAGAAAGAGATATACTTTTATCAGTGGAGCTGCTGTTGCAATGGCAGCGGCAGTTGCTGCAGCCACAGTCGTAGCTGAATCAATTCCACTGGGTGAAATTCTATTCTCCTGGGTGACAGGATCCTTTTCTGTGCCTGCATCTTCCAAAAGCTGTACCTTCACCTCCTTAAAAACAGGCATGCTTTGAGCTCTGGAAATAAAAACGGAAAAAAAAGTCTGTTAAGTAAGCTATACTGAACCACTAGAAGAAATACCTACAAGTGGCAATCTGCTGCAGGTGAATTTTCTTGATTTTTTTAAAAAGATAAATTCCTATTTTTTGCTGTCAGCACATGAGTCATTTAGTTAATGAAATCTATTAAAGGCTCAGGTCACCACACACTAAAAAAAATTAAAAGGTAATTCCCAGAAGACACTGATATTTCAAAAGATATGACTTACATATATGAAAGAGACATGGGCACAATTACAATGATTTACAGTCAAGAAGCACAAATCTGGGACTTCCCTAGTTGCCCAGTGGTTAAGAATCTACTTGCCAATGAGGGGGACACAGGTTCGATCCCTGGTTTGGAAGGATCCCACCTGTCATGGAATAACTAATGCCATGCGCCACAACCGCTGACACTCACATGCGTAGAGCCCATGCTCCTCCATAAGAGAAGCCAGCACAATGAGAAGTCCTGGCACCACAACAGAGAGAAGCATCCACTCACCACAAACAGAGAACACCCACACGCAGCAACAAAGACCCAGTGCAACCAAAAACAAATAAAAATAAATGTTAAAAAGTTTTTAAAAAAGAAGTACAAATTTAAAACATACAGCAAAGGCTCCAAGTATTCAGGCATCCAGTTTTACTCCCAAAGGAAGACAACCCGAGAGGGACTATTAAAACTGCTGAAAAGAATTTCTAAACTTCTAACTCATTTAGAGTTAATAAATATTACCTAATTTATTAAAATGGGCATAAAATGCTTTACTAAGCAGTCTGGATTAATACATATTCACAATAAAGCATTTAACTAAGCACTTATTAAAAAAAAAAAAAGACTGGTCAATTTTTTGCTGTGTTTGGCCTAAAAGAAATGAAAGAAACACTGACAAAATTGAAGAGTGTCTAAGGTAGTCTAAGTAAAATCAGCAGGAATGCACTTCATCTCCAGCTGCTGGATTTCCACCTCTGATTTTTAAAGAAGGCACAGAGCTCTTAAACTTACTCCTCTTTGATGTTGCCTCATTTCTATTAAGAGCATCATTTGTCTTGCATTCTCAAAAATTAAGTTATCTTAAGTTCTCCACCCTTCAGTTACCTTCTCATACCCAACTGAGTCATCAGGTTTTCTCAATTATTTCATCACAATTGCAGGAATCATGCCATGGAATTGTAGAGGCAGGGGAACGCAATAGCCCAGCTTTCCTAATTTTCTTCATTTTACAGACAAAGGAAGAAACTGAAGTCCACAGAGATAATGTAATTTACCCGATCACGTCATAGAACTAGTAAGTAGCCAAGATAAGGCCAATGCCCACAGATCTTCCCATGGCATCAGGCTTTTTCTCTCAAAGCAGCACTTCTCCCTTCGTAATTCTGCTCTAGTACAAAACCATCATCTCTTGCCAACTATTTCTTTCGGTTTCTATTTGCTTAAAAACCTTTCACACAGATTTCACCATTCAAAAATCTACAATCATTCCTTACAGGCTAATTCCCTATTTGGCATTCCGCTTACTCCATCCTCTGGCCCTCCCCTAGGGGTCCAACATACACTGAACCTTGTTTCCCCTCAAACCACCTCTCCCCAGCTACACTGCCCTCACTGACGACACCACACTACTCTCACAGGTGACTCCAGGCTCTTTTCACTATGTTCTCTCAATCTTCTTCACCCAACTTGCTCTAACCTTCTTCCCAAGATTCAACAAAACTCTTACCTTTTCAATAAGCCTGTTCTTGGGGACTCCCTGGTGGTCCAGTGGTTAGGACTCCAAGTTTCCAATGCGGGGAACGTGGGTTCAACCCTGGGAACTAAGATCCTGCATGCCAAATGGCACAGCCAAAAAAATAAATAAGCCTGTTCTTATAACACTTCCTCTTGATCTCTCCATTCATTAATTTCTCTTCATTTACTTTCAATGGACTTCCCTGATGGGTCAGATGGTAAAGAATCTACCCACAGTGCAGGAGATCCAGGTTTGATCCCTGGGTCAGGAAGATCACTGGAAAAGGGGATGGCTACCTACTCCAGTATCCTTGTCTGGAGAATTCCATGGACAGAGAAGCCTGGCAAGATACAGTCCGTGCGGTTGCACAGAGTCAGAAATGACTGAGGGACTAATACAATACTTACTTCCAATACCATACAATTGAGGCTTGATAGTCAGCCATCCTGCGGTTTAAATGGCTTCCCTTGAGGCTCAATTGGTAAAGAATCCGCCTGCAGTGCGGGAGACCTGGGTTCAATGCCTGGGTTGGGAAGATCCCCTGGAGAAGGGAAAGGCTACCCACTCCAGTATTCTGGCCTGGAGAATTCCATGGACTGAAAAGTCCATGGGGTCACAAAGAGTCATACACAACTGAGCGACTTTCACTTTCACAGAATACACATTTAACAAAAGTAACATGTTAACAAAATTAACAATGTATTGAATGTTTCCTCTCACAGCTCTAATCATGCATTCCTCCATCTATGTACCTATTCTCTCCCCAACTAAGCTCTAAGCAACCTGGAGTGGGGGGCTTTTGTACCACATAAGCAGTAAGAAACAGCAAAGAGTTGGTGCTAAATATACATTTAGCTGTCTGAGTGGTGTACTAAGAAAATATAATTCAGATAATCCCTATCGTTCAGAATTTCTGTCTGAAGTCTGAATGTGATTTATCCTTTAAGATCTCTCATTCTGTATTAACACATTAAACTGACCAACAAGAAAAATAACATTATAAGGCCAGACAACAACTTCTTTATAAGCTTTAAAATTTTATTTTTTATTATCAAATTAATAAATGCTAAATGCAGCAAATGAACCTCTCAGTGTAAAGAACTAGAACAAATGCACATAATTCACCCACTTAGAATAAACTATTCCTTTCCTTTTTGTCTTTCCTAGAACTTTTTTTATTCCTAAATCCTCTGAATCTGGCATCTGTCTCAATACTACACTGAAACACCTCTTAAGAAGGCCATTAATACCTCCTCTTGCTCACTTCAATGGACACTTTTCAGTCCTTATCTTTATGTCTGAGCAGCTATCAAACTTAGAACCTCACTTCCTCAGTTTTATTAAGACCACACTCTTCACCTCTGGATAAACTTTCTGAGTAGCATTTAGAAATCACATTGCTTTCTCTGAACATCTCTTAAAGATTCGGTTTTCTTACAGCTCTATCCTAAGCCATCTCTTTTCACTCTCACACTCCCACCAGGCCAATTCAACCACTTCCAGAGCTCAGACTACTATCTACATACAGATGACTTGTATACATGGATTTCTAGCTTAGACTCCTTTTGCCACTTTGACCTCTATATGGCTCGGTGGGTAAAGAATCTGCCTACAATGCAGAAGAGACCGCAGATGTGGGTCTGATCCCTGGGTTGGTAAGATCCCCTGGAAGAGGGTATGGCAACCCACTCCAGTATTCTTGCCTGGAGAATCCCATGAACAGAGGAGCCTGGGGGGGTTCAGTCCATGGGGTCACAAACAGTCAGACATGATTGAGCACATGGCACAGAGGTTCAATTTGCTATCAGACGTTTTTCACCTGGATGTCTCATAGGTACCTCAAATCCTTGCCTATGTCTAAAGTGAAATTTATTCCCCCAACACCTCCCTTTTTCAATGAATACTATTACTGACTATGCATTTATACAAGCCAAAAATCTGGGATCCATCCTTAGCTCCTTCCTCATGGTCACATTTAAGCATCAATTCTGTCAATTCTATCTCCAAATTATCTTCCAAACCTGTGCACTCCTCTCCAGGCCAGCATGATTTCCACCTTCACATTCCACCACTTACCAATGGATTCAGGACCAATCTAACCCATCTCTTTCAAAAATCTTCTAAAAGTTCATTGTCAATTGGTTTTCTAGACTTCAGTCCAGCCTCTTCTAATCCATTTTTTCCTATATGAGTGAGCCTTGTAAGAAATATATATCAAACTTTAAAACTTTTAAACGATTTGCCATTTCTCTTTAAGTCCAAACTTCTTTGGTGTAGTTCATAACCCTGCTTACCTCTCCAGCCACAGGAAAGGTCATTCTACCCTGTTCTAGATGCTCCAGACAGACTCGTCATTCCTCAAAGGCTCCATCCAGTCAATTACCTTTTTTACAACTTTACTGCATATTTTAACATCAAATAGGGCAGATTCTCCATCATCCCATTTTTGTTTCTCCAAAATTAGCCATTCTCCACTGTGTGTATTCTACATGTATGTATTCATAACAGTATGTGCATACATTCTCAACTGTGTACCCTTTCAAGTAAATTTTAGAATCACTTTGCCAAATTCCATCTGCCGTTCTCAAAAGAAAAAAAAGAAAATCAAGTGACACTGACTACAGCAAAATTTCTCTAGACACACAGTTAGACTATCTTTTAACCCAATATGAGAGTCATTTTTATGGTTCTGACTCAACCATTCTCTACACTGCAATAACCTTCTCAAAAGCCCTTCCTAGTTTTTCTTTTTCAATTCTGTTTGTTCATCCTGAAATGGGGAGAGACCTACTGTGAACAAGTAGGAGGAAGTAGTCACAGTTACTTCTCACTATCCACTTGTTTATGAACAACTTCTCCCTCTTGGATCTGAGAGTTTTGACTTGAAGGCAAGTTGATAAAGCCCATATTGTGGTTGCAAGTAGTCACTTCTACCTGGGGTCAGTTGGATGGAAATGGTAATCACTTTTTCTCCAATGAATTAGATGTAATCTGAAATTTTTAGTTTATGTACAGAATTCGGGAGACTGCCCCTCCATCATATCCTTACTTATGCCTTTTCTTATATATTTACAAACTCCAGGATACAACTTACCATCCAAATTCTCCTCCTAATCACCTATCACATACTGGGAACTGGAGGCTGATCAAATGTCAAAAGGAAAAACACCATTAAGCCAAACAACCAGCTGTGAAACTCTGGCTGGCTCAGATCACACTCCTTGTGGTTTGCTGTGCTATGCTTAGTCACTCAGTCATGTCCAATTCTTTGCGACCCCATGGACTGAAGTCTGCCAGGCGCTTCTGTCCATGGGGATTCTCCAGGCAAGAATACTAGAGTGGGTTGCCATGCCCTCTTCCAGGGCCTTGTGGTTTTGAGGTAGTATTTACTTTGTTAGTGTTTCCCAGAGTATAATATGTATATTATGAATAACTATAGGTAAAAAAAGAATAAACTTTACTTTAGCAGTTGTAGAGCTCTGGTCCAGGAGTAGAATACATTTACCACAGGGACATAAATCTCATTCCACCCCACTAATGACTTTTTAAAATACCCCTGGTGATACATTCTTTCATGTTTAGCACAGTGTTGTTGTCAGGGTTGATTCTGTATTTCATTGGCAGTAAAGATAAAACTGGAAGGAAGCATTTAGATAGAGTAATAGCCAGTTTTCCTTCACTCCACTCAGATGCTAAGCTTGTCCCTTTTTCAAATCTTAAGCAGAGATTAAGAAAAAGTCTAAATGTCCTTGTTCAGTAAGCAGTATTATGTATGTGGTCATATATGTGACCACTGCTATGAGTAGTATAGGGAAGTGACTAAGAGAGGACTCTTTAGACAGACTACTTGGGTTTAAATTCCAACCCAGTGAATACTTGCTCAATGACTTCAAGAAAATCAATCCCTTTGTGCCTCAGTTTCCTCATCTATAAGACAGGGATTCTGTAAAATTGGGATGGTAGTGTAATCTATATTATTGGATTTTGAAAAAATTAAATGAGTTAATGAACATAAAGTGCTTACAACAATACCTCTTAACTGTTAACAGCCATTGAGTATTTTATACATGCCCAGCATCATGAAAAATGCTTTATACATATTATCACACTCATATATTTCACATATTGGAAAAAAACAACTTTTCCCCCTCGGTGCAAAGCATAAACAAAGCTGATTTTAAAGAAACACAAGAAGTACCTCGCCTATTTTCTGTAAATGAAACTTACTTTTGTTTTAAAACTTCTCTTAGAGCATCTTTCTGTCCCATAGTGTACTGAGAAATAAAGATGTCATTTGCTGCAAAATAAAAACGCAAAAATATACTTTAGATTCCTGGAAATGTATTACATTTTGATAAGCTACTCAAAGAAAAAATTTTAATTAAAAAAATGTTTGGAAATTCAGCAATATGATATCTCAATTTAAAAAGACAAGAAACAAATTAAGTGACTTGAGTAATAATAGTCATAACTCAAGACTGTAAGAATAAAATTGTGTAGAAACACTTGGGGCCAAATTAGAGACATTTGTTCAAACTCTAATGAGAACACTGCTTAGCTGAAAACAAAACCAACTACATTTAAAATGTTATTAAATACACTTTTTCAAAGCATATTTTTAATCTATTACCTTACCAAAGCCTATTCAGCATTTATAATCAAGTATCAAATATCAAACTATGCAATAAGTTGGCAATAATAAAATTACCTTTACCATCACAAATCATTTTCTGGACTTCAGAGATTTCATTAGTAGCTTAACTTGGAAGGAAAAATGAATTAAAAATGAAAACAAGAAAAAACTGTAAGGCTGTTTAATAAATACCTTAAAAAAAAATCAATGAATATCTAAAACTCTAAAATTCTATCCTTACCAAAGAAATTCTTACACGTGTGCTAAGTCACTTCAATTGTGTCTGACTCTTTGTGACGCTATGGACTGTAGCCCACCAGGCTCCTCTGTCCATGGGATTCTCCAGGCAAGAATACTGGAGTGGGTTGCCATGCCCTTCTTCAGGGGATCTTCCTGACCCAGGGATTGAACCCACATCTCTATGTCTCCTGTACTAGCAGACACGCTCTTTACCACCAGCACCACCTTGGAAGCCCAAATTCTTACATATTACAACATAAATGAACCATGAAGACATACAAAGTGAAATAAATCAATCACTAAAGGACAAAACACTATACGATTCCACACATATGGAGGTATAATGGAATATATAGAGACAGGAAGCAGAATGGTGGGAAGGGGAATAGAGTTAGTATATAATGAGAATAGAGTTTTGGTTGGGGAAGATGAAAAGTTCTGGAGATGGACGGTGGTGATAGTTTCACAACATGAATATACCTAATGCCAGTTAAAAATGGTAAAAATGGTAAATTTTACAATATGGGTATTTTACCCAAAAAAATTAATAAATCTGTCCTTTTACCTTTTTGCCTGTTGTTCTCTTCCATTTTATTCAAAGGCAACACTTGCACTGCAGCATCTTTAGAAAAATTCTTCAGGATATGAAAGGAAGAAATGAAAGGCATAAATCCACTTTATGATTCATTATTTATTAAGTACCATTTACTAGCCTATGTGACTACTGTGTCCTGGGAGGACACAACTATTTGTTTATTTATATACTTAATTCCAGCACCACCATGCTTAGGTACCTTGAAGCTACTCAAAGATTTGTTGAATGAGTAATGAGCTGTCAGACAGTGAATGAATGGGAAAATGAACAAGCAAGCATGGTCATGAAATTCAGATTGAAATCCCAATTTGCTACTTTCAGCACAGCAACCCATGTAACATTTCAATGGCTATAGTTAAACGTAAAAACATGATTCACTGTGAGACAAATGTAGTTTATAAGGATGTCCAATCCACAGCACTACACCAGAAATTAATTTTCACAGTATTCTTTGTCACTGAGCTATAATCTTGTCTCGTAAGACTTCTCTATAGACATGACAACTACTGCCAAACAGATTTCTGCTCACATGTGTACCCCAGGACTTCACTTCTAAAATTCTAGTCACTGCTAAGACACCATGACATTTTAAGTACTTGGTTCATTTAACATTGCTTTACCTTCCTCAGGCACACATTTCTCCCCCTGTTAAATCATTAAATAGAAAATAAAAAATAATAAACAAAAACTGATACAAGCTATCTGCTGATAATAGGTGTTAAATTCCTAAAAAAAGCCAATGAGACGAACAATACAGTGGAATGCATCTGGGAAATCAAAGAAGTCCCACAAAACAGTAAGAAAAAGCACAGCACATAAATATGTGTTCACAAGAGAATAAATACGGGTGGCAATATAAATGAAAAAAATTTCCCCTTCACTAATAATAAAAGAAATACAAAATCAAACAATGTGATGCCTTTTTCACCTATCAAAACAGCAAACTTTATGTTTGTTTGTTTAATTTTAATGCTTCATATAAATGAAGATGGAGGGAAATCCACTAATTCTACTCATGACCTTGCTGGAGAATACATACTGATACAGTTTCTCTGGTGGCAATTTAGAAATATTACAAAAAATGTGCATATTCTTTTAGTTAATAATTTTACACCTAGAAATTAATATAAGAAAGTGAGCTCAGATACAAACCAGAATGTTCATTACCTGGTTGTACATAGTATAAAAATTTCAGGGGAAAAAACCTCAATGTCAAATAATAGGAATATGAATATAAAAACTATGGTATATACATACACTGAAATTCTGTGAATTTATTAAAAGCTCCTAAGAAAAAAAATCAATGACACGCAACAACTTTAATATTACTTAGTTATAAAATAGTCCCATTTCATAAAATATACATACACATAGAAAAAAAACTCAAAATGTTAACAGTACTTGATTTTATATAATGGTGGAATTTCTTTTTTCCTTCTTTT
Source organism: Odocoileus virginianus (assembly GCF_023699985.2). NCBI lineage: Eukaryota > Metazoa > Chordata > Mammalia > Artiodactyla > Cervidae > Odocoileus > Odocoileus virginianus. Next base: position 58,456,156 of record NC_069679.1, on the reverse strand, counting down.
TGAATTTTCTATAGTGATTTTAAGGTTTTGTTTTCTTTCTGCACATGTATAAGGATTTGCTCCTTATAGTAGGAAAAGATATCTCTTATCCTCCAGTAGTAGGAAGAAACAAGTATGAAGAGGAGCAAATATAAATATGAGCAAATTGAACACAAACTTCTTTCATTTTCTCTTTAAAATAGCATGGTCAAGTCAATAGAGAATATAATCTTAGCCCTTATGAAATAAACACGTAATGCAAAAAGGCTGCAGTTTGTGTTCATGGTAAAATGATAAAGAACTAGGTTTGCTTTGCAGGTATATTTTATATTAGATAAGTCTACACAAAATAAGCTGTTAGCCCATATTAAATCTAATGGAATCCTGCCTGATGATCTTCCAAAGATCACCCTTTTATGTTCTATTATACAATAATAACATATCCATACACTTGAGAAATTATTTAAATAATATAATTAAAAATACCATTAATCTTTAAAAATAAAGCCTCCTCAAAAAAGAAATAAAAAACATCAATCCAAAGGCTAGGCATTTATTCAGAGACCAAGTACAGCACATAATTATACCTTTTTGTGATGAATTGTTGACAAAGTTCATAAGTAAATAGCTTCAATACCATTTTTAGTTTACTTGTTAAATTCACAATATATAGCCAATATCATGGTAAGTGGTCAAAGTCTAATTAAATTGTGTGACCAAACATATTTATAAACAAATATTTTCAGCATTATAAATAAAAAATGATGTTAAGATGAGAATTTCATGTTATTAGCTTTTAAATACCTCTCAAAAAAAAAAAAAAAAAGCCCACAAAAGGCTTTAGAATAGTTAGAATAAATTCACACTTCACTTTTTTTAAATTCTGTTGTTACAGCTCCTTTACCTTTACCTAGCAGTTTGTAAAAATATGTCTTTGGTAAGTGAACTTTAAATAAAAACAAGGCCTATTGCTAATCAAAATTTTAAAAAGCCTTATTTGACAATTCTTAAAATTTTAACATGAACATAATTAAGAATTCTTTTGCTTACACTTTCTGACACAGTGGGATTTTCTACTGGAGGCTGCTGATAATTTCTGGCAGAAGTTAAGTCTGATGAACCTAACAAAAAAAAAGAATCAATGTTAGTGAGTTTTAAACTAGAATGTTTCCTTTAGAAACTGTATAAGCATAATTCAAGAACTATAAATTCCATATTAATGCAAGACCTAAACTGGAAGCCAATCTTCATGCAAAAAGCTTAAAAATGTACTTATATATATGCCGATGAAGGTTGTCACATCTGATATTTTGGAAAGTAAGGGCTCAGAACTGATAATCGAATGAGATAAGTAAAAAAAGCTATACAATGAAGTTACACTATTGAATTAGAACAAACTATGTGTGCAATCACTTGCCAAGAAGAAAACACACATGATATAAAAGCCTAATTAAACAGCAGGCCTAGGTTATGCTGAAACTGCCAAAAGTAGCACTATAAAAACTACTTTATTCTTTTCTTTTTTGCACTTATATTCATTAATCTGATTACCAGTGAAGTGGGTAAAGCAACATGTTATCTTTACTTCCAGGGAGCTCAGACAAGTGAATTGAATTGGATGGTGGATGCCATCAAAAGGCAGAAATTGTGCTTTTCTACGATTCCAAACTGTATAGCGTTATCCAAACAGAAGGTAAAAAGCCAGCCCTGCTGGTGAAAAGCACATCACACTAGTTAAGTGTGTCCATCACAGATATGGACAAGAATAGTGTGCCAAAAATATACACAAAGGAAAAATAAAATACGAAATTTTTTTAATTCATTCCATCTATTGAATATGATTTGATATAGACTGTACCCGCCTGGCCATTTTCCCAGGAAAAGGGGTCACTTTCCTAACGACTGTACAAGTGAGACATATCTTGTATTTAGGAATTTAAACATTAAAAATCCTCTCAGTTTTGAAACAGACACACATAAAACGAAATGAAAATAAAGACTAAAGATTTACAAAATAGAAAACTGGTTGAAACTATTTGGAATCACATACCACATAACGTTCCATTCAAGCTCTTCCCAGTTCTAACAGGAAGACGTTTATTTGCAGACAACGCTGGAGGAACACGGGACAACTCATCTTTCAGCAAAGCCAAATTATCTCCTTGAGTTGGAGAAACTATCTCACGAAGTCTCCTCGCTGGTACTTTAACCTTTTTTTTCTTTTCCAGGCAAAACTCTGAGCCTTTCATATTACTGGTAACAAACCTAGTCCCACAGTTCTAAACAGAATTTTCTTCTGGGTCCATAAAACTTCAGAACAAAATTTTCACCGCTATGAGGATTTACGGGGGCCAGGGGTAGGGGAGAAAAAATGAAGGAGAAGGATGATAAAGAAAACGTGAATTTCACGTGATTTTGAAACATGCAATCATCAGCTTTTACATAATGCCTAAACAGACTATCCACAAAGCTAGAAATTTCAATCTGGCCTTTAACCCAGGATTGATATACCCATCAATCCCACTAGAACGTATTTACCCATTAATCCCACTCAGTCTATTAATGCACCACGCCAATGAATCTGAAAGTGAGGATGACAAGAGAACGGCCACATAAGCAATAATAATAACACAGAGCACTCCCCTAGAGTACTGCCGGAGAGACCGCAGTACAAAGGAAACCAGATGCGGATGCAATTTAAAATTTGAGAGGGTAGTCAAGCAGACAAAACGAAATGCTATTTTTTTTCCCCAAAATCACCCGCACAAGAAGCTTAATAGCTTTCTTTAACCAAAGAGCCTTACACACCCCTTCAGAAGCAATCATCAGACACCTAAATTCACCCTTCCAGGTCTCCCAAAAGCCCGGTAACTGCGGAGTCACAGGTCTAATCAGACAAGTTCAGTTGCCCGCTGGTCAACACCTACTTCCCTTTAAACACGCCCTTCAAACACAACACGCATGCGCGCCATGAAATAATCCAAATCCTCCAACCAAAAAGCTAAGGGTGCTTCTCCATCCCTCTCCGGGTGGAAACAAACTGCCGGCGTGAAACGCTTAAAACAGGTGTGAATTTTTTGTTTTATTAAAAGCAGTAGTAAGTACATTGCCCCACAAGATTTAAAGCTCTGAATAACACCCGAGTCTCATCCAGGATCTGAAGAACTCCCGACCTAGCTGGTTATATACCATTCTTGTTATTAGGGACTGTTTACAGTAATGCTCCTGGAGACCGTTAGGGACGCGGGATTAAGTAGTTTTACAAAAAGTTTCGACAGATTCGTGTTGATATTGGCGAGAAAGTCAGAAATATAGAATTTTTTCTAAGAAGAGAGTAAAAATTAATTATCTTGGTATTTAAAAATTCGTTTATGATACTTACTCTTTCCTCTAGAGTTTCCGGCATTATAACGAATCGGCGGCGAAGGGTATAAGAGCCATTTGACATCGCCATTCCCACGTGTTCTCTTTCATCCAGCGGCTGAGGCGCCCGCCCTGACCCAAACCCTCCGCCCCCCTCCCCAAGAGTCGACTGGCAACGCAGCCCCCCAGCCTCTTTTGGTGTCGGATGCGAGTCTATCCTTAAGTATGGTCTCTTTTCTCTGTCCACAGAATCTTGGGTTCCCAGGCGGGGGGCGGCCGGCAACGCTCGGGGAAAGGTGGCAGGGTCTCTGAAGGAGGCCGCCTCTTGTACTTGGGGCCGTGGGGGGCTGCGGAACCGGGCAGCGCGCACCGAGAGCGGGTTTGGGACTTCCTCGGAACCGTGTCACTGGACGAGGGTCGGAATTCTAGGCTCTAAGCCATCGTCAGATCTGGAGAATCGGGGTCTTGTTTTGGGATAGTGAGTTAGACTGAAAGGCACCACGCCTTGACCTTGAGCTGACAAGCAGGAGAACCTCCTTTACTGAAAAATTGTCTCTAGAGAGAATACCAGGGCCAACACACCTTATCTGATCTGCTAATTTTCGAGGATGAATTACTTAAACGTTTCCCTTTACGCATTACTAAAAGATTTAAAAATGTAATCTGATGTAAAAGTTAAATGAAAAATTTTATTTTTACAACTCAGCTGTCTACTTTGATAGAAGAAATCCTAGAATTAAAAGATAGTAAGGGGAAAAAAAAGATAGTAAGGGCTCAGCTTTAGAGAACCTTTTAAATCTTGATGAATTTCTGTAATTTATTTCAGTTATATTTCCTTTATTATCAGGCTTTTAGGTAGTACCTGTTCACAACTTGTTTTATAATTTACGTGAATTAAAAGATAATGACAGTGTCAGAGCTGTAAGAGACTTTGGAGATGATTTATCACCCTTATTTTCTAGGTGAAACTTAAATGTGAAAGAAAAAGTGACCTTTGCCCTCTACTTTCTAAGGAGTACTCATGGGCATAGAAACTCCTTAAAATGACTTGACTTAGATTTTACAACCCCCTTAATATCAGACCTGGGGTTAAAACCCAAGTAATCTTGCCTCTATCTAGTCCAGTGCTCATGGACTCCTTTAGGCCTTGAAGCCGTCCTCTAAACCGGAAAGCTGATGCAGTAATCTTTCAAAAAAATTTTTTGCTCTGATTAATAATATGATGAATTAGGGTTGCCAGTTAATCAGGCACAATTTCCTAAACCTGCTGCAAATAATATAACATAAAGGGACATGTCGTAGAGTCCTATTTTATATCAACATAGCAAGTTAGTGCAAATTGGTTTAGACATCTGAGCTATCAAATAAAGAACAGACAGCCCTGGAACAAAAAATATGGCTCACGAGACTGGTTTCTTTCATTTCTTTTTATTGTTAACATTTTACTTATTTGCTTTCTCTTTCAGACATTTTTTTTTTTTTTTTGCTGAACCACTTAAAAGTTGCGGACATCATGACCTTTAACCCTATTTTCTTCAGTATGTATCTCCTTAAGAACATACTTTTACATAGCCACAATATGATTATCACATGTAAGAAGATAACATATTCAAATTTCTCTGATTATCCCAAGAAGCCTTTAACTAAAAAGTGGTTTTTTTAATTCATGATCCAAAATTCACAACTCTTTAGTCTTGTATTCTAGAATAACCCTTTCTACTCCTTTTCCTTTAACTTTAATTTTAGAAAAGACCAGTCGTCTTATACATTGTCCCACATTGTGGATGTTCCTAATTGTTCACTCATGATCAGAGTCACATCAAACATTTCTGGCAAGAATACCACATAGGTGTACCACACTGGTTAAGGTGGTGACTGACAGATCTCCTAGTGTTAAGGGAAAGTTTTCTTTTTGTGTAACCTATGAAATGCTTTGATACTACAAAGGATATATCCTGTTTGCCAACAACCTATCACCCTGTAGTTTTTTTATTTATTCATGAATCTTGCTTGAATCACAAGATTTCCAATTACCAGTACCAGTCATGCTGAACCCAAGATCAATTATAGTGACAGTGGCTAAGGACCTCAGAAGAATCACTTACTGTAAACTAAGTTTGAACAAAATTAGAAATTTGACTGCAGACATGGTACAAATCTGCATATAATTCTGAAGACTAAATAGAGGGTATCTCCCCATCACAGCCTATTTTCTTTTTTTAATACTCAGAAATTTCAGAGAATTATTGGTCCTTGTGTGTTCACCTGAACATATATATTACCTGGAAAAATAGGATATTAAGTATTTTTTTAATACATAATAACACATTTGCTAAAGAACTGTAACCTCAAACAGACTGAGAAAACTAATTTCACTTGTTGAAAAGGAAGAGGCTTTTCAAAAAATATGATTTAGCCAGCAGAAATTCAGGTTTCATCAAACACGTAGAGCATAAAGAGGGGCCTCAGCAGTCATATTGTAATCCCTTCCTTTTTCAGGTAAGAAATCAGGCCTCACTGGAGACATTCAAGCAAAGATTGGACAACTCCTTTTCCAGAACAGAAAGGAAACCCATGCATCAAGAAAGGTTTGAGCTTGATGACTAACATCTCTTTTTACTCTTAAGTTCCCTGGTTTTATGATACATTTTGACACAAAAATTTCTTAGCATTGCTATAATCATTCTTAAGACTCCTTCCCTCCTTCTCCAGGTTTAAAGCATATAACCAGAGGTATCGCCTTGGTTGGATATTTGCCTCTACAATAACAAATATTTGCTTGTAGTAAAAGGTAATTAGGACCAAATAAAAGACCCACTCCAGTATTCTTGCCAGGAGAATCTCATGGACGGAGGAGCCTGGTGGGCTACAGTCCACGGGTCACAAAGGGTCGGACACAGCTGAGCGACTTGACTTCACTTCATATTGCTTCTACTTCTCACTATCAGGTGGTTTGTGTGGCTGTTGGACTTGATCAATTAGCATAACTAATGATTAAATAACTGGAAAATAGAATGCTGGAAGACTTAGGTCAGACCCAAGCTAGCAAGTAAATTAAAAATCATTTATTCACTCCATCATCTCAAATATTTTCTAGGAACAAGTTCCTTCACTTAGGTATACCATAATTTTGATACTGGAAAATATATAATTGAATGATTCTAGAGAAAAGGAGATCATAATGTTAACACAGTGGTCTTTGAGTGCTAGAAACTTTTTTTTTTTTAGTTTCTAAATTCTCAAGAAATATTTTATTACTGTTGAAGTAAGATAAACTATTTCATTTTAAGGAGATGTACTATTAAGGACTGTATATTAGAAGACAGTACCAAGAACAAGTAATATTTGGGGGTGTTCCTAATCTGTATCTCTTCAAAGACTTCACAATAACAATCGTCATTTGTCACTATGAATTATATATGAAAGGGGAGGTGATAAGGAGTCAGCACAGTGTTACCAGCTTTTGAAACTGACACAACATTTAAAGATTTCATACTTTCTGCCTCTCTGACCTCTGCCTGATAAAATCACATGTGAATTTTAAACTGAAGAAATACTGGGATAGTAATAAAAACTGATTTGGGCATTATAATTTGCAAACTTGTAAATTTAAGTTCTCACAAAACAAAGGTTTCATTTAACACCTATCCACAGAAGTCATCTTACCAGTTTTCAGGCTGCTTTAGGAGTAGGAAGCCAAAAGAACTCTGGTTCTGATCATTTGCTAACATTTACTACACTGCACACTGTATCTTATTCTTGGGCAGGGAGTAGAAAGCTTGGAAACCTTGAACTTGGAGATTATTGTAGATTCACACACAGTTGTAAGAAAAAAAATACGTTACCCAGCCTTCCACAATGGTAACATCTTACAAAAGTATAGTACAATATCACAGCCAGGATACTGATACTGATACAGTAAAGATGCAGAACATTTCCATTTCCTTGAAGTCTCACATGTTGCCTTTTTATAGTAACACCTACTTCCCTCCTCCTCCAGCCCCTCCTCAACCCCTGGCAACCACTAATAAGTTCCCTATTTCTATAATTTTGTCATTTCAAGAATGTTATATAAATGGAATCATATAATATATGACCTTCTGGGACTGGCCTTTTTCACTTAGTGTAATTCTTTTAGTTTCATCCAGGCTATTGATGTCTCAGTACCTCATTCCTTTTTATTGCTGAATAGTATTCTATGGTATGGGTGTATCAGTTTGTTTAATCATCTACCTGTTGAAGAATATCTGGATTGCTTCCAATTTTTGACTATTATGAATAAAGTTTCTATAAACATTCATGTGCAGGTTTTTGTGTGAATATAAGTTTTCATTTCTTTCTGAAAAATGCCCAGGAGTGCAATTGCTGGGTCATATGATAGTTGTATCGGAGAAGGCAACAACCCACTCCAGTACTCTTGCCTGGAAAATCCCATGGATGGAGGAGCCTGGTGGGCTGCAGTCCCTGGGGTCTCAAAGAGTCGGACACGAAGGAGTGACTTCACTTTCACTTTTCACTTTCATGCATTGGAGAAGGAAATGGCAACCCACTCCAGTGTTCTTGCCTGGAGAACCCCAGGGACGGCGGAGCCTGGTAGGCTGCCGTCTATGGGGTTGCACAGAGTCGGACATGACTGATGCAACTTAGCAGCAGCAGCATTCATCATCTATATAATCTTTTTGGTGAAATGTCTTTTGAATATTTTCTAATTGGATTATTTGTGTTTTTACTAGAGTCTGCAGGCTTCTTTATGTTGTCTGGTTATTAGTTACCAGTCAGATATGTAGTTTGCTTTTCATATGAAGTCTAAGAATTCTTTTCTCTAAAGCCCAAAGATTTTCTTCTATCTTCATAAGTTTTCATAGTTTTATGTTCTATATTTAAGTCCCAAATCTATTTTGAGGTAATTTTCATATAAAGTGAAGGACTTGCTTTGAGGTTAAATTTTCTGCCTATGGATGTACAGTTATCCCAGCACTATTTGTTGGAAAAGCTATCTTCACTTAACTGCTTTTGCACCTTGACCAAAAATCAGTTGGGCTTGTTAGTGTGACTATTTCTAATTCTCTGTCCTGTTCCATTGATCTATGTGTCAGCTTTTCCACCAATACTGTATAATATTAATTACTATAGCTATGTAGTTAAGTCTTGAAATCAAGCAAACTGATTCTTCCTACTTATTATTTTTTTGAATTTAAGTCCATTTGCTTTCCATATAAATTTAAAACTAATCTTGTTTATATTTACAATAAATGTTACTGTGACCATGACAGGAATTGCATTAAGCCTGTGTATCAATTTTGGGAAAATTGACATCATTACTATGCTGAGTCTTCCATTCCATGAACACAGTGTGTCTGTCTCTCCATTTAAGTCTTTGATTTCTTTCATCAGCATTTTATAGTTTTCAGCATACAAGTCTTATAGATGCTTTGTCAGATTTACCCTTAAATCTTTTTTGAATGATTATAAATGGCATTCTGTTTTTCAGTGTCCATTTATTCACTGAAAGTATATAGAAATACAGTTTTTGCATGTTTATCTTATACCCTGTGATCTTGCTAAACTATTTTGTTTTAGGAGTTTCTTTGTAGACTCTTTGGGGACTTTGGGATTTTCTATGTTCACAATCATGCCATCTGCAAAGAGGGAGAGTTTTATTTTCTTCCTTTACAGTGTGTATGTCTTATTCCTTTTCTAGAATTACTGCACTAGGTAGAACTTCAAGCAGTATGTTGGATAAGAGTATTAAGGGCAGACACCTGGCTTTGCTCACTATCTTAGGGCAAAGTATTCAGTTTTTCACCATTAACTGTGTAGTGTAGGGTGTAGGATTTTTTGTAGGCGTACATTACCAAGTTGAAGAAGTTCCTCTCTTTTCCTAATTTTCAGAGTTTTTATCATGAATGGGTACTGACTTTATCAAAAGTTTTTTCTGCATCAATTTATAAGATCATATGACTTATTTTTTCATCTATTAAAATGGTGGATCATATTTACATATTGGTGGATTATATTTGCTATTGTTAAGGATTTTTATTTCTATTTTTTACATCTATTTTATGAAGATATTTTTCTGTAGTTTTCTTGTATGTACCATCTTGTCTAGTTTTAATTATTAGGATAATACTAAATTCATGAATAAGTTGTTAGATCTGTGTATATAAAGTTGCTCATAGTTCTGTTCTTTTGAATCTGCAGGGTTTATATTACCATATCCTGTTTTATTCCTGATAATGATAATTTGTGACTTCTTCTCTGTTAGTCTTGCTGGAGGTTTGTCTGTTACAGTCTTTTCAAAGGACCATCTTTGTTTCATTGATTTTTGTTTGTTGCTTTGTTTTCATTTTCACTGATTTCTGTTCTTTATTATAATTTTCGTCCTTCTACATACTTTAAGTGGGTTGCTCTTTTTCAGGTTCTTGAGGTTAAAAGAAAATAAAAATAGACTGTTGATTTGAGACAGTTCCCTTTTTTTTATTTACTTCTTTGGCTGTGCTGGGTCTTAGGTGCAGTGGCGGACTCAGTAGTTGCAGCACACTGGCTTAGTTGCCTTGCAGCTTATGGGATCCTAGTTCCCCTACCAGGGATCAAAACCCACATCCCCTGCACTAGGAGGCAAATTCTTAACCACTGGACCACCAGGGAAGTTGCATGAGACATTTCCTCTTTAATATATGCATTCAGTACTACAAAATTTTCCTCTTGGCACCGATTTAGCTGGGTCACACAAATTTTAGTATGCTATATTTTAGTTTAATTAAATTCTTGAGAGTTCCTCTTTGATTCATGGATTATTCATAAGTGTATTGTTTATATTCCAATGTTTGGAAATTTTCCTGTTATCTGGTACTGGTTTTTCTAGTTTGATTCCATGTGGTCCAAGAACAGACTATGTATGATTTCAGTTCTTTTAAATTTATTGAGGGTACTTTACAGCTGAGGATATGGTTTATATTGGTATATGTTCCAAGGGCACTTGATTTAAAAAACTGTGTATTCTGTGGTATTACGTGAAATGTTCTGTAAATGTAGATTGTATCCTATTGGTTAATGGTGTTGTTTTTTATAGCCTTGTGGATTTTGTCGAGTTATTTTATCAATTGATGGGAGAGGGTGGTTTAAATCTGCAACTATACTTGCCTTTTTCTCCTTTCAGTTCTTTCCATATTTTGCAGCTCTGTTGCTTAAGGCACACATATCTAGGAGTACTGTATCTTCTTGATGGATTGACCTTTAATGTCCTTTTCTGTCTCTGGTAAACTCCTTTGCTCTGAAGTCTACTTAATCTAGTATTAATATATCCACTATTTCCTTTGGATAAATGTTTGCATGGTAAATCTTTTTCCATCCTTTTGTTTTCACTCTGTATCAGGAGTCCGTTTCTTGTAGACAACATATATTTTATCATTTCTCTAATCCACTCAGCCAATCTGTCTCTTGATTATTTACACCAGTTATATTTAATCTAATCACTTATTAAGGCTGAAATTTGTTTTGTTTGTTCTAGTTTCTCTTACCTTACTGTGGGTTATTTGAATACTTTCTGGAATTTGTTTTTATTAATCTAATGTTTTGAGTGTTATCTCCTTATGTTGTTCTCTTTTAATGCTTGCTCTAGGTATTAAATGAGATATACAGAGCTTACCATAGTCTAATGATGTCAGCATATTACTAGTTTCAGTGAAGTAAGGAAGCCTTGCTTCCCTTTACTTTCCCACTTATTTTGTTGTTCTTCAGTCGCTCAGTCGTGTCTGATCCTTTGTGACCCCATGGACTGCAACATGCCAGGTTCCCTGTCCTTCACTATCTCCTGGAGTTTCCTCAAATTCATGTCCATTGAGTTGGTGATGTGGTCTAACCATCTCATCCTTTGCCTCCCCCTTCTCCTTTTGCCTTCAGTCTTTCCTAGCATCAGGGTCCAAATAAGCCAGCTCTTCACATCAAGTGGCTAAAGTATTGGAGCTTTAGCTCTGGCTTCCAATGAATATTCAGGGTCAATTTCCCTTAAGATTGACTAGCTCGATCTTTTTGCAGTCCAAGGAATTCTCGAGTCTTCTCCATCACTACAGTTTAAAAACATCAGTTCTTCAGCACTCAGTCTTCTTTATGGTCCAGCCCTCACACCTGTACAGGACTACTGGAAAAGTCATAGCTTTGACTGTACAGACCTTTGTTGGAAAAGTAATTTTTCTGCTTTTTAATACACTGTCTAGGTTTGTCATAGCTTTCCTTACAAGGAGCAAGTGTCTTTTAATTTCATTTAGAACCACATCAGACAGTTTTATACTTTTTGCTTCAACTGTCAAATATAATTTAGGAAACTCAAGAAGGGAAATGTACTGTACTTACTCTTTCTTCCTGTGTTGTTCCTCCTTGATGTTCCAAGTCTCCTTTTATAATCTCGTTTCTGCTTAGAACTTTAATTCTTTTCAGGCAGGTCTCCTGGCAATGAATTCTCTTCGTTTTCCTTTGTTTGGGAATGTCTTGATTTCACCTTCATTCCTGAAGGGTATTTTGGCCAGATTCAGGTTTCTGGGTTGACTGGTGAGAAATCTGCTATCATCCTAATAGTTTATCCCCTATAGATAAGATGTCTCTTTTTCTCTTGCAAATTTCAAAATTTTTTGTCTTTAGTTTTTAAATGTTTGTCCATGATGTACCTTAATGTGGATTTCTTTGTAGTTACGTTTTTTGGAATACAATTTAGTTCTTGAATCTATAAACTTCTTTTGCCAAATCTGGGAGGTTTTCAGCCACTATTTCTTGCAGTACTTTAACAGCCCTGCTCCTCTTTCTCTTCTTCCAGGACTCTAATAAAACAAATGTTAAATCTTTTGGTACAATCATACAGATCCCTGGTACTCTCTGCATTTTTTTCATTCTATGCAATATTTTTTGGTTATTCAGATTGGATAATTCTGTTTTCTGTCTTCCTTCACAGATTCTTTCCTCTATTCCCCCATTCTCGTTCTGCTGTTGATTCTGTCTGTTGAGCTTATTTGGGGCTTTTTCCCTTTCATATTTTTCACTTTTTGCTGAGCTTTATATTTTCTTCAATTGTTTCAAACATTCTTAATTGTTCATTGAAGCAGTTTTTTTATAATAGCTGCTTTTACATCTTTGTCAGATAATTCTAGTATCTCTCATCTCAGTGTTGGACTTTTATTTTTTGAGATCTTAGTTCTTGGCATGAGGTTTTTTCTTTATAACATGGAGATTTTGCATCTTGTATTTTGAGACTAAATTTTTTTAAGCTTTCTCTTATAGCTGGCTGCTCTGACACTAACTACTTCATTGGGGAGAGGAGGGCATCTCATTACTGCCAGGTGAAGGCAGAAGTGCAAGTCCCTCACTCTCACTTGAGGGGTGTGTGTGTTTCAGGCCTTTGAGGAATGTTCCTCATTTCTGCTGGTGAGGGTGGGAGTTGTGGCTAGGCTCTCACTGGTGCCTCCCTGGCTGAGAGGGACTGGAGCGCCTCACTACTACTCCCCTAATAGCCTCCACTGACACCCCAGGAGGGTGTGGGCTCATCACCATGGGGCAGCAGGCAGGTCCTGAGTCTCAGCTAGGGCTCCTTTGATACCACCCCAGGGGGAAGGGCGAAAGGTATTTCATCACTGACAACTGAGATGGGAGGCTCCCCATGCAGTTTCCACTGACACTTAGGGGGCGCAGTCCTTATTAATGCCCAGTGAGAATTAAAGCCCTTGTTCCCTAATAACCCTTCTCTGATGCCACTCTGGTGTGGGAGTTGGAGTGTCTTTTTACAGAGCCTGCTGAGGGTAGAAGTCTGCCTGGCATATGCTGATTTGGGTAGAGATGAGTACCACAGTTTTTTCTGCGCTGGCCTGGAGTGCAGCAGTTATTGTTTAAAAGTTTTCTGTTTTACAGGCTTCCCCGTTCCTAGCCCTTTGGTGAAGATAAGCTTTTGGCTGGGGGTAGGGAAGGGCTTTTTGACTCTCCCCATTGGCATTTGCTAATTGCCAGCTTCTTCAGTTCAACTTTGTGATATATGAGACCCAAAAATGGGGGAGAATTCCCGACTGTGCTGTTTCTCAAATCCCAATGGCCCTAGCTAGTATACTTTCTTCTAGAGTCTGTTTGTTTTATGTGTAATGTCCAGGGGTTTAGTTTTACTTAGTGAGACAAATAGCAAAAAGCACATCTACTTCATCCTCCCAGAAGCACAAATCCTAAACCTCATTGTATGATATATTAACAGAATCCTCTCTTTCTTTGACTGGTTAGTGATATTATATAGCAGTCATGAAGTGCACCTTACCTCAGAAGTATGGCTGGTTTCATAACTAGCACAGTACTTGGTACATAAATGTTTACTGAGTGATTATCTACCAATATCTACCCACATCTATCTAGCAAAATTGTAACTGTTAAGATCTCAAACTAAAAAAAGTATGAAGTTTATATTAGAAAATGATGTAATCATTAGGTTTGGGTTTCTATTGTGTCCCATAGTTGGAGGGTATAAAATCAGTGTTTCATGACTTAAGTGAGCAAAGAGTAACTATAATGGAAGTATCTTACCTGGAACATAACAATCATGATAGTCACAGCAATACCTGAAAAGTTGTGACCTTTAGTTAATTCCTGGTATTTTTCACGTAGTTTATGTAGTTAAAATATATATATCATTTATAAAGCTGTAAAATAAAATAGGAATAAAGAACATTCTTGATAACTTTTTAGGTGTTTATGGAACACTGGGTTGCCTGAATGTTGGGCTAATCTAAAACCGCTACTGCATTGTTTGTAGCAGATACCAAAGAGTTTTTGTAGAAAAGATAGTTTATATTATGTCACTGCTAAACCAAAGATTCTCTAAAATACAGTACAGTTGGACTTTTGGAATAAGACTAGGCTAGTAAATAGAAGAGAACTGGTGCTTCCCCTTGCATGTGGAAAAGATAACTTTTTAAAAATGGCAGTAATACTCATGAACATACAGGACAGGGACAAAAGAGGAGGGAAGACTAAATGCAAAACAGGTAAAGTTTTATACATGGTTGGGAATGCTGGAATGGAATTACCATTGATTGCATTTGTTATTCAAAATGAGAATTTTTTTCACAGTATTAGCTAAGAATGTTATACATATCCGGTTTTATCTTTTTTGTATTGGTTACCAGAAAACTCAAAGCTAAATATAATACATATAAATTGTTAGTTTGCAGTATACAAAATTAGCATGTGTTTTTTCTTCCTTTACATGATGTTTCTGTTTTAAACAGCTTTGTTTCATACAAATCTTTTATATATTTCATCTGTTTTAGAACTAGCCAGGATAGAATAAGTAATGTGATACATTCCTGTGTCAGAATTAACTGAGCCTGTGTCCTTCCTTTAGGATATGTGAAAATCCCAGTAATTCAGAAAGGCTCTTTGACTTCCTTATCTTCACTTCTCTGTTGCCCCCAAGTTAGATCACAAGTGTCATATATTCAGAAGTTTCTGGTAGGTCTTAAGTAGATGGTGTTTGTAAAAAGGATCTTTAATAGCAGAGATCCAAGCTGTGTTAGCAACCAGTGGAACAGTTAACTTAAGTACTTATAGAGAGACACCAGAGATTTCTTTCTCATAAAACTCTACTATGAATGGGGCTTTAACACATGGCTTTGCAAAGTAACAGAGCAAACTGTCTTAAAATTGGAGACTTGGATATATAGGGATTTGGGGTCTTATAGCTAGCTAACATTAAAAAATTAAATTCTAAACTGTAAGGTTCTTATTAATAACCTGGGAAATTGGGAGGCATGGCATATAATTATGTAATCAGTTAGAAATCTATAAAATTTGAACAGTAATTTCAAGTAGACTTGTTTCAGTTCTATTTCATAATCTATTCTTGTTTTTATTACCTTCAATTACCCTAAAAACATTTGTATACAGACTGACAAAACTTTTTACTTTTAAATCAGGTGACTAATAACGTACCAAAAGAATATGGCTGCACAAATACCAGAATCTGATCAGATAAAACAGGTAAGGTAATATAATTAAGGAAAAGGGATTTTGCAAAACATAAAGGCATTAGTGAATACAACCATGTCAGTCAGTGATCTCACAAAATATTTATATTTCATTTCCACAGATGGATATTAAATGATATGAAGCAAATTTTTCAGATAGTTTGAAAGATAATCCAGGAAAGGATAAATATTCAACTAGAAAATCTGACTATATTTTGTAGATCATATTATACCCATTGAAGGTAGTAAAAGAACCTTTCAAGTATTACAGGATATTTTGCCTAGATACATCAGTATTTAAAACATTTGTTTTAAAAACCTGTTATTAAAGAAACTTCTGATTTGTTTATAGTTTAAAGAATTTCTTGGAACCTACAATAAACTTACAGAAACCTGCTTTTTGGACTGTGTTAAAGACTTCACAACAAGAGAAGTAAAACCAGAAGAGGTATGAAAACGGTTGCCCAGTTTTCTCTAAGGTCATCTTAAATTCTCTAAGGTCATCATAAACAATATAAAGGGGATGCCCCTAAACATTTTGCTTGTTCCTAGTTATTATAGGAATTTAGGCTGTCTTTTTTTTTAATTGAAGGATAATTGCTTTACAGTATTTTGTTGTTTTCTGTCAAACCTCAACATGAATCAGCCATAGGTATACATATATCCCCTCCCTTTTGAACCTCCCTCCCATCTCCCTCCCCATCCCACCCTTCTAGGTTGATACAGAGCCCCTGTTTGAGTTTCCTGAGCCATACAGCAAATTCCTGTTGGCTATCTATTTTACATATGGTGATATAAGTTTCCATGTTACTGTTTCCATACATCTCACCCTCTCCTCCCCTCTCCCCATGTCCATAAGTCTATTCTCTATGTCTGTTTCTCCACTGCTGTCTTTTAAATAAATTCTTCAGTACCATTTTTCTAGATTCCCTATATATGCGTTAGAATACAGTATTTATCTTACTCTTTCTGACTCACTTCACTCTGTATAATAGGTTCTTGGTTATTCGCCTCATCAGAACTGACTTAAATGTGTTCCTTTTTATGGTTGAGTAATATTCCATTGTGTATATGTACCACAACTTCTTTATCCATTCATCTGTTGATGGTCATCTAGGTTGCTTCCATGTTCTAACTATTGTAAATAGTGCTGCAATGAACAATGGGATATGTGTGTCTTTTTCAGTTTTGGTTTCCTCAGGGTATATGCCTAGGAGTGGGATTGCTGGGTCATATGCTGGTTTTATTCCTAGTTTTTTAAGGAATCTGCCATACGGTCTTCCATAGTGGCCGTATCAATTTACATTCCCACCAACAGTGCAAAAGCGTTTCCTTTTTTCTACACCCTCTCCATCATTTATTGTTTGTAGACTTTTTGATGATGGCCATTCTGACAGGTGTGAGGTGATATCTCTTTGCAGTTTTTGATTTGCATTTCTCTAATAACAAGCAATGTTGAGCATTTCTTCATGTGTTTGTTAGTGAATTTAGGCTATCTTTTATATGTTCCATTGCTCAAAGGAACTTAAACAGCCAAGGACACTGTGGCATTGAGATGAATGATATCAAATTTAATATCACAGCCACACTGAACTATGGCAGACTTTTTAAAGAGAAGATGCCTGGGACTTGCTGAATATTGTTCCACAGCAGAGATTCTTATTTTTTTTTTATTTGGAGGCTAATTACTTTATAATATTGTAATGCTTTTTGCCATACATTGACACGAATCAGCCATGGGTATACATGTATTCCCCAAAGATTCTTACTAATTAGCTTTTAGTCAAGATGTGCTTGCTAGAGAAACTTGACACAGCTCTCCTATCTGACTGTGAGAACTCAGGTTAATTTTGGAAAAAGCAGAGCTTGAATCTGATGGTTCATATTGCATAGATGGACTCTGAAATCCCAGTTCCAAATCTTAACTTTTAATAATCTCTTCAAAACACTTACATATTTGCTAAAAGTGACATAAACTTCCTCCAGTGGAAGATGCTGATGAATTTTCATGCCAAGAACTTAACATATTAATATAACCAACAATCCAATAAGTGTTTGTTAAATAAATGACAAAGTTTGAGAGATGCTAAGTAAAATAGTCTTATTAAAAAGTAAAAAGTTGAAAATTAAGAATGCTAAGAATGGGGAATTCGCTGGCAGTCCAGTGGTTAGGACTCTATGCTTTCACTGCTGACAGTCTGGGTTCAGTCCTGCTCAGGGAACGAAGATCCCACAAGCCGCACCACATGGCCAAAATTATAATAATAACAACACTGAGAATGGACTTTCTCATTAAAAAGGAACAAACCTGCTACTAGACCTACATTTTGACAGTCAGAATAACAGATGGGAATGTGGAATTTCACTTACTACTGAAACATATCTACAGAAAATCTAGTCCGGAAGGCAGGGACTTACCATTGTTTTTAGTACCTACAAACTAGTAAGCATCCAGTATGTACTAATTTTAATAAATAAATGAAGGTATTAACAGTTGAAAGCTATGATCACTTGTGACTTATTGATACCATTTAATTCTCAAACATATTCGAAGAAAGAAAAGTACCCACTAGTTATTCTTTTAGAATATGTGCAATATTTTTAATTAATATTTTTGTGTTACCTCTTGGGTCTTTTTATTTCTAGACTACCTGTTCAGAACATTGCTTACAGAAGTACTTAAAAATGACTCAACGAATATCTATGAGATTTCAGGAATATCATATTCAGCAGAATGAAGCCCTAGCTGCCAAAGCAGGACTCCTTGGCCAGCCACGATAGAGAAGTCCTAACGGATGGACTTTTGATGAAAAATTGCCAACAGCTATTGCACTGGAAATGAGGATTCACCTGATGGAATCCTCTAAAAGCAGTAGCCACCATGTTAAACCATCTGTCATGACTGGCAAATGGAAACAACTGGAGAAACAAAATTGTTATATACAGGAATAATCAAAATAGAAGGTCTAATTGTTCAATGAAAATAATAAAATGCAACACTTGTTGAGGCCTTCAGATTCAGCAGCTTGGTCACTTGATTAGAAAAATAAACCATTGTTTCTTCAATTGTGACTGTTAATTTTAAAGCAAAATATCATGTATGAGATAGAAAAAATTTTATTACTATAAGTAAAATAAATGGAAATATCACTGAGCAGTTGTTTATACTATATAATTCCATAGCATTCTGACTGGACTGTGGATACGTTGAAGTGTTTTTCAATCACGATCATCCTCCAAGTATTCCTGTTCATTCATGTCTGCCTCAAATTGCTGGTAAATACATAAAATAGTTACTTGCTAATCATTTTAATGCATGATCCTTTTCTTGCCTCCCTTCTTGTGTCAGGGTGGGCACTACACATTCTTATCCTAGCTACATTTTCATATATCTTTAGGAAACATTCCATCTGACACCAGCTTGGCAATGTTTAAGAGTTGATTATTGTGCTTTAGTGGAGACTGTTGCTTTGCATTTTGTTTAAAAGCTGAGAATCCACCATGAATGATTCCAAGTCAGACCAACAGTATATAGTATATTCTCAGCTACTGCATGTGATCAATTGTAATAAAAAGTAAACCAAAGTTAAAGTAGCATCTTAGAGCCAAACAATTCCAAGCATTTGCAGGAAATTCTAATCGATGTATAAGTACACACAGCAGTTTATCATCAAATGAAATTCATTCATAAGCCAGTTGTTTAATAGGTATCAGTCCATTTACAAATATAAACCTATAATTAAGAGAATACTAACTAGCCTCTATGTTTAAATTTACCAAAGTGATTTCTGTGTTTTGTCATATTGGAAAGTAGAAGTATTACTCTGCTTCAATAATTTACAGTTTTCTATATTCATTCTATAGGCCATTAGGTCATTTATCTAAAAATACCACTTATAAAGGCCTCTGTTGACACTGCAGTCAGTCAATAACAGTGATGTCTTTGAAAGTACAAAGATAAACAATGTTAACTTTAAAGTTGAAATGTTGAAACATGTATAATACTCAACAAAATATACAATCCATCATAGTCAAAGGAACATGAAAAGAAACTTGTTTCATCTTAAGCAAACACAAATTCAGAGATGTTACTCACTTAAAACTTGGGGTCATTCACACACATACTTTGCTATTTTTATCTAATCAAGCCCAACATGGTTATTTAGTGTTCATTTAACAAAGGTAAATATGTGCTTACCTGGCAAATAAGGGGAATTTTGTGCAATAGCATCTCAAATACCTTGGGAGGAAGTGTGTGTTTGAAAACTTTCAGAAGTTCCTGTGGTTGCCCACACACCAAAAGGGCATTGCTGAGATGTTCAACACCCATTCGATGCTCTCCTAAATAGATTGATAAGTTTAGAGCAGAATTTTAAAGTATATTCTACATTCTAGAATAAAGTATATTCTATATTCTACATATATTCTACAAATTATCAAGAAAGCACCAAGCATTAAAACTACAAAAGCATATCAAACTAAAGACTATGAACAAGTCTCAAAAAGAATAAATAGTATAAACAGGGAAATGCTGAGCTGCCTATTAGATTCACTATGATCAGGCTGCAGTGTGAATAACTTTCTGACCCAAATTACCACTTAAAAGTGCACTCTTGAATTGGAAATGTTCATGTTATGCAATTTGGATATGCAAGAGGGAATATTGAGTTATTTTAAAAAGGCTGGTGTCTGTCATTAGTGACAGACATATGTGGTTGATGAAATATTACAGATGAAACATCTTGATGTCCTAGTTAAATGAGACTTTTGCACAATAGACTGTATTATTAAAGAGCTGAAACATGATTTAGTATTACCATGAATTATGTATCTAGGGGAAGACAGATGAGTTTTAGGATGACTGGTTATAAAATAAGAATGAAAATTTGTGAAGAGTGGAAATTAATGATAGGACTTTAAGTTAAAACATGTCATCAGTTAGTCTCACTACCTCATTTTAGGAAAATCAGGCAAAGAACAGTGAAATAATTTAAGGTTTCAAATCTAATTAATGCCAGAATTAATGCACCTAATTTTCTGAATCTTGAGACTACAGTGTGCTGCCTCTCCTTCACATGTTGTGTAATAACAGAAGTTGAAATTTTGACATATTTAATATAACTAGGAAACACTTTGTATCAAACCCTTGAAAGAAAAAGCAATAATAGTGACTGCTCTTAAGTTGATGGAGCTAACATAACCCCAAAACCTAATCAATTTGGTTAATTAGATCAACCAACGATTAAATCCAATCAAATTAGCTAATCAGAAGTTTCTATTGAGGGACTTCCTGGTGGTCCAGTGGCTAAGAAGTTTCTATTGAAATTTTTGGCTCTGTGGTCCCTCTGATGACATAGACATAAACACAACAGGTAGTTACAGAACTACCTGTCTGCAAAGTAGTGAAAACTGGGTTGGCAGTGGTGGCAGAAGTGACAAGAAAACATTACAGAAACTGGCTGAAAAATTACTGCATTAGAACAGTGTTTCTCAACCAGTGTGTTGTAATAGCCTAGGGAAGTTTAAAGAATAATAATTTATATATATCTGGAGAAAATCATAATTTGAAGAGATACATGGACCCCATTGTTCACTACAGAGTTGTTTACCAAGACATGGAAGCAACCTAAATGTCCATCGACAGATGAATGATAAATAAGATGTGGTACATATAAACAATGGAATACTACTCAGCCATAAAAACAAACAAAATAATGCCATTTGCAGTGACATGGATGGACCCAGAGATTATCATACTAAGTGAACTAAGACAGAAAGACAACTATACTATCATATCACTAACATGGAATCTAAAAAAATGACACAAATGAACTTATTTACAAAACAAATACACTCAAACAGAAACCAAAGTTATGGTAACCAATGGGGAGAGACAAATTAGAAGTTTGAGATTAACTTAACACACACTGCTAAATACAAAATAGATAACCAATAAGAGAACTGTAGGGAACTATACTCAAAACCCTATGAGAGAAAAAATCTGAAAAAGAATATATGTATAACTGAACCACTGTGCTGTACACTCAAAAGTAACACAACATTGTAAACCAAAGCTACTTCAATAAAAAAAAACATTTGACACTGGGTCCTACCCCAGAAATTCTTATTTAATTGGTTTTTGGTTTGGTGGGGATTTAAAGAATAAGCAACCAATGAGAATTTTAGAAATAGAGTAGAAGTATATAACCCTAAAAGTGCTAATTATTTTAGGGGCTCACAGAAATAATGTTATCGTCCTGGAGAGAAAAAGTTAAAAACTCAGGTTTGCAACTTTTGTCATCATCTCAATATTTGTAATATTCACCTCTATATCTAACTATTACATGATAGTTCTTAAAGTAAATAAAAATAAAATAAAATTATTTTTCTTTTGATTTATAATTCATCATTTTCCTATCCATATTTATACTGTCCTAACTCAAAAAAACTGGACATGGAACAACAGACTGGTTCCAAATAGGAAAAGGAGTACATCAGGCTGTATATTGTCACCCTGCTTATTTAACTTATATGCACAGTACATCATGAGAAACACTAGGCTAGAGGAAGCACAAGCTGGAATCAAGATTGCTGGAAGAAATATCAATAACCTCAGATATGCAGATGACACCACACTTAATGGCAGGAAGTGAAGAGGAACTAAAAAGCCTCTTGATGAAAGTGAAAGAGGAGAGTGAAAAAGTTGGCTTAAAGCTCAACATTCAGAAAACTAAGATCATGGCACTCTTGTCCCATCACTTCATGGGAAATAGATGGGAAAAGTGTCAGACTTTATTTTTCTGGGCTCCAAAATCACTGCAGATGGTGATTGCAGCCATGAAATTAAGACGCTTACTTCTCGGAAGGAAAGTTATGACCAACCTAGACAGCATATTAAAAAACAGACATTACTTTGTCAACAAAGGTCCATCTAGTCAAGGCTATGGTTTTTCCAGTGGTCATATATGGATGTGAGAGTTGGACTGTGAAGAAAGCTGAGCGCCGAAGAATTGATGCTTTTGAACTGTGGTGTTGGAGAAGACTCTTGAGAGTCCCTTGGACTGCAAGGAGATCCAACCAGTCCATCCTAAAGGAGATCAATCCTGGGTGTTCATTGGAAGGACTGATATTGAAGCTGAAACTCCAATACTTTGGCCACCTCATGCGAAGAGTTGACTCACTGGAAAAGACCCTGATGCTGGGACGGATTGGGGGCAGGAGGAGAAGGGGACAACAGAGGATGAGATGGCTGGATGGCATCACTGACTCGTTGAACATGGGTTTGAGTCAACTCCAGGAGTTGGTGATGGACAAGGAGGCCTGGCGTGCTGCAATTCATGGGATCACAAACAGTCGGACCCGACTGAGCAACTGAACTGAACTGAACTCAAAAAATGTTAAAGGTGAAAGGTTTTTTGTATTTTAATTGTCTCTATATCAAAGGAGTATGTAGGGATTCATCAGATTTATGTGACCCCTAGTTTATGTAATCTGGGGCCCTTATTTTTGGGGGGGGGCCCTTTTAAGAAAAAGAATATGAAATTAAGAATACAAGGTTGGCAGGAACCTTCCCAGAACCTTCAAAGAAGCCCTTGGAAATGAAAGTCGTTAAAGCTTATGTTTCATCACCTTGTGTAAAATAACTCTTATTTATGTCATTTAAATCAGCTCTAACTATTCATTTTGTCACTAACATTTAACAGACTTTTTAGTCCATTTATAATAATACCTAAAAGAAAATATTTGTACTGAATAAAAGTACTGAAATTTCAAATTATGATTAATATGCAATGCCTTTGAATTGCTGTTTCATTTCTTAAAACATTTAAGTCATTGGATTAAAACATTTAAAACATTGGATTAAAAAAATTCTTGGATATTGCTATGAGTTTTCCAGGATTTTTACTTTTTGCTTTTATAAATCCTGGAGGATGTTACCCTCTAAATGCAGAGTGAAAAAAAGTCTCCAAAAATGACAAAAAAGATAAGCAGAAATAGCTGTAGGCACTGTGATATGCATGGGAATTTGCAACACATGAAAAAAAGACATAAATGGGTGTGGTACTCATTCATCCAATAATATCATGTATGCTTTACATAAGAAGCCTCAAAACAATTTTCCTTTCTAGTGTTAAACACCACAATAAAGACATTACTATATACAATGTTTATAAAATATTTGTATTATCTACCATCATTTTACCTGACAACATTGTGAAGTTTCTCAAATCTATCTTGGTGTATGTGGGGATAAGTCATAATTCAAAATACATTTCATGTTCATTAAGTGCAAGGTACCCCCACAGGTATCATTACACTGAATGATCACTCATAATAATTTTTAATCAAAGTAAGTATTTTATTAAGAATATGCTTTAAAAAAAGAATATGCTTAGGCAGGAAAATTCTTATAAAGAAGTTAATTTTTTAAAAAATTTTGATTCATACAACATTTAGTTATTTGGAAAACTCATTTACTTAGAATTTTATCTGACAGTAAGTAAGGTGTTCTTGTATTTGGCTTTGCTTCTCTCTCTGCCCACTTCCAAGACTGCAACATGAACTTGAATACAGACACTAACAAAGTGGAGTTGGACAGCAATGAAGTGAAAATGCTGGGACAGTTTCTCTTTAACTGAAGCAAGCTGGTTAACACATCTAGCTAGTTAAGTTTTTTGACATAAAAATATCAATCCATAAATATTTCTCAAACATCAGTTATCATAAATAACTGCCTACAAAAGTATGTTTACATTCTTACCTCTGGATAACCAAAGTTCTCCCATTCGTACCTCTTGCAGAAAAAATTCTTGTAATTTTTCATTTTTTGCTGGATCCCACAACTAAAAGAGTCACAGAATATTTAACAATAAGTAACAAATGTAAGGTATATGGTTACTAGTCAAAACTGAGGGCTTCTCTCCTGGCTCAGCAGTGAAAAATCCACCTGCTAGTGCCTGCCTGATGCAGAAGACTCGAGTTCAACCCCTGGGTTCAGAAGATCCCCTGGAGAAGGAAATGGTAACCCACTCCAGTATTCTTGCCTGGGAAATCCCATGAACAGAGGAGCCTGGCAGGTTAACTTGTATTTTAAAAGCACATCTTGAATCTAGTCTCTAAATGCAGAGTATTACAAATGCAGTTGCTCTTTATATTTAAAATAATTTCTTAAAATGGAGTTATGATTTCAGGCAACTAAAAAAAAAAAGCCAAAAAACATGGCAGACGGAGGCTGTGACTTGTCACCATGCACATTTGATGGCCTTCCTAGATGGCACCTTGTTAAACCAGCACACCCACTGTCTGCCAGGCTGCAGCACGGCCAGTTTTATTCTTCAGTTACCCTAATCCTTTGACACCCTGATTACCATCTTACATCAGCTTTTGTACTTTTCCATAGATTTTCATGAGTTATATTGTCATTTAGATCTAACAACTCTGAGAAATAAAGTCAGTAGACTAGGGTAATTTCTTAATTTAGCTCTGGTTATAATTGTAAAAAAGTTGAACCCCACCCTCCTAAAAGAAAAAAAAAAAGAAAAACACGGCATATTCAAGTTTGGTTACGATGCTTATAACAACTTCATATTTTACCCACTATAATCAACTCTAACAAAGGAAGCTTTCTTTGTATGCTGCAAACCTATTCTCTTGCTTAGAGTATTAACACTGCTTGTTGATTTAGCAAAGGGCATGGTGGGGGTTGACAGGGCAATTGGTGATATTCAGAAGGATGCTATGGTTTGCTACAGCCTGTTTCAAGAAAGTGACCAGGTTCACAGGATAGGATCATCACTGGTATTAAGCGAAGAGCTGTCTTTAAAGCTAAAGTGGGCAAACCATGCTCAGAGTATCCACTCCACAGTCACTTCAGCTTCAGTCTTTTATATCTGGAGGGTTTTTGTGTTTGTCTTCCCCAAGAATTCTCTTTTTTAAATAGGATGAACCAACAGATGAGGTCATATTTTAAGCTTTTATCAGCAGATATGCTGATGATCAGTAACAACCACAAGTTTCATTCAAGAGATATTTAGTGAACAAGAGCAGGACACTCTAGGGAGAGCTGGAGAGGGAAGTAGATCTAGACTCCTGTGCCCATCCCCACGGAGCCCAGAGTCTAACCAAGAGAAAAAATAAGTATGCCTGAGATCAGTAACACATCAACAACAAAGTCCAGTGTCTTCTGAGGCTCAAAATATTAACACATTCCATTTGGTTGGGAGACCAGGGAAAGTTCCTCAGAAAAGATGGCATTTGAGATGTGGAGAAGCTCAGTGAAAGTCTGATGAAGAAAGAGTATAAGTGGACTTCCCTGGTGGTCCAGTGGTTAAGAATCCTCCTGTCAATGCAGGAGACACAGGTTCAAGCGCTGGTCCAAGAAGATTCCACATGCTGTGGGGCAACTAAGCCCATGCACCACAACTCCCAAAGCCTGCATGCCTAGAGCCTGTCTCTGCAGCGAGAGAAGCCCTCACACTGCAACGAAGAGTGGCTCTCTGCTCCTGGCAACCAGAGAAAGCCCACATGCAGTAACAAAGACCCAGTGCAGCCAAAAAATTAAATAAATGTTTTAAAGAAGAAATCCTGACTGAGTGGTCTAATTAAAAAAAAAAAGTACAATTGACACAAAATTGCAGGGAAAATATCAAGTGATCTTACATAGCTAGATTATAATATGGTGAATGAAGCAACAATGATAAATACCAATTACTGAAGCCCAGTTGTGGACTGAAAGCTTTCCGTATATTATGTCTAATTCCTAGGAAAAGAAGGCTATCTATACAGAAGGCACCCATGGTGCGAGGTCCATGGTGCGAAGCTAAGTGGCTTCATGTTTCATCTGCAGAGTAGGGAGCTACATTACAGAGCTGCAGATTAGAAGGAATTTACTCTGACAGCATAAGAGGTAGTAAGACAGGTTAGGAAATTATCATAATATTCTGTGTAAAAGGTAATAAAAGCCTGAAGTAGTGAAGGAGCAATGGAAACAGAAAGGGAAAAGAGGATGAGATGGTTGTGGGTTTAGTGGCTGAGTCGTGTCCAACTCTTGTGACCCCATAGACTGTGGCCTGCCAGCCTCCTCTGTCCATGGCATTTCCCAGACAAGAATACTGGAGTGAGTTGCCATTTCCTTCTCCAGGGGATCTTCCCAACCAGGAGATGGAACCCCATCTCCTGCACAGCAGGCAGATTCTTTACTGCTAAGCCCAGAGTATGAGACAGAAAACAGAAAAATAAGAATTGGGGGTTGACTGTGGAAGATGAGGCTGATATTTGAGCGGGGTCACAACAGAGAGTGATATCAGCATCAGAGGGAAGCGGGAGAAGGAACACTGGCAAGGGACGAGATGATGAATTTACTTCTCAACACACAAAGCAGAGGTGCCGACAGAACATGGAGGCTACAGAGTCTGGCAGGCAGGCACAATCTGGGTCCCCGGGCCTAGAGATCTGAGTTCACCTATCAGTGAGAAGAGAAGGAGCTTCCAGGGGGATGAGGGATATGCAGAATCTGAGATCAGTGTTTCACCAAGGATGGCTTTAAGGAGCTATTAAAACTGCAGTTTTCTTGGGCTCCACCCAGACCTACCAAATCAATTTCCCTAAGTAGAGCTCAGGAACCTGGATTTTTAATGAGCTCCTCAGATGACTCTTAAATTCTGAAGTCTGAGAATTACTACTGGCATAAACCACTGGGGCTACCTCTAACCTCCTAAATCACAATGGCTGGTGCTTGGGTCAAATAATCTGTTTTAACAAAAAGTGAAAAGTGAAAGAGAAGTCGCGTCCGACTCTTTGCGACCCCGTGACTGTAGCCTATCAGGCTCCTCCATCCATGGGATTCTCCAGGCAAGAATACTGGAGTGGGTTACCATTTCCTTCTCCAGGGGACCTTCCCAACCCAGGGATCGAACCCGGGTCTCCCACATTGGAGGCGGATGCTTTAACCTCTGAGCCACCAGGGAAGCCCATTTTAACAAATGCCCCAGGTAAATCTAATGCAGATGAATCACAGACCATGCTGTGGGAAACAAAAAGGGCTGGGGTGAGGAAGAACAGAGATCCTGTAAGTAGGAAGAGACCTCTCTCTCTGTGCCTTAGTTTATTTATCTGTAAAACTAGAAGAACAAAGTTGTTATGAAGAAGGAAACAGACAGAGCTGGACTCTGTCTTAGGCCAGGCGGCGAACATTAGGCTACACGTACGATTCCCTCCCAGTGGACTCTGAGCTTTGTGCCCGGTGTCTATAGAGATGGCATACCGATGGAAAACCAGACCCCTCCCCCCCCATAAAAGAGCCTCAGGACTTGGACTTGGACTCTCCATTGCCTAAAAGAACATGCTAATTATCTCTGTAACAGAACAAAGTGGTAAATTCCATTATGTTTATCAAGATATGACCACAGGCCTACTGATAAATATCCACTGTTTATGTGACACATGAATCATGGGTTAACTTTGATCATATCTCTCTTTTACCTTGTCCAGACTAGTTTCAAGGACTCTGGGGAGGTGGGTTTGAGCAAGTACACTTAGGGTATATAAGGTTTTCACAAAAACTGGTCAGGGTCCTTGGCTAAAAGGAGACGCTGCCTTGAGCCCGCCAGTGTAATAAACTGCACTCCACTATCTGCATTGTCCTTCTGAGTGAGTTTGTTTCCCGGAACACGTGGCTACAAGAGTAATGAGGATTATATAAAAGAACATTTGAAAACTCCTGCTTCTGCCTCTTTCTCACTTGACATAAATAGATCTTTATCATTTCCCTCCTGGACTGCCACTGATTTTCCTGTCTTTGACTTCCCTCCTCCACCCCATACTTCAAAAAGAAATAATTGCATCCATTTCCTGAAATAAAGTCACCATCACTGGTTATCCACCACAAAAGAAAAATCTCAAAACTTTTAAATTTGGCATCAAAGACTTCCACAATAAAACACAAACTACCACTCAGCTATCTCTTTGGCCACAACACTTTGCGATATTGCAAATATTGCAATTTCAAAGTCTGTGTCTCTGCACAAGCTGTTTCTCTCTGCCTACAATGATCATGGCATCCGGTCCCATCACTTCATGGCAAGTAGATGGGAAACAGTGGCAGACTTTATTTTGGGGGGCTCCAAAAATCACTGCAGATGGTGACTGCAGCCATGAAATTAAAAGATGCTTATTCCTTGGAAGAAAAGGTATGACCAACCTAGATAGCATATTAAAAAGCAGAGACATTACTTTGCCAACAAAGGTTCATGTAGTCAAGGCTATGGTTTTTCCAGTAGTCATGTATGGACGTGAGAGTTGGACTATAAAGAAAGCTGATGCTGAAGAATTGATGCTTTTGAACTGTGGTGTTGGAGAAGACTCTTGAGAGTCCCTTGGACAGCAAGGAGATCTAACCAGCCCATCCTAAAGGAGATCAGTCCTGAGTATTCATTGGAAGGACTGATGTTGAAGCTGAAACTCCAATACTTTGGCCACCTGATGTGAAGAGCTGACTCACTTGAAAAGACCCTGATGCTGGGAAAGATTGAAGGCTGGAGAAGGGGACAACAGAGGATGAGATGGTTGGATGGCATCACTGACTCAATGGACATGAGTTTGAGTAAACTCCGGGAGTAGGTGATGGACAGGTGATGGACAGGGAGGCCTGGCATGCTGCAGTCCATGGGGTCGCAAAGAGTCAGTCGGACATGACTGAGCAACTGAACTGAACAATAAACAACAATATTCAACAAATATTTGTTGGGTGCCTACAATATACTGGACACTGTTCTAGGCACTGGGGAGACACTGGAGACTAAAAACACAGACAAGGTCTGCCCTGGTGGAGTTGATTCTAATAACTAGAAAGCATTAATCAAATAATCACACCAACAAACACTAACTTCAACCATGTATAAGGGCAGTCATAGGAGAGGGACGTGGAATTGACCCAGGCTCTGCCCCAGGGAGGGCATCTCCTCTCTCACACCCAGCCTTGAATACTCCCTCTCCTACTTTCTTTGTCAACTGCACCTTTTTCTCTATGAGACTCCATTTTGAATCCCCAGAAATCCGTGTCTCCTGCTCTCCACTACCCTTTCATCAGTGAGCATGAACTACCTATTCTTTCTGCAAAGTTTTATCTCACATCTCTCATCACCAATTGCCACTGACACCACTACAGTTCAGGATTTTGATTACTTCTTACCTGAACTGCTGCAATAACTTTCCTTTTCATCAATCCATCTAGCACACTCCTGCCTGTTCTAACATAAAAAGGTTTTTTTCTCCCTTTATTTTAAAAACAATTCCTGCTCAAAAATCTTCAGTAATTCCCCCCATTGAATCTGAATTTCTTAACTTGGTCTTCAAAGCCTTCCCAGATGCAGGGCCCTTAATTAGCTCTCCAACCTCACCTCCCACCATTCCCAACTGTGACTCCATTCTCTGTCAAACATTTACTGAATAGAGGGATCTGCCACCCCCAAAGTTTTCCGTGGAGAACTGCATGTTCCAAAAATAGCCACAGCAATATTCCCAGTTCTGCTTGCACTTCCAAAACCTAGCCTCCTCTAACAAGAGCTGGAGTCCATTTCCTCTCCCTTCAAAACTGAGTGGGTCTCAATGAGGCAGAACTGGCACCACCTGGTAGGCTCCATGTTTGCTCTCAAATATACGTATAAATAAATACATATATACAACTGACCCTTGAACAACATGGGTTTTAACTGCCCAGGTCCACTTATATGTGTGTTTGTTTTTTTTTTCCAATAAACAGTGCTACTGTGCTATATAATCTGCTGTTGGTTGAATCCTCAGATTTGGAACTTCTAATACAGAGGGCCAACTACCAAGTTGTATTCAGATTTTTGACAGAGAGAAGGGTTGCTGCCCCAACTGCTTGCTGTTCAAGGGTCAACTGTGTGTATCAACACACACACACACACACACACACACACACACACAAATATATTACACACTTGCTTACCCAGTACAACCCTTCCACCATACCGTGAGGAAGACCGTGCCACAAGGAGCGGACCTGTGTAGGTGTTCTGTGCAGCAGTCCCAGCTAAGTGGCCAGCCAGCGTAACTGCCCAATGTGTGCAGGAATAAGCCTTCAAAAGACTCAGAAGGTAGCCCTGGGGCTAACCTGGCTGAAGCTGAGTGCAGCAAAAATGTGGTATCCCCACCCCGCCCGACTCAAACTGAAGATTCAGGAGCAAAATAAGATAAAGTTTTAAGCTCTAAGGTGAAAGTAGCAATAGGTGAGCAGAACACCTCCATGATAACCTTGCCCTGAAAGTGATCCTCTGCCTCCTCTGTGCTCCTGCGGTTGTTGTTTAGTCGCTAAGTCACCTCGGGCTCCTGCAACTGTAGCCCGCCAGGCTCCTCTGTCCATGGGGTCCTCCAGGCAAGAATACCAGAGTGGGTTGCCATTTCCTTCTCCAGAGGATCTTCCCCCACCCAGGGATTTAACCCAGGTCTCCTGTATTGGCAGGCGGATTCTTTACTACTGAGTCACCAGGGAATGGGAGAATGGCTGCTGTCCATGGGGTCACACAGAGTCGGACACGACTGAAGCGACTTAGCATGCATGCATGCATGCATTGGAGAAGGAAGTGGCAACCACTCCAGTATTCTTGCCTGGAGACTCCCAGGGACAGAGGAGCCTAGTGGGCTGCCGTCTATGGGGTCACACAAAGTCGGACACGACTGATGCGACTTAGCAGCAGCAGCAAATGAGCATCAACTAAATGAAAATTTCACACAACAGCCCAAGAACCCTCTATTTGAGAAATGAAGTGAATTGGTTAAGTTGGACCAATCACCAAGATAATTGTGATTATCCTTCAAAACGACTGATCAAATTCCATTTTGGAGAAAAAGAGGATACATCCTGGTTCTGAGCTAGAAGAAAGGCCCCGTAGAACAGGAGTGGGGGTACAGCACCATACCCTGCGGGCAGACCTGGGTCTTTAAGTGTCTGGTGTGGCTCAGGACCGAGCGACTGCGCACGCCCGCGGCTCAGGAAGGGCAGACTCCTCTTTCTTCTTTTTTATAAACTAAACGAAGTGCCTTTTCCTACCACCTTATAACTGCCTTTTCACGACCCCAGGTGGTTCTTCCTTCCTTCCTCCCGATGTCGGACAATAAAAGCGAAACACTGGCCGAGCGGAAGCGGGGTGCGGGCAGGCATCGAGGCACTGGGAAATGGCTGCTCAGGAAGCCGCCAGGGACCCTGAGGCCGAGCCTCTACCTGCCCCGGCGGGAAGTTACTCACTGTAACGCCACCTCGGCGTCGCTAAAGCACTTCACCTGGGCGCCCCGTCCCTCAGCCTTTCGCTGCTGGGCTCTTCTTTCTGCAAACACAACGTGGCACGTGCTGGCCGTGAGCCCTCCAGCTGCCGGCGTGCGCCCCGCGGGCCCCTAGGCGGCGGCGGCCCCCGCGGCCCGGCCTCGCCCCGGGGGCCCGGTCAGCCCCCCGCCCCCGCTCCGCCCGGCCCGTCGCGCCTCCGCCGGCGTCTCACTCACTTTCCCGTAGGCGGCGCTTGAACGCGGGGTCGCCACGCCGGCTCCGGTCGAAGTAGATGCAGTAGCCGAGGAAGGCGATGGCGCCACAGGCCGCCA
Source organism: Odocoileus virginianus (assembly GCF_023699985.2). Lineage (NCBI taxonomy): Eukaryota > Metazoa > Chordata > Mammalia > Artiodactyla > Cervidae > Odocoileus > Odocoileus virginianus. The sequence goes on along the minus strand of NC_069679.1, from coordinate 58,424,213 downwards.
GGAGGCCGAGGACCGTGCGGACGCAAGGCATCCGGCCGCGGGCGTCCCACGGACCGAGCGTTGGGCGCGGGCCAGCGAGCGCGGGGAGCCGGCCGGCCAGCCGGCAGGGAGCGTCGGCGCGGCGCCCATGCCGGCCTCGGGGCTTCCTGTGCGCTGGGCCGCGGGCGTGAGGAGCGGCGCGTCGACGAAGGAAATCGAGGGTCTGAGAGGACGCTTGTGGGAGTCTCACAGTACGGAGTGGTGGAGCTCTGTTCCAATTCAGGTCGGTCGCACTCCAAATTCTGAACCCTTTGCCCAAACGCGTACCATTATCTCAGCTCAGACACCCATCCAAGGCAAATCGCAGTATGCGGGAAAACGGTTATCTGAGGGAACTGATCCTCCTCTGGTTCCCTAAACTGCAAATTTGAGCCAAAACTCTGGTCATCTCTTAGTTAAGAGTACTACCCACCGAACCCTTGGTCACTAGTCCGTACTCCCCAACCGCGTCTGCTTTGTCACCCGAAGGAACCCAGCCGTCTGCAGTACCCAGCCACCACCTTAGCTCAACAGCAGGAGCAAAGAAGTGTGTTGAGGTAATAATAATACTAGCAACAACAACAAGTTTAGCCTAGAAAAAGCTTGTGAAAATTTCTCTGCTGCTGCTGCTAAGTCGCTTCAGTCGTGTCCGACTCTGCAGCAGCCCACCAGGCTCCCCCGTCCCTGGGATTCTCCAGGCAAGAACACTGGAGTGGGTTGCCATTTCCTTCTCCAATGCATGAAAGTGAAAAGTGAAAGTGAGGTCGCTCAGTCGCGTGTGACTCTTTGTGACCCCATGGACTGTCGCCCGTCAGGCTTCTCTGTCCATGGGATTCTCCAGGCAAGAATACTGGAGTGGGTAGCCATTCCCTTCTCCAGGGAATCTTCCCCACCCGGGGATCAAACCTGGATCTCCCGCCATTGCAGGCAGATTCTTTACCGTCTGAAACGTTAGTAATTTGCTGGTCTGAGCCGGACCTGACAGCGAAAGGTTCCAGAACAGCATCAACCCTGAGAGATCCATGGCACTTAACTAGCCTAGATGCTTTTCTAATACTTCCCTTATTCAGAAGACATAGCAAAAAGGAGGTAAGACTTTATCCCAAATAACAAGTTTTGATCTTTACACTAAGCCAAAGATAAGGCATAATCTAGGTAAAACCCAGCTTTATCTTCTTTTGTTTGGTTGGTTATTCAACTGCTACTCACGGTTTACTGATGTTACTAGTATGTGAACGGCAAGGTGGTCATCTCTGCTGTGACTTCCTTTGGGGCTAAGAAGCAGCCCGTGCCCTCACTATTTAAAAGTTAGCAGGTGTTAGTCACATGTAGGTAGTTTTCTTGCGTTCTGCATGTTTCTTCCGATAACTCAGTCTTCTATTTAGAAGCTTGGGCTGTTGTCAAAACCTGATTATAAACACAGAGGATAAGGTAGCATCAGCGTCCAGTGTTACTGGTGATCTGCTAGTGGTTTTTAGTTTAGAATCTTAGTGATGGATTTAATCCAGCTCCAAACGATGTTTTTTAGGCTGGCTGCTCTTGTCTTCTAATAAAATCATTTTCCTCTGTCTCCCTTTTCATCCTTCACTGAGCTCATAGCTAATCCTTTGGTACATGGAGAGCTGGCAGCACAGAAACTGTTGGAGACTAGCTAGGTGTTCGTGCTAAGTCACTTAAGTCCTGTCTGGCTCTTTGTGACCCCATGGACTGTAGCGCACCAGGCTCCTCTATCCATAGGAATATTGGAGTGGGTTGCCATGCCCTCCTCCAGGGGATCTTCTGGATCTGGGGATCAAACGCACGTCTCTTATGTCTCCTGCATTGGCAGGCAGGTTCTTTACCCCTACCACCACCTGGGAAGCCCAGCTGGGTGTTCAGGGATAAAGTAAACAGTGACATGTCAAGGTAGGAGAACTATTAAGGCAAATAGAAATAAACAGCTCACTGAAGTTGAATTGCCACAGAAACCATGCTGTAAAGTAATTGAAAAATTTTCAAGCAAGTCTCTATGGTATGGGTAGATTTTTCTTTTCAAACATAGACATCACTCTTGCTAATTTGGTGATAAAGAATTCCAGTATAGCTTTTTCCAAATTGATATAGTGTTAATAATTGTCCCCAAACTATGGTTCTATAATGGATGATTGATCTTTTTTTAAACAGCTTTATTGAGGTTATAATTGATATAAATTCCACATGTTTGAAGTGTACAGTTTGATGCATTTTGACATATGCATGCATCCATCCATCACCAAAATCAAAATAATAATCATATCCATCAGCCCCAAAAGTTTCTTTGGTTCCCTTTTTTAAATCTGTTCTTCCACTCATCCTTCCCTGCTTCCCCCATCATCCTCTGCTTTGTCACTATAATTTGCATTTTCTAGATTATTATATACAGCTGACCCTTGAACAGTGTGAGGGTCAGAGGTGCCAGTTCTCTGCACAGTCAAACATTGTATAACTTACAGTTGGCTCTCTGTATCCATAGTTCCACATCCTCAGATTCAACCAACCTCAGATCATGTAGTACTGTAGCATTTACTATTGAGAAAAATACATGTAAGTGAACCCAGGCAGTTCAAATCCATGTTTTTCCAGCGATAATGCTATATGGAATCATACAATATGTTCCCCATGTATATTGCCTGGTTTCTTTCAGTCAGCATGATTTTGAGATCACCCATGTTGTTTTATCCATGGTTCATTTTTATTGGGAAATAGTATTTGATTTGTGCATATACTACAGTTTCTCTAAGCATTCAACTGTTGATGGATATTTGGATTTTTTTCCAGTCTGGGGCTATTACAAATAAAACTGTCAGAGTTACCTACTAGTCTAGTTGTTAAGAATCAGTGCTTTCACTGCTGTAGCCAGGGCTCAGACCCTGACTGGGGAACTAAGATCCCGATGCGGTGTGGCCAAAGTTAAAAAAAAAGACTAGCACTTCAGTTAGTTCAGTTCAGTCACTTACTTGGCTGACTCTTTGTGACCCCATAGACTGCAGCACACCAGGCTTCCCTGTCCATCACCAACTCCTGGAGCTTGCTCAAACTCATGTTCATCGAGTTGGTGATGAACATCCAACCATCTCATCCTCTGTCATCCCCTTCTCCTCCTGCCTTCAATCTTTCCCTACATCAGGGTCTTTTCAAGTGAGTCAGTTCTACACATCAGGTGGCCAAAGTATTGGAGTTTCAGCTTCAGCATCAGTCCTTCCAATGAATATTCAGGACTGATTTCCTTTAGGATGGACTGGTTAGATCTCCTTGCAATCCAAGGGACTCTCAAGAGGCTTCTCCAACACCACAGTTCAAAAGCATCGATTCTTCGGCACTCAGCTTTCTTTATAGTCCAACTCTCACATCTATACGTGACTACTGGAAAAACCATAACCATGACTATACGGACCTTTGTTGGAAAAATTATGTTTCTACTTTTTAATATGCTTTCTAGGTTGGTCATAGCTTTTCTCCCAAGGAGCAAGCGTCTTTTAATTTCATAGCTGCAGTCACCATCTGCAGTGATTTTAGAGCCTGGGAAAATAAAATCTGCCACTGTTTCCACATTTCCCCCATCTATTTGCCATGAAATGATAGGACTGGATGGCAGGATCTTAGCTTTATGAGTGGTGAGTTTTAAAGCAGCTTTTTCACTTTCCTCTTTCACCTTCATCAAGAGGCTCTTTAGTTCCTCTTTGCTTTCTGCCATTAGAGTGGTATTATCTGCATATCTGAGGTTGTTGGTATTTCTCCCGGCAACCTTGATTCCAGCTTGTGCTTCATCCAGCCCAGTGTTTTGCATGATGTACTCTGCATATAAGTTAAATAAGTAGGTGACAGTATACAGCCTTGATGTACTCCTTTCCTAATTTGGAAACAGTCTGTTGGTTCATGTCCAGTTGTAACTGTTGCTTCTTGACCTGCATACAGATTTCTCAGGAGGCAGGTAAGGTGGTCTGGTAGTCCCATCTCTAGAAGAATTTTCCACAATCTGTTGTGATCTACATAATCAAAGGCTTTGGCATAATCAATAAAGCAGAAGTAGATGTTTTTTCTGGTATTCTCTTGCTTTATCAGTGATCCAACGAATGTTGGCAATTTGATCTCTGGTTCCTCTGCCTTTTCTAAATCCAGCTTGAACATCTGGATATTCATGTACTCTTGAAGCCTTGCTTGGAGAATTTTGAGCATTACTTTGCTGTCGTGTGAGATGAATGCAATTGTGTGGTAGTTTGAACATTCTTTGTCATTGCTTTTCTTTGGGATTGGAATGAAAACTGACCATTTCCCGTCCTGTGGCCACTGCTGAGTTTTCCAGATTTGCTGGCATATTGAATGCAGCACTTTAACAGCATCATGTTTTAGAATTTGAAATAGCTTAACTGGAATTCCGCCACCTCCACTAGCTTAGTTCGTAGCAGTGCTTCCTAAGGCCCACCTGACTTCACATTCCAAGATGTTTGGCTCTGGGTGAGTAATCACACCATCGTGGTTATCTGGGTCATGAAGATCTTTTTCTGTATAGATCTTGTGTAAGATCTTCTGTGTATTCTTGCCACCTCTTCTTAATATCTTCTGCTTCTGTTAGGTCCATAACATTTCTGTCCTTTATTGTGCCCATCTTTGCATGAAATATCCCCTTGGTATCTCTACTTTTCTTGAAGAGATCTCTAGTCTTTCCTATTCTATTGTTTTCCTTTATTTATTTGCACTGATCACTGGAAGGTTTTCTTATCTCTCCTTGCTATTCTGCATTTAAATGAGTATGTCTTTCTTTTTCTCCTTTGCCTTTTGCTTTTCTTCTTTTCTCAGCTATTTGTAACACCTCCTCAGACACCCATTTTGCCTTTTTGTATTTCTTTTTCTTGGGGATGGTCTTGATCACTGCCTCCTATACAGTGTCACAGACTTCCATTCATAGTTCTTCAGGCACACTGTCTATCAGATCTAATCTCTTTAATCTGTTTGTCACTTCCACTGTATAATCATAAGGGATTTGATGTAGGTCATACCTGAATGTTCTAGTGGTTTTCCCTACTTTCTTCAACTTCAGTCTGAATTTGGCAATAAGGAGTTCATGATCTGAGCCACAGTCAGCTCCTGGTCTTGTTTTTGCTGACTGTTTAGAGCTTCTCCATCTTTGGCTGCAAAACAACATAATCAATCTGATTTCAGTGTTGACCATCTGGTGATGTCCATGTGTAGAGTCTTCTCTTGTGTTATTGGAAGAGAGCGTTTGCTGTGACCAGTGCGTTCTCTTGGCAAAACTCTGTTAGCCTTTGCCCTGCTTCATTTTGTACTCCAAGGCCAAATTGGCCTGTTACTCCAGGTGTTTCTTTACTTGCCGCTTTTGCATCCCAGTCCCCTATAATGAAAAGGATATCTTTTTTGGGTGTTAGTTCTAGGTCTTATAGGTCTTCATAGAACTGTTCAACTTCATCTTCAGCATTACTGGTTGGTGCATAGACTTGGATTACTGTGATATTGAATGGCTTGCCTTGGAAATGAACAGAGATCATTCTGTCGTTTTTGAGATTGCACCCAAGTACTGCATTTCAGACTTTTTTATTGACTCCATTTCTTCTAAGGGATTCTTGTTCACAGTAGTAGATACAATGGTCATCTGAATTAAATTCGCCCATTCCTGTCCATTTTAGTTCACTGATTCCTAAAATGTTGATGTTCACACTTGCCATCTCCTGTTTGACCACTTCTAATTTACTTTGATTCATGGAGCTAACACACTAGGTTCCTATGCAATACTGTTTTTTACAGCATCGGACTTTACTTCCATCACCATTTAAGAGAAAAAAGAGAGAGAGAGAGGCTAGAACTTACAAAAATAAAATTTAAAGGATTAAAAAAAATGCTGCTTAAGTATTTGTATATAAGTATTTTATATGACACATCTTTCCTGTTCTCTTAAGTAAATACCTAAAGGTGAAATGGCTGTTTAATTTTTTAAGAAACTGCCAGACATTTTTCCAAAATGCTATCCCAGTATATGAGAGTTCCAGTTCCTCCATTTTGTGGCCAACACTTAGTATGGTCACTGTTTTTTAATTTTAACCTTCTAAAAGGCAGGTAGTAGATTCTCACTGTGGTTTTATCTTGTATTTCCCTAATCTCCTATGATATTGATCACTTTTTAAAAGTAGATTATATTTTTTAGAGAAGTTTGAAATTCACAAGAAGATTGGAAAGTATAGAGGGTTCTGATACATCCCCTGAACCCACACAAGCACAAAGTCCTCCCTCCCACATTAGAATAGCACATTATAATCAATAAACCTACATGCACATCAAAGTCTGTAGTTTACATTACAGTTCACTCTTGGTATTGTACAAATGTATAACATGTATCCATTCTTATAGTATCATGCAGAATAGTTTCATTTCCCTGAAATCCTCCTCATTCCACCTATTTATCCCTCTCCTCAACCCCTGACAACCACTAATTTTTTTTTACTGTCTCCATAGTTTTGCCTTTTAAAGGAAGTTATATACTTTGAGCTGTATAGCCTTTTCAGATTGGCTTCTTATACTTAGTAGTATGCATTTAAAGTTATGCCATGTCTTTTCATGGTTTGATAGCTCATTTCTTTTAGTGCTGAATGATACTTCACTATCTGGATGTACCACAGTTCATTCGTTCACCAGCTAAAGGACATTTTGGTTGCTTCCAGGTATTGGCAATTATGAATAAAGCTGCTATTACTTTCTGGGCCAGGTTTTGTGTGGACGTTTTTTCAATCCATTTCAGTATATACTAAGGAGTAGGATTGCTGGATCATATGTAGAAGTATGTTTAATTTTGTTAAGAAACAGTGAAATTGTCTCCAGAGTGGCTGTATCATTTTGTGTTCCCACCAGCAATGAATTAAGAGTTCCTGTTGTGATCGCCAGTCCAGGTTCGACACATGAGACAGGGTGCTCAGGGCTGGTGCACTGGGATGACCCAGAGGGATGGGATGGGGAGGGAGGTGGGAGAGGGCTTCAGGATGGGGAACACATATACGCCCATGGCTGATTCATGTCAATGTATGGCAAAAACCACTACAATATGATAAAGTAATTAGCCTCCAATTAAAATAAATTAAAAAAAAATAGAGTTCCTGTTGTTCCAAATTCTTGTCAACATGACACAACACAGGGTATTGTCAGTGTTTTGAATTTTTGCATACTAATTACATGTGTAGTGGTTTATCTTATTATTTGCATTTCCAGGATGACATGTCATGTGGAGCATCTTTTCATGTGCATATTTGCCATCTGTGTATTTTCTTCAGTGATTGTGTCTGTTAAGGGTTTTGGCACATTTTCAAATCTGTTTTCTTATTGTTCAGCTTTAAGAATTCTTTGTATATTTTGGATATGTCTGCTATGATCTGAATATTTGTGTCCACCCAAAATTCTTGTGTTAAAATCCTGATCCCTAATGATGGTATTAGGAGGTGGGGCTCTTGGGAGGTGATTAGGCCATGAGGATGGGTGCTCTCATGATTGGACTTAGAGCCCTTATAATAGGCCCACAGAGCAACCGATCCCTTTCTATTCCAGGAGGCTTTCACTGAACCTTGATGGCAGTTTGATCTTAGAATCCCCAGCCTCTGGAACCATAGGAAATAAGTTTATTAGTGACCCAGTTTATTTTTGTTATAGCAGTCCAAACAGACTAAGACATAGTCTTTTATCAGGTATCTCTTTTGCATAATATTTCCTCCAGTCTATAGCTTGTCTTCTCCTTCTCTTGATGAACACCATTAATATGTGCTTCTTGGATATTCATGTGTGTTCTTTGGAGAAGTGTGTTTTCAAATATTTAGTCTTTTTATTTTTATTTATTTTTTTTACTTTTTATTTAATCTTTTTAAATTGCATTATTTGCCTTTTTGACTGTTGAGTTTTTAGAGTTCTTTCTATAGTCTGGATAGAAGTCCTTTATCTGATAAATGCTTTGCAAATTTTTCTCCCAGTTTGTTTCTTTTTATTCTTTTAACAAAATAATTATTCTTTCAGTCTTTTAAAGAGCCAAGGAGTTTAAGTTTAATGAAGTCCAGTTCATCAACATATTCCTTTATGGATTGTGCTTTTGGTGTTGTATTTAAGAAATCTTTACCTAACCCAGATAGGGAGGTCAGAAAGATTTTCTCCTGATTTTTTTTTTAAAGTGTTTGTTTTGGGTTTTGTGATCCATTCTGAGTTTTGGTATATGTTCATTCTTTCTGCACATGGATGTCCTATTGTTCAGCACCATTTCTGTAACAAAACTGTACTTAGTCTTTTTATCTCAGCAATTCTTTATAGTTTTAACTCTTTCCCATCCTTTGTCAGATTTATTATAACATGTTTCATGTTTTTATGCTATTGTAAATGATATTTTTACAATTTCAATTTCTGATCCAGTTCAGTCACTCAGTTGTGTCTGACTCTTTGCGACCCCATGAACCACAGCACGCCAGGCCTCCCTGTCCATCACCAACTCCTGGAGTTTACTCAAACCCATGTCCATTGAGTCGGTGATGCCATCCAACCATCTCATCCTCTGTCGTCCCCTTCTCCTCCTGCCCTCAATCTTTCCCAGCATCAGGGTCTTTTCCAATGAGTCAAATCTTTGCATCAGGTGGCCAAAGTATTGGAGTTTCAGCTTCGGCATCAGTCCTTCCAGTGAACACCCAGGACTGATCTCCTTTAGGATGGACTGGTTGGATCTCCTTGCAGTCCAGGGGACTCTCAAGAGTCTTCTCCAACACCACAGTTCAAAATCATCAATTCTTTGGCACTCAGCTTTCTTTATAGTCCATCTCTCACATCCACACGTGACCACCAGAAAAACCATAGCCTTGACTAGATGGACCTTTGTTGACAAAGTAATGTCTCTGCTTTTTAATATGCTGTTTAGGTTGGTCAAAACTTTCCTTCCAAGAAGTAAGCATCTTTTAATTTCATGGCTGCAATCACCATCTGCAGTGATTTTGGAGCCCCCCCAAAATAAAGTCTGACACTGTTTCCACTGTTTCCCCATCTATTTGCCATAAAGTGATGGGACCGGATGCCATGGTCTTTGTTTTCTGAATGTTGAGCTTTAAGCCAACTTTTTCATCCTCCTCTTTCACTTTCATCAAGAGGCTCTTTAGTTCTTCACTTTCTGCTATAAGGGTGGTGTCATCTGCATATCTGAGGTTATTGATATTTCTCCCAGCAATCTTGATTCCAGCTTGTGCTTCCTCCAGCCCAGCGTTTCTCATGATGTACTCTGCATAAGTTAAATAAGCAGGGTGACAATATACAGCCTTGATGTACTCCTTTTCCTATTTGGAATCAGTCTGTTGTGACTATTTATTGCTAATACCTATTAATAGAACTTCCCTGGTGGCTTAGTGGTAAACAATCTGCCTGCCAATGCAGGAGACCCAGGTTTGATCCCTGGGTCAGGAAGATCCCCTGTAGAAGGAAATGGCAACCCACTCTAGTATTCTTGCTCTGGGGAAATACCATAGACAGAGGAGCCTGGAGGGCTACAGTCAATGAGATCACAAGTCTGGCATGACTTAGCGGCTAAACAATAGTAGCAATGTAGAAATACAATTGATTTTCATCTATTAATCTTGCATCCTGCATTCTTGCTAAACTGACCAGTTTGAATGCCTATGACTTCTTTTTCTTTCATCATTAAGTATATTAACTAGACTTTTGATAGATGTCTTTATCAGGTTGAGGAAGTTGCCCTATATTCTGTCTGTTAAGGAATGGATGTTGGGTTTTGTCACATGCCTTTTCTGCATCTGATGGTTTCTCTTGTTACTAATCTGCATTATATTAATTTTTGAATATCAAACCAACCATACATTCCTGAGATAAACCCTATTTGACTCATGTTCTATTTTCATTTTAATATGTTTTTGGATTTGCTGAAATTTTGTTTAGAATTTTTGCATGTATGTTCAGAAGGATATTGGTCTTTAGTTTTCCTTTCTTGCATTGTCTTGTTTTGACATTAGAGGACAGCTGGGTTCATAGAGTCAATTGGCAGCATTCTTTCATCCTGTTTTTGCAAGAGTTTGATGAATTCGTATTATGTCTGCCTTAGTTTTAATATTATGTATTCCTTAAATATTTGGTACAATTCACAGTAAAGCTGGATCTTGAGTTTTACTTTGTGGGAAGGTTTTTAACATTAATTCCATTTGATAATAGTGTTAATCCAGTTATATATTTATTAAGTGAATTTAGGTAATTTATGTTTTTCAATATTTCCATTTCACCTAAGTTGTTGAATTTATTAGCATAGAGATATTCTTAGTATTCCTCTATTATCCCTATAATAGCTATAGACAGTCTGCAGCAATGCCACTTTCTCATTCCTGATATTGGTGATTTGTGTCTTCTCTATTTCCTTTCTAATCAGCCTGACTAGAGGCTTATCAATTTTAAAGATAGTTCATTTTTGAAGCCCATTACTGGCAAATTGAGTCTATTGTGCTAAAATCATACTCCACCAAAGAAAATGTGGTATACAGGAAGCAATCTATTGATGTTTGTTAAATGAACCAGTGAATGAAAAAAAACCCACTGATTTCTGCATGTTAAGCCCTTTTAATATTATTACTCTCTTTTAGACATTACCCATTTCCTTACCTCTTACTTAAGTTTTTTAGTACTAATAATATGTAACTCAGCAAAATTGCCAGAGGCCAGGTTAAATGCTTGACAGTGCATTCCAAAATGAGGCTAGAGAGAGGCGAGGCAGGTGACTGGCACTGTAGGGGGAAGAAACCTTGAGACAATGGAGAAAACAGATGGAAGCTGAAGACACAGTGAATCAGAAAGTGTAATGAAACTATAAGGCAGGATTCTCTATTAAACTAGCAACTTATACAGGATGAGAGTATAAACTCTAATAACAAGAAATGAAGATCACAGAAAATATTAATTCAGGAGTGACTACTCAAAGTTGTTAACGGTAAAATTTTCAATTTAATAGCATCAATATTTCAAAAAGGTATTTGAGAAATGTTCAGCTATTAGAGGAAAAGCTTACATAAATTAGCTTAGGTAAATAATGAAAAATAGGATTTCTGTTTATACTCAACATTGAGAAATGATATACTGGGCCTATTTTACCTGTGTTAGCAGGTCAGATGAAGGAACCTCAAAAGGGTCCTAACATATTTTGATGGGAAAAAGCACAAATCTCTCCTTACTTTCACCAGGCTAAAAAAAAAATCACCAACTTGATTAACCTGAGTTCTGAACTAGCCAACCACAGACCTTGGGTTTGGGTTTGCATGTTCCTATGCTTTAGAAGATTGTTTTATGTTCAGCCTGCACACATTTAAAGGATACACTTTCATTAATTTTCACATATGTGTACACCCATCAAATCATTTTAACAAGGAAGATAATGAATACAGTCATAACTACCGGATGTCTCCTTGGCCCCTTTGTAATCTCTTCCTCCCAGCTCACCCACTCCACAGCCCCTACAAAGTTTCCAAGAACCCAGTGGTTTGCTTTTTTGTCACTATAAATTAATACATATTTTCTAGAATGAATCATAAAGTGTGTATTGTTTGTTGACTGGCTTCTTTCACTCAGCTTAATTGAGTCAACTAACTTGTTACCTGTCTCATCTATTTCATTGCTGTTTTCCATTGTATGGATATGCAATAATTTATTAATTCATTCACCAGCTGATAGATATTTGGGTTATTTCAAGTTTTTGTTACTTTGTATGGACATGCTTTCATTTCTCTTGGTTTCTCAGTATGGAATGGCTGGGTTTTATGTTTAAATTTTTAATAATTTGTTGAAAAAAAATAAAAATAAATTTTTAATAAATTGTTGAAATTTTTCCAAAGTAGTTGTACCATTTTGTACTCTCAATAGCAGGGTGTAAGAGTTTGAGTTCTTCTGCATCCACCCCAACACTCGGTATGGTTAAGGAGAGCTTAAGGGATCTGAAATTCTCCTTAATAGGATTTAAGCTGAAGATGGGCAAATCACTTGACCTTTCTAAATATCACAACTATTAGAACTGCTAAAAAACAAAAACACCTGACAATATCCAGTACTGGCAAGGATTTAGTGCAACTGAAATTTCTGCATTGCTGGTGGAAATGCAAAATGGTACAGTCATACAAAACTCACTTAGGTGCTTACCCAAGAGAAATGAAAACTTATGCTCAAAAACCTGTATGCAAATATTTATAGTGGCTTTATTCATAATTATTCAGTCTTCTCATAGAGAAGTTTTTAATTTTAATGCAGTTAGATTTACGCTAGGTTTTTGAGTGCAGGTTTGGATAAGGATCAAAGAGAATTTCTAAGAGCAGTTAGCTATTGATGGGAAAGGTGTCCTATCAAAGGAATACTACCAGTTAAGTCTGTGTTCATAACTGCCTTAAACTAGCTCTATTATAGGGCTAATTGTGGAGATACTGACTGCATCACCAAAACTGTTCATTTGAATTTCAGATAACTAAACATAATTTTTACGTGTGCTGTGTGTAGTCGCTAAGTCATGTCCAACTCTTTGCAACCCCATGGACTACAGCCTGCCAGGCTCCTCTGTCCATAGGGATTCTCCAGGCAAGAATACTAGAGTGGGTTGCCATGCCCTTCTCCAGAGGATATTTCCAACCCAGGGACTGAACCCAGGTCTCCCACATTGCAGGCGACTTCTTTATGGACGGAGCCACTAAGGAAGTCCATGAGATGTACTCAAAAGTGATTTGAACCAGATTGTCTTATTTAATGTAACTTAGCCTTGAGAAGAAATCCAGTTACTTATTATGTAGAGTACTCATTTATTGTGTCTACATGGAAGTTTCTTAAGTTTTTCAAAAGTAGAACTTTTCAAGGTGAATTTTGTCTGGTACCAATTATAGAATGAAGATGACTTTACAATTATGTTAATTACAAATTCCAAAATTAGAAACACTGCTCTTCTTATTGTGTTTAAAATCTTTCAGTGTTCACTAATGATGAATGCTATGACATACGGTAGTTTTCCTGTAATGGGATTAAAAACCTGTAACTACAGGAGAGTAATGGAAAAGGAAGAAGAAACAAGAAGAGGAAAAAGAACTCATCAGCTTAAGGGTATTTTTTGGAGATTAGACTGTTGATCAAGTTTTACACTTTTCAAATATTATTTTTAAATCACTTTATGAAAAGAACACCAAAGACAACTTTTACATGTCTTTCATTAGTAAAAATACAATGGCAATTCAAACCTTAACTGAAGTAAACATAGTTTTGACCATCTTCCTACATTTTAGGTGCTGGACCAGGCACTTTGTGGGATACCCCGGTGACTGAGGAGTACTTAGGGAACTACACATCTAGTAAGGTAGAAAGACACATGCATAAACTAATGTACAAGTTGTCAAGAAAATATTAAAGATTGAACATGTTATATGAGTATAGAGGAGAGTGATATTCTGGGTGTGGTTAAGAAGTCAGCAAAGGCTTCCTGGAAAAGTGGCTCTTAAAATAGTTCTGAATATGTAGGGATGAGAGTGGTGGGGGGAACAGAAGCAGCAAGAGGCAGAGATGGGCAAGAATATAAGACTTGGGCAGTGCCTAAATACCTCTGCCTTTTTGCCTCAGCTCTGTTCTCTTACCACCACGTTCTCCTCAATGTGCCTGAGCATTTTACTTCCCATATTTCTCCTCCTGTTTGTCTAACCAATTTATAATCCTCACTGGGGCTCAGTTTGCTTTCTCTGCAAAGCCTCCCCAGACCACCTTTGCCTTCACACTAGTTGAACTCTATCATTTTTCTCATGGCATGCCATAACTTCATATGATAATCCGGCCAATAGATAAGAATTACACAGCGTAACTGTTTAACATAGAGCTCATTAGATTATGCAGTCCACAAATACAGGGGCCTTTTTCTGTCACGTTCACTGTTTTGTCTCCTGGGCCTTAGCACAATGCCTGGGACATCAAAGATACCCAATAAACTGTTGATGAATGAATTCAAATAATTGTTTTTATGTGTGATTAAATTCAGAGCTTCAAAATGCCTACACGATGCTGATAGCTATGTTATACTACAGGGCTTATAAGAAAGGTATATAAAGAAATTAACAGCACAGTGCATAAAGATTTCCAATTTAAAGTAATTCTGTAGAAGACAGAGCATGTATGTGCTAAGTACAAATATCTTAGTGAAGAACAGGAAAACCAGAAATTTTACGGTAAAAGCACACCTGGGATATTAAAACAAATCTCCATAATCTTTAAAAAAGTTGATTTTATAGATAGCACCTTTCATTTTAGATATTACAGAGTACCTTTATTTTTTTTTTAGTCATATAGAAGAGCTACCTATCTACTCAAAGGTTAGCTAATCTCAAAATATGCTGAATGTTTGAATTTAATACCTCATCAATACTCTTTCAAAATTCAATTACTTTCATAGTCCTTTCCGGCCACTGGCCCCAAGAAAAGGATTTTAACAGTGTTCATGTACCCATTCAGTGAATATATAATTTTGCTCTCTGTAGCAAGGTCTCAATACTTCATTACCAGATTTATATTGATTAGAAAGGACAATATCAAGCTGATAAATCATTAAAATATCTAATGTATGAATGTAAGGTTGCCTCTTGGTTCCAACTGTATTAGAATGACACAGTTTTAAGATTTTTATAATTAAGTACTAGAAATATTTAATTGTAGAGACTGAAGAATATATAGAATATATTGAATATGCTTTGTTTTGTGAAGTCTGATTTTCCAACTCTGAGTTACTGGCACTTAGGGAGAAAAAAAAACAATCACTTAAATGAAAACTGAAAATATAAAGCCTATGTTTAAAACATGGCCTTTATTAATACTGCCCACTGAGCTCCATTTTTATTTTACATTGAAATACTTCTGCTTTGCAAAGAAAAGACAGAAAAGTGCATTTTACAAGAGTACTTTTTTGTTTTTAATTCTCTGCGAAAATGGAAGGAATCTGAATCACAAGTTCACAATGTGGTAAAATGAAATTAAGAAACAATGATTTCAGTAATGCTATGCCATCACTAGTGTTTGGCTCTGACTTTGTTCTTGTAAATCAGATCCTGATATACAGTCTAGAGCATCTAGGTTATTACTCTACAGCATATTAAACACAGAAAAGGAGGTTTAAAAAAAACCCCTTTCAATGTACAAACATGAATTTAAAAACTGATTTTAAAAAATCACCTTTTTACATAATGTATATGGCAAAAATGCTTTAAATACATGATTTTGGAAGAATTATTTACAAAATGTATCAGTCTGTGAAACAATTCACAAACAAAGCATACATAATTGCTTTACTTAGTTGTCGCATCTCAACTTTGGGAGATATAAATTTATTCGGCAGTATAGCAAACATAAAAACTGTGACAAAATATCTTAAGGGCAACCAAAAATTTGATCCTCAAAATGGTTTAAATACTAGGACTGCCAAAGTTTCTAAACAAGGACATACTTCAATGATCCAGATGCCCATTTATATAGTTCTACACTGTTTGAAGGACTGAGACAGATTCCTTTCAATACAGGCAAAGCCGCTGGATGCAACCTCCTGTAAAAGGGACAGCTGAGAGCTATTGTCATTTGAAGAGTGAATTAACCTAGAATTTTCTTTTTTTCAATTTTATTAATATTTTAAAAAATACATAAAAATACAACATCCAATGTCTGAATAAATATATTTAACAAGTTGCAAGATAATACCTTATTTTACACAAAATTTTCAGCTTTAGAAATCTTGTTAAATAACTTCATTGTTGTTATATATTTCATTTTTGTTTTTTTTTGTAACAAAATAAAAACTCTGAAATTACATAGAAAAAAGACAAAATATTTTTGTCAAGGGATAAGATAGTCCACTGAAAACTTATTCACAATTCCACTGTAAACATTAATAAACATTAAAATATTTGCATAATTGTGTGCTCAAAAATCCTATAAAAAGTGGAAGACTTATTACAACTGTAGTTTTCAGTCAACTACACTTCCTTTCACAATTAATTTTGTCCCATTTACACCTTAAACCTGGGCACACTGCTGAACATATACTTTGGCAGTTCTAAATAGCAAGTGCTTCCACAAAAATAATAAAACCAACAACAATTAAAAAAAACACAACATAAACCCCCTACTCACCAAGTGTTCAAATACATCTTAGTGAAAGTGCAGCAGTAACTATTTAGCTGGATAATATTTTGATGTTTATCATGTGCACTTGCTTGTCTATGATTTCTGTAACACCTGAAAGCTTTATTATACAATTTCAAATTTGCTAAGTGCCCTTTTTCTATCTTCACAAGAAAAAATGAAAAAAAAATTGTAAAGGAAAAATTATGACAAATATGGCAGGCTGCCTAAACTTCAGTTACTATATCAGCTTATTTTTTGCAACAGAAAAAAAGAAAAGAGAAGGGAATAGATACAATCCAGCCTTGAAAAGTGTACAGGATATACTTAGCAATGTCAAACCAGTTGAGTGCTTTCTGTGGTTGTATTTCAGGGTTTGGGGATTTATGTCCATGGCAGCAAACTGCTGGGAAGGCAGAGAAAACATTTATCACCTGCATTCTACAGCAAGTACGTTTTGTGGGGGAGATGATGAAGAGGGGCTCATTCCAGTGTCTGATGAAGCAGATGACATGGAGGCTCCAGCATGAGATACTGTGGAATCAAACAAGCTACGTTAGACTGGAAAACCATCACACACAGATGCCCAACCACTGGCAAATTAGAAATAAATTCTCAACATTATTCACTTCCATTGTAGTCCTCTCAAATGATGCATGAAGGAATTAACAGCAACAAAAATTTTGTTTGGCTTAACTGAGTAGAATCAGTCTCTAATCACTAAGTAACTGAGTTCAAAAAAGGCACCATAAAATATAAAGACTAGGTATAAACTCTTAAATTCCTACTTGAAAGATCCCTAAAAGAAAACCACCTTGTCCCCAAATCAGAAACAAGATCACCCTGAGATAAGTTTTCACTGCAGCAAATTCCTGCCTTTCTCTGGGTTGTAGGACCCTCAAAGAATTCCCTCATCCTAGAAAATTTCTTGTAACCAGCTAACCATAGGCTTCCTATCTTTATCCTGTCCTAATATACCTGATGGACAAAAGACTCTCATAAGCAAAGAGCAGCAATCTAGATCAGGTTATCAGAATCATGGGATCAGGATGGAACTGTGGTTGAGTGACTAGGAAAAGTGCCCACATGGAGCATAATGCTCCAGAAGCGTGGATTAAAGATCACTATTCTACACATCAGCTGCTTTGCCATTTTTTAGTTTATACTTCTTTGCAGAGCTCTACCTTTTGCCAATCTTTGCCCAATTATTCCTATTTTACTTGAAGTTTTAATTTTTATTTAGGTGTACTTCCCTCAGTGTGGGTACTGTCAATATATTTAACTTATTACTACAAACTCCAATTTGTATGCTAGAAGTCAATATGTATTGCTAGTCCACTCAATGTCTCACTTTAATAACTCACTTCACACACACAAGTTAAAAAATCAAAAAAGGGAAGAAGACCATAAGAAAATGATATTCTTGGTTGTTGGAAACCTGTATGACCTTTAGGAAACTCAAAGCAACTGAAAGTTCTCTGAATGGGAGGTGGGTTCAGGATGGGGAACACATGTAAATCCATGGCTGATTCATGTCAATGTATGGCAAAAACCACTACAATACTGTAAAGTAATTAGCCTCCAACTAATAAAAATAATTGGGGGGGAAAAAAAAGTTCTCTGAAAAAAGTTCCATTTGTTGATTTGTTCTTCTTGTGTTTAAAAATTCTGTAAAGACTTCTTGCTATTTAGTTTTTCAAGAAAAGGACAAACATGGAAAATCAGTCTCTTTCCTTTTGCTCCACTGTATTTCCAGGAATTGAGAACTGCTGGACTTGGAGTCAAATGCTTCAAGACCACATATGATACAGTCCATTCTATCAGTAATTCATCCCTTACGTGCCATAGATAGAAAACTTCTCTCAAGATGGGCAAGCCTATCAGGTAATTTACTTTTTTTTTTTCCTTAAAGGGACATTCCTCCTAGAGACCTCCCCTACTGTTCTATCCTGTTTCTGAAATAGCTGCTTTGTAGGCTTGCTATGCAGTAGTCATTCTAGGGCTTCCATTCACCATCATCTTGAGATTTTCCTTATTGTTTTCCTGTGTGGGATTCCTTCTTTGTTGGATCTCATGTTATCTTCATAACTTGGCATCTAGTTTTAATGTCATCATCAAGAAATCTGACATGAGAAATCTGATGTGGTTCCGAGGCCCATCTTTTTATATGTACCTGTATATGGTAAAGGGCTTCCCAGGTGGTGCTAGTGATGAAGAACCCACCTGCCAATGCAGGAGATGTACAAGACATGGGTTCAATCCCTGGGCCGGGAAGATCCCCTGGAGAAGGAAATGGCTACCCTCTCCAGTATTCTTGCCTGGAAAATCCCATGGGCAGAGCAGCCTGGTGGGCTACAGTTCCATAGGGTTGCAAAGAGTCAGACATGACTGAGAGAAGAACACATACATGGTAAGCTTTTAGCATCTTACCTTTGTCCAAAGTGTTCTGAAATTTCATCATTTGCTTCGGTGTGATTCCTGCGCCCACCCCCGCCCCGCCCCATTCTTAGAGAGGCCACAGCGAGTCCTTTCAGTCTTCTAACCCCCTCCTTCAGTCCTGGGCTTTTCAGGTCTTTGATGACAACTTCCTCCTGTTTACTCACTGCTCTCTTTCTAGAGAGCCTGTGATTCAGAAGTTGGATCTCCCAGCCAGGTCCTATTCTTCTCTTATTCTCTCCTACTGTCTTTTTTACTTTTTACTGGTGTTTCTCTAGCCTTGTTATCTAATCCTTCTTTTTATTTTTTATTCTTACTACCATACTTTTAATAGATCCTTCATGTTCTCTGAATTTCATTAATAGTCTCATATTCTGGCTTCATGGAGAAGGAAATGGCAGCCCACTTCAGTACTCCTGCCTGAAGAATCCCATGGACAGAGTTTGGCAGGCTACAGTCCATGGGATCACAAGAGTCAGATACAACTTAGTGACTAAGCCACCACCACATTCTTGTTTCAAGACTGCAGTATCCTTCCTGTAACTCTGGATATTAATTATAGTTGTTTTTATATGGCATAGTGTCCAAGTTCTTTTTTGTTCTCATTTTCTATTTTGGTTTCTGTAGGGGCTTTCCTCAAATATCTGGTCTTCACTTCCATATTTAAGTGAAGGAGCATTAAGCTAATCGGAAGCTGTACATGAGGATGTCAGGCTTTTAAATGTTGGGCACTGCACACGTAGTGATTGGCAAGGAACTTGCTTTTTGGTTCAGGAACCTCCAAATGCTGGTATGTCTGTTAGATCATTTCTTTTGGACTGACCAGTTTCTTTAGAAGAAATCTTTCAGTCTCCTTCCAGGAATGATCATAAGCTTAGTTACCAGTTTTCAGAGAGCTAAGATGATGAGATCGTTGTTTGGAAAAGGAATAGGAGTCTCATCATTCATTACTGGCAACTTTCACTCAAGCTCCCTCTTTTTGGTTTACCACTTAATACCACTTAACCTTCACCTTTAGTCAGCTATGGTTGGTTTCCTGAGTCTGTCTATAAGCCTGTTGATCCCTACCAGCCTCCAATAACTTAACCTCCTGTTTTTTTTTTTTTTTTTTTGGCTAAAGCTAGGGGAAAAGGTAGTTTGCTTTACAGGGTGGGATGAAAGGATCCAATTTCTCCTTCCATTTCAACCAGTCTCCATTTTTCAGCCTCACACTTCACATTGCCTTCAGAGCTTTTCTGGGGGGTGATGTAGTGTGAATTAGCTTCTCCTTGTTTTGTCCCACTACAAGGATAAACAAGCTTAGGTTTTTAACATTCTCTCATGTGCTGACATACTGCTCTCATTTCCTGTTGGCCACAGTCAATCTGCTGTCCCATTCTCTTGTCCTTGTGCGTATAGGGCTTTTAATTTTCTTTATATTATTTTAGTGAGGCCTGGGCTTGGGGTAGACATGAGCATAACAATGTTTAAAGTCAATCCTATACATTTTTAAGGTTTAGCTTAGATGCTACTGTCTTTATGATTATATCAAAGTCATCTCTCCTTCCACCTATACTTGTGTATCACTCTTAGGATTCTCAACACACAGTTCCACTGGACAGTAAGACTTTGAGATCAAGGTCTGTATCTCATTCATCTCTGTACTTTCACCACCTGAAGAAAGGCCTGGCATATGGTATATGTGCATTAATGTTGTAGAGCTGAAGTATCTTATGCAGTAGTTGCTTAGGAAATGACTTAACGATCCCAACAAGACAATCTGCTAGAGAAGAAGCCATATGCCTCTTCATTTTTATAAACCCCATAATATATAATTCCTGTTAATAGACAGTCAATAAAATGTCTGTTGAACAGTGAGAGATACTCAGAGGGAGTAGGCTCTTCTTGAGAACCCACCACATTTAGTAAAATCACACATTTTGCAAAACAGCTCCTAGTTCCTTTCAAAAGTCTCATTCTGGAATTCCCTGGTGGAGCAGTGGATTAGAGTCCACCTGCCAATCAAGGGGACAGAGGCTGGGTTCAACCCTGGCCTGGGAAGATCCCACATGCCACAGAGCACCGAAGCCCATCACACATTACGGTGAGCGGCAGCTACTGAGGCCCATGTGCCCGAGAGCCTGTGCTCCACAACAAGAAAAGCCACCCGACTCAACAGCCTGCACATCGCAATGAAGAGGAGTCCCCGCTCATGGGAATCAGAGAAAGCACACACAAAGCAAAGAAGACCCAGCACAGCCAAAAAATAAAAATAAATAATTTTTTAAAAAACATTAAAAAACCAAAAGTAAAAGTCTCATTCTGACTAACTGAGTTGTTGACTCATTTCAACAACAGCAACAAAGAAGAAAACCTAGGAATCTAAAAATAATTGATATACTATATTCAAAAAGTGACAAACTTTAATCTTCTAAAGTGATACGGTATGTATTTGAAAAATAGAGGGAAGAAAAATTATAATCAAATTACCTTCTCTGTCTTTCTTTTTTAATCTTTTTCTCCTCCTGTCTATGGTTGCAACTTCAGACTTCAAAGACATGTAATATTTTCTGATTTCCTGTAGTTTTTCTTGGAGAAAAGAGATTCTCTCTGTACTGTTCATATTATCTAATTCATCTAAAAGGCAAAAAAATAGTTACTTTGGATTTAAAAATAATTCTATAAGAAAAAAAAGATGGCAGTTCTTTCAAAACTGTCTCATAAATCAACAAAGCTATTAGCTTATTAAAACCTAATAGTACACTAAAGGTTCTATAAAAAGAGAAGACATTAAATTCATGAATAAGATTCCTATATACATCCCAAATTCTAACTAAACATATATTACTTAATGATATATCACTGAAATGATCAGAGAGGCACAAGAAAACATCCAACATACAGCTTCTCTGTTCTATTAACTGTAGCTGTTCAACCGTATAGTCTCTTTGTATTGATGTTTTAGTTATTTCCAATTGTCAATACAACAAAGGATGTTTAAATTTCATCAATCTGTATAAATCATACATGTCTCAATTCATAACTGGAGAGCTTTCTCCAGTCAGTATTTATTAAGTTAATATATAGGACCCAGATTCTTTCACTTATGATAGTAAGTAGTGATTATTGATAAGGCAATATTTAGGATACCTAAATAAATGAATTTGCTAATTATTATTCTTTGTTTTGACATCTTAAAATATATACCACTTTGTGATATACATTCAAGTTTTCTATAAGCATCTTACTGAGTTGAAAGCTCCACTTATATGTCCGAGGGGATGAATTCGGATGTTTTTCTTTCTGTTTATCTTTTTCTCCATCTTTGATGTGAGGGGATATCCTTGCAGGGGATCGTGCAAGCTTCTGTGGCTTAGATACACTAAGATGCTTTACTGGGGTACATTTACTTGAATTGTCTAGGACAGGAAGATCTTCACTATCACTGCTTTGTCCTATAAGAAGAAAAAGTTAACTCAGATTATAAATGATAAAAATTTTTTAAATGCAACAGACCCAGCAATTATATTTTTTGGTATCCTAAAAGAAACAAGTGCACGAAAGTGCTAAGTTTTATAACAATAAAAAGATGGAAGTAACCTAAATACACACCAAAAGGGAAATGGCTAAGAATTACATGTTATTATTGTTGTTCAGTTGCTAAGTCGTGTCTGACTACTTGCAACCCCATGAACTGCAGCATGCCAGGCTTTCCTGTCCATCACCAACTCCTGGAGCTTGTTCAAACTCATGCCCATTGAGTCGGTGATACCATCCAACCATCTCATCCTCTGTCACCCCCTTCTCTTTTTGCCTTCAATCATCCCAGCATCAGGGTCTTTCCCAATGAGTCAGCTCTTCACATCAGGTGGCTAAAGTATTGGAGCTTCAGCTTCAGCAACAGTCTTTTCAATGAATATTCAGGGTTGATTTCTTTTAGGACTGACTGGTTTTATCTCCTTGCTGTCCAGGGGACTATCAACAGTCTTCTCCACACCACAGTTCAAAAGCATCAAATTCTTCCACACTCTGCCTTCTTTATGGTTCAACTCTCACATTCATACATGACTACTAGAAAAACCATAGCTTTGACTATATGGACCTTTATCAGCAAATGATGTCTCTGCTTTTTAATGTGCTTTCTAGGTTGGTCATAGCTTTTCTCCCAAGGAGCAAGCGTCTTTTAATTTCATAGCTGCAGTCACCATCTGCAGTGATTTTAGAGCCCAGGAAAATAAAATCTGCCACTGTTTCCACATTTTCCCCATCTATTTGCCATGAAATGATAGGACCTGATGGCAGGATCTTAGTTTTATGAATAGTGAGTTTTGAAGCAGCTTTTTCACTTTCCTCTTTCATCTTCATCAAGAGGCTCTTTAGTTCCTCTTTGCTTTCTGCTATTAGAGTGGTATTATCTGCATATCTGAGGTTGTTGGTATTTCTCCCGGCAACCTTGATTCCAGCTTGTGCTTCATCCAGCCAGGCATTTCGCATGATGTACTCTGCATATAAGTTAAATAAGCAGGGTGACAGTATACAGCCTTGACATAGTCCTTTACCAATTTGGAACCAGTCTGTTGTTCCATGTCCAGTTCTAACTGTTGCTTCTTAACCTGCATACAGGATTCTCAGGATGCAGATAAGGTAGTCTGGTATTCCCATCTCTTTTTAGAACAAAAATGACCAAATATCCAAAATAGATTATGAAGTGATAAAGTTAAAAAAAAACAATAAGCACAGTATTTCCCTATATATGTTTAAAACAAAACATAAAAACAACCCAAAAGGGGACCAACCCAAACTATACATATGAAGAAGCAGAAAATAAACACCTGGCTGTTAACATGTGTATAATAAAATGTGAGCAGGTATTTGGTTGCAAGTTTGCATTCCTCCTCACCAAATCTGCACTGAGAGAGATGCTTCTGGTTTTCATTTAATAACAAATTAGAGTTTTCCCTCAACTTTTCTGCTTTATTTCAAAGTCTACACCCTACTTCCACCATATTTACTCTCAAAATCCAACTTTGCCTTCTACTAAAAGGCAAAGTTGTGGGTCACACACCAGAATTTCCCAGCCCCTTCCCTACTCTTTCTGTCCCTTTGGCACTTTTTCAGCCTCAAAAAGAGGAGACTGTTAATTCTGGGCAAACTACTATAATATCTTCAGCTATACTCTCGAAACCATTTATTCTCAGCTCCTCTGAAATACCCCAATGTCATTTTATCTTTTCTTCTTTTTTCAGAGTCTACAAACATGCTTAAAGCTTTCGCACTCCTTAGAGAGAGGAGTGACAGGAAAACCTCCCCGTTTGGCTGGTACCTCTTTCCTTCTCTTTAGGGTCAAATTTCATGAAAGAGAATTTCTTTGTTATCCTGATTTCCATACCTTCTAATCCATCTCCTTCCCATGCTCTTATTAGGGCCCCTAATACTATTCACCAACTTCAATGAATACATTTTAATCCCACATGAATATTCTATTGCATTTGAACCATCTTTCCTATTCAAACCAACAACTGTTTACTGATTTTCATTTATCTCCAATCTGCTTCTGTTCTCCTCTTCCTGGCCCATTTAAAGGGATATGCCACATAATTCCACCCCTGGTCCTTTTTTTCTCATTTTACAACTCTCACATAGCAGCTTTATCATCTTGTAATCCTTCAACAACTATCTTTTCGAAGCTCCAGAGCCTTATTTCCCTAATATTTGGTACCTCTAATACAACATTCCCTAAATTACTCTTCCAACAATCTGCTGCTACTCCTGTATGCCATGTTAGTTAATCAGTTCCTCATATCATACTACTAATAATGGAGTCCGAGTGATTTTATGGGCTTCCCTGGTGGCTTAAATGGTAAAGAATCTGCCCGTAATGGAGACCCGGGTTTGACCTTGCGTCAGGAAGATCCCCTGGAGAAAGAAATGGCTACACACTCCCGTATTCTTGGGTTTCCCACGTGGCACTAGTGGTAAAGAACCTGTCTACCAATGCAAGAGACACAAGAGACACAGGTTCGGTCCCTGTGTTAGGAAGATCCCCTGAGGAGGAAATGCAAGTTGAGGATAACTTGCCCTGCCATATTTGAGTACCTTATAGTGTTTATGTCTTACAAATGAGAACATTCTCCTTGTTTTGGTTACCTACAAATTAGCCAAAACTTAGCAGTTTAAAACTACAAATGTTTAGTATCTCACATGGTTTCTGAGGGTGGGAATCTGGTAGTATCTTGGCTCTGTGGCCTGGCTCCAAGAATCTTGTGGGGTTGCAGCCAATCTTTTAGCCCAGGCTCTGGTCTCTGAAGACCTGACTGGAGTGGAATGACATGCTCCAGGATGGCTCACTCGCATGGCTGTTCTGAGCACCAGGAAGCCCCAGTTCTTGTGGCTGCAGGAAGGGTATGCTTGGGTCCTCACCACGAAGGCCTCGGTAGGCACTGCCTGATTATCTTCCCAACATGGCAGCCAGCTTTCCCCAGAGCAACTGATCCAGAGGAAAGTGGAGAGGAAAACTGTTGTGCCTTTTATGACCTTCAAGTCATACTCCATCACGTCCACTCTATTTTACTAGTTAAAAGAAAGTGACTAAATACAGCCCATACTCAAGAGGAAGGAACTGGGCTTTGCCTCTTGAAGAGAAGCAGATCAACACATTTGTGGATGTGTTTTTAAATCCACCACACTCCTAAACAACCAGGTATATTACTGTCGTCTAATCCTCAGACTCCACACAAGTATGTCTAGTTTGACCTAATAATGTTCTTTATACCAAGAGTATCCAGGTGAGAATTATATACCTCATTTAGTCATCACAAAAATCTCCTTGAATCTGGAATGGTTCCTCTTTGACTTTCCTGACCTTGACAATTTTTTAAATTATAGGCCAATTATTCTACAGAGTATCCTTCAGTTTGAATTTGTTGATGGGGCCTCATGATTACAGTCAGGTTATAAATCTTTGACAGGAATATAACAGATGTGCACTACATTCTTCATGGTGCATCCTGTCAGGTGGTACATGATTTCACTTGACCCCATTACTGGTGGTTTCATTTTGACTAAGGTAATGTCTGTCCATGCGTCCATTGTAAACTTGCTCATTTTCCCTTTGTAATTCCTGCTATCTTTCTAGTCCATCTCCTATCACTCTTTCTCTATACCTGTCTTGTTCAGCCATTAGCCATATCTGGTTACTGAATACTTGAAATATGGTTCAAAGGATTTTTTTTTTAAATGCCCTGTCTTAAATTATATACTCCTTCCTTAGAATATGTATCTACTGTAATCTAGTATTTCCATTTCAGACTTGTATGAAGGCATGTTTTGGATGTAAAATTGTGATTTGTCAAAATCAACCATGTTTTTTCCTACTATATCCCATAGCTTAATTTTATTCTTTATTGTACATAATTTATTTTTCATATGTATTTGAAAAATGTTCTTATGTTTTTCAAATTCTATTTCTTTTATTCTATTCTTATGTTATTTTTTCAAGATTTTCCTCTAATATTAAACTGCATTACATAAGAAATTCAATAAGTGTAAAAAATAACCACAGATATCTCAGCTTTAAATAAAATTGACAAGCAAATTTTCAGATGAAAAACTAATGGAAAAACTGCTACTTTCCAGAACAGAACAAACCAAATTTAGTTTTAAGCTGACACAGATGCTCAGGCCAAAAAACTGCTCAAAGTACTAACACCATACTAAAGCCAGTGTTGCAAAGCACCAACCTGCTCCATTCTTTTCATTTTTGGCTACAGCACTTGTTCGCTTTGGGGTTCGCTTCTGCTTTTTTGCCAATAATCCACTAGTTCCATCACTTGGCCTTTTCTGACCTGAAATAAGTGGAAACAGAGAATTAGAAAAAAAAAATCAAGAGCAAGTATGTTCATTCACCTGCCTACATGAATTCCCATGTGTATGTTTTTTTAAAAGGTGGGGTAAAGGGGGAGAGGGGGGAAGGAAGGAAGGAAAAAGAGAAGAAACACAGGAGGGAAGGAAGAGAAATAGAGAAGGAAGGAAGGAGGGAGGGACAGAAGAAGGAAGGGAAGAAGGGTACTTAACAGATCAAAGCTCCTAAAACTCTTAGCATACTAATTTTGAATTTTAACATAAAGACTGATTTTCTCCCTAGGAAGTCCTTACCCTTCTCTCTGCTCTCTCTTTCTTGGACAATTATACTACAGGTACCAGAAGCAACACTGGCTTCAAATCCATTTGCTGATTCCCTCTCACAGAGACCTTCTTGAGATTCTTCAGCAATACTGTCAACTTCAATAGTTATGTCACTCTCACTTTTTATACTTCGAGACTCATCTTGGCTGAGAGTAAGTGGTGAAGCTACTGAAAAGTTATGCTGTACTACAGGAGGTAGGGCAGGTGGAATAGAAACGAGAGAGTTAGATTCAGAGCTTTCAACCACTACGTCCTCAATGCTGGTTTTATCCTTTTCATCCAAATCATCCAAATCTACTTCATGGCAAACCAAGGTTTCTGGCCCAATCAGAGGCATTGCATCCTCTTCTTCCTTTAGCGGAGTATTTACAGTTTCTTCTGCTGGGCCATCAAATTTTTCATTAGTCAACTCTTGAACGCATTGGTTTGGCTCTGCTATTAATGATGGCATTCCTTCATTTTCTATTTCAAAGTGTTGTTCAAAATTTAAGTTTTTCATTCCCTCAGATGCAGTGTAATCACTGGTCCTTTCTTGAGTATTGCTAGATATGCTATTTGTCATTTCCATTCCGTTCTCAATTCTTATTCTTTTCTCTGGTGATGACTGTCCCAGTATCTTTCGTTTCAACTTTTTTTCTTTTGCACATTGGTCAATTTCATCTTCAGTAGCAGAAGAAAAGTTTTTACTGTCTAACGAAGAAAATTCTAGACTCTGAGCATCTGTATGAGGTTCAGTTCCTGCTTCATCCTGGCTAAATGATGAAATTTTTATAATTTCTAAAGAAAGATCTTTTGTCTTGCTTCGTCTTCCCTTTCCTTTAGGAGATTTTTCTGCTTCTTTCTTAACTTCTTCTTGCTCCACTTTATTTCCTAAAATCTGTACTATTTGTTCATTCTCTCCAACTTCTAACTTTAAGGTTTCTAAAGGCTGCATTTGAGTCCTATCATTTTCTTTTAATATGTGTGGAGCAGTCTTTGGATTTTCTTCATCTAGTTTATCATCATTTAAATTTTCATTTTTTTCTAATTCTTCTTTAATATCAGGAGAAAGTTCTTCATTCATCAAATTCTTTTCTAAAAGGTCTTCTGTTTCACTATCAGATGAACAGGTGTCTGCAAGAGAAAATATTACACAAGTTTCTACTTAATTACCAATGTAATTTATAATAAAAATTCTGCCAAAGACAAAACTCTTAATCATGTACCTCTGAATACCTCCTTGTAGAAATTTCTCATATAAAATAAACCATATATTTGTGCCAAAAATGGGGGAGGGCAGATCTCAAATAAAAACTCCATGTGAAAATATATTACATAGAAAAATATTACTGTCTCAATTCTGTAAAAGAGCTCTTTTCCAATTTTTACTAGTATCATATTTAGGCTACAGTAACCCTTAGAAAAATCAAAGGACTAGTACTGAAATATGAAGCTAACATATGAAGTGGTTTGATTTGAGAGGGTACAGATTAAAATCTGGAATGCCCATTTTATGTCCTTAGGAAGGAATATGACACTCTACTTAATTCTGAAAAGATGTATAAAAATGAGAAGCTTGAATTCTCAAAAGTGTAAATATTCCTCTGATTAAGAGAAAAGAAAGTATTGGCCAGTTACCTTTCTGCAAAAGAAACCATTCTCCTTAAGTCAGAGAGTTTTTTTAGAGAGAGTTTTTTAAATAATAAATAATGTTATAAGATGATATAGAAGTTGTGAAATACAAAAATTCTGCCCACATTGTGCTCATATTCTAAAGTGCAAAAAGGCAAGCTTAAATGTACTTTTTAAGTGAAAAAGTATGTAGTTTTATTTTGTGGTTTTATCATATACAGAATTTAGAATTTTGTCTCATGTTTTTTAAAAAGGTAGTTTTTTACTTTTACTTTTATGAAGCAGTTTAGCAAGAAAATGTATAATTTTGTAGGCTGTACATGTACATGCCCCTAGGAGCATTTTCAACTGTGTGGAAATCTTGCATTTGTGTATTATGTCAGCCTTCCAGCAGATGGCAGTAAAGAGAAGTAAAGATGCCCGTTCTAACTTGCACAAAAGCTCCACATGGTGGATTCATGGCAACCCTGTGGTTCAGAAAAGTTTTCAAGGGAGGAAAATTCTTATATGAACATTTTCTATATTTAACATTTCTTAACTTACTTAGAAAAATATACAAAAGTAGAAAAGTAAGCAGAATAAAATATGTTTACTTATATTCATCACAAAACATGTGTCTACCACTTTAGTTTGAAAAACAGTTTCAGATTTATTGAAAGATCCTAGGTGAACAGCAGTGGATTACAGGAGACACAAGTGCATGCTCTGTAGGACAGGGCGGCATAATGGCTTGTCAACCCATGCTCTATTAAAGTAGAATATTCCTCTGATATTGTCAAGAAAAGGTATTCCCAATTAAAGTAAAACATCACTGAATTTTAAATAAGTAGGTTACAGCAAAATAAACATTTTGTTCAAATCAAATTTTGTAATTTAAATCATGTATTAAAAACCTAGATGACTTCCTACGAATCTCTCACACAACTGGTTTTATTATTTATATGATTGATTTTTTTAACAAAATCAATGATCCTCAAAATTGAGCACCTTCCATTCCATTTGACAGAGGTGAGCTGCCTGGCATATTGCTTCGAGCACTTCTGGTACCTGATTTTCCGTCACTGTTTGCAGTCTTAGACAAACCATACGGCATGTTAGACGAAAGAGTAGACTTTAAAGGAGGTCGTCCCCGTTTTGACTTCTGCCTCTCCTCATCCCTCTTTTCATCCTTTTCACTGTCTTCTTTGTTCTAGGTTACAACAATAAAATGTATGAGAAATAGTATCTTTATGAAAAATAAATACTCTACTTCACCAAGGAAAACTGTAACTCAAAAAGATTAGTTACATCAACTCCTAATCTGTAGTTATGGAAAAATTAAAATTAAGTAGTTTTCTAATGCTTTGTACTTATATGAGTATGATGTTCTGTAACTTCAACATGGTAACACTGCAGTTACATTGTGAAGGTCAGAGTCAGCACGTAAGAGAGTAGGTACTACTCAGCTCTCCCCCTGTCTCATGCTGTTTCCTGAGGAAAAGAAATACGTCATCATCTCTACAGCAAAGGCTGAAAATTGAGGGT
This sequence comes from Odocoileus virginianus, assembly GCF_023699985.2. Classification (NCBI taxonomy): domain Eukaryota; kingdom Metazoa; phylum Chordata; class Mammalia; order Artiodactyla; family Cervidae; genus Odocoileus; species Odocoileus virginianus. The sequence goes on along the minus strand of NC_069679.1, from coordinate 58,394,309 downwards.
GTGGATGAGGATACAACATATAGCCAACGTATGCTTTAAAACCTAGTATTAGCTTCCAGTATTTAACAATCAGGTTTTACTTTTTAAAAAATATAGTGTCTTGAGAGAAAAAAAAATCTAAAATCTGGCAAGTCTGAGTCTGCATCCCACAGCAGAGTGGTTAGTTCCATCCTCTCTAGATGAGAGACATGACCTCTTCTTTGTCACTCTCAGTCCTACTTTACCACTTTTCTAGAGAACCTTGTAAGCCTTTGCATTTGAAGCCTGTGCCCTAGGGGAAGCTGGTTTTTACCTTTCCTGAAATAGTGTGGAAATGTGTTCACAGTTTTTACTTTTTAGCTTCTGGGACGTAAGGGGAAAAGTCACCATTACTTTGAAAGACTCAAAATGATTAGATGAGAAAACAAGTTTTATAAAAAACACAGTCTTAATACAATATGAACAATTCCTGTTATCTATCTTAAAGGATATAGCACCTGTATACATACTTTAGCTTTCTTCTTCTGTTTTTTCTTTGGTCCACCTTTGTCCAATGGCCAGATTATCCTGTCAGCCTTTACCCATTCATCATACCTTAAAATAAAGAATACATTTTACAATTTGCAAGAATACCTTATTGAAATGTATTCACCAAGTACAAACAACAGTGAGACAGACCGAAGAGGCTTACATTCTAGCGTTGACAGAAACGTGAAGGGCACAGGTGCTGTCTGCTGGTAGCAGGTGTGCGGGTGCTATACTAGGTGTTCTGAGACCTGCCGCCAAGAGGGCACAGCAAGAGAACGTCTCAGGGCAGAGAGGTTTCCGAGCGAGAGCAGGGTAGGCAAACTAAATAGATTCAAGGCTGTTTGAGCTGCCTTTTTCCCCCACAACTCCCACTCATCTGAGCTTAATAAGCTGATTCTGCACTGGAATTCATTCTAGTAACCACATAATGCAAAACAAGTGAGATAAATTCAAACTTGTAGTATGATGAGTTCTAGATTATTTTATCAAGTCCTTTTCAACTCTTTTCCTCCCAGAACTCTCTAGACTCCAGTGTTTCTAATAATATTTTATTCTGAACTATACATCTCTAAAACTGAAATTTCTTTTAGAGGTATTTTAAGTTTATTCTGAAAACTCATTTTCCCCTTTCCCATAATTCTGACATAACTTCTAGATTTTAAGATAGCCAGTCCAAGTTATTAATCAGGGGCAAATAAGAAATTAAACCTCATAGAACTAAATAATAGCTTTTACATTATATAAGTATATATTTATAGAGCTATCTATAATTTATATGCTTGATGTATATTTACAGGTATTTATAAAGATGAACCAAAATCTAAAATCTGAACATTTGAGCTGAAAAACAAACAAACAAAAAACTACAGGCAATCCTTGCTTTGAACCGCACCCTGGTGATGCAAACCACACCTTCACTTTGTAACCCAATCACCATTAACCCATGCAAAAGAAGGACAATGTTCCAACAGGTACAAGTTCAGCTGACACAGTACCATGACTCTACACTATGGTTTAAACATGATCTTCTCATGCATTATCCCAATATCTAGCAGGGTGGGAGGCCAATGAAAAACTATTAACCATGTGAATTCCAGCTAGGTAACCACTTAGAACAAACATGATCATATAATAAAATGACTGTTAAGAAGAGTCATACAGTAAAAAATTAAAAAGATAAAAAGAGAAGGATGCTAGGAGGGGGATATTCTAGAAAATAGAACAGACACACTGACGATAAGTAAAAGCGGATGGTTGTGAACTAAATGGACTCTGAGGAAAAAAGGCTACATTGGGCTGCATGTGCAAAGCAGGGAGGTCTGTTAAGGTTAAGTGTGGTCTTTATCCCTGAATTCAATACATACAAAACTACTGAGAGATGGACAACAAAGTTTGTTTTTAGTGTTGGCAGAAATGTGAAGGGTACAGGAGCTGATCTGAGGAAAAAGAAAAGAAATTTTAAAGTTTTTTTGTTTTAATTTTTACTTTTAAAATTATTTTAATTGGAGATGAATTACTTTACAATATTGTGGTAGTTTTCGCCATATAGCAACATGACTCAGTCACGGGTGTACATGTGTCCCCCCATCCCGAACCCCCCTCCCATCCCATCCCTTTGAGTTGTCCCAGTATACAGGCTTTGAGTATCCTGTTTCATGCATTGAACTTGGACTGGTCATCTATTTCACATATGGTAATATACATGTTTCAATGCTATTCTCTCAAATCATCCCAGCCTCACCTTCTCCCAGAGTCCAAAAGACTCTTCTTTACATCTGTGTCTCTTTTGCTGTCTCACATATAGGGTGATAGTTACCATCTTTCTAAATTCCATATATATGTGTTAATACACTGTATTGGTGTTTTTCTTTCTGAGGTACTTCACTCTGTGTAATAGGCTCCAGTTTCATCCATCTCATTAGAACTGACTCAAATGCGTTCTTTTTAATAGCTGAGTAATATTTCATTGTGTATATGTACCACAACTTCCTTATCCATTCTTCTGCCAATGAACATCTAAGTTGCTTCCATGTCCTAGCTATGGTAAACAGTTCTGTGATGCACACTGGGGTACATGTGTCTCTTTCAATTCTGGTTTCCTCGGTGTGTATGCCCAGAAGTGGGATTGCTGGGTCATGTGGCAGTTCTATTTCCAGTTTTTTAAGGAATCTCCACACTGTTCTCCATAGTGGCTGGTACTAGTTTGCATTCCCACCAACAGCGTAAGAGGGTTCCCTTTTCTCCACATCCTCTCCAACATTTATTGCTTGTAGACTGTTTGATAGCAGCCATTCTGACTAGAGTGAGATGGTACCTCACTGTGGTTTTGATTTGCAAGAAATTTTAAAGTTTTATATGCTATTCATTCAATCCATACTCTTTTTAAAATGATGTGAGAGGACAGAAGCCAAACACACCTCCACTAAAGAAAACAGCTAACGTCTGCTGAGCACTTAACCAAGTGCCAGGCAGTAACTATATAAACTTTCATGCTAATATAGATAATCACACTATTTCTCACAAAATCCCTGTACAGAGATTCTATTTCCCAACTCAGAGATGACGGAACTGAGTATGTAGGGAAATTCTGGAACATCTGGGCTCCAAGCAACTACAGGGCCAGCAGACAGAGTGAACACACAAGACTTCCTGAAGAATAGAGAGAAAAGTAGTCCCTGACACCCAGCCACTGGCTGGTACTACCAGCCGGGCCTTGCTGTTGCTAGAGCTGTCCTGGCCCTACAGCTAGGGCGTGCTGTTCTCCTGTTGCACGTAAACAATTTCACAGACCATCAACATCAGACAGGTCTGCTCCATGACCATGTGGATCAAGACAAAAACAAGACCATTTCCTAGCTGTGTCTCAACACAACAAACAGGAACATGTCCAAGCCACCAAAATGACCAAGCATCCTTTATACCCTGAGTGACCGTACTGCTTCACCAACGACAGCATTGTGGTGGTGGCTGGGGGGGGCAGGGGTGGTTTAGTCGCTAAACTGTGTCCAAGTCTTGCAACCCCCATGGACTACAGCCCACCAGGCTCCTCTGTCCATGGTTTTCCAGGCAAGAATACTGGAGTGGGTTGCATTTCCTTCTCCAGGGGATATTCCTGGCCCTGGGATCAAACCTGCATCTCCTGTGTCTACTGCACTGCAGATGGACTCTCTACCCACTGAGCCATTAGGGGAAAGTCCAAAGATAGCATTAACTTTGGTCTAGTCTTCCCTTCTTACAGGTAAGATTAAGATAACCAATCAGAATTATCCCCTGCTTCTTGATAGCACCCAGTCTAGAGCAAAGCCCCATTTCCTAAACCATTCCAAAATCACCTAACAGAAGCTCAGATCTATGTCTTATCTAACATTCTTATTTATTAATTTTCCAATTCAGAACCATTACAGTGCTTCATACAGGCTTGATTTCTGACAAATTTAACAAACAAGTAAACAAGCAAAACCACTTGCAATGTTGGGAGCCATGGGTCTAGCTCCCTAAAGGATGTTTCCACAGAATCCTGAGCTGTTGCTACTCCCAAAGCTGGTACCCTGAGCTTTCATGACCCACCCTCTAACTGACATGCCACGTGGTTCCCTAAGTTAGGTGTCCTCCCTTACTGCAAGTGAGTAGCAAACCCAGCTTTTCCAGGTACAGATGTGATCCTGGTGATCTCTGGCTGAAGTACTGACATGGGAACTAAAATAGCAAGAATGTTAGAAGTCCTGGAAAATTCAAGTACAAGGTGTGCTTTCTAAGTGCATATATACTATCTGCTTTAGTTCTTCAAAACATTAAAAGTGATCTTTCTGAACCAAAACAAATTTCAAGATAAGAAAATACATTTCTTGCTTACCTGACATTCCATCCATAGTAATGTACCAAGTATAAAACTTCTCCATCATCAATTTCAGTGCTTTTAATACTGGCTTCATAGATTTTCTGTGTTTTCCCTCGTCCGTATTTTACTTTCACTTTGGTGCCTGTTAGGCAGGGTTCTGTGTCTTCCTCATCTTCCTCCCCTTCAGAGTCACATTTGCTTTCAGTTTCTTCCCTGCAGTAAGTTATAACACTGATAATGCTACTGATAACTTAATGGAAAACAAAATAACATATGCTAAAAGAATCCAACATGTAGAAGAGTCACAACCTAATTATTACCTTCATAACATGTCAGTGGAGGAGGAGAAGAAGGAGGAGAAGGAGAAGATTTTCATAGACTACTTAGTAAGGAACTGATTTATTATGAAAAGGTGCACTGTACCAAAATTAAATCCGTACTTCTTAAAGGCAAGTCAGTCATCACAGTTAATGGTGATGTGGAGTCAAATAAATCACTTGATAAAGCAAAATCAGAACAACATGCTTTGAAGAAGTCTTTAGGATTCAAGTGCCACCTTATATGTGAAAATGACCTAAAGACAGTTTTTAACTTTCTGCAACTGAAATATCTTAAGTCTACTTGACTACTACTTTTTGCTTAACCCAGACTTTTTTTGGTGGGAAAAATAATGAGCAAGGGCTAACTACCTTAGTAACTCTTTTAAACTAGTTTATATTTTAAAGGTTTCCCCACCCTCACAAAGAAACAATAGATATCTGGGTATTAGATCACTTGTTATCACTGTGGGATAGCACCAGAAAAACAAAGGTTTTGCATATCTTACATTGGTTCCTATTTGTTTTTACACATCTCCTATCAGTTTTTGTTTTGATAACCATATATAAAGGAGAATCACATAGGGAGGTCCAAGTATTTTTAATATTTTTAAACAAGCATTCTTTATTAGCCCAGCAAAAATTCAGAAGAGATTTGCATCAAAGATCATTCTAGCGTCAGAGTTTTAAAAACCTTAAGAGGAGGTCCTATGTTCTGTCATAAACATAGGGCATTATTTTAGGGACCACTGGGGGACCCAACATGAAGAAACTGACAACCCATTAGCAGTGGGAATGTTTTCTTTACAAGGGCACCTTCCAATTATATTCTGATAAGGTAATTTCAAAACACCATGAAAAACTACTCAAAAACAGAAGTCTCTATAAATTAAAAAAAAAGTCTATTTCTAGGATTCCTGCTATTAAATGAGAATACAGACTGTTTGTATATTCAGTTTTATTTAATAAAAGGAAATACTGTCCTTCATGTTCAAGTCTGTGAAACTTTATGTCTCTAAAATAAATTCTATTTACATATCAATTATAAAGGCTTTTTTAAGCGCATGGTATGTATATATATATATGCATATATATATATATGGTGTGTATGACATAGATACTATAAAACACATGCATTTTGATGCTTATTTTTAACAAATCTTCAAACTATAGTTAGGCCTTACTTTTTAAATAGTCTACCTTTTCTTATTAAATTTACCGTCCAAATATTTTAATTACTTCACTTATATCATTATACTCAACTCCGATTATTTCCTCCTACTTTCCCTAATCCTAATCGTATTTCACTACAGAACTTTCTTTATTCACTATTCTAATTCACATGTGACTGTGAATGCTCCTGTACCTATTTATGCTGAATCATAAAATAACCTCTCCCACTCACCAATCATTACTATTTTTGCAGTTATTTTTTCAACGGTTAATTTTCAGATGGGTGTCAGCCACTAGTTGGAAACAGCAGGCCACTTTTCATAATTTTGCCTAGTAACTCAAATTTCTAGAAAATTTAGCACTGAAAAGTAACTGTGGAGGAGAGCTTCTACACAAGTAAGTGCGTTATGCTGTTGCTGAGTTAAAATTCATTTTTTAGTAGTGTCTAAAAATTAGTAAATCCATTTGACAACAAAGAAATGGCCACTAAACATAGCTGGACATTACCATGATCTAGCTGGACTGCCTAATCTCTGGTTATTTTTAAGTCAGTTCAGTCCATACGTGTATAATGCATGGAAAAAAAAAAAACAGTTTTCACTCAACAGCAAACAGGATGAACATTAAAAAGCCGAAATTTAATGTGATGTGGGGCAAGAATGAATTTTCCAAACTAGAATCGGGGTGCATGCCACTTATTCTAATACAATAACTTGGAAAAGAAAACTGTCTTAGATAAAGCTAACACACAGAAACATCTGCTAGTACTGTGCACCCATGTGTTTGTTAGCTTTCCCACATTGTACCTTTTTTAAAATGGAATTTTTGCTGTCGCTGTTTCCTCTTGTCCACTTCCTCCATTTTTCTCCAGCTCCCTTCCCTGCTGTCAACTGCAGGACCTTTCTTTTGACTGGGTGGCGCAGCCTTCTTTGAGGCCACTGTTTAGGGCACAAGTGCTATTAAAATGGTGCGACCAGTATATTCTCCAATTCCGAAAGGCGATACACATCATCTTCACAATGTGTCTCACCTTCATCAGACAAGAGGAATGGAAGTCCCAATAAGAAAACATTCCCTCAAACCTGAACCTCTAAGCAGGAACAGAGCACTGCTGCACCCCAGACAGGTGTTTCTGGAGAACAAACATAAGATAATGTACCTCTCTTGGCTTTTCTCTTCCTCGTCCTCTGAGTCTTTGTCAGAATCCTCCTGCTTTCTAATTTTCTTCTCCTTTTGCTTTGGTGTATTTTTTCTCCCCAGCAGTAGTTCGTTTTCCTTCTTCTCTGCAGTTTCATAGTCATCATCTACATCCTTATTTTCTGTATCATTATCTCTTAATTTGTCTTCTGTTTTTTCTTCTTCAATTTCCTTTTTAATAGAATTTGCATCTCGAGCAATTCTCCTTCGTCCCTAGTAGAGAGGACAAAAGTTTTAAAGTAACTATCACTACAAAGGGGAAAAAAAACATAGAAAAATGTTATCTTTTTCTTAAACCATCATGGCAATGACTAGTCGTCTTTCTAGCTTGAGACATGATACTGATAACCCGTCAACTCCTGTGTACTTTTCACCTCCTCTCAAAAAAAATCAACCCATGTAAATTACTTATGTCCAAATCTGTTATCATCCTGGCTACATACTACATAAAAAAAAATTTTCTCCTGTGTTCACTATTTTATCTTGTTTTAATATTTCTTGACTACAATAAAAGTTTTTAAAGAATTATGTCAATGATATAAGTTAATAATAAGAAAAATAAATCAGTCCCTTAAGTTTTCAGAAGTTCATCTCTAACCCTATTATTTACTAAGATAAAATTTACATTACCACTGTATTTCAATGTGATTACATTTTAAAAGAACTGAACTGTATTATTAATATGGCCAAAAAGTGAGCTGATTTCTTTGAATCTGGAGAGCTCACTAGGCCAATAGTAATTTGTTACCACCTCATACTCAACTGACCAGGAAACTGTTGAGTCATTTCATTTATCCTCCTTCCAGTCAACTTCTGCACACTGGCAGAGTTCCCCTCTACTTGAAATAAAGTGAGGATTAAAGGAAAAAAAAGAGCCAACAACTTTGGGAGCACTAAAATATTTACAATTATTATCTCAGTAGAACAAATGTTTTGCCTAGTTCCTGACTATGTACTATTTAAACATCAACACTAGGGAAAAAAAAAAGAACTTTAAGTTCCATGAGGGCAGGGTCTTTGTCTTACTCACTTCTATAACCTCAGATCTAAACAGTGCCTGGCACATGGGCAGGTGCTCTTTAAGAATTTGTAGGTAAATGAATGAAAGCATTTGTTAGCCATAAAATTTTAAATATGTATCACTTGTACCTTTGTCTCAGAAATCTCATTTTTACAAGTCTTCAGATATTTCATTTTAGAAGTATTCAGATAAATAAGGAGGACCTTTTTACAAGTCTCTATATTTAGATAAATTTGGAGGACACTTTTACAAGTATATTTACTGCAGTACTTTCTGTAATCATAAAAAATTGGAGAAAATCTTGAGGAAGGTAAATTTATGGTACACAACACTCTGCAGATGTTTTACATAAGATGAGGAAGCTCTTTATGTAATGACAGGCAAGTATGTGCACAATACATACAATGGGGTATTATTCAGTCTTAAAAAGGAAGGAAATTCTAATCCATACATGGAGGAACCTTGAAGACCTTCTGCTGAATGAGATAAACCAGTCACAAAAGGACAAATACTATCTAATTCCACTTATATGAGATATCCAGAGTAGTCAAATTCATAGTGACATTAAGTAGACTGGTGGTTGCCAGAGGCTGGGGAAGAGAAGAATGAGGAGTGACTGTTCAACCGGTAGTTTCAGTTTTCCAAGATGAAAAAAGTTCTGCAGATAGATGATGGTGATGGTTATAAAATAATATGAATATAGTTAATGCCACTGAACTGTGCATGTAAAAATGGTTAAGATGACAAATGTCATGTTTCTTTACCATAATTTTTAAAAATTAAGAAATGAAACAAAGCACTCTGGAGATTTCATGAAATTCACCAGAAAGTGCCATTTACTAAGTAAATAAAAAATGGTTTCTGAGCAAATGAAAGAGATGACTTCACCTTGTCTTTTATTCAATAAAATTTCACTGAAAAATATGATGTGTTACTACAATAACTGAACTCCTTTGACAATGTGGTAAATTTTTTTTCCTACTTCTAAAATTTGATAAATCCTACTGTGTAGACATCATCAGACAATGATCAAAACAGTGGGTGACAATTCCTGACTTGAATTATATATTAATGGAGAGGAAGAACAGAATTAGAAGATAAAACCAGGATGCATGTGACGAGGAAAGAAGGCAGGGCATGAAAATGCCACAAGAGCTGTACAGTGAATTATGAAGTAAAGAAAAAGCAAAGATCCCACCTGGCTGAGGACACAGGTATTATAAACAGGAGATTCATTCACTCAACAATCTAGTAAGTCCTTAATATGTGCAAGGCACTATTCTAGATGCCCGGGATCTCTGAATGAATGGAGTAACACTAATTCCTGCTGCTGTGGAGTATGATTCTAGTCCAGAGTGCAGTAAAAAAAAAAAACAATAAATAATAAACAGAATAAATAAGTAAATTACAGGTAGAGCAACATTAGAGGGATTGAGCAGGATAGGGGCTTCCCAGGTGGCTCAGTGGTAAAAGAATACACCTGTCAAAGGAGGAGATGCTGGTTTGATCCCTCGGTGGGGAAGATACCCTGGAGGAGGAAATGGCAACCCACTCTAGTATGCTTGTCTGGAGAATCCCAAGGACAGAGAAGCCTGGTGGGCTACAGTCCATAGGGTCACAAAGAGTTGGACAAGACTTAGTGACTGAGCAGACATGCTTGACCAGGATTTGCTTCAGTGAGGTGACACGTTAGCAAAAGACTCAAAGGAAGTGAATATTTGAGACTGACCTCACTTGAGAATGGCTTGAACAGCTATAAATAGATAACAAGAGAAGGAATGGTTTTTAAGGTAAAAGAAATAATATGTGATATATTTCGAGAAAGGGCATGAGGCTAGCCTGGCTGAAGCATAACTAAATACTACAAAATAAACTAGGTTCATAAGAGTATTTTTGTATATATCTGAAATTGCCTGTATTAAAAAGACTAAAATAATGCTTAAAATAAACTAGATAAAATTAGTATTAAGTACTCACCCTTGGAGATTTTAATTCTACTTCTTCTCTTTCACTTTCACTGTTTGAATCAATGTTTTCCTCAGGTTCACTCTTCACTTCTACTAAAGGCATTTCTTGATCTACTTTTGGTGCCTCTTCCATGGATTCTTCTAAGTCTTTTTTTTCCTCTTTTACTTTTGGTTCATGGTGGTGAATAGTTCTGAACTGAATATTTGCAGAACGGCAGTACTCCTCAAAACCATAGAGATACCTAAACAAACAATATTTCATTTTAAGAAATCTTAGTCATTATATTTAACTTGAGTACTATATATTAAACAAATATTTTTTGAAAAGTAAAACTCAAGCCTTTTAATAACAAAGTACTTTTCCTGTTACTGGTTTCTTGGTGTTTTATGTAGGATAGTAGAAATACTGACCAGAAAATAAAATTTCTTTCTTGAAAAATCTGAGCTTGTGATAATGGAACACAGCTATCATAGTTTTAATATGAAGGCTGCTCACTATAAAAGATACAATTCTATAATATGTAATTTCAGACAATTAGAGATACTGCCTGTATCTCTAATTTTGAAAACAAAATCCAAACATGAAAAATGGAGTAAAGCAGACTTGTTGCACTGAAATAACTTTCAATCACAGTATACACTAACCTAAACCTTTTTATATACTTACTCTAATGTTCTTTGACTGATTTAACTGTTAACAAATTAAATGGAAAATATTCCTTGTGATTACGTATTCTTTGATGAATAAACTATACTACTTACTTTCTATAAGCAGTTTTTACATTGTAGGAAGCAGCTGAATTCAAAATAGGAATGCCAAGGTCCATATAAATTTGCTTCCATACAGCACCACTATCAATCTGGAAAATTAAGTTTTTATTTGTTAACGTTTGCAAAGGGAAATAATCTTTATGCTAATATTCTATGTTCAATAAGAAAATGTGTTTATTACCTAAAGTACATATAACAGTGCAACACTAGACAATTTTAATTTTCATTACAGTCTTACTTACATTGTCACATCCACCTTGATGATAAACCAGTCTGAAGAGCTTGAAGAGGTTGAGATCTTTATAGCCCAAAACAGGTGGTTTGTTGATTGGAGTACCTTTTTAATATTGAAGAGCCAAAATACAATGTTAATTTCAATGGAAAATACTAAGTTGAAAACAAAGCTTCTCAATTTCTAATTTCCCAAATATCATTAATCAGAGGCATATATTTTAAAGATGCTCAAATTATGTAAGACAACACAAAATATTCTCTATATTCTTTATACAGCATTGTGGTGATCTTTAGCTTTATTATACTTCCAGAACTAGTAAAATCACCTCTCTAACTGCCACTGAATTTGGATAAAACTGAATCAAACCTTTGGCCTGCAAGGTGTAGCCAATAATGCTGCTGCTTCAAGAAGCCTGGGCAAAAACACACACAATGGAAAGGGCACGTTTTAGGCCATGGTTTCATTTTCACTGCTTTAACACAAACGTTAAGACTGTTGGTGGTAATCTGAAGGATCATTTCTGAAGGCCACAAAATGTCTAGGACCAGTGTATCTGAGGATTTCCAAGGACTGATGTAATGTCAAGAACTATGATTTATAAAGGCTCTATTTCTTTTAACTTTATTAGAAATCCTACTCTATTTAGATAGGAGCTAATCCATTATGTTTAATTTGTTGAGACCAAGGATCAGACTAGTTTACTTGCCACAAAAACAGCATTAGTAAAGAATGGGTATGTAGATTTACATTATGATTGTTCACTTTCTATTACTCAATTATTATTATAGTATTTTCTGGTTTATAAGTCTCAAGGAGATAAAATTTAACTATATCACAACTACTTTTCCTCTACATTTGTACTCAAAATAGATATTAGTAGTTGTAGTATCTATTTGTACTCAAAATAGATACTAGTAGTACTAACAGTAGTAGTAGTAATAAACTAGATGTCTTTATTTCCAATACTTAATTATTATTATCAGCTATAATTGATTCTTAGGCTTGAAATACAAATCCATATACCCATGCTTTAAGCAAAAATGATATATAAACAAAAAACATAAAACAGTTAAAAAAAAAAAAAAGTCTACCTTTTGGGTTGGGGGGGACATGATGCTGCACTAGTTCCCAGATCAGGGACTGAACTTGGGCCCATGACAGCGAAAGCACCATGTCCTAAACATTGGACTATCAGGGAATTCCTAGAAATGTCTATTTTTAAATAATAAGCATGAAAATACCTCTGTCTTCCATAAACTTATAAAGCTGTTGGAGGAAGTTGTCCCTCTCTTCAGGATCAGGTTCTTCCTCAGGCTGCAAAGGTAAAGCATAAATATACTGAACAATGAATAGAAGGAGGATATACTGTCCTCTTTTTTATTTTTTGTTTTGTGAACCCCAAATTTTACTGAACCCAGAAAATATGAATTTTTTTCAAAATGTCAGATTTTAATTCATACTTTGATACAGCTAGTTTGAGACAACTGTCAAGATACACAGTCTCTACTCTTTACCCAATCTATCACTTGAAACTTCCCTTCAATTATCACCATGGGGACTAAGGTTAGCCATTCGGAAAAGGTTCTGGAGTGAAGCGAGAGTGTTTTTACCTCTTTTTTTTTTTTAAATCCTCAAAAAAATAAAAAATAAAAAAAATTTAAAATCCTCAAAATACCATGTGTTCCGAGTGAATACATTGATAGATGAGCATAATAATTACAAACATGTTACTTTCAAGTAATCCACATACATTAAAATTTTGTTACTGTTGAATGATTATAAACTAGAGGCTGAAAAGTCACATGGAAAAGGTTATTTGTTTGGATAGCACAATGTTTTAAAGAAACTTAAATGAGCCACATAAATTTTATTTTGTCTCAGACTCCACCAGTCCCTCTTGCTTCACAGTAGCCTGCTTTTCTCATTTGTCTCTCATGCATGGCCTCTGTAATTGACTTTGCCACCCCTTAAAATAGAACAATGAACATTATTTCTTAGGGAAGAAAACTAAATACATAACTAAAATTTAGCTCTATGGAAAAAAAAGAAAAACAAATGGAAACATTCATGCAGAAACAACTATTCCTACAAATACTTATTTGTTATGTTTTACTAATTATAGAAACCTAATAATTTCTTCTTATACAGACAAATGGATTATGGGATTTAATAAAATATTTCCCTTTCTGATAGACTACTTAAAAACTGATATTTGGGGAAATTCTTGAAGTTTAACAATACTATGGAGAAACAAAGAAAATATGGATATATATATTTCTTCCATATAAAACATCATAATTTAATTTCAGAGTACCACTATTTTTGTGTTCCAAAAGAATTCAAAGCCATACTCAAAGCAAAGGCACGGTTAAGCAATAAACAGTGAGAGCTCACAAGTTCAGAGAGTAATAAGCCCGTTAAAGTCATGTATTTTCAAAAAAATTTTAATAGCTAATAATATGGCCAAGATCAATAAATATGTAGTTGATTAAAATATATTTTAAAAAATGATGCTATCTAGGTCAATTAAAATATGTAATTTTAAAAAAGCATCAGGCAATCAAGGGAAAGGGAGTAAGATCTTTTAGTACAATCTTGTTTTTACTTTTATTACATTAAGAATGATTTCTAACATTGGAGTAGTTTCACTTTAGTAAAATATAAAGAAACTTAAGCCAAAGTTCTAGTAAGCCTCAAAAATTAGCAATATACAGACTTTATAATCACTACAGAGTTAACAAAGGTGTTTACTACACTAAATGCTCAAACTAATAGGTGGCAATTTTTCCCCAAGTGAATTTAAAAATTTTGCTTTTGCAATTTTTTAAAAAATTTATTTATCTTTGGCTGTACTAAGTTTTTGTTGCTACACAGTTAGTTGCAGCAAGTGGGGCCTACTCTCGCTGCAGTGCACGAGCTTCTCATTGCAGTGACCTCTACTGCTGCGGAGCACGGGTCCTAGGGTGCACGGGCTTCAGCAGCCGTGGCACGTGGGCTTCAGCAGCCGTGGCACGTGGGCTCAGCAGCCGTGGCACGTGGGCTTCAGCAGCCGTGGCACGTGGGCTCAGCAGTTGGGGCTCCCAGGCTCCGGAGCACGAAACTCTCAGTACTTGTGGGGTACGGGCTTAGTTGCTCCACAGTATGTGGGATCTTCCTGGATCAGGGACTGGACCCATGTCTCCTGCATTGGCAGATGGACTCTTCACCACTAAGCACCAGGAAGCCCCCTTTGCAAGGTTATTAAAACAACTGCCAATGAGTTAACTCAAATGAGTAACCTGGCAGCCTATGAATTATTTCAGATATGAATTTTAAGGAATTCTTGTACGGGGAAAAACAAAAACAACTTATACCAGACTGGCTCTATGCTTTGCCTCATAATCCTAACAGTCTTTCCTCAGACTAATACCTCATTTTTAGTATTTATCATCTTACAGAATTTAAAGAACACTGTTGTATCCAGTACATGTAAAAAGCAAAAACTTTTTTTAAAAAAGACACTGATTTGAAACCAGTTCTTCTAAAAGCAAGTAAATAAAATGAACCCATCAAATGCAAATTTGACATTTATTAAGGTTTTACCAAACATCTGATAAATCTTTAATGCTGAAGAATATAGCTTTATAGATAAAAAATCAGTAATTTAAATTCTTTGGAATTAAAAGTTAGTGAATATCAAGAGTGCTTTATGTCTATGAGAAACCATGTCCCTAAAACTGTTAAGTTCAGAATGCAGTCATCAGGTGTAAAAACAATATATAAATCAATAAAGAATTTAACTTAAAAGCAACTGCCTGAGAGAAAATTTATTTCAATTAAAAAATATAAGATGAAAAAATATATATATATAAGATGAGGCTATAAACAAAGTTTTAAATTTATCTGATGGGTCTCTGCAAAAATCAAAATTGCTTAATTTATTAAGTAATTCTTATACAATCACTTTTTAAAATTAGCTATCTTGTTAGTCACCTTGGAGTAAAACTGCATACGGTAGAAAAACAATGTCTCCAACTAGAAGACTCTGCCTTTGGGACTAGAATATTAGGGCCTGTGTTTGCTATCACAGTGTGCCTTCTCTGCTCACAGTATTCTCACACCTACAGGGTCTATCTCCTGGTCAGGAGCCAGAGGGTGTGCATCCCTCAAGGGTTTTGGAGTTGGAGTTGTAATAATGGGAGGCAGGCTACACTAGACTGCTGATGAGCCTTCTTCCCTTCATTTAGCCAAACATGTAGAGCTAACTAACATTTAGCTAACATGTAAAGCATCCAGTAAAATGTCAGCAAAAAAGAGTTAAGGATATAGAAGAGGCATGAATATGATCATAATTTCCAGAAACTTACAATTTTAGTTAGTAGCAACAGACACTGCCTAATATTACAGGTGGCTGTGTATCTATCTGTGCGCTCAGTCACTCAGTTGTGTCCAAATCTTAGTGACCTTTTGGACTGTAGTCCGCCAGGCTCCTCTCTATGGGATTTTTCAGGCAAGAATACTGGAGCAGGCTACCATTTCCTCCTCCAGGATATCTTCCCAACCCAGGGATCAGACTGTCAATCTCTCACACTGCAGGTGGATTCTTTACTGCTGAGCCATCAGGGACACCCTATCTACTATTATTTTATGAAATTTCTAACTTTGGATAGTATGTTTTCAAATACAGCTCAAACATTTTTGATCATGGTGAATCACAGACTTCTACCACAATTAAAATGAGAAGGCACTTTCGGCCTTCCACTTTTGGGCCTCAAGCCTGGCAGGAGGTGGAGAAATATAAAACCAGTCAATTCAAAAAAATGTGACACGTCATGATATGGTTTGTTAGATGATATACCAGAGAATCAGAATTGGACACTGTGCATAGATATGAGGTTTGAGAGAGCTAAATAAGAATTATGTCAGAGTTATATTTTAAAAGTTCTCTGCCAAGAATAAGTTTGATGGATTGGAACGGAAAGGGGAGCTACTGTCACACTCCACAATGAGGAGAATCAATGCCTGAATTAGTCTTGCCACCTGATGATGGAAAGATGACCCCACCCCCTGAAAGAAAGAGAAAGAGGGCACGTGGGAGAGTGAGAAAGAGGTGCTAATGCCGAGTTTGTCTGTACTCCTCCAAGTTTCAATGTGTTAAAATACTCAGTAAGTTCCATGAGGTTAAAGACAAGTTAATTTTAGTCACAATTTTACCATCAATGACTGCCATTTAGTTTTACTATTTTGTACCCTAAAATTAACTTATTCCAAGAGGAATCACGTTTTTATATCCTTAGTTTAAAAAAACCCACTTCAACGCAGCAGAGAATAGATTGGAGTAGGGAAAGCAGGGACAGATGTGCGAAGAAGTTGCTGTTGTAGCAGTCTAGCTAGGTACAAGAGGAGAGTGGTTTGGACTAGGGTGACAGACTAGAAAAAGGCAAGAGTGAGAAGATTAAGGTGACTTTCATTTATTTAGCTTGAGTAATTGGGTGAATGGTGCTTCCATTCAAATGAATTAGGAACAAAGAGGGAAAGGACAGATTCTGGGGAAAAGATGAGTGCAGTCTGGCACATATTGAGTCTGAGGACTTACAAAATATGAAGAAATCCTCAGTGAAAGTTTAATAGAAATGTCTGGAGCTAAGAAGAGATATAAAAGGCAGAAACTAATATAACATTGTAAAGCAACTATACTCCAATAAAAATTAATTTTAAAAAGGACATGAGACATCTTTGATGCACATAAAGATTTGGAGTCAATACATCATTAGTTAGGAAGTAAACTAGAAATCAAAGAATTTGAGCAAACTCCATGCGTAGTGAAGGACAGAGGAGCCTGGCATGCTGCAGTCCATGGGGTCGCAGAGTGGAACACGACTTAACAAGTGAACAACAATGAACAACAAAACAAGGAAAAAATGTAGCATCATGTATGTCAGGTGATTTAAGAAGGCAGGCAAGTCAAAGATGCTGAATACTACTAAGGAGTCAAACGAAATCATGACAAAAATTTGTTGTACTTGGCACAAAAATTTGTTGGAGGTCACTAGTGACCTCAATAAAGTTGTTTTAGGAGTGGTGAAGTACAAGAGGCACTACAGGAAAACAGAACAGGGCATATAACTCTGAGCAATCTGGCCATAAGGTGGAGGGGTTGGTGGAAGGAGTCTGGGCAGTTTCCAGAAGGTTGGAAGAGATGTAAGCATGTTTTAAAAGACCGATAAGAATACAACAGAAAGGAATAGATAAAAGATGCTGAGAAGAAAAGGGATACATCACAGTCTAAGACAAGGAAGAAGGGAATGAGATCCAGAGCATAACAAGAGGGACTCATCTTATAGAAGAGGACAACATATTATTAACTGTACATTAAGGAAAGAAGAGCAGGCAGGCATGGTTTAGAGCTGGCTCCCAATATGAAGTTCCTAATCTCTTTCCTAAGTGACTGGAGTAGGGGTAGGGTTGTTGGCATATAGGAGATAAGGATTATAGAAACCGAGAACTGACTAACGGTGTTGAAGGCCCAAGGAAATTTGTTAATGATAAAATTTCCAGTCGTATCATTCTTCTCTGTAAGGTACACTTATATAGAAAATTTCAAAAGCCACATATCATGCATGATACATTCATTATGTAGTAAAGCACTATTTCATAATTTCAGAAAACAGTTTAACAACCACTTGCCTATAACAAATTAGTAATTTCCCCCACCCCATTTGAAAGGCTTCACTCATCTTACTTTTAGTCATCATGCTGTGGTTCGGATGCTATTAAATCTCAGGCTTTAAAGTCAGTTATACTACCGTAACTGTAAGACACATTTTTCTATAAATGCATAAAAATATAGCAGTATTTGTACAAATGTGCAATCCTCATTAATCTGATTAGGTGATTCTAATTTGGTTAGAGTTTTATACTAACACTGAAAAAAAGGTTTTGTTAAATACATTAGGTCACTTTTGCTTGCTCATTTAATAGGCTAAACTTTAGCAAATAAGTTATATTTGAATGCAAGCTAAAATTTCACTTATTTATAGAAAAGTTGGCTTTATAAGACTTGCTTAGAAATACTTAGTTGACAGCTGAAGTTATGAGATATAACTAAAATAGTAACATTACCTTTAAGTTTTTCTATCAATTTTATTGATTTAACAGTATTTTTCTGAGTTATCAAGCATTTACTATAGGTTTATACCTAAAGTGATCGCGAATGATCACTAACAAATGCCTTTACGGTTGATCTAAAAAGGGCATAAACACACACAAATAACACTTAAGTATTCAAATTTCCATGAATTAAAAATATCAGGCACTTATGATTTTTATAATAATGGAATATAATCCTAGGAATTAAAAGTAACTGATTTTTAGAAATTCAACAATTGGAAAAATGTGTACCAATACTTATAAACAAAAAAGAGCAATTTATATAAAAATTCACTAAATTCAAATTTTCATTACTAAGTATGAAAGCAGAGATTTTTAGGAGGTTCCAACATATAAGGCCTACCTATAGCAAATCAAAAGGATAAAAGAGATAAGACTAGACAAATTCAGTCTTCTAAACAATCACCTATTTATTTTATTCTTAGACAACTGTCCTACATTGATCCAAAGTGAATATAAGTCAGGAGTAAATGAATACCTGATATCATTGTTTATGTTTACACTGACTTTTCAGTTTCAAAATTCAAAAGGAAATTCACTAATATCTTTTCTAATATAAAAATGTCTTAACAAAAGACATTTTAGTAATACCCACAAAAATAGTCCCCAGAATCTTTTTCAATATAATTATCAATAAGTTAAAGCCATCAATATAGATAGAAACTAACTTCCTATCAGACTCTCAAGTCTCTTCCTACTCAGTAACAGTATGAAATATGTATCTTGTACTCAAATCCTAAACCACTAATGCTCAGAAATTCAAAATAATATTAAGTAAAAAAGATGCTCCTCCATGGTAAATCTCAAATTTCCTTATTAAGACTATGTTAGGGTACTCAAAGTATCAAATATAAAAACAATGTCCACTGCCCATTAGCACTGCAGAAGTATCTAACACTTGTTTGATTCTACTGCATAAAATTCACAAACACCAAATGGCAGGCTAAAGTACTGTTATAGTGGTTATAAAAGCTCTTTTTTTAATCATTGTAAAGCAATATTAAATCTTCATGAAAAGCATAGTATAACTACATTTTGGAAGAATGAAATATAATATAATGTAATGTAACAGCCTAGCCTCACTCATGTAGTAAAGGCCTATAATGACTAAGCCAGGTAGGCCCTGGCTTATCAGATTTTAATTCTCTTTTATACCATACCCATTTTTTTCCTTTGCTAAATACAGGTTAAAATGCTATTCAGTTTTACAATACATCAAATTTTAAAATTACTGTTCAAGACAGGTTAGAATGATTCAGCATCCAAATCTTAAATCCAAGAGCATGAAATGCAGCTGATTTTTTTTTTCCAAAGCAACCAAAACCTCACAAGAAAATCTACTTGTATAGCCACAGAAAATGAAGAAATTAGTTTCATTAGGCAATACAATAAAGCATATGCTAAGAAAATTAAAATATGAAAAATAGTTCTAAATAATAATCAGTGACCACATTTTGTGATTTTGCTTTTTTTTTTTAGTAGATGAAAAGCATCTTGGTTCATTTAATTTTAACAGGTTCATAATTTAAGTAATAGATTTTAAGAAGACATTCTCCTTACAAAGGTCCTTACCTTTTTAAATTTCTTTACTTACTACCTGCAAACAATAGGTAGCCTGCCTCTGCTCTTCAGTCTCTTTTACTAACATTCACTCACAGCTTAAATAAAACATTATGACCTTTATGAAATTAATAGCTATAATAAGAGCACTATTTACTACTTACTATTTTATGGCCATCATCTTTAACCTTACTACAAAGCCTTTTTAAAGCTCTTTGTTTAAAATTTCAGGGGGTTTTTTTGGGGGGGAGGCAGGGAGGGAGTAGGGAAAATGCATTTTGAAAGGGATACCAATTAAAAATATTAACAAAAATAAAGAGACTAATGTATTTCAGTATTTTGCAATGTAAGATCCTAACTTCAATGTTAAAAAAAAAAAAAGCAAACCCAGACTGCAACAGTTCACACCCTGAAAATGTGGCCTATTTACCCTGAAAACATATAATCTATAAATAAATACAGATAAAAATATAAAAATCACATTTAATATTCAGACTTTAAATCCTGAATTTTGCCAAACTGTCATTATCATTTTCACTTCAAAATCTATCTTATGTTTCAGAAAAATTGCCTTCATCCTCTAATATTCTAAAAATAGACTCCTACTGTCTCTTTTACATGAAACAATTACGCTTAGTTACGAGTCCTACCATATCAGTCACATCATCAATACCTAAAAATTCTTATTTAACCTCATTTTTGGCAATCAAAATGGTAACATATATAAAAAAATCTTACCTATATGCTGCATTTTCTTTCACATGCAAAATGGTTAGATTCCCCTTCTACTTAATCAGTACAGTGTCTGAACATCTTTCAGTCTGACTTGCAAATATTTGCTTTCCCTCTTAGGGCATAGCATCCGCAGGGTTATACAGCACTACTTACATTCTCTTCCACATAAAAATCAGACATTACATGAAAGGAAAAGAAAGACAGCCCATTTCAAAGCATCTGGCAAACCTCCATTGGCAACCTGCCAAGCCTCTGCAAAACCTTCCTGTCTTTCCGAGCATGCTCACTTAAAACCAACAGCACGTTACTATGGCAACTCTGTAGGCAGCCTGTAAGTATGAACCGCCATTCTGATTTCAGAGTGCAAAAACCCAAATACTGCAGGGGAAGTAAAAGGAAAGAAATACCGTATACCCTATATCACACACAAGTATACTCATTTTGCTTTATAAATTCATATTTGTGTATGCTAAAAAGAAACGAGCACTCCACATTTTCCAAGCAAATATTTTTGACGCTCAAATAGGTCTTCTTTTTCAGTAAACTCATTCTCTTTGTCTGCCACAAGCCCCTTTACCTCAAAACAGCCAAAAATATACTGAATAGTTTATACCACTTAGCAAAACATTGCTGAACAAATAGACAGCAATATTCATGTAAGCAATTATGTGGAGCTTCATGAATGATTTCCTACAATTACATATACATTCTCAAGAACACAGTGATATTACAAAGAAAACCATTAACACTTATAAAACAGAATCTAAATCTTCTCTATTATTTATCCAACTGCCAAACAAAATACTCTTTCAGTTTAGATAAGATTCTTTTAATCCCCATTATCCTTGAGATACTGTGAAATGTCTAAAAGAGTTGAGATTTCAAAGTTCAGACAAACCAGACCTGGGTTCAAATCTCTGTTCTCCACATTTGAGCTTTGCCATCTTGGGAAAGTTACTTAACCTTTCTGACTCATTTTTCTCTTTAAAGTAGAAGAGTAACAGTTACTCCATCTAGCAGTAATTTAAATGAGTTAACTAATACATGGAATATACCTAAAAGTTACATTGTCTTCCTCCTTGGTTATTTGGAAAAGATGTTAATAAATGCACTTGTTGCTCATTTAACCTGAAAAGTTCTTCTGTGTAATCCCTTGTGTGTCTGTTAAGTGGCTTCAGTTGTGTCCAACTCTGTGTGACGCTATGGACTGGACTGTAGCCTTCCAGGCTCCTCTGTCCATGGGATTCTCTAGGCAAGAATACTGGAGTGGGTTGCTGTGCCCTTCCCCAGGGGATCTTCCTGACCCAGGGATTGAACCCATGTCTCTTGTCTCCTGCATTGGCAGGCAGGTTCTTTACTACTAATGCCATCTGGGAAGCCCCTGTAATCTCTTACCCACTAGAAATTAGCTCTGATTTGCCTACTAAACTGAAAGCCATAAAGATCCTCCTCCTCCAAATAAAGCTGAGCTAGAAAAAGACAGCAAGAAATAAACAATCTAACCACAGGGAAAATATAGGAAGGTATTATTTTTATAGAGTATTAAACTGTTTCTATATATTACAAACAAGAAATTTCACCTACCATCTCTTCTTCTTCCTTTTTGGCCTCCTTTTCCTTCTCTTCATCATTTTCTTCAGCTGGGCCATCTTCATCATCACTACTGGATGATTCAAGGATTTCACTTATATCCATTTTCCAATTATCAGGAACAACTCTAGTTTTTAAGAAGATGCTTGCTTTCTGCAGCCCTAAAAGTAAAAATGTATTTCAGCATTTGTTATGCAATTAGCAGCATAGAATACAAAGCCAAGACATTCAGAGTCAGAAGATTTGGATTCAAATTCAGATATTACTTCTAAAATGATATAGTAAATCTAAATATATTTCATAAGTTACAGTATTATATTAATGTTTTTCTCTAGAGAATACTGTCAGAAATGTTCATGGTAAAACACAAAAAGTATTACAGGTCAAATGCTTTATCTAGACACTAAAAAAGGCATCAAAGAAGAACAGATATCAACTCAAACAGCTCAAATGGTGCCAGAAAAGACTGTCTTGTTTTAGTCACTAAATTTGCCATTTAGAGTGTCATACCATGAAATAATAGACTGAGTCATCCTTATTTTACCTGGTTTAGCAGAGAGCTCAGATTCAGGCAGATTGAGAATGTCTACTTCCTTGATATCCTTCCTTGCTATAGAATAACTAATTATAGAGAAGAATAAATGGGAGGGAAACCATTATTAAATAAGAATTATCACTTAAATAGTCATATTAACACCTAAAAATATAAATTTCAAAATCAAAATCACTTTACCTATAAATTATTTTAAAAAGACCATGTATATCCTAATTCTCAAAAAAAATGGCAAGAGGTAATATAGGCAAAGCTAGTATCTTAATTCTAAAGATGCACATACTCAAAGTACAATAATTTGAGAGTCTCACATTTGTAATATTTCTATTTATGCAAACTTCTTGCACACAGAATGGGGTGCCCTTCCTTATACTATTTTGATCTTTCATATTTCTCAAATTTACTATGCCATTTAGTAAGAAAAATTCAATAGAAGGTAATATTAAAATATTTTATCTTTGTAAAATACATTATGGTATCAAATTTTTCACAGAGAATCACAACTCAATAAAGAGAAATTCTACAGTTTTTTAGAAAAAAAGCAAAGTTGAGGTTAAGGAAGGCTTCTAAAAAATCTGACATTTTTAAAATTAAATTTTATTGGAGTTCAAAATATGACTTTTAATCAGAAAAAAGTCAAAATAATTATTCTAGTAATATAAATCCCATTAAATGTCATTTTTCATAATATGAAATGGTACACATGATAAAAATATAGAATTCTTACAATTAGGGAGAAAATCAATACTATACTTCATTTAAAAACTTCAAAAATATTATTCTCACGTATTATTCAGTTTTATATAAAAATTTCAAGTAAAAAATAACCTACATTATAAAAACTGAAAAGATTTTAAGTAATAACTTCTCAGGTTCATAAAATGATTAAACTTTCAAAAATAAAGTCCTGGTTTTCATTTTTTTCCTCCCAATGTAACACTATTAAGTTATTCATTACTCACAATTTAGAATCGATAAATGACCGAATTAAACACTGGTCTTTTTTCACTGTGATATCATCATTACAACTGGGAGATATTACCTGAAATATAAAATAAGAACATATTCACCATTATTTTCTCTGCTCAAAGAAAGAATGTATTTTCTAAAATAATAATCCTGGATGCCCTAACTTCTTAAAAAGATCATATTTGACAAGAAAATGCACAGTTAATAATAAATTACTTACAAACTATCAATTTGTAAGTTTTCTTTAGCATATTGGTTTTCTATATATTTAATTTATACTAATTAAATAATTAATTAATTACCAGTCCATCCTAAGGGAAATCAGCAGTCCTGAGTATTCAAGGGAAGGACTGATGTTGAAGCTGAAACTCCAATACTGTGGCCACCTGTTGTGAAGAACTGACTCATTTGAAAAGACCCTGATGCTGGGAAAAATTGAAGGCGGGAGGAGAAGGGGACGACAGAGGATGAGATGGTTGGATGGCATCACTGACTCCATAGACATGAGTTTGAGTAAACTCCAGGAGATGGTGATGGACAGGGAAGCCTGGCATGCCGCAGTCCATGGGGTTGCAGAGAGTTGGACATGACTGAGCAACTGAACTGAACTGATGTATTTAATTTACCCAGCCATTATATTATAAAATGAATAATTAATGAAATATAAATCATAATGTGACCACTTTAAAAATATTAGGATTTATTCTAAGCCAAATAATATAATTCATTTATTGTTTAAAACACAGAATGTATGAGCTATAATGAAAATAAGGCATATTGTAATTTTTTAAAATAAATTTGAATCAGGATCTATTTTAAAATCTGGCTGTTTAAAATAAACACCTAAGTTCCCATTCCTACCAAGGAATGCACAATTCTTAGTAATTCAACAGATAAGAGAAAATCTGAGTAATGAACTTTCAAAGTTTTTAACATTTAAAACTAACAAATGTCTTAACATTAGTAACTAACCAATCTATTTTTCTACAGCTTAGTATTAAAAAAAAATTAAAGTCTAATAAATTGCTGAAATGTACCTGCTCAACATTAGCCCCTCTGTGATCTAGCACCAACCAGAGAACGTTATACAAGATGGAAATGTTCTCTGTCTGCACTGACCAATACAGAAGCAATGAATCACATGGGGCTGAGCACCTTAAATGTGGCCAGTACAGCTGAGAGACTGAAGTTTTATTCTATTCAATATTCATTTAGTTAACAGTTTAAACTTAGTCACATAGGACTCATGGCTATCACATTAAACAGTGTATCTCCAGACAACTGAAAAGTCTTGGAAGGTGTATCAGCTGTCTTAATATCAGATGGTACTAAATGTTTCTTTGTTTGGTGTTGGAAATTATTAGACTAATAATATAGTCAGCTTTCAAGGAGCTAACACTGAAATGGAGGGGTAAATACAAAAAGATACACAAGAAAAATATAACCGAGGAGAGGGACACTAGGCAGGACACCAGGCATAAGATAAAATAAAAACAACTAGGAGGAAGATCCAAATTATCTTCTGCCCTTGATCCAAAGTATCTTCCCAGTCTCATTTCCAATTATGCCCCTATTCACATCTAATATTTAGCCAAAATGGATTCCCAGAGCACAGTTTCATGAAGAAACCCCTTCTTTCTTGTTATTTCTTATTCTGCTTCTTCTAAGAAAATCCTCTAGTGAAGTTTTCTGCTGACTAACTTTAAATCCTTCAAGTCTCAGTTCAAAAGCACCAGCTTCATGAAGACTTTTTTTTTTTTGGATTTCTTTCAAATAAATGCAAGGTCTCGGGACAAGAAGTCCTAATATTGAATGCAAACTATCTTATATTACAGTTACTTGGATTATCCTTGCATTATACTAAAATCATCAACTGTAAGACGGACTCTTACTCATCTTTTTTCACCTCAGAAATGATAAGCCTGTTGAGTAATGGCATTTATTATTTTTTTTAAATCTCTTGGCAAATTATGATCTGAGTATTCTGAATCCAAGCCCATTTACTTGTCAGCCTGTACAACTGAAAGGTTCAAAGGACTTTCAGACTTTTCCTATATAAAGTAAATGTACTACATAGGAAGTGAGTCATGTATTTACATGCACATAGATAGAAACCTACAAAAAAAAATGCCCTCAGTTTCTTAAAGGAGTCCAATCTAATCTGGGACATATTTTATGCAAAAATTATTATTAGAGATATAAGTGATATCAAAACACAGAGAAGAAGGGAGCATACTTATGTTGAAGTAGTTGGGAGAGAATCTGCAGAAAAGGTTAGGACTTGAGCTGAACCTTGAGACATATTTAAGAGGAGAGGAGAAGGAAGAGGAGAAATAGGAGATAGGTATTACCAAGTTTATTGATTCTTCTTGTGAAGTAATTCTCTTGCCCATACCTTCTCATTCCTTCCCCAAGTAAGCAAAGACTAGTTTTCTCTACCAACCTACCCAAGAGTTGCCATTTCTAAAGCCAAGGTGTAGCCTTCCTTTCCCTAATACTCTTTGTCCTATTCTCTTGTCTACATCAAGTTTTAAAAATTACTATATAATATTTAACTACAACATTACCTTTAAGATGTGTAGAGTAAACTCCATGAGGGCAATGCATTACAAGTCTCGTACATCTTTATTTTCTAAGGTGCTTAAAGAAAAGCTGAACTCACTGCAAATCCTCAGTAAATACCAATCGACTTAAGAGGTAAAGGACTGGAGAAGTGAAGGGTCTTATACACGAAGCAGTTAAGAAAGAGCCTTAAGTAGACAGCTTACAGTGAAAATGGGAAACAAACTAATAACTAGGGATGACCTCAGATGTCCATCTAAAGAATGCAAAACTGATCCTAATGGAAGTCAGTGCAGGGTTCTTTTTTTTTGAGAATGGGGCTATCATGAATAACCAGTATTGTAAAATTTCTCTAAAAAAAGTTACTTCTAGAAAATTAGTTTGTATTTAGTGAAGAAGGCATTCAGGCATCAAGTTAAGCAATGCTGGAGGTAAGCAGGTAAAAAAAGGTAATGGGAACGGAGTAAAAAAGAGACCACTGGACACATTTTGAAGGAAAAACTGAAAGACCCCAATAAATATTTGGTTATAGAGAATTAAAGAAAGAAAATAACAAAAGAAGACAGTGAAGTACATGGGACTGGAGGAGGAAAGCTTAATTTTGCAAGGAAGTCCGAACTAAATGTGTGTAACACTCTCAAAATATTTTAAATAGTTTCTAAAAATCCATGTTAAACAAATATTTTAAGAGGTTAATTAACTTGCAAAAAAACTATACTTACCAAAGCAGGATACCATTCACTCTTCTCAGATGTAGATACCACACTTACAACTTTTCCTAATAATTCGTCATTGAGACGTCGCTTATCTTCATCTTCCTCTTCACTACTTTCTTCTTCTTTTTCATCTTCGTTACTAAAAGTTAGAATAACTTTATCATGATCTTAACATAAACCATTTTGATATAGTTATTACCCCAGGGTAACAGTTTCTTCATCCACACTAGAATTGAATAGATATTTCCCTGGTCCCGCAGAAGTAGTTCTGAGCTATCCACTTACACTCTAATGCCAGCTACTGGCTGGGACAGAAAAGCTATATCATCATGAAGTACTTATTGTGCCAAATACATTTTAAGAGACTGCCCTTCGACTTCTTATGCCTGATAATCACTCTAATTTTCTAAAAGGTTATGAAAAGATCTCATTAAACACATCAGAATGTTTATTTAGTTAACCTGGATAACTAAATAATTAGACAAACTCACAATGAGGAAAAGTCTACAAAACAACTGGCCTGTATTCTTCAAAAATGTCAACGTCATGAAAAGAAAAAAAAGGCTGAGGAACTCTCCTAGGTTAAAGGAGACTTAAGAACCACAAAAACTAAATGCAATGCATGATCTTGGACTGAATCCTGGAAACGGGAGATGGTATAAAGACTATTATTGGGACAAGTGGCAAAATCAGAAATACATACTATATATTATTTAGATAATAGCATTCTATCAGTGTTACCTTTTCTGAATTTGATAATCATACTTTGGCTATATAAGAGAATGTCCGTATATTCCTACACAAATAAGGGGTAAGTAATGATGATTGCAACTTCCTCTCAAATGGTTCAGCCAATTAAAATTATTATTAAAAAATAATAATATATGTATATATAGAGAGGAAATATAAAGCAAATATGCCAGAAAGTTTTAATAATTTAGTGAATCTAAGATGATGAGTATATGAAAGTTTATTGTATTATGATTTCTATTTTTCAATTTGAAATGTTTTTGAAATAGAAAGATTAAAAAAACACACTATTCTCACTTCAAATAGGAAAATCATATCAATTAAAGCATTTGGCATGTGTGTGCATCTGTGGGTGTGGGGGTGTGTATGCACACGCATGCACATACGCATGCACACGCTCAGTTGCATCCAACTCTTTGCAACCTCATGGACTGTAGCCCACCAGGTTCTACTATCCATTAAGTTTTCTAGGCAGGAATACTGGAGTGGGTTGCCATTTCCTTCTCCCCGGTTTCTTCCCCACCTGGACTGAACCCATGTCTCTTGAGTCTGCTAAGTTGGTAGGCGGATTCTTTACCACTGCGCCACCAGAGATGCCAAGGAATTTGGCAAAGTAACTCAAAACAAAAATAGCCTGTTTTAAAAAGGAGCTGTGATTTATTTCTATTACTTTGTCTAAGAATCAAGAAAAAGGTCTGCTCAAGGTAGACTGTCTAAAACAAGGATACAAGATATTATGGAAAGGTCACCCAAACAAATTTGGCCACTGTAGAAAAACCACTTGTTTAATGTTGTGCTAACTGTAATGTACATGAAAACACTCACACAGGCAGAGAGGACCTCCTTCCTCTGTTCATCTTCTTTGCAATTACTGGAGTTCCAAAATGCTCTGGATTTGTTAATGGAAGCTGGTCAAGTGTCTGGATAAGAAACAGACAAATTAAATCACTTTTTGCCTCTATATTAGGAGCTGCTGTTCAATTCAAAATGTTCATCCATGGAAGCCTACCTCACTCTCAGCAAAATGTCTCTCTCCTTTCAGGCAAAGAGAGGTACGTCTCAGCGTTCTCTCATCACCATCATCAAACACTGCAATAAACAAAAGACATCAGAGAATTTATTCACACTAAAAAAATTTAACTGCACAGAACGCTACTATTGCAACAGTTATCAACAGAGTATCTCTAACATCCAGAAACTGCTTAATTTCTGGTAATGCTGGTGGATTACTCTACTGCTGCTACTTTGCATGATAACCCACTATAACAGAAATACTTGCTGCCAAATTCTAAAGTCACAAGATTCAACTTGTTTCTTTTGCTAGAAGAGGGTGAAAGATGTTTAGAAGTAAAAGAAGAATCAAGGAAACATTAGAAAGATGAAAAACTTTTTTAATTCTAAAAAATAAGTCATAATGGCACAGAAACTTTCTCGAGTTTTTACTTCTACTACATTAAAAAGAAATCATACTACTTGTGGAGTATGTGTAAATATTTCAAGGATATGAGGGTAAGGAATGTAACAGCTCCCAGGTGGCGGTAGTAATAAAGAACCTGCCTGCCAATGAAGAAGACAAAAAAGACTCAGGTCCAATCCCAGAGTCAGGAGATCCCCTGGAGGAGGGTGTGGCAACCCATCCAGTATTCTTGCCTGGAGAATCCCATTGACCAGGGAGCCTGGCAGGCTACAGCCTATAGGGTCACACAGAGTTGGACACAACTGAAGCAACTTAGCAAGCATGCATGCTCTCCATATATCTAGCTATATATATTTTGGTAATTTTATAAGTTTAACTTTTCAGAAATATACTGATTTTAATATCTGATATTCACAAAGAAAATGTTCTCAGAAGACACCTGATACCCAGCATTATGAAAAGATAAAATACAAGAAGACAGAATCCTTACCTCTGATAATTAAAATGCCATGTACACATCAACAAATGTTTATATAGGTTATGGAAAAAGCACATATACAGAAAAGCATACATACACAAAAAATGATCATTAATTTTAAGATTTACTTTTTTATAATTCTATATGTTTTCCTATTTTGACACAATAGGTTAATGTTAAGAAAGGAAAACTGTACATCATCCTAATTTGATAACATCTTAGAATCTTTACTATGCTATCTATGTAATTGAAATCCTGAATTTTTCTTAAAGGGTTGTTTTATCAGTAAACACACTGTCTTCAAATCATAAACTTATTTTTTTCATTCTAGAAACATAATTATGTAAGAATGCTCAACTCCTTTAATATTTATCTACCTCAGACAGTTCTTCCTCTTAGACTAAAGATACCTAGTTTTAGATTCTCTTACATGCAGGAGAAAATAAGAAAACTAAAAACTCCTGATACACATATTTAAAGAACCATAATGATTACAAGGACTTCCCTTGTAGCTTAACTGGTGAAGAATCCGTCTGCAATATGGGAGACCTGCGTTTAATCCCTGGGTTGGGAAGATCCTCTGGAGAAAGGAAAGGTTGTCCACTCCAGTATTCTGGCCTGGAGAATTCCATGGACTATACAGTCCATGGGGTCGAAAAGAGTCAAACACAACTGAGCGACTTTCACTTTCACTGATTACATAAAATCATCTGTGTTATATACTGTCAATGATGCATGAATTAATGATCACCTGCAGATACAATGACAAGATAAAACACAATGTTCTCCAACATTATATCACTAATCTACACTTGATTAACAATGCTCTAAACATTTATATCACAATTACGATTCATATGGTATCATCAATTCTGACAAATAAACCACTGCACTTTTAAAAATTCAAAATCATGAAACTGTCATATCAAACTTAAAATAATTCATGCTATTATTAATGTAAGTATGCTAAAAAATGAAACCTAGAAGTTCCAATTTTCCTTAATGCCTACCCTATAATACAGTAGCAAAAATGATGACAATGGACACATACGTATACACTAATATATACTACAGTTAAGACACAGAGGTGTGAGGAAGGAAAATGCGGGTTTAAGACCAATCACTAATATGAAATTTGTGAAACAAAATCTTTTTCACAATTTTTATTGTTAATCAACAGCAGCCTCAAATAAAAATGCCCTGATGAGAAATTTCAACAATTTAATATTATGAGTTCTTGTTTTTTTAAAACATACACATTGAAATCTATCTAATTTTTAAAGAAAAAAAATTACTTTCACTTCCGCATACTTTATCATGGTTAGAAATGACATAAAAATGAAAGACAACAGTGGTACAAACAACCATTGTACGGTTCTACCTAGGAACCCTTCCAACTTCAAGTGAAAAAGAGAAGCAGTTTAAGAACTTTTTTTAATTCACAAAACTATACAAAGATATGTATTTGAATACTTTATACAAGTCTGTTGAGCCACATAATTTCTCAAGATGTTCTAAAAGATGAACAGAAAACCCAACAATATAGTGGACCTGTTTAATCAGGACACCCTTGATTATAAAAATCATGAAGAAGGGGATTTCCCTGGTGGTCCAGTGGCTAAGACTCAGCCATCCCAGTGCAAGGGGCCCAGGTTCGATCCTGGTCAGGGAACTCGATCCCACATGCCACAACTAAAGATCCCAAGTGCCACAGCTGAGCCCCTGTGCAACTAAACAAATTAATATTTAAATTAAAAAAAAATCATGAAGAAGTTCCATCTATATGAAGCTTTCTCCATTACTTCCATGTTACAAGTATCACCTAAAAGAACATGTAATTTAAAGACACTGAAGAGTGACTCTGGAACTTTGATAAGAGTGAAATAATTAACTGGTCTATATAGTAAATTTAGTTTATTTTTGGTTCGAGATGAATATTACAGCATGACAAGAGAAAAAAAGTCAGAGTATAAGATTCAGTAATTATAAGGCACAAAATGTCTTATACTTGGCAAAAATGGCATGTAAATATATTATTGACTGAGTGCAAGAGAACAGTACAAAAATTATACCTGTCAGTAAATTTTATATAAATACTAAAACCTAAGTTGACGACAGTAACAGAGCTAAGACTTGATAACCTTAATCACACTAGACAAAATAATGCTAATACAAAAGCATACAAAGCCTAACCCTAAATTGTTAGACTTCAAAGAAACAAAAGCAACAGGGATCCAGTCTAACTACTAAATACAAAACATTCTACTGGTTATCACAGCACTGTTAGATGATGGAGAATAACTGATAACAACAACAGTAAATTAACTTTATCTATTCAAAGATACAATTGACTATTACTTATTAATCTTCCACTATGTCCTAATCCTCACAGCAGCCTCAGCAGAGTAGGCATCACTATTTTCCTTTTATAGATAAAGAAGTCCAGCATTAGAAGGTTAATCTGTGAGCTACAATTTAGTTAAGGAGGGGATCAAAATGATAATAAATAGGTACGAAGCAGAGGCATAAAATGAACACTGGGAAGAAAGTTAAGAATTCTGACTCTGATAAACAACAAAGCCATACTGTATAGCACTGGGTACTATGTTCAGTATCCTGTGATAAACCACAATGCAAAAGAACATATACATGTATATATGTATGGGCTTCCCAGGTAGCACAGTGCCAAAGAATCCACCTGCTGAAGCAGTAGGTACAAGAGAGCCAGGTTTGATCCCTGAGCCAGGAAAATCCCCTGGAGGAGGGCATGGCAACCCACTCCAGTATTCTTGCCTGGAGAATCCCACGACACAGGAACTGGGCAGCCTACAGTCCATAGAGTTGGACACAACTGAAGAGACTTAGCAATAGCAGTTACAATTAACAAAACATTTCACATAATAAATACTTTAAAAGTTATGGACAGCCTTGGTAAAAACAATAGTTCTGTTATTTACAAAATCGTTTGTGATAACTACAGATGCCACTCAGCAGCTAATCTAAAAAAATCAATGAATCTAGAAACCTAAGAAATTAATGTTCAAATGTATAACTATATTAGTAAAATGTCCTGGGAATGCTAAGTCTCAGAAAAAGCTATTTAAACAATGGGTTAAAGTCTATCACCAGACTGAAGAGATGTTACTTGGTACTTTTTTTGTTAGTGAAACTTTTCTAGTCAGTGGAATAACCACTTGGCTTTGAAAACATTCTGTCACTGACTTTGGTTATAACAAATTTGTCGTAAGTGAAGTGACAGTCACTCAGTTGTGTCCGACTCTTTGCAACCCCATGGACACTCCATGGAATTCTCCAGGCCAGAATACTGGAGTGGGTAGCCTTTCCCTTCTCCAGTGGATCTTCCTAACCCAGGGATTGAACCCAGGTCTCCCGCATTGCAGGCTCCAGCTGAGACACCAGGGAAGCCTTGTCATACATAAGAGGTTCTAATCAAATTAAAAGCCTCTTAAGCCTAAAGAACATTCTACAAAAGTCAGTTCATTCACCAGTTTAATCTTAAACTTCCTCTACTCCTTTAACTTAGAATTTCCATGAGATATGATAAAACTGATATGCAGAACAATAAGTACAAGGTATGAAAATATCCCAAATCTTAAAAAACATGTTACAAAAATAAGATTAAAAAAGATTCTAGTGTTAAACTTGATATATGACCTACGTATATTTATATATAAATTAAAGCAAACAGCAACTACTTCCTTTACATTTTCCTTATTTTTCAGTTTCCCTCACATTTTCCATATTTTTCAAATAAGTGTGTTATTTTTATATTCTAAAAAAGCAAAGGAACAGTTATAGAATGTCTCACAGACAGTTGTATTTGGCAGGATTTTTGATATCTCCTGAATGGACAGATTAACAATACAATTACATACATTCCTTATCTTTAATGCAAGGATAAGAACTGCCAAATGAATGAACTATGCTACAAAGGCAGTGTCTTATTATAGAAGAGGAGATATTTCCAAGTCTCACCCCCCCCCCCCAATGCCAAAATCCATGAACTGGTGTTATTCATCATTCAACACTTAGAGGGCAAGGTAATATTACATTTTTTTTTAATTGAGTTGCGGTAGATCCATAATCTCTTTAAAAATTTATTAGGTTATAATAGGAAAAATTAATACCTATATTATATAAAGAGTCAATATTACCTTCTCAGATAACTTTTTGGTAACTAATGATTATAATCATTTTATCCTATTTTATCCAAACTAGTAGTGTGGTATCCCCTTTTGTTTCATTTTTTAATAGTGTGATGTAATTTCAAGTTCCTTTAAAACCAAAAATATCATTAAGAACATTAATAACACTTTTGTGTAACTTTCTGATTCTACCTATGTTAACACTTTGCTAGAAATCAGAAATCAAGAAAAATTACAAAAGAATTTAAATCCAACTGATAAGTAGCCACCTAATTAAAAATACACAAAGTCTGTGATCCATGAGACACCACACATTTTATTTTACCATCTTCTAACTCTGATCCTTCTTTATGTATTCTGCATCCTTCAATATCTAAACACTCTTTATAGCAGAGTGCTACATTGAGTCTCCTTAAGAGAAGAGTATCTTTCCATCTTAAAATTTTTTGATCACTGTTTGTCTCATTACACAGATGTAAAAATCTTATTTTGCATTTTTCTCCCAAATTAGTTTCTGTTTCAACAAATGTGGCCTGTTTTCGTAACTATGTCCTACCTGCATTAGATTCACCCAATGTGCTTATAAAAGAAATCCTTGGGTTGCCATCCTAGACATGCTAAATTGGAGAGACCTGAGGTCCTCAAATTCTCATTTTCTTTTAAACTAGCACCATGTGAGTCGTATGTACACTGTTTAATACATGAATCATATGCAATTAAGATTCTAAGCTCTTGGAGAAAAAAAAATTATACTATTTCTTCTGTAATTACCTGTCACAGAAAATCACCACAGAGAATGCTCAGTATCAACTAGTTTAAGTATTAATACTAAAATGCCATTCATGTAAAGGATAGAAATTGTTATTCATAATTGAGGTATTATTCTGGGGTGCAGAAGTCCAAAAAGTGAAAACGTGAAAAAAAGTATTGCTTCTGTAGAAGCTGAGCATTATATCACTAAAACTTCACAAGCACTATGACTGTAACCTTGATATTGAGTACCAAATAGGATGTACATTAGTATCTGAAACATGCATCATATAATGTCCCATGCTTCTGCACACGTCAACTCCTTTAATTTTTACCACGGCTTTATTTAATACAGCAAAATTGCATCTACCTAATCTATGAGAGTTAACTTTAAGCGTAGTTTTAAATCTCAAACAACTATCAATGGCCACAACTAACCCTCCTAAAAATATAGAGTTCAGAATACTAGCACCATTGTGAACCAACATCAACTTCTAGGAGGTCTAAGAATAAAGATGGTTAGAAAATAATAGATACATAGAGCAGATTGCTACTATTAATAAAGGCCACAGCATAAGACACAGAAGTACAATTTTCAACTAAAAATTGTTCTTCACATCTCTGAGCATCAACTAGAGATGAATGATTTTTATCCAAAGCAATAAATCAAGTAAACTAAAAATAAATCTAAAGGGTCATTTCTTTTCCTTCTGCAGGGAAACCATAATATTATAATTACATCTTTTATACCAAGACATACATGTAAAAACAAAACAATGCCACAGATGTTCAGTGTGAAGCCAAGGATTGAAAGATATCGGCAGGACTGTGTAGTTTCAAAGTACTGAAAGGAGACTTGGAAATACTAATTGTTGTTATTCTCATCAGCACAATGACAGCAACTATGTGAGTACTATATTTAGGTTTCCATTTATATGTATTGTGACACTTGTTGCTACTCACTAAAGTTTTTTAAAGTCAGCATAAGCTTATGCATGAAATGTTAAAAATGTATTTACATTAGCAGCATATATTGTTGTTTAGTCACTAAGCTATGTCCAACTCTTTTGACCCCATGGACTGTAGCCCACCAGCTTCCTCTGTCCATGGGATCTCCCAGCCAAGAATACCACAGTAGGTTGCCATTTCCTACTTCGAGGGATTTTCCCGGACCGAGGGATCGAACCTGTGTCTCCCATACTGGCAGGCAGATTCTTTACTGGCAGGGAATGACCCAGCAGCATATATATCTTTATATATATCTTTATATATATATATATATATATATATATATCTTTATATATATATATATTTTTTTTTTTTTTTTATATCTTTCCAGAAAGGTGTTAAGAGTCTTGACTACATTGAAAATCAAAAATTAAGCTATGATCATCTAGGCTTGAATCTACTCTGGCCAGGACTTTTTCAGTCTGTGAATTCCATGGTAACATCTGTATTACCCTTATATAAAACAGGCAGCAATACAATAAAAGACTGCAACTATGCAATTTTAATTCCAGAAAAAGTTTAAAAGTCTGATGACTAAGTTGTACTGACTTTTCTAAAGGAAGAAATATAACCATAGAGTTTAACTTTCTAGAAGGGAAATATCAAGATAACCTAAAAAAGGAGTACACTCTTGGATGAAATAACCCTAAATGACCAAGTTACTGTAAAGAGATAATTGATACTTACCATCAAGCTGTCATTAAAATTTTACCCATTCTATATCAAGTAAATTGACAAGAAAAAGTACCTATTTCCCTGCCAACATAATGTTTCAATGTATTTACAAAACAGAAGGATATATATGAAACCCCCCAAATTAAAGCCTTCCGATTAAATTACTTAACTACTTACCCACAGTATACCAACTAGCATCTGTCAACTTGCTGATAACAGCCTCCTGAAAGGATCCATCAGATGTCCTTGTTTCAACAATAGCTCCAACCTAAAACATAAAATCAAAATTTCATCATCAAATTTAAATAAATAAACTAAATCACTCCTACCAACCATATGACTGGGTAAAAAAATATATCTATTTGTGGTAAGTCTACCTTATATTCCCAGAGATCTTTATCATTTATAGTGCTCTAACGTTTATCATGCAGTTCCAGCCCCAAAACACTGAGGCTTATGTAAGATAGTTATTATTACCCCATTTTATACATTGGAAATTGTGGCTCAGGAAAAGAAAATAATCTGCAAAGAATTCAGGATGAGAACCCAGTCTTTTAAGTCTTATTTCAGAGCTTTTTTACTATATCGTATTGCCTGTAAGAAAACTGTGGAGTATAAGAACCAAAAACCATAAAGATAACAAAAATAACTTCAATTTTCCTTCATAGAAATATTGACTATTGGATTCAGCATTTATATTTAAGGGACCTTTTAGATAAAGTTTCACCTGGATACAGAGAGATGGACCAACTGAACTTCTTTCAGCTTCCAGACCTTTGTATATCAGATATTAACTGAAGTGGCACTTTGACATAACAAAGATTTATAACATAAACAAATGGCCAGACATGGATGGGAAACATAATGTAGGTACTGATTAAATTGAATTATTAAGTCAACATAGTTTACTTGGTAAGTCTGAACAACAGAACATTCAGACTCATATTAGTATAGCACAGTTAGCAAGTCAAACCTCTGTGGTAACAATATGAAAAAGTATTGAATCCAAGAAATTGAAACAAAAAGCAGTGAAACTCATATTCTTATGTACTAAAATACTCTTCTTAAAGACATTTAACATTCTTAAACTAAGGATACAGACATTGTTAATGTCATAATTTATATCAACTATACAACACCTCTGGAGGAGGAAATGGCAACCCACTCCAGTACTCTTGCCTGGAGAATCCCACAGACAAAGGAGCCCGGTGGGCTACAGTCTACGGGGTCGCAGAGAGTCAGATACAACTGAGCGACACACACACACACACACACACACACACACACCCCCCACCTCATTTGTATTGTTGTTTTCTAATTAACACAAAAGTGTATTCGCACATGTAAAATTCAATAAATCACTGCATGCATTTATGACTAATCGTTTTAGATTTTAAACTGTACAAAATACGTACTCTTAAAGGACCTTTTACTTGGTCATCTTGCACCAATTGTGTAGTATTATCCTGTTTCAGGAGTACCTAAAAAACATTTTTGCACAAGAGTTCACATGTTACTTTTAAAATAATATATTTATGGTAACACTGTAACAAAAATGTCTTTAATCTATGCTTTCTTAGCATCCTGTGGTTACCTTTGGTATGATACTTATTACATTGTCTTATGTTTGTGTTTATTGTCTCTCCCATTAACTGTGAGCTCCTTGAGGGCTAGAATCCTCTTTCATCACTGTATCTGCAGCAGTTAGCAAGTATTAATGCATATCATAAGCACTTAATAAATATTTGCAGAATTAACTATACAAGATTTATAACCTGTCATGATTACAGTAAAACTTTAAAATTGCCTTAATTTCCTTTTATCAACTAGTCATAAAAGTTCACATCACCACCCCAAAAAATAAAAACAGTATCAAACTTTATCCCCTATATGCAAGGTAAACAAATTAAAAACAGACATTTTCTGGTCCTTTATAAAATAAACCTAAATAGTAATATGATAAGTAATTTAGTCACAAATAAGTGTTCCTTTCTACTACAGATAATCCTACATATATAACTTGTTCTATTAAGAGAGAGGGACTTCCCTAGTAGCTAAGACAGTAAGGAATCCGCCTGCAATACAAGAGACATGCAGGAGATCTGGGTTTGATCCCTTGGTTGGGAAGATCCCCTGAAGGAGGGCATGGTCACCCACTCCAGCATTCTTGCCTGGAGAATCCCCTGGACAGAGGAGCCTGGCAGGCTACAGTCCATGAGGTCGCAAACAGTTGGACACGACTGAGCCCCTAAGCACAGCACATTAACAGAGAGGGTTGATGGGAGAGGGACACTGAAAGGGAACAATAAGGACAAACTTCAAATTCTAGGTAATTTATGTATGATAAGACCTCCCAGAACAAGCATGGTATTGATTTTAAATTCAGTAAGTTAATCTATAAAGAACTATGATGCTAACAAAAAGTTAAAATTCTCAAAAGAATTCCAAGCAAATATTTGGTAAGCAGATCCTGTATAGCTGATATTGTTAAAAAAAAAAAAAAAGATATAATGAAACAAGAAATAAATGAATGTCAAATGACAGCCTAACAATACATGAGAAAAATGTCACCATCAGATGAAAATTTAAACAGAAAGTTTATAATAATCATAGACAAATCTATCTGTCCACCACACAAATCTCCTTTTTCTAGTTCAATGGTTCTCAAACTTCAACATGCATCAAAAACACCTGGGGGCTTGTTATGACACAATCATTGGACCCCACCCTCAGAGTTTCTATTCACTATGTCAGGGGTAGGGACCTGAGAATTTGCATTTTAAACAAGTTCTTAGGCAAGGCTGATGATGCTGGTCCTGGACCCACTGTTCAATCATTTATTCAACACATTTTAAGCACCCACTATGTAGAAGGCACTAATCTAGGTATTCCAAACAGAACAAGACAATTTCTCCTTTCACAGTGCTTAATTTTTGTAGGAAAACAAATTGCAAAACTGAAAGTAGATCATTTTCCAATGAATAACAGTAATAACAACACTTTTTATCGAAAGGCACAGCCCAAAATCTAGAACACATCAAATCTCTTTGGCATACTATCAAAAAGGACTTCTATGAACTTTATTATACAGCTCTAGAATCTTAAAAATGTTTATAATAAGCATGGATTACTTCTGTAGTCTAAATAACTAAGATTATTAAAAACATTTATACAGAAAAATTACTTGGAGGAAACATAAAAATGATACTAGGATTTCTGAGGTAGACTATTGGTTTTACTCCTTCAGTACTTTTCTATATTTCCAAATACTGTACAGGAATAAATAACTGTTTTTCTGGCCATAAAAGCATCTTAAAAATAGAATTCTTTTTTTTTAATAGAATTCTTAAATCATTTTTAATGCTATCTTGAAATTATAATTTCCACGATTTTGTTTTTAGTAATCTACTGCTTTTTCTAACCACCTGAAATCGCCTCTACCAAAATAATAAGAAAGGAAAGACAACAGATTATAGCCACCACAAACAGGAAAGATCCAAATAATGGGAAGTACCATGAGTACAGTATTTTCATAGCAGCAGTTTGGAATAATTTCTCATTTTGAGTTCTTTATTTCCCAGTTTCTAATGTGCCTTTCCTACAGTTTTGTATATAACAGTTATTCACATACTAATGATTCAGTAAGAGAAGTAATGATTCAATAAATAAAGTGTTGATTTGCAGTCTCCTCACCTCTAATTCTCTTCCACTGAGTTAATAAAGCTATTGCATTAAAAAGAAAAATTACCTTAACTTTTACCAGCCTTTTCACAGTCTTAATTTTTGCCTCACAGAAGGCACCTCGGTATTTGGCACTGACATCAGTCCCCACTGTCAGGTAGGCAGGCTCATCCGCCGCCTGAAGAAAGAAAGATGAAATAGGAAGGTCACTGCTGTTTTCCCCAACCCCAAGTCTCATTGAAAGGTTCTATATTTCAAGTAGTAGGAACTCTAACATTATTGGCTTAATATTATTAATATCACTAATAATTTGAAAAATATTCCTAAAGTACTTTGTTAGCAATCCTTTACTTAATAAACTATATCTTGATAACATAAAACATTTTAAGTTGTAACTATAAAGTATCAGTAGGGAAATATAATGTATTCTCATCCAGGTACAAAATGATTCAACAATTTTACAATATATTTAAGAAATGAAAAAATTTAAAAATCCAGAAAAAGCCTATTTATATTATCTCATAGAATTTTAAGTTATTCACTTATGGCCTCCTGAAAATTTTATTTTCAAATTAAAAGAAATATGCTATTAAAATTAATACTAACAAATACATAATTAAATGTTTAATATAGTTACATAAAGGCAACATCTTGGATACACTATAACAGACATAATAGATAATGAAGCTAATCTTTTTGACAAAGAGAACATTATTTATAAAAATCATTGGCTAAGTGCTGCATTTTACAGCTTCAAGTCTAAATTATCTGATTAATACAGAGATGTGAACTGATAGTAGTAGTACCAAGTTTATCACACTCATCTTGGTATATATTTTTTTTAAGTTTCAGAAAGAAGTATCTGCTTTCAGCAAATGGTCATGATCAGAATGATACATTGAAAGATGTGAGAAATATCATTCCTCCATTCATTTTAATCTTGATAGTAACAGAATGATTGCTCTCTCAATCTGTCACTTTACCAACTTTATTCAAAAGTATATGCATACAAATTCAATTCAACATTGCTAAGTGCAACGGTGACAGTGTACAGTTTAGAGAAATACTTTCAAGTAGAAAATGACTTTTCATTCTATTTTCCCAACTAACATTAAAGAAGGTACACTGTCACGTCAAAACTTCAAGGAGATGGGCAAGGAAGAGGAAGTTTGGGAAAATACTGTATTTCAGAGTTCAATACACCGAAACAGTAAATGAGTAAGAAATCAAATTTAAAGTTAGTGCATTTATGAATAATGCAAATTGATGAGAAATACTTTTTGCAAATAACTATCTAACCTCAAACATTCAATGCCTCAGAACTACAGGTTGGTATACCTTCCTTTCCCTTTAAACATCACAGGATGTCTGCAATATCAGTTGTCTTCAGAAGAATTTTTTTTTAGGTTGGGTATATGTTTAAAATATTTACTATAAGTACTGAACTGAAATTAAGTGTTATTAGTTATGATAATAATATACAAAATTCAGTTTTAGTTCACCTTCAAATATATTCTAGCCACAAAATTTCACTTTATCCCCAGAAGAAATGGTATGTCCCTAACACAATACACACATTCCTTCTTTAGAAAATCTCATTGGCACTGGGGAAGAAAAAAAATTCAAAAAATCCCCCAAAGAACCAAAGCAGGACAAAAGCTTTACTTCTGCAAAGGTTGCTGCCAACACAGGAAGTGTTTAAAAATACTAGCCCAATGGACAACAATGGAAGGGCTGCAGCAGCCTTTCCAAAGTGCTAACTGCTTCGGAGAGGGGCCAAACTGACCGCATTTAGACACAATGATCATCTCTTACCCATTCAACACGTCCTCATTTTCAGAAAGCTCTGCTTAGTAGAGGAATTAATTTTGAGTAGCCAAAAAAATGACATTCCATAGCACCAGCCTCACGACAGGCAGTGTCCAGGGCACGAGGTTCCGAGCAGCGTCGACTCCACTTACCTTCATTTTCACTGGCGATCTGTGGGGTTCCAGCTCAACGAGCTATCTTCTCTGTCGCTATAACCAAGGGAAGGAGAAAGACAGGCACAGAATCAGTCAACGGAGGGGAGCGACTCGGGGAAAGAAAGTAAACAAACGCCAACGGGGAGGGGCAGAACCCTCACCGGGAAGGGATAAGATCCCCTCCGAGGGCAGCCAGGACGCAGGAGCCGAGAGGGCGGCGAGAACCCCACCGGCGCCAAAGGGCAGCGGGTTTCGCCGCGGAGTTCGCCAGCGGCCCACCGCGCCCCCGCTTTGCTAGCCACTTTGACCCGGAATGCTCAACTCAGTGCCCCCGGACGGGTTGCTCCGGAGAAGGGCAGAGCGCCGTTTGGGCTTCTCCGGGCCCCTCGCAGGCGCGGTCGCTCAGCCTTCTCTCGGCCGCCCCCCGGATACCCCGACTTCGGCCCGCGCCCCGCCTCCGCCGCTCGGCCCCCTCGGCCCGCCCCGGGCCCGCGGTGGCGGCAGCGGAGTGTCACGGCGCCATTGCTCTCCTTCCTCCGCTCTGCACCATGTCAGGAAGGAGAAGCGCTTCTTCACCCAAAGGGGCAGGGGCCGTGGCCTTCAGCCTGGAGGCGCGCGAGGGAGGG
Organism: Odocoileus virginianus; assembly: GCF_023699985.2. NCBI lineage: Eukaryota > Metazoa > Chordata > Mammalia > Artiodactyla > Cervidae > Odocoileus > Odocoileus virginianus. The sequence continues at coordinate 58,351,934 of NC_069679.1, read as the reverse complement.
AAGACCCGCGAGGGGGAGAGGGCTGGGAGAGGGGGGGCGGAGAGGAGGAGGGGAGGTGGCCCGGACAGGGTGTGGGAGGGGAGGGGAGCTGCACAGCGGCAGCCGCCGCCTCCTCCCCGCGCCCGCCTCAACTTTTTGTACAGCCCAGAGCGGTACCAGCCATCAGCCCCTCGGGTCCTGCCACGGACTCCACCCGGGAGGACGCACCGCGGAGTTGGGGGGCCGGCTCCCCTAAGCAGTCCGCTCCTCGCATCGCGGAAGCAAACTTAGCGGCGCGACCAGCCCCACAGCCATTTTCCCAGGGAACCTGGGGAAGCGGCCGAGGAGATTGCTGCGGAGGCTGTTCTTGCAGTTGCTGCCGCTGCTCCACGACTTGCCCCTTCTCCGGTGCTGACCGCCCCGCTTGCCAAGCATCCCCCTCCCCACCTCCTAAGCTTCCAACTGCACCGGGACCCCGGGCAGCAGCGCCAGCTGCTAGTGCCGCTTCGTCCACTCAGTACCCTCGCTTCCCTTCTCCCCACCTACCAACTGTGGGTGAAGTGCGCGCTGTCAGCTCCCGAGTCCTCCGCCCCACTGACCCCCGTGGGCCCCCGTCCGGGAAGCACCACTCCCGGCCGCGGCGGCAGTTCCTGCGCCGGGTTCCCCACTCTCCCGATTTACTGCCACAATCCACCAAATAACAAGCTGTTGAGCAGACTCGCTTCTACACGAACTCCTATTGGCTGCTCATGACGCCGAAGAGTTTCGGATTGGAGTTCGCTACCTGCCGTCCTCATTGGATGTAGCTCTGAAACTTCACGGATTGGTGCGAAAAACAGCAGGTAGGACATCGTCCACTTGTGATTGGCTGTCTCCGAAGACTAATGTTACTGGAGAATCAGGTAGTGAGTAAGCAAGTCCTGAAAAATGATTGGTAAAGACGACTACGGATGTGCTCGACTGAGCACTGATTGGTCAATTGAGGGGTCAGGAAGAGCAGTGCGGCACGAGGATTGGCGGTGGAGTGTCCCATGGAAACCGAACCCGGAGCTGCGGCCAGGACTTGCAAGGGGGCGGGGCAGGGTCTTTCCAAGGCGCCTGCGCTGAACCAGCTTCTCGGCGCCATTTTGTCTGGGCAGAGGTGGCCGCAGCTGTATCGCATTTTATGTTTCTGGCGAGAGGAGAGCGGAATCTTTATCCCGTGAATTCATTTAACTGCGGCAGCCACCCGCCGATTCCTCCAGGACAGCACCTAGTGAAGGTCGGAAGAGTCCCGATCTCTCAGAAAGGTCAGTTGAAAGCGGTGGTTGTCCGGTGGACTGGGGGATGGCGCAGCTCTAGCGGCACCGGCACCGGAAGTGAGGGGGCCGGGCGGCGGCCATAGCAGAGATCTCCCTGCGCCGGGGTGGGGAGCTGCTCGCGGGCGGGGGTGGGGGACGGGCTGAGAGGGGGCGAGGCTTCGTCTCCCGCGGCCTCAGAGAAAGAGGCGGAGGGGACGTGCACGTCTCCTTCTCCGGGCTGACCGTTTGGGCTCCTCTCGGGAGGGTGAGGGATTTCGGGATTCTGCTCATCTCAGAGCAGTGCGTCCTCCCTTTGGAAGTGGTTTGGGCAGCTTGTCCTGTTCTGCGACCAAGGGCCACCAACTGAAGGTTCCTCACCAGTTAAGATGAGGAGGGGAGGCTTCTGAGTCCCATCCTGCGTGGGAAGGTGTTTCCGCGTGCTACTCACGCGGTTAAGCAATGAGGAGACTTCAGAAGAAAACGCTGAGTTTGGGTGCACAGGAATTCGAACTCCCTTGTTAGCACGACTCTGCTGCTCTGACCTTAGACAAATGGCTGTGCCACAGTGCACGGGGCTCACGAGCTTTTCGAAAGGAAAGAGCAGTGGATTTGCAGGGACTGAAAACACTTTAAATGAAAGGACCTCCCCCATAGGACTTTGTTAGGGAGCCATTGATTTTGCTTCATGAACAAGATCTTGTGTTCTGTTTCAGAAAACCCTCATTTGAAATGGTAGGAATAGAGTATTATTGGGCAAGTTATTTTAAATATTGAAATAATTAAGAAAATGTAAAGAATCGATAGTAATCCACGTTGACTAAATTTACTCGAGGACATCTCTACTAAAGCTGAATCAATTTTTCACTCGTAACAGTTTTTTCAGAATTATTTGTTAAGAAATTGCAATGCTTATTAGTATTTTTATTGAGTCACCTAATTACACTCATCTGAATAGCTGCTTAAATGATCTTCATAATACTTGTTTTGAACCCTATTGTTATATTGGTGGGTCTCCAGACTAGAAAATGATCGAGTGATTTAATGATTTATTTGGGCTTTTTTAGCAGTTGGTCTGAAGAAAACAGAACAGCTCAGTGACAGACATCTGCAAGTATTCCTGAGGTGAGTTATAATGTCTGTAAAAATATTTGGAATTGGGGAGAGTGCCTGGAAAGTTTTTTATGGATCAATAAGGAGAGCCATAAATAACAAAATCAAAGAGTGGTAGTTTTAAAAGTCTTTGGTCAAGGGTTCAAATAATTCCCTTCCTGACAGTGATACTTTAGAAGGAAGTCTTAGAGTTAGGACACGCATGAATTTGTTTACCCACTCATGCTGTTCCCATTTCTCGAAAATTAAGTGCTTAATACTTTTATCAAGGAATAATATGGAAATTTTTATGATTTTTTTTCTCCCTATTTAAAAATGTGGCATATAGAAAAGGTGTTTCAGTAAGAATTTGGAAGTTACCCCCCTTTTTTTTTTTTAAAGGAAATTATAGAATGTGTAGTATACTACTCAACTTCCCCAGGGGGTAATCACCTGTAATGCCACTGCCTGACTTAAAACTTATCTGATCCAAATAATACCTGTCAGTGGGCATTTGGAAATTACCAAAAAAAAACAAAAGAAAAAAAAGTGAAATGTATCACCACTACCAAAAGGTGATTGCGGTTTATACCGTACTTATATGTTATTCACAGAGATGTCCCTTTTTCTCTGGTTTTGTTTTACAAAATAAAGGTCATTCTAGTCGTGCTCATTTTGTCATTCAAGTTTTTTTCTTTGTGGGAAATACTGGGAACATATGCGTTCATGGTTGCATAGTGTTCTGTAGGGTAAATGTGCCATATTTTATGTTAACAGGTCTTTTAATTTTTATAATAGCAGTAATATGTCTGAATATCCTTGTGCGTGTTTTACAAAAGATATTCTCTGAGAACTGATGGCTATGACTAAAATTTCTACGCATCTAGGTATTTCCTGACATGCCCGATTATTTCTTCAGAATAAATTTCTAGAAGTAGAAATAAAAGGGCAAAGAAATTATACCACTGTCCATCAAAGCGTTTGCTCTTACCTTTTTTCTTGTACTTTTTCCTGTTATTACTCTCTTTCCTCTTCTGCCCCCCTTTTCTTTATATAATTTGGCTTTGTTTTTGAGCTTTATCTCCTGGGTCTCTGTGTAGTCAGGTAAAATTATCAGTCTTTTGTGTCACCCATATAGTAAAATAAGTGAGAATTTTTTGGACCTTAGGGGTATTTTCTTAAAATTAATTTATTTTTTTGCTCTAGTACAGTTAGGCGTTTGTACAGTGAAACGTTTTATTACACAGAAGCGACGGAAACGTTTTATTACACAGAAGCGACGTTTCGACTTACTAAAAACAAATTATTTTTATAGTAGAGTTAGTTGAGATTAACTATGTTTCCATGTAGCCTTCCGAAAGTGAAGTGAAAGTTGTAGTTGTGTCCAACTCTTTGCAACCCCATGGACTATACAGTCCATGGCATGGAATTCTCCAGGCCAGAATACTGGAGGGGGTAGCCATTCCCTTCTCCAGGGGGTCTTCCCAACCCAGGGATCAAACCCTGGTCTCTTCCTCATTGCAGGCAGATTCTTTACCAGCTGAGCTACCAGGCAATCCCAAGAATACTGGAGTGAATAGCCTATCCCTTCTCCAGCAGATCTTCGAGATCCAGGAATTGAACTGGGGTCATTCCCAGGTGCTTTTGTACTCATAGGACCTTCTGTGTGCCTCTCTCATCATGTTTAATCACTGTTACATTACCCTACCTGCTACAGTATATGTATGCTATCACTATTTCTTAGGAATCTTTATGTACTTTTATATAGGAAATGTGAAATAAGCAGACTTGTGTTTTCTTTAACAGTAATTCTCTTCTGAAAATTTGTATTTTACCAGTGCCGGCTTAACTTTCAAATTTTTTTAATGTTTCAGATACCTGATTTAATACTGAGTTGAATTGTAATTGCTCATGTAATAAAGATTTAGAGAACCATTAAGAATAGTTATTCATGACATTTGTCTTTTTTTTTTTTAAGATTTTATGATACTTTAGTGGAAGGTAACTAGAGGTGAATATTAACTGAACACTTATATATCATCTCTTAGGAATAAATGAAAGAAAATTAATTTTGATAGAGTTGGTTTTTGTAATCTATTTCAGTGAGCCCAAATTGGTAGAATAATGTTTCTACAGAATGAAAATTGTCAAGTTTTTAATAATGTTTTTATGAAGAAAAACTATTTTGAAAGCAGAATGTTTTATTTATTTGGTCAAGGATTCAAACAGGGGTGTAAAATCAGCTTCATGGACATATCTTAGGGGCTTCCCCAGTGCCTCAGTGGTAAAGAATCCATCTGCAGCACGGGAGTTGCAGGTTTGATATTCCTGGGTCGGAAATAATCCCTGGAGGAGGGCATGGCAACCCACTCCAGTATTCTTGCTTGGGAGAATCCCATGGACAGAGGAGTCTGGTGGGCTACAGTCCATAGGGTTGCAAAGAGTTGGACACGACTGAAGTGACTGAGCATGCACATGTAATATTTTAGACTGAAATCTCAAAATTAGAACATCCCTGTGAATTTTTTTTTAACCCATTGGTGGTGTTCCCATTTCTGAATTTTTAATGACACAGTGAATATTTTCATGATTTTTTTTTTTTTTTAACCTATGGTAAAACACTTCACATACAAAGGTCTCATCGGGAAAAGTGCTTAGAAATGAAGCAAAACAATCTATACTGTGTGTGTGGGCCATATCACATACTCAAAAAAGTCTTTGTCTTCTAGAGGGAGCCTCACTCTGGAAAAATGAAGAAAGGTGTTCCAGTTTTTAAAAGACCTGGATCTGCTATCTGTTGAAATTATATTTCTGGTATGCAATTTTACTTAAATATTCTTTTGTAATCAAGATTGGCCGTGTTATCATATGTCTGTCTCTTTAAAATAGATAGAATTTGTCCCACTGTACAGTTACCTCTGAATGTCTGTATATTGAAAAGTAGAGCAAATTGCTGTGTTGCATGAAGCTGCTTTTCTAATGGTTTCCTTATTTTTTGAAAAGTTACTAAATTTGCTTATTTGCAGCCAAAGTAGTCTTCATAAAACTATATGGTCTTTTGCTCTAGTAGATGTTTTCTTATTTTGATTTAAATCATGGCATATGAGAAAAATAGATTTGTCAAAGTTCAGTATACAGTTAAATCTAATTGTTTTTTGTAACAAATCGGTTTTATAATATAGAACAAAAATAATTTTAGCCATCATTGAAGACTTTTCAAGGTTAATGATATGTGATATGTAGAATTAGAAGAAAGGAAGTCTTTCTAAGTGGATGAAGGTTGTGAACAAGGATGCAGTTACTTAAGAAAAACTGTTTGGGACAGCGAGAAAACCAGTTTGGAGAGGATGGCTGATTAAAGATTACCTTGGAAATATTGTGTGAAACCAGCTTGTCAAGGTTTCTAGAATTAGTTGCACATCAGAATTATCTATAGTGCTTGTGTTGTATGGGTTTGGAAACTTGTAGAGGGCCTTGAGAGCTGGGACGTGAGCAGAAAGTGATTATTTTTTTATTTGTTTTATTTTCAGATTTTACAAATCAAGATGGAATTTAAAAATTACTTCTCGTCCCACCCTAACATTAGATTTTTTAAATTTGCTTCATCCAGTCTGTGCGCATATACTTTTTTTAGACTTAGAGAAATTTTTGTTTTTCTTCATTACTTAATATTATAATAGGTATTCAATATGACTGCACGGCCTCCACAATAATTTTAATGTCTGAAAGTTTTCCATCAAACTGTTTTATGTCTAACTTTATTTTTCTTTTGCTTACCTATAGAAAAATTGTGCTATAATTATCATCTATGCACATCGAGTATTTTCTGTCTTTTGTACTGTTCTTTTAGGACTGATTTAAAAGGTTTAAATCATGGCATAAAAATATATGAACATTTTTATGACTCTTTGAAATGTTGCCATGTTGTTTTCCAAAAAGAGTTATAATTTACACTGTCACCTTTCCTGTGAGTTTAACTACCACCATTGGGTAGCCTTTAATTATAATCATTTTTGCTGATTCAACGGATACAAAATATATTGAACTCTTTCTTTGTAATATTTTTGTTGTTAGCTAATGAAATGGGACCTTCATCCATAGTTTCACTTACTGATTCTTAGCAGTGGACAAGTTGTGTATTCAAGGCTTTTGTCCATTTATATATATGAGAGTTTTGATATTTTGTTCCCTATTTCTTTTGATTTCATTATGTATTTAGTAGTAAGTTGCTGCAGATACTTTTGCATAAAGACTTCCCTTTTGATTTTCATTATTTTTGTTGAGGGTTTTTGAGTAGATATAGAATGTATTATTGGAAAATTACTTGGAAACAGTATCCACTATGACTAGAGAAGTGACCCAGGAATTGAAGGCAGGGAAACCATTAAGATACTCTTGTGGGGGTGTCAGCATGAGGTGAAACTCGAGTGAGCAGGGCCTGGAGAAAGAATAGGTAAGCACGAGATTGTGAGAAAAAGAGTGGATAGTGTTTGGTTTCCAGTTGATGACAGAAGTAAAGAAGAAGGAAAAAAACCTCAAGATTCTAAGAAGTGGGAAATAGATTGTGCCGTGAATAAACCTGGAGTCAGAAGAGGCTACTGGTTGGCAAGGAAGGTGAAATGGGTTTTAAACATGCTAGTAGAGCTTGAACAGTAAGTGTGTGTTCTTGTTTTTGTGAAAGTGCCTGTGAGACCCCTAGGGGACGAGGCGTATGCTGGACCTTGCATCGTTTTCTTCTTCTGACATTCTGGCGTGTGGTGCAGCTTGTGGGATCTTACCTCCCCACCCAGTGAAAGTGAGGAGTCCTAACCACGGACCTCCAGAGAGTTCCCTGTATTCTGACTTTTAATTCCAGTATTCCATTAGATATTTTGGTGCTTTTATTAGGGCTTTTCTTAGTTCTGAGTTTTAAAGTACAAGTTGGAAAGCGAAGTTGAAGTGGATTATTCAGTAAAATAAACGGAGGAAAAATGGATGATTCTTGAACTAAGTTCAAGAAAGGTAACATGTACATTATATCTCTGCTGCTGCTAAGTCATGTTAGTCGTGTCCTACTCTGTGCGACCCCATAGACGGCAGCCCACCAAGGCTCTGCCGTCCCTGGGATTCTCCAGACAAGAACACTGGAGTGGGTTGCCATTTCCTTCTCCAGTGCATGAAAGTGAAAGTGAAGTCGCTTAGTCGTGTCCGACTCTTAGCGACCCCATGGACTGCAGCCTACTAGGCTCCTCTGTCCATGGGATTTTTCAGGCAAGGGTACTGGAGTGAGTTGCCACTGCCTTCTCCAACATTATATCTCAAGTACTCATAACTGGCATTTTGTGCCTCTTGACTACCCTTATGTAATTCCCCCTCCTCATACTCCCCACCTCTGGTGACCACAAATCTGATCTCTTTTTTTCTTTTTTTTTTAAGTATAATTGACAAACTACTGTGTGTTAGTTTCTGGTACACAACATAGTGATTCGATATTTCTATACATTTCAAAATGAGTACCTTGAAAATTGGTAATTCTGGTTATCATAGTTTTCATTTTTGAAAAAATTAAAATATTTATCTTGTATATTTCAAAGACTAAGTCACTTGAATTACTTAGAAGATTTAGGTCTCCCCAATATCCCCACTAGAATTACAATTTTAAAAATTATTCAGGAGTAGCAAAGAAGATACCTGAGCTTATATAGATGTGGCCAGGCTTTTTGTGGGGATGGGTGATTTAGGGTAGATTTCTTAATCTCTGCCTCAGCTATAAAATAGGGATAGTAATAGAGCCGACTTGGTTAGGATTAGTATTAAATGAGTTAATAGATGTAAAGTACTTACAATGATGCTAGACATTAGGTGGTGTGTTAGTGTGTGTGTCCTATTACATAATGTTTGTCATTCCAAGAGAATTTTATATTTATATACAGAAATAAAGCATCTAGACTCTTGTCTCCCCTTCCTGAAGGTGGTTATCAATCTCTCTCGAAACTTACTTCATACTTCCTCCCTTCAGGTATTACTTGCTACAGTCACACTAAAACTATCATGGCTACCCTGCATAAGCTCTGTATTTTCCGAGTTCTTTGTTGTTACTCATACTTTTCTCACCATCTAGAATGTTGCCCTATTGTCAGATATTCAAAAGCTGCTTTTTTAAGTGGTGCTTTCTTGATATTTCTGCAGCTATAGGTAATCTGTCCATATGAATTTCACATATTTCCTTTTGCATAGTTTATGCCACTTTCTATATTGCTTTATTACCTTTTTGTCTACTTAAATGTCCTTCACTAAGTTATGATATCTTAGAATTGTACCTTATTCACCTTTGTAGGCTTAGAACCTGTCACAGGCCTTGGCATTTAGAAGGCACTCATTTGTGGAGTAACAGTTCATAAAAATATAGCAAGCTAAAAGGTGATAGTTAATGGAGAACGCATGCCAGTGAAAATGTGCTTTGTCAGTTTTTGTACACTAGGCACAACCTGCCTGATGAGTTACTTAAAATGAGATCACTTGAGGTTTAGGAATTGGGTCAGATTCCAGAATGTATAGTGGGCTAGATGACTCTGGGGACTATCCACAGGTCAAGGATTTTCGTTAGAATGACTTCCTATTGTGTTATAAAGGCTAGTATGTCTAATTAACCACCAGAGGGCTTGTTTTTTTCTGACAACCGAATTTTCACAGATCTGCCTGCCCACCAATCTTCCTCATCTTCAGTGGTCCAAATTTGTGAAAAGTTTGGCCAGGATTGAAGGGTAGGTACATCTGCTGCCAATACCAATATACAAACTACCTGACTCAATCAGTTATTGAACCGATAATCTCTCTCCAAGTATATTTTTCTTATCATAATACCATAATGCCTCTAGATGTGAAAGGAGGAGTAGGCTGAAAATAGGAACTGAGTGAGGTAATATTTATATCCCTAAAAGGTTAACTGATACTTAACAACCCCTGAAAATCAGAAGTATCAGACATTGACTTGATAATTTTAGCACTTTTGGAATTTGCTGCTATTCCTGCTGAATGGGTTCAGATTGACAGAAGCTTTAATGTCCTTATCCAATCTCATTGTTTCATATTTAACAAGTGTTCTGACAAAACGGATAACTTGGAATTATAGCTGAGCCAAGGGCACTGATTGATTTCATTGAGGTGATGTTTCTGTTCTGTGTATTTGAGTGTAGTTCTCATACACAGAACAGATTAAAGTACAGTGCACTCTGTATTTTTTTCTCCTGTAGTTCACTTTTTTTAAAAATCTGTTGTGACCGACAAGTTAATTTTATAACTTACAAATGTGAACCTGCTTTTGAGGAGTAGGAAAATGGACTTGACTAACAGTGGTTTACATTGATTTGGTAGGTTTTAACATTTACAAGGCACTTTGATATATTGCTATACCCTTAAGTGTGATAGCTTAAAAGTGAAGGTACAAAGTAACTGTTACCTGAAAATGCTTCTAGTTGTTTTCAGCAGCAGTGAAATGGAGTGTAGAGGGTGACAACTTGAAATCACAGGGGAGGATTCTTTTTTACTTACGGTATGTTTGATAGTGTGTTATTGATTCTGCTAATCCTAACAGCCCATTTAAGGGTGTATATTTCTAGTTAGGATGAGTCTTTGTGTTTCTTAGTCTTTAGATCCAGTCATAAAACTCCTTTTAGTGTTTGTATAATTTTGGTGGCTTAGCTTTTGGTCAGACAGGGTAAGGAGGGGGATTCTTAAATGAAGTAACATAACAAAAGGAAAACCATCTTCCTGTTTCTTATTTCTCTATGTATCATGTGATACTGTCTTTTTAAGACCTTTGAAATGCCAAGGGAAGCTTGGTAACCAAGGCAAGGTTTTGTTGTTTTCTTCTCAAATTTATAGTTCTGCATTTTATTACACAGTCACGAAGAACTTAGTCTGTTACCAGTAAAAACTGAAGCCTCAAGACTTATTTCTCTATGCTGCCAAGTACTTCCTGTTTTGTCAGATTTCCATTTAGGGAAAAGAATGGTTTTAGAGTAGACAAGCCTGAAAGCATCTCTTCTGAAACTCATTTTGAAAGCTGTCCAAATACCTAGACTGGGGGAGAGGGGATGGCATGTCATGTCTTCACATGAAGTCATTTGTCAGAAAGCTTCATTTGGCTTATCATGAAAGGGTTGCCAACAAGGAAGAAAAACTTTGTTGTCAGAAGTAATTGCTAAAGTATAAACTTGCCAACATTGGTGACTTGCCTGTTAGGCTTTCCATGTCAAACGTGTTTCAGTTTGTTCAGTGAATCATTGTATTGCCTGTGAAGGAGGTTTTATCTGTGTTCATTTCTAGTAGACCTTTCCTCTAGAAATATGTAAACTACATTCAGCCACATTTATTCTATTTACAGTAGGGACAGGTGAAAGATCAAATGGTGATTAATTGAAATGGGCTACCTTGTGAATATTGAAAATCTTTGGGGGAAAGGTTGCTGTAAAATGATGTTAATCTCTTGTTAGTTAAAATAGTAAATAACATTTATGTAAATAGAATTATCTGTCACTTATTCTTTATCCAGGTAGCTCAGTGGTAAAGAATCCACTTGCCAACACAGGTTTGATCCCTGGGTCAGGAAGATCCCCTAGAAAAGGAAATGGCAACCCACTCCAGTATTCTTGGCTGAGAAATTCCATGGACAGAGAAGCCCTGGTGGGCTGCAGTCTATGAGGTCGCAAGAGTCAGATATGAATTAGTGACTAAATAGCAGTAACATTTTTATCCTATGAAATGAACTTCAAATTAGGTGTTAATAGACATGTAATAGAACATGTCAGCAGAAGATGCTTTCAGTGTAAACCTGAATCCCTTCATATTGCTGTTAAGGGAGTCTTGTGTTCAGGTTCTTTGCAATGGCAGAACTGAGCCCACATGTAAAATTTTCTTTGATCATACTGACCTGGCCTGTTTCAAATCAGAGCTATTTTTCTCTCTTGACCTGTTTGTAAAATATAAAAGATGCTCTTTTTTTTAAGTTGCTTTTTAATCTCTGAATTCTTATGCATCTTTTTTTCCTTATCAGCTACCTGGCTTTGTCCCCCTTCCATGTTGAAGATGTTGAGGGAACAGACGTTGAATCAATGAGATATTAGAAACCACCTATTACAAAGTTTCTACCAGATACTTCTTTTTTTAATCTAGTTATGTGCTATTTCTGAAACATGTTACTTTAAAATCCAGTGGAAAAAAGTTTTCCCATGTACCCATCATGCCCTACAGCTTCATCTTCCATTTTGCTATACATCAGAAATCTAATCTCTTAAAACCCTTTAATAACCATTTGTTGCCATATTTTAATAAGCCATATCCAAATCAATGATTCTCACATTGTAGTGTATTCAGTAGCATTACATCAGGTACTTGTTCAAAATAGATTGATGAGACTCAATTCAGATCTCATGAATTCACTTCTATGGAGAATTATCATGCAGGTGGTCTCTTAACCAGACGGAGGAATGGTAATCTGCTGCATGCACGCCCATTGTCATCTCTTCTTCATATTCTTACATGAATTATTCTTTTTACTTTGTTTGAATTATTGACATCTCAGTTTTTTTCCTATTAATTGCTGATATCCTTAGTTTTTCTCCTAAATTCAGTGGTTGGAGAGTTTATCCACCAGACACCCAGGAAACTGTCCAAGATTCCTTTCCTTGTTTGTCAGGATTTATCGCTTCCCCTGCTTCCCCTTCCCGAACCACACACGTTTGGAGGTCAGTATATACATACTGGCTATGTGTACATAGTAATACATGCACATGTATTTCTAATATATCTTGCTAGTGATTGGGTCTTTTTCCCAAAGGGGGAAGAATTGCATAATACTTAGTTTTATGTTTAATTTTTCCTGGCAGTATGATATATTGTAGACATCTAAATATTTGCATTGAATCTTTACTGTGCTGTCACTTGAGTGCTGCATGTGTGTGTGTGTGTGTGTGTGTGTGTGTGTGTGTGTGGTGTGTGTGTAATGTGGTGATTACCTCTTGCAGTATTAGGATGGTTAAAGAAGGAACATTAGTTTTATTTGTAATACAAATCTGAGTCTTTTTCCCATTTTTTAAAATTGGGTTGTTCAATTTTCAGAGTTTTTAAACATTCTGGTCAGGTATCCTTTGTCAGATGTGATTTATTTTCTCTAGCGTCTGTTCCTAAATAGTCAGGTTTTTTCACTTATGTATTATGCTTTTGGTGTATGATAGTATCTGAGAACTCTTCTTTAAACCGGGGTCACAAAGATTCTTTTTTTCACCCAGAAGTTTTAGACTTTGAGGTACATTTTGACTTACCATCACTTTGAGTTAATTTCTGTATATGGTACAAGGTATGGTTTGGTTTTTGGTGTGTTACTCTTTGTATACAGATGTCCCGTTGCTCCAGCACCATTTGTGAAAAAGCACTGTCTTTCTCCATTGATACGTCTTTTCGCCTCTGTCACAATCGACGGTGTATTTAATGAGTCTATTTTTAGACTCTTTTCCATTAGTAATATTACATTTATAGTAAGTCTTGAAATCAGATGGCATAGGTCTTGCAACTTTTTCTTTTTTGAAAATGTTTTGGCTATTCTAACTTCTTTTCCCAAGTAAATGTTAGCAATAGCTTGTTGATTTCTTTACACACACCCCACACATACACTCCCCAAATAAACCACTTGCAAATTTGATTGGGTTTTACATTAAATCTATAAAATCATTTTAGAGAACTGACAATACTGAGTCTTCCCATGACTTTAGTTAGTTCAGTTTCTCACCAGCATTTTTAATTTTCAACACAAAATCTTGTACAAATTTAAATTTATATCTTAGTATCCGTTTTTGATGTTATTGTAAGTGGGCATAATTATTTTATAGATGAGGGAATAAGTAACTTGCCCAAGCTGAAGTGGCAAAGCCAGTATGAAACTTACATTAGCACCACTATCCTGGTTTTCATTATGATACTGGTTTTCTTATTCGGAAATCATGGTTATAGTGGTGGCAGAGAGGAAGCCCTAGTTTTATGACAAGAAAAATCCCATTAACCATGCAAGTGTCGAGTTGATTCCAGAGTTTATGATTTCCTGAATTTAGGTTTTCCAGATCTGCTCAGATTGTAAACCATGCTTGTCTTAATTTAGAAGCTTCTGATCAGTACAGTTGTGAACTAGTGTAAGGTATATCTTACCCTATAGTATATCTTGCCCTAGTATATCTTACTAGGTAAGGTATATCTTACCCTGTAGTTAACTAGTGTGAATTATTTCATTTTTAAAAATACATACCCTTAGCATTTGAATGCCTACCATGTGCTCACCAGTACAGATACAAAGATGGTTTCTTGAACAACTCCCATGGGAGGCTAGGTGGGAATACATTTATTATAGTCAGTATTATAGTAAACACTGTAATAAATACATACACATGGTCAGTGGTGGAACAAAAGCTTTTACTTGGTTGCAGTTGAGAGTAGCTGTACTGTTTCATGTTTTAGAATTCCTTTTAAAAAATAATTTGAAAACTGTTAAGTGGAAAGCATGTAAAGGGCTTTGAGAGGGAGAAATCTGTCAGTCATTTCATAAGGATTGCTTTTGCACTTGATGGGGAATCCTTAGGAAAGACCAGTTAATGAATAACCTAGGCATGGTAAATACAGTATGGTGTCATACGGTGTAGGAAAGTAAAAAAGGTTCAGTATGAGTTTCATTTTGAAAGGTGAGGAACAATATTTGAGTTTTTACATTAAGCCTTCATTTTTTTCATTTGTGGATTTCTTCTGACTTAACAGCATTTTGATAAATGTATTAATGAGTTAATTTGTAATCTGAATTTGCTTTTCATATCTTGAGTATTCTAATGTTTCAATCAGGTAAATATATTGAGGATTTACAACTTAATTTTTCTTGTTTATTTTTCAGATTCCCTTGTGAATGATAGAAATGAAAGTGAATGGATAGTCTTATCAGATAAGTATGTTTTGAGTCTAAATATATTTGATTTTTTTCCATAAGATGGCTCTACTAGTACTTATCTTTATTTGAAACAATTTTGTTACATTGTATCATGACAGCTGGCATATCAGCATGCACTTCAAAAAATGTTATAAAAATGGGTGAATTTTTGTGTAGCTATATTAATACTGAAGATGAAAGAAGAAAAACAACATTTTCAGCATATTGTGCCTTTTTGTATCAAGGAAGGTAAAAATGCTACTGAAACACAAAGATTTGTGCAGTGTATGGAGATAGTGCTGTGACTGATCGAACATCTTGCAAGTGGTTTGCAAAGTTTCATACTGGAAATTTCTCACTGCATGATGCTCCCACTTAAACCAGCAAAAACTTGATGAAAAGTGTCTGTAATTAATCAATAGAAAACGCATAGTCTTCCATCAGGATAACACAAGACTGAATGTTTGATGACCAGGCAAAAACTGTCTCAGCTTGGCTGGTTAAGTTGATTCATCTTCTGTATTCTCCAGACAGTAAGCCTTCATATTTACATTTAGTTTGATCTTTAAAAAATTATCTTAATGGAAAAAATTGAAATTTCCTGGAAGACTGTAAAAGGCACCTGAACAGTTCTTTGCTCAAAAAGATAAAAAGTTTTGGTAAGTTGGAATTAAAAAGTTGCCTAAAAAATGTCAGAAGGTAGTGGAATAAAACAGTGACTACATTCTTCAATAAAGTTATTGGTGAAAATGAAAAATGTGTCTTTTTTTTAATTAAGAAATTGAGGACCTTTCTGGCCAATCCAGTATTTGTAATCTGTAAATCAAAACAGTATTCTTTAAAACATATTTTTTTAATAGAAGTATCGAGATTCCTGAAAATAAATTTGTAATCTTGTCAAAGCAAAATGTACCTGCCATTTTTTTTTCTTCCCAAGACTGGTCATACCTCAGTTAGAAAGTGCCCTTGCAGTCGTACCTTGATTATTAATTCTCTGTATAGTATGTATGAAAATCAATTGCTTTTCTTTGATAATAGCTGAAAAACTAGATATATCTGCTTGGTTTTAGATTTATCTGATGTTTTGAGGTGGCTTAACTGCTCAAATTTAAATTTCATTAGAACCACTGTTATTTTAAAGAGGATTATTGGCTATTCCAGTGTGAATTTAAGAACAGATGTTCTCACAGTATAATGAAAATAGAAGATTCATGTGCCATTCATACTTGGAAGTAGGAAGTATCAGACACTGGCTTAGGGTATTAAGCTTATTATTCCAATTTAATGTTCTTTAGGTGTTTCTCCAAGGTCACTGGGGTCATTCTCAGTTAAATACACGAGTAGTAAAATGTAGCAGATAATTTTACATAAAAGCAGCCATGATAATGAGAACTGGTTTTGAGTTGTTTGTATAGTAGTTAACTATTCTCCCATGATTTACTCTAAATGCTCAAAGTCCAGCAACACCCTACTGCCAAACTCTGATCTCAGAAAAGTATGACAGTTGAATGGAGTGATACTGGCATGAGGCCAGTATAGGGTGTGTGTATACCTAGCATACTTGGCCTGAGTTCAGATTGTTCCTCCTGTGAGTGCTACTGCTCCTTGAAGGCCACAAAACTGATTATTAAACTCAATAACAGTTTTTTGTTTACAGAGCACTTACACATGCATTCTAATATATTCTTAAGCGTAAAATATGGCTTTTTTAATTTGAACTTACAGATCAAGAAATTTAAGTGACACAATAGAGACTTCGTGAATCCTTAAATCCACTCCTCAAAATAAAGTTCTAAAGGTTAACAAAGGTTAACAGTGGCTGTTAACCAACAATTACTTCACTAAACACCAAACTGAGCAGTGGTATCAATTACCTATGAAGCTGGTAGATGCAAAACAGACAGTCCAGCAGGATATGATACAGATGAGTGATGGGGTTTTAAATTAATCTGATTCCAGAGCCTCCATCTACAGTATTTTTAACTAAGAAATTTTACAGCAGGCATAAAGCTGCATCTTAATGCTGAATAAACAGGTGCTCAATTATCCCCACCAGTTCTGTCAGGCAAATATTAACCAAACTTGAATCGTTATAAGACAAAAATTTAATGAAAATTGGTATGTAATAATCCAAAGGGCTAAATAGTTACATGGGACTGTATTAGAAATTTAATATACAAGTAAATGTTACATGTTATCATCATCTGATTCATCTTCTTCCTTCAAAGATTCCTGGTAAGAGAAAAAGTGTTTAAAGTCAATTTTTAGCACTGCTATAACAACCTGAATCTAAGTGTTTGTCATTCAAAATTCTTTATAAGTAAAATGGAACACTGGTTTAGAATGTTAAACTTTACTTGAATGTCTTAAGTACATCCTGCTCTATCAATGACTATATTCTTGATAGGATACACACAGTATGAAAGCATTAAATGTTCTCAAAAAAACCTTGCCATTTTCACATGCACAAAAAAAATTTTTTGGAACCAGGGCAACTTTATCCCCATTGAGGATAACCTAGAAAGTTTCGTTTAGTTCACCTCAACTCTTAAGTGTTATTTAATAGAATTCAACATATTTCCATGATGCTTTTACCTTGAGCTGTTTTCATGCTATGGCTTACCTTGGCGTATTTCTCTGCCTCTTCCCTTATATCTTTAGGAACTATTTCATGTCTTCCATTAGTTACTGTAAATTAAGCCATATATTTAAATGAATTAAAAACGAGAACTGTCACTGTGATTTGAAAAGACTAAACAATCTAGCCAATCCATAGGTAATACCAGGTTCTTTGACCTCATCTTTGTGCTTCATAAGCTCTTACAATACAGAAATTATGCTATGATTTATCCTGGTGCTATAAATCCTGAGCATTCATTCACATATATATATTCACAAACACAGTCAAAGGTATGGTTTTTCCAGTAGTCATGGTGATGTGACAGGTGGACCATAAAGAAGGCTGAGTGCCAAAGAACTGATGATGCTTTTGAATTGTGCTAGAGAAGACTCTTGAGAGTCCTTTGGACTGCAAGGAAATCAAACCATTCAATCCTAAAGGAAATCAACCCTGAATATTCATCGAAAGGACTGATGCTAAAGCCAAAGCTCCAATATTCTGGCCACCTGATGTGAAGAGCCAACAATATGGAAAAGACCCAATGCTAGGAAAGGTTGAAGGCAAAAGGAAAAGGGGACAGAAGAGAATGAAATGGTTAGACAGAATCACTAACTCAACATGAATTTGAGCAAATTCCAGGAGATAGTGGAGAACAGAGGAGCCTGGTATACTGCAGTCCATGGGGTTGCAAAGATTCATGAGTTAGTGACTGAACAATTTATTCACAGCATGATTAGATTTTAAAATCTGTCCCTGAAGCCCTATGGTTGCCTTCCTAGAAAGAAAAAAGGTTACTTCCCAATAATACTGTATGCAATGGATATTTCAAAGTAAATAAACTACTCACAACTATATAGTCTCTTATTAGGCAGAACTTTTCCATTAGTATCTCCTAAATTTATTCTAGCTTTGTTTGTATTAGAAAGGCACCCAGCAGTCAGAACACACTGTGGCCAGTACTGCAATTGAATGAATGCTTATTTCATGATCCAGCAGTTCCACTGTTAACATATTTCTAAAATGCTACTATATATGCATGCCACAGTAGATGTAAAGGACATGCACAACTGCATTATTCATTTCAGTAAACACTGGAAAGAGCCCAGTTGTCTACTGGAATTCAAGACAGTGGTTACCTTTGTGGACAAGGTAAGGGTTGTTGACTTAATGGAGGCTTAAGGGTTGAGCTATTTCAAATCCTAAAATATGATGCTGTGAAAGTGCTGCACTCAATATGTCAGCAAATTTGGAAAACAACAGTAGCCACAGGACTGGGAAAAGTCAGTTTTCATTCCAATTCCAAAGAAAGGCGATGCCAAAAAATGCTCAAACTACTGCACAGCTGCACTCATCTCACATGCTAGTAAAGTAATGCTCAAAATTCTCCAAGCCAGGCTTCAGCAATATGTGAACCGTGAACCTCCAGATATTCAAGCTGGTTTTAGAAAAGGCAGAGGAAGCAGAGATCAAATGGCCAGCATCCGCTGGATCATCGAAAAAGCAAGAGTTGCAGAAAAACATCTATTTCTGCTTCATTGACTATGCCAAAGTCTTTGACTGTGTGGCTCACAATAAACTGTGGAAAATTCTGAAAGAGATGGGAATACCAGACCACATGTCCTGCCTCTTGAGAAACCTGTATGCAGGTCAGGAAGCAACAGTTAGAACTGGACATGGAACAATAGACTACCAAATCAGGAAAGGAGTACATCAAGGCTGTATATTGTCACCCTACTTATTTAACTTATATGCAGACTCCGTCTAATGTTGAGGCTGAAACGCCAATAATTTTTGGCCACCTGATGCAAAGAGCTGACTCATTTGAAAGGATCCTGATGTTGGGAAAGATTAAGGGCAGGAGAAGGGGACAACAGAGGATGAGATGGTTTGATGGCATCACCGACACAATGGACATGGGTTTGGGTGGACTCCAGGAGTTCGTGATGGGCAGGGAGGCCTGGTGTGCTGCGGTTCACGGGGTCGCAAAGAGTCGGACACAACTGAGTGACTGAACTGAAGTGAAGGGTAATTTGGCAGGCTGGTCTACTTCTTCACCAAATTAGTTTACACTAATATATTCATGCTGTTTGTTATTTGTGTACTTTTCTGTGTGTACAGGCCATTACTAACTTTTTTTAAGGTTGAAAAAAAAAAGGCACCTATAGTAAATTAGGCTTGGTAGTGATGACTCTGAGAGCAAATAAGTATGGAGTAATCACTTACTTTCACCAACCCAGCTGAGCTCTAGTTCAAAAGCTTTATCCTTAACTTCATCGTGGACTATATAAATTCTAGAACAGAAAGAGGAAATTAACATTTGGCCATCTACAAACATAGTTCATCCGTTCCTAATATAAGTATTTATAAAATTATACACACAGTATACATAGTCTATAATATGAAAATTAATTAGGACTGATAAAAAACACTACAAAGGATTCACTATACCATATACCTTTATACAACCCAAGCTGTTTATTTTGATACGCTCTTTCAGAGACAGATGAAAAAGATGTCTCATAAGGAACATTCAAATGGGAGAAAGCTATTACCTGTGCCTTTCCAGGATATTTGGTATTTTCCATTCATTAACTGATTTTTAAACAAAAACTAATTTATTAGTTTACAATTAGTCTTCATTCTGCACTTTCTTGGCAGGAATATTTTTAAACCCCTTTACTATTCTGGATGTGCCTAAACCTGGCCTTTAAACAGTACAAGACAAACTGCAGCAAACAAGGAAACAGCGTCAAACAATATATTAAAAGTAGAAGTAAAAACAAGGCTTCCCTCGTGACTCAGTGGTGAAGAATCTGCCTGCCAATGCAGCGGATGGGTTTGATCCCTGATCTCAGAAGGGCCCACATGCTGCAGAGCAACTATACTATGGGCCCCAACTACTGAACCTGTGCTCTTAGGAGCCTGGGGGTTGGAACTACTGAAGCTACCAGGCCACAGTGAGGAGCCTGTGCACAATGAGAGAAAAGCCTGGGCAGCAATGAAGACCCAGCACAGCCAAAAATAAAATTACTTTTAAAAAACAGAAGTAAAAAGTTACCAGCAAAGCTTTTTTTCTATTTTATACCTTACCATCTTTCACAACAAAGTAGCAAAAGTAATTTGGAGAGTAATTCCTAAAGCCTTGCTATAACAGCTGTAACATAAGAAAGCATCTTAAACTTTCTAGAACTAAAAGATGCATAGTGCTCCATTTTATTAAATGATGAAAGAATGGCTTTCCTACACAGAATATAAACATAAAAGCTGTGGTAAGAACTGATATCCAGAAGAGTTCCTGAAGGAAAAAAACTGTTGCACAATTCAATGTGGATTATTTACTTTTTATTAGTTCTATCATGTTAGTTGCCAGTGTCCTCTAGGTTGTCGTTATTAATAAATGACAACCACAGAATGGAATGCATTCCCTTTCACAAGAAAGGGCAAGGGTCTCATGGTAAAAAGGCAGTAGGGGAAGGAGGGTGTCAGTAGCAGGAATGGTAGATTAGTATAAAATTATAAAACATTTGTGGTTTTAATATTTTGTTACAACGGTCAGTATAGAGATTAAGAGTATCATTCAAATAATAGGTTTATCATCATATGATAGACCCTCCTGGACTTTTTTTCCCCCTTGCATGTATTATTAGATGTAAAACCTGCTGACTAGACAATGATGACGTAGTTCTAATGTGGAACAGAGGTGTTATGAATTCTCTGGAATATTACGTTTATTACTCTTTAACTCTGAAAAGCTGACTAAAAAACCAGCATTTTATCAGATTTTTTGAAATACTAAATGCCTGCATTCTTTGATCTAAAAAAAATAATATATTCTGAAGCATGGTCACTGAGATTTTACTGGCATTATTGTTGCTTACTACTACTGTTACACAGCTTTCTACCCTAGGTATCTGTAACATAAACTACTTCAGGCTTTCTTTAGCTATTTCTAGATGTTCTGAAATACTGCTCTATTCATCTTATTACAAGAACTTCAGCTGTAGACCTTAAAGTTGTAAGCTAAGATTAATATTATTGGGACTTCTGAGATTTAAGAAGTTGAGAGCTAGCAAATGAAGTCTCTAGACGTTCAGTTATATCCTCCAAATCTTGAATTCTGTCAACTGAACAGGAGTATATTTTAATCAAAAGCTGTTTTTTCCCATCCTGTTCACTGTCACTTAAAAGGAAGTCTCTCAGAATGTTTGTTGGATTCACCTTCTAAAGTTAATGCTTTAATTTAAATTTAATTTAAAGTTAATGCTTCTAATTTCCAAACAAAACAGCCTCTTAGGATTAATGTATAAGGTAAGGTCAAGTGAAATATTTGTCAATACTAAGGAAAATTTCAACTTACATTTTTGCAACTTCTTTAACAACATCACGGCAGGTCATTTCTTTCATCTACAGAAAATAAAATATATATCCATTATGTTATGACTCAAAGGAAGAACACTTTCCACTTGTGTAACTTTTCAGATTCTTTTTGCAACTTTTTTTTTTTTTTTTGCAACTTTTATCAGTAACCTATGCTCTTAAGATTCTTAAATATAAAACCAAGGAAAATAACCTGAAATTCAAAAAGACCAGAACTTAAGTTTTTTATTGTTTAATGTTTTTTAATGATTATGCAAAAAAAGCCTTGGACACCAATAATTTTGTGAAATATATTAAAGTTTATAAAAATCTAGACTCCTTTATGAATTTATTCACAGGCCAACCCTGACATTTAAAAGATTACCAAGAAATGTTTTTTTTTTCTTTATGGTGAATTCAGGATAATAAAATGCAAACAAACCACAAATACTTCTATATGCTAGATAAACAGGGATAAATTATCCTTCATGAAACTGTTCAAGACAAAACTGCAAAATGTCAGGGAAAGCTCTGAAGAACCAAGATCTGAGTGGAGTCTTGGAACACAGATTTATCTGATTTAATTATGAGGAAGATAAATGAACTGCAAAAGTGAACATATGGAAATCAAGACAGAAAAATAGCCTTTAGATGCCTGGCAGAAAAGTCTGTTACACTAAAGGTACAGCAAGTAACCAATGCAGAATTTTTTTTAGTATATGTGTTTCTGAACACATTTGACAAAATTTTTAAAAATGCGCAAACCTGGTGTTCATATTCTGAATATGTGGAGGATGGAAAATAGTGAAAAAATAATGAACAGTCATAAACAGCAATCCAAACTTGAGGCGGTTTAACTACTATATCTCTAAATTAAGCTTATAAATATTTTATTTTATTTAATATTTACAAATCTTGATGCCCCAGCTCATAGAAATAGGAAAAATATTGGAAATCAACAACTGTTCAATCTAGACAGAGATGTTTGTTGTATGGTATTTTTTCTGATTGAATTTCTGATTAAATTTTTTCGTGGCAAATTGGGGGTGAAGAAAAGGAAAATACCGATATTCATATTTTTGCCCTTATAAGTTTAAGTTCTATATTTAGTAGATTAATTGTAACATACAAAGGCAAACAAACTTGAAGCGATACATCTTAAATATCAAATACATTTTTACATATGTTGGTAAAGTTTATTTTATAAAATTATATTCTTGGTAAACAGAACACAAGTAGAAAAGCAGACCAGAGTAATGACTGAGAGCAGGGGCTGGCAAACTCTCTCTGTTAAAGGGCCAAGTAGTAAATATTTTAGACTTTCATCATAGGGATAAGGTTTTTGGTCTCCATTCCAACTACTAAACTCCACTGTTGTACTAGAGCAAAAGCAACCAGCGACTGAATATGGCTATGTTCCAATAAAACTTTAAAAAGCACTGCAGCTAGAGATTATCATACAGAGTAAGGTAAGTCAGAAAGAGAAAAATAAACACCGTATAATATCACTCATATGTGGAATCTAAAATATGACACAAAGGAACTTATCTATGAAACAAAACCAGACTCACAGACATAAACAGAGTTGTAGTTGCAAGGGGGGCGGGGGCTAGTGGAGGGATGGAGTAGGACGTTGGGGTTAGCAGATGTAAGCTATTATATATATAGAATGGGTAAACAGCACGGTCCTACTGTATAGCACAATGAACTACATTCAATATCCTATAAGCCCTAGTAGAAAAGAATATATGACAGAAAAGACCACTGGTCTAAGAGTTATAAGGTCTTGGATTGTTTGTAAGGAATAGTCTATGACTCTAGCCAGTGTATTTTAACCCAGGCTTGGACTTGGGCTAAGTGATCTCTAAGGTCCTTTTGTCAGTTTTATCAATGCTAAAATAATTGATTAGGCTTTTACAGGTCTAGAACTTGGTGTTAAGTTCCAAGCACTAAAGCCTAGCATTAAAAAAGCTGAATCAGTGAATTAGTTGAGCAAAGTTCCAGTACAGCATTAACATTAAATGTACAAGAAATTTTTGTCACTGTAATTTACCAAAATACTGCTAAATCATATGCCTGTCTTTTAAGAAAGTTTCTGATAAGCAATGAAGAGCTGGTGGGTACTATTTCAATGTCAGGTTGATCAATTTATGGCTAAAAGGAAAGCCAGGAAATTTTTAAGAAACTTTTTCCACACTAATAGATGTTGGGAACAAAGGAAAGAGAAGCAAAGGAGCGCAGACTTTAATGTGTAAGACTTCAGACAAAAGCTGTTTTCTAGATGAAAGAAGTAATACAGTAAAAGACCAAAGTTCTGAACCTAAGGGGCACATGGTTTGGTGAATGGGTCTCAAGGATTATGTGAAATTATATGAAAAAAAAATTTTTTTTAAGATTAGACAGCCATCAGAATCATAAAAGGACCCATGATACAACTCTAAAGATAATATGCTGCCAGCTTTCCTGCTCAACCAATCTAGCAGCTTCAGAAAGCTTGACTCAAAATGGCAAACCACACTTGGACTAAAAGCTTTACTCTGTGGTGATGAAACTTAACCATATGAGAATAATGGTATACCAGAATTTTAAACAATAAAAAGGTATTACCTGAAGTTTTTCAATTTCTGTCTTTGCAGCCTGCCTGGCTTTGCCAATGGCACAGCCCCAATAACCCTATATAAAAAGAACATACACCAAAAGAAAAAAAAAAGTATTATTAAATTAATAGACTATCATAAGTCATTAATGACTACTGTTTCTATTTAAAGGTTAATAAAAGGATGCTAAATGACATTCAAAAGCACATATGGAGAAATACAGTAAAAAGACATTTACTAAAATGAATAACAAGGGACTCAAAAAGTTTAAAATATCAAACTTAAATATAGAATAACCTGGATTATTTTCAAGAAATATCCAAAGGAAAACAAATTATATCATTTTATACACACACACATACACAGAGACCATGAGCTAGAGGTGTATTTTAGGATAGAAATAGAAAAAAAAAATTAACTTTATGAATTGAAATGATTTTTGAAAGAAAGAATTCCTAAGTTAAAGTAGCCTTCTTAATGTATATATACACATTTTTTGGCAGCACCAGTGCGGCTTGTGGAATTTTCAGTTTCCCAACCAGCAGGCAGTGAGAGCATGGAGTCCTAACCCATGGACCACCAGCGAATTCCCTAATTTATACTGTAATGGTTTTTATTTAAAATTAAGTATGCCCATTCATACTTGTATAACTATACTTGTATGTAATGACAAAACCTAAAGAGCCTTAATTTTGTTAATGAGTATAAAAACCATTAAAATCTCAAAAGACACTTTAAGAAAAGATTATTAGAGAAAGATCCAAGAAATCCCACTTAAGATCCTTTGTACTGGGGAATTCCCTGGCAGTTCAACAGGACACCAGCTTTCACTGTCATGGACCTGGGTTAGATCCTTGACTGAACTCTGTTCGGGAAACTTAAGATCCCACAAGCCATGTGGTGCAGCCAAAAAAAACACAACCCAAAACAATATCAAAAAACCTAAAAAACTTCAAAAGGGAGGGCATTATATTCATTTTAGAGACTCTGCTAATATTTATGGTAATAAAATAGCACATATTCAAAATTTTATGTTGACTATGCAGTTTCTACATGGCAACCCACTCCAGTATTCTTGCCTGGAGAATCCCAGAGACAGAGGAATCTGGCAGGCTACCAGTCCTTGGAGTCACAAGAGTTGGACATGACTCAATGACTAAGCCATGCAGTTTCTACAGTAGCATATTAAAAGTCACAAATCTGGGACTTCTCTGGTACTCCAGTGGTTAAGAATGCACGCTCCCAACACACAGGGCACAAGTTCAATCCCTAGTCAGTTCACTAAGATCCCTCATGCCATGCGGCACAGTCCAAAAAAAAAGTCACAAATCTTTGCTGTCTCATACCCATAGGTTCTTGTTATTAATGTTAAATAAGAAAATGTTAAATGAGTATTAAAGAAACATATAATCTGAATATATGACTTAAGTGCTAATGAGAGACCATTAAACTGGAAATAGAATCTCATATGACTCAAAATTAACTCACATATGAAACACCCGATGGGTCAATCATGTAGAGTTGTGCACCGTCATTCACACTGTAAGACCCTAACATGAAACTGCACAAAAGTAAATTAATAATTTTAAACCATGGTTCTTAATACCAGAAAAGTATTAAAAAGTACAGTGATAAAAATGCAATTTACTTTCTAAGATAAACATTGACTAATACCCATATAACTGACAGTAAGCACTTTGATAATATAGTTTGGATAAAAACTAGTATATGCTTGAAAATGTTCAAAACTCATGTACCTTGGTTTAGTATTAAACTTTCTAATCAACCTTCCCTGCAAGGATAGCACTGCAGGGAAAGGAGTACTGACAGACAGACAAGTAACATGAGGGCCCAAGAGCTAAAGGCATAAACATGAAAAAGCCAAGGGAACAAAATTTTGCAATGAACACACTGAATCTACCTCAAACTCTTGTTCCACCCTACATTCTTTCTTTCTTGGCTATTCCCCAATATTCCTCCAGTTATTTTTCTGCAGTAATCCAAACTGATTCAATGTATTTTTTATATGCAACAAAATTAAAATTAGGGTACTGAACAATCATATGAATTACTGATTTCTTTGAAATTATAAACAGAAAGCAGCTTCATATTACTGCTTCATGTGCAGAATACCATACAACGAATTCCCATTTAAGTGCATTTTACCTGTTGCTTACAGAAGATAAGACAGAAACTAATGAGAAAACTGAGTTGTCAGTACAGTTGGCTACTTAATAACAACAAATGGACTCTATTTAAAATCAGTTTGCAGGGCTTCCCTGGTGGCTCAGTGGTGAAAAGCCTGCCTACCAGTGCAGGAGACACAAGTTTGATCCCTTATCTGGGAAGATCTCACATACTGCGGAGTAACTGAGCCCATGCACCACAACTATGGAACCTGTGCTCTAGAGCCCAGGAGCCACAAGTATTGAAGGCTGTGCGCCCTATAGCCTGTGCTCAGCAACAAGAGAAGCCACCACAATGAGAAGCCCACGCACCACAACTAGAGAGTAGCCCCTGCTCTCCACAACTAGAGAAAAGCCTGCACAACAACGAAGACCCCAAAATAAATTTTTTTTTAAAAATTTTAATAAAATCAGTTTGCAACTTCCTGAAAATGCCTGGATCTAATACCAGAGAATTCCACCCCCCCAGTTTTACTAATAAATAATTGACATGCATCACTACATTAAATTTAAGGTGCACAGCATAAAGGTTTGATTTATATACACTGTGAAATGCAATGATTACCACAGGTTTAGATAATATCCATCATCTCACATAGATACAATAAAAAAAAGTTCAAGGACTTCTTGATGAAAGTTCATTTCTTAAGGGTATAAAAGGCTAATAAGATGCTGGGAAAACAGATAACTGGAGTACAGATATCACTGAATATCTCACTAAATTTCATACCTGCAGCCAAAAGGTCTAACAGCACTGTAGAGTGTATAAGCGTGTACATACATGGCCACTCTGTCTGCAAGATGCTGAGGGGGGAAAAACAGAAGAGTTTATTAAGATTTTTCTTTTGCTGTTCCAGAGGCTCCTCAACTGTTACCAACTTACTTTTAGTGGAATGTTATATCCAAAGTTAGATCTAAAGTTGGAAGCCTCTTCTCTTGCAATGTCTGCTAAAGAACGAGCATCTGCCAACAAACCTGCTACTGCCTGAAAAAAAAAAAAAGCACCAGTTAACATTCCTATCACAAATGAAGCAAAAGTATGTGATTGTGATAGACTTACTTGATATTTTTAACAAGCATCATCATTAGGATAAATTAGTTTGGCTTAAAGGTCTTTCAAGAATCCGACACAACTTAGTGACTAAACCACCATCTTCGCAAGGCATTCTGGAATTTCGATGCTTGAGTATGGGATAACAATTTGGAAATTTCCCAAAATTGTTACTTCATTCTTTTGTCAAATGAATTTAAAAAACATTTAAAAAAACTCCATGTCTCCCTATTTCCAACTTCATTATAAAGACTAAAACAACCACAAAGAAGAATAAAACCATGAGTTTTGGTTAGAACTGGTTTTTAATTTAAAGCCATTCTATGTTTAAAAAGTTATTAAAAGTTTTGATTTAAAAGGCGTAGCCTCAAACCTCCTTTCTTTTTCAGCATACTAAAAAATTGTAATGCCAAACCAAAACATGACAAACCACAAATCTAGTGGCTTAGAACTGCTATTACCAAACCACATGCTGAGATATCCCAGGGAACTACAGTAAACTCAAAGTTGTGCGGTATTTTAAGTTTTGGGGGAAACACATATTGAAGTAGTTCAGTTTCAACATGAGACCATTCCACATTCCTTTCAATTCCATCGGATCACTGAGAAGCTGGGGCTGCCATGATAGAAAATAAGCACTGTGCAAAAATCAATGTGAAACAGGAAGCAGGGTGGGGTGAGGCACAGCATCTAATCCAATTCCAAACTTTAAGAAACTGAGGAGTACACATTAGCAGTTGTGGTTGTTTGAAAATAAAAACATTTTTATTTTACTGTCATATGGTGAGGTTTTGTTTTTATAGCTACTAAGTTTTAAGAACATAAATCATTATTTAGGCCTACATATATAATACACAGAACTACTGGGTATTCTTTTGCGCTAGGGAAGCCATGAAAACAGACATGTTGAAACAGTTACAGGAAACCACTGACATAAGAAGATTTGCAGAATAAATTCTATCAAAAATTTTAATAGCCTCTTCTGCTACCTAGTAATAGTAATGATTATGAAAATCCTTAATCCATTATTGATCACTCATAACATGCTAAGCAGGTGAGGACACTGGAGTTTAGAGTAACCCATGTAGTAATTTTCATGATTTAAATAATCTTCCATTGCATAAAACTCACTGTGAAGTCTAATAATTTGTCAAATCACTTGAAGATGACAATTGTGGAGACAGACTATCAATCCTTCTTTTCTCCAACCTTCTTCAATGTCTAATGTTTTACCAATTTCCAGTTGCAAGGAATGTCATCAGTTTTTTAATAACAAATGGGACAAATCTGAAAATTCTAGGAAAATCTTTCCACCACTAAACTACCTATAAGCATATATGATTTTTTTCAAAATACATCTACCGAAAGCTATCTTTTTTACTAAGTAAAAGAAAGCAGAATTCACTAATTCCCTTCTACCAGTTAGGTTACAATCTGGCCAAGTTTCAAGAAAACACCAGTTTCACTGGCAGTAATAAATTTGTTCAGGAGAGAAAACAGATTCAGAAAAACTAATAATTGAAGGAAAAAAAAATGTATCTGTAGCTTTATAGTTTACTTCTTATATTTTGCTAGTCCTTTCTGTGTTGTGTGTAACACATCTTATTTAGAAATACCAATAACAAAGCTACCAATACTTTAGCAGAACGAGTGGACCCTACAGAATCTCACCCTGAAGAACGGGCTCCAGAGTAACACACAGACCATGAAGACCCAAGTACAAATTCCAGCATATTTCATTACCAGCTGAGTCTGTTTCCTCATCTGTAAAAATGGGATTAATACTACTTTCACTGGTTTGTCAAGATTACATGAGATAATTTATGTAAAGAACTTCTGGCATATTACCGAGCACACAGAATACGTATTCTCTTTTCTTCCTTGACTTTTCAGAAAGCAGGGTTAAAAATCACTTTTCTCTAATAAAAATTTAAAAAAAAAAAAAAAAAAAAATCACTTTTCTCTTTTTTCTGGACTGTTATACTTACTGAAGAAAGTCTGGTATTTATATAGGATGACTTCAGTATACCCCAGTAATTATTTATGTCATACCAGCTGCATGAAATAAATAAATAATAGTGACGCTTATGAAGCTACTAAAAAGGATGTGCTCACTTTTCCTTTCATCAGACATCCTTTCCTGATACTCCACCTTACTATAAAGGTATTCTCTTTCTGATAAAACCTTCAGCGTGACAGTTATCCCCAGAAAGGATACAAAAAACTGAAGACTCACTGCCTCTCAAGCATATGCCTTGATTGGCGATCTATGGTGCCAAGATTTTTTACCCAATCTTCTCACACCTCTCCCCTCCTCATTTTCTTCAACTTGGTTTTTCGTATGTATCTCCAATTGGGTTATAAGAATTCTACCAGTATTCCTCCTGGAAAATTCCATGGGCAGAGGAGCTTGGTGGGCTACAGTCCATGAAGCCACAAAGAGTTGGACATGACTGAGCAACTGAGCATGCACGCACGCACCTTTCTTTCAGACAGTGAACTGTTCACAAACCAGTAACTTTCTGATTATTTCTATGGCTGCTCTCTGACCTGTTTTTGCCTCAATGCTAAAGTAATAAACAGGTTCTTATAATTACATTTTGATATATTCCAATTAATTACATCACAAGAAACTGGACAAGGCAAAAAGGAACACTTTTAAATGTGACCTTACCATTCCAACATGTCGATCAACATTAAAAAGTCGTTTGTTGGAACCTTCTTCATAAAGTTTAGACAGGACTAATTTTTCTACCCCAAAGACAACGCCGTCTTTACATCTGATTCCAATAGCTGTACTGAAACAAGTAGAAAAAAAATCAGTTTATTTAACTGAAAATAAAAGAAACTTTGTAAACTCAAGTTAAAAAAAGAAACAAAAAACAGGCAAATTTCTTAGAACATATCAAGTTTTTAAAGCAAATACATTTGAAAACTAGAAAGGGCAAACATCCTAAAGTGTGATGAATTAGATCCATATAAATAATCATGTGACCAAAAGAAAAAAAATTCCGTATCATGACATGGAAAGATAATAATACACAAAGGAAAAAAGATGCTAACAAAATGTGTAACAAGTGGCACAGTATCTAGCATATGCTGGCCATCTTATGACAAATGCTGACTAGTCATGTCCATTAAAAATGGTACATAACATGCATATAAATGATAGGCTACATACAAAATAAAAAGTTAACAGTTTCTAATCTGGGTGGAAAGATTATAATTCTTTTCCTTTCTTTTGCTTTTTCTGCATTAACAATGTGTTGCTTACAGTAAGTGTAAAAGAATAAACATTCTGTTCAACTGTTTAAAACAAAATTGATCAAAAAAACATGTAAAATATGGAGAAATTATACACCGCCATTTCAAGAAAAATTAATTACTTTAAATCTTCTAATTCTTTTAACGAAGAGAATTCTATCAGAAACAACCAGAGAAATGAACTGAGTCACATACACAAATTTTGTGAAGAATTTCAGACACTCCTTCCCCCACACTTCAGGTACCTTTTCAAGTTTAAATTCCTTGGTCCAAATTTCCTAACTCCCAAGAATCTGCAAAGCCCATCTAGCTAATTCAATTTCATATTATAAATCCTATGCTCTGCTGAATTCAACCTCATTGTCGTCCCTCAAACACCATTTTTGCTTTCAAGTCTTTATTGAAGTTATCCTGGGTACTAGAATACAATTCCTCCTCACCACAGCACATTTAAATAAATTTCCACAAACTTTTGCAAGGTTACTTGAATAGCCTCAGACAGCCTTTCCCAATTATTACCATTTCTCATCTTCCTCATTTTTCAGAATCGAAAATGTCCTTTTCCCTAAACCAAAAGTTCTCAAAGTGTGGTTTGTCAGGTCAAAAATACTTTTATAAAAATATAGAAACATTATTTGACTTTCTCCATTGTGTGGATGTTTGCACCAATGGTACTGGCTGACAATAAACTGTAGCAGTAAATACCACTCATTGTATTCTTTATTGCTATGCTGTTTTTTTTTAAACCATTTTTAGTTAAGAATGTCCCTGATAAAGTTGTAATTAATTACATTAGACATTAATCCTTAAGTATGTCTTTTTATTATTCTAACAAAAATCAAGTTAGCCAAACTTATTCTGCTGCACATCAAAATATGATGGTTGCCTGCGGGAAAAAGCACTGATAAACTGCTTTCAGGTGTAAATTTTTTCAAGGAACATCTGTTATTACCATCAAAGAATAATAACTACGATTATTTTCACTTAGGTATGTGGCAGACTTTTTTCTAAAATGAACAAAATGAGCCTGTCACTTCAAGGAAAACAAATGAGAGTATTTTCTTGCCAGTGATAAAATCTGAGTTTTCAAACACAAACTGGAGTTTTGGAAAACATATTGGTGGTGATATTAAAAAATGTGATGTTTCTAACAGTTAATAATGAAATATGTCTACTTTGGAAGGTCTGTTATAACTCAGTGAACCAACATTTTCCAAATGGCCAACACACAATGTTACAAATCATGCATGGATAAAACATGCAAAGTACAAGACAGTGCAATAGATTTTAATAATAGTACAAAAAGTTCATTATTATGTTTTCAGACTCCACACTGCAACTAACCTTTACAAAACTAAAATTTGTCCAGTATGGTACAGTATAAATAAACAACATGCATAAGACTATTAAATGACTCCTCTCTTTTCCAACTATGTATGTATATGAAGCCTGATTTGTTGCACAAACTTCAACAAAAGTTACAACATACTAAAGCAGTAGCAACTATGAGACTCTGCCTTATATTAAGATTCAATTCATCACTGAGATTTTCAAGAATGTAAAACAATGCAACTCTTCTCACCACACTTTTTTTGCATGTTTTGGAAAAGTAATTTTCATTCAAAATGTTATTGTTACTTAAGTATTTTAATAAATGTTAATGTAATTATTTGTTAACATGCACTTTTATCACTGTTATTTAAATAAATTAAGAAATATTTTTTATTTTTTGGCTTTAATTTCTAACACTGATGAACCAATAACCTGCATAAATAAATGCTCTTTGGGGTGAGCATTATGGTAAATACTTATAGAACCTAAGAGCCTACTTAATTAAATACTCATCAAGGTTTTATGATTTTTTTTCAAGTATAAGGATGTCCTAAGACCACAATTTTGTGTACATTTTTGTTCTAAACAATCTAGCCTCACAATTACGTTGCACAATCTTCCTTTCATATCTTGTCCCCTCAATGAGGATAAACTGAAAAATTATAATTCAACTCCTTTTTTTCTTTTGCATATTACCTTCTAGGGGCATACTTTTATAAAATAGTTATGAGCATCATATATAGGTTTTTTTCAATAGTGTTTTAAGTATCTTCTTATATGTTCTTATTTGTTTTGGTAGTTCCTGTCCCTAACATAACAGCTACTCAAAAATATTTGACTTTTAAATCCCCAAGATCGAATTTCTTTCTTTGAAAGAATTTATCTCTAGGACTTCGGGGTGGTCAAGTGGTTAAGACTTCACACTTACACTGTAGGGCACACAGGTTTGATTCCTGGTTGGGGAACTAAGATCTGGCATGCTGTACAGACGTGGCCAATAAATAATAATAAATAATGAAAATAAAAACAAAAATAAACAAATGGATCCTAATGAAGCTTAAAAGCTTTTACACAGCAAAGGAAACCATAAAGAAGATGAAAAGACAATCTCAGGATGGGAGAAAATCATCTGCACAGGAAGCAGTGACAACACGTTAATCTTGAAAATACACAAACAGCTCATGCAGCTCAGTATCAACAAACCACCCAATCGAAAATGGGCAGAAGGCCTAAATAGAAATTTCTCCAAAGGAGACATAAAGATGGCCAACAAACACATGAAAAATGCTCATCATCATTAGTTATTAGAGAAATGCAAATCAAAACTACAATGACATATCACCTCACACCAGTCAGAATGACCATCAACAAAAATTCCACAAACAGTAAGTGCTGGAAAAGGAGTGGAGAAAAGGGAACCTTCCTACACTGTTGATGGGAATGCAAACTGGTATAGCCACTAAGAATAGTACAGAGGTGCCTTAAAAAACTAAAAATGTAACTACCATGTGACTAAGCAATCCCACTCCTGGGCATATACCTAAAGAAAAGCATAATTCAAAAAGATACATGCACTCCAATGTTCACGGCAGCACTATTTACAATAGAAAGGACATGGAAAGTAACCTAAATGTCCCATCAACAGAGGAATGGAAAAAGAAAATGTGGTATATACATACATACAATGGAATATCACTCAGCCATAAACAGGAGTGAAATTGTGCCATTCGCAGACACGTGGATGGATCCAGAGACTGTCATACCGAGTGAAGTAAGTCAGAAAGAGTAAAACAAGTTATCATATATTAATGCATACATATAACACTTTCTAGTGAAAGCTAGGGACAGGGGAGCCTGGTGGGCTGCCATCTATGGGGTCGCACAGAGTCAGACATGACTGAAGCGACTTAGCAGCAGCAGCAGTAAAAGCTATAAAAATGCTATAGATGAATTTACCTGCAAAGCAATAATAGGGACACAAACAGAGAACAAACATATGGATATCAAGGGGGGAAAGGGGGAAATGTGGTGGATTAGGATTGACATATGTACACTACTAAGAAGCAAGAGAATTTCAGAAAAACATCTATTTCTGCTTTACTGACTATGCCAAAGCCTTTGACTGTGGATCACAATAACCTGTGGAAAATTCTGCAAGAGATGGAATACCAGACCACCTAACCTGCCTCTTGAGAAATCTGTATGCAGGTCAGGAAGCAACAGTTAGAACTGGACATGGAACAACAAGACTGACTCCAAATAGGAAAAGGAGTACATCAAGGCTGTATATTGGTCACCCTGCTTATTTAACTTATATGCAGAGTACATCATGAGAAACGCCGGGCTGAAGGAAGCACAAGCTGGAATCGAGATTCCCGGGAGGAATATCAATAACCTCAGATATGCAGATGATACCACCCTTATGGTAGAAAGGGAAGAAGAACTAAAGACCCTCTTGATGAAAGTGAAAGAGGAGAGTGAAAAAGTTGGCTTAAAGCTCAACATTCAGAAAACTAATATCATGGCATCCGGTCCCATCACTTCATGGCAAATAGATGGAGAAACAGTGGAAACAATGGCTGAATTCTTTTTGGGCTCCAAAATCACTGCAGATGGTCACTGCAGCCATGAAATTAAAAGACACTTACTCCTTGGAAGGAAAGTTATGACCAACCTAGATAGCATATTAAAAAGCAGACACATTACTTTGTCAACAAAGGTCCGTCTAGTCAAGGCTATGATTTTTCCAATAGTCATGTATGGATATGAGAGTTGGACTATAAAGAAAGCTGACTACCGAAGAATTGATGCTTTTGAACGGTGGTGTTGGAGAAGACTCTTGAGAGTCCCTTGGACTGCAAGGAGATCCAACCAGTCCATTCTAAAGGAAATCAGTCCTGGGTGTTCATTGGAAGGACTGATGCTGAAGATGAAACTCCAATACTTTGGCCACCTGATTCGAAGAGCTGACTGATATGAAAAGATCCTGATGTTGGAAAAGATTGAAGGCAGGAGGAGAAGGGGACTTCAGTGAATGAGATGGCTGGTAGGCATTATTGACTCAATGGACATGAGTCTGGGTAAACTTTGAGAGTTGGTGATGGACAGGGAGGCCTGGTGTGCTGTGGTTCATGGGGTCGCAAAGAGTCGGACATGACTGAGTGACTAAACTGAACTGAAGAATAAAATAGATAACTAATGAGAACAAATTGTACAGCCCAAGAAACTCTACTCAGGGCTCTGTGATGACTTAAATAGGAAGGAAATCCAAAGAAGAGGGAATATATGTATACATGTATTTCCACTGTATAGCAGAAACTAACACAACACTACACAACAACCAGTCAGAATGACCATCAACAAAAATTCCACAAACAGTAAATGCTGGAAAAGGAGTGGAGAAAAGGGAACCCTCCTACACTGTTGATGGGAATGCAAACTGGTATAGCCACTAAGAATAGTACAGAGGTGCCACTATACTCCAATTAAAGCCACTATACTCCAATTAAATAGCAAAAATAATGATAAACTAAAAAATAATTTATCTCCTTTCAATGCAGGCATATAATCTTATTTAAAATTATTTGGTTAAATGTTTTCTAAGATTCAGTCTATATGTCTCACTTTTAAAAAGATTCACATCTAATTTTTCTATTTTCCACTTAGGGAACGGCTTACCCACTCTAGCATTCTGGCCTGGAGAATTCCATGGACAGTATAGTCCATGGGGACGCAAAGAGTCGGACACAACTGAGCAACTTTCACATTCACTTTTTCAAGCTCACAAAACACTTTAAAAATTTCCAATTTCATTTTTCTGGTAAGGTATGGGAAGTTAAGATTAGATGTCCGCATCCCAGTTTTACGGACAAAAAAATGACATTCAGGGGACTGAATACTGGAGCCTTATATATTATTACCATTTGGCAGCAGCTAGCAGGAAAATTCAAATCTTCTGATCCTCATCCAATATTCTATCATACCAGGTGACATAGGTCCCTTTAAAAGAGGAACTTTCCAAGTAATTTTTCTTTATGTAAAAAAATACTCATGTTTAATGTTTCCAGTTTTTAAAATTATATCTAAGCTTGCTTAAATGTAACTGTTCACATGACCTTCCCAAAATTAAATGTAAATGTTTAAGGTCATATTTAGAAATAATTTATAGAAAACAAATTGCTAAAATACACAGACCTTAGAGCCCAATCTCAATTTTCTCAGTTACAGATAGTTTCAAAATGTATCTTCAGTTCTTCTTAGTCAAGACATCTCCTACCAGTTTTTTAACACCAATGAAAATGCAAGGATGCAAAGGAGGAAAAGAAACGCAATAAACTTCCTCAAATCTTTCTCCAACTCATTGGCCAAAGAGCCTATCTTCTTTTACCAACAGAGGAAAAATGTCAGCTTTTGAATTTGACTCTCTTCTGAACTCTTTCAGGCCTCGTACACAATGACAAATACAGTTCAACCTAAAATTCTTAACAGCCTCACTTCTACTGTATTATCAGATACTGACAGTTTGTAAGTACTGATATCTATAAAAATACAACATTTAAACACAAAATCAACTAGCTTCACTAGCAAATCCCATAAGACTCAAAATGTATTTTTGTTCAAAAATTTTAAAATACTATTTCATAAACCATTAGAAATCTATACATCTTGTTTCTACCACCAAGAAAATGGCACACAAAAAATAAACATCTATTTATTCAGTATCTACTGAGGGCTATGGGGTTTCCCAGGTGGTACTAGTGGTAAAGAACCCACCTGCCAATGCAGGAGATCTAAGAGATGCAGGTTCAATCCCTGGGTCAGGAAGATCCCCCTGGAGAACGGCATAGCCACCCACTCCAGTCTTCTTGCCTGGAGAATCCCATGGACAGAGGAGCCTGGTGGGCTACAGTCCATAGGGTCACAAAGAATCGGACACGACTGAGCAACTTAGTATGCACACACTGAGGGCTATGTGCCAGCACATGCAAAGACCAGTTACTATCTATAACCTTATGAAAATTCCATGATTGAATATTGAAGGTATTAGTAGAAAGTGAGAAAACCACATCTACACATGGGCTTTTCTAATATTCTCAAAACATTTTCCTACCACACAACTTTTCATTACATTCAAAACATTGAGCTCAAACATCAACACAGCTTATTTAGTAGCAATAAAAAAAGAATTTTTTAAGAGATCTGAATGACATGAAAGAAAAATTTTTAAATCTTTTATCTCATCCCAAAGCTGCTTTATATTAAAAAATACAATGATTACTTATATATATATTATATAGATATATGTGTAACTGAATCACTGTGCTATACACTTGAAACTATGTTATAAATCAACTATACTTCAATAAAAAAATTAAGAATGAAACCTGCCTTGGCAGACTTTATTCAATTAGAAGTGATTTTTTTAAATGATCATATAATTGATTATAAAAATTCTTCAATATAAGACTCAGAATTTGTCAACAAGCCGGTAATTCAACTAAGATGTTATAGTGGTCATTTTAGTGAATTACTCTAAACAAAAAAGACAGAGTGTGGAGAAGGAAATGGTAACACAATGTGGTATTCTTGTCTGGGAAACCCCATGGACAGAGGAGCCTGGTGGGTTACAGTCCATGGGGTCGCAAAGAGTGGGACACAACTGAGTGACTGACACGAACACTTTCACGCTCAGGGTGAGTTTTCTAGCTCCAAGTCACCCTTTAAGGAACTGCCTTGTTTTGTACTGCTTTGTGTAAAAATAAAGATCATTGTTTAAGACAAAAAAAAAAAAAAGAGTGAAGGAAGTA
The DNA here is from genome assembly GCF_023699985.2 of Odocoileus virginianus. Classification (NCBI taxonomy): domain Eukaryota; kingdom Metazoa; phylum Chordata; class Mammalia; order Artiodactyla; family Cervidae; genus Odocoileus; species Odocoileus virginianus. Next base: position 58,314,432 of record NC_069679.1, on the reverse strand, counting down.
ATCCAAAAGGAAAATATCTTGGTGGTCCTACACCTTTTGGAGTATAGCAGCAGAAGAGAAAAATAAAAAATATCCCTCCTGAGATGATCATGTGACCAACTACACAGGGCACTGAAAACACAAGGAAATAAAAGATTAGACAATAAAGTCACAAACCTATTGGCCAAGGAAACCAATGATGTAAGTCAAGAATCTGAAAAAGGGCTAGCAAAGATGTTGATGAATTTGGCTTTATACACTTGAGACATGGTAGAATGTGTAAGTGTGTAATTCTGGAGTCTGCTGGAAATATAGTCATATGGAGAGAGCTGGCATAGAGAGAAATCTGGAAATGACTAATAAATTGAGATTATTTTAGGGCATGTATTATTTGTGCCAAAGTAACATAACAAAGCCTAATTACCAAAAACAAAGAGGAGACATTTAATACCTGGCTAAAACACACTGATTTCAAGTAAAACATTGTTTCTTACCTACTATTTTCCACAGCCTTCATAGCATATTCAACTTGAAAAACTCTTCCATCTGGAGAGAATGTAGAAGCTGATAGATCATACTACAAGGAAAAGGCAATAACAAGCTTAGAAGGATGCACCTTTGGCAGTAATAACAATTTTTTCCTAAATGGCTTACACATCAGTGTGTTCAATCTCAGTGAAGATTTTGCTTTGAAGAGAAAGGGAAAGCATGTCAGGGCAGGAACAGCAGCTAAGAGAAAAGTTATACACTTTAGATTTCTGCTATTGACAAGCAATGAATACCAGTCCTGGGTAAAGTCAGAACTTCTCCCACACAGAACATGGCTCATTTCTGAAAAAATTACCATGGTAGAAACAACACTGGCTTCTCGTTAGCACTGAAGTATTTTAATTCATAGCTGTGGCAGTAATGAACTAAAGGAGCTTGGACACAGCATTTAGCATTCAGATATTTAATAAGCATCTATTATATGTCAGTCACTATGAGGAAATAAAAAGACTACTCATTCTTAAAGTCCTTCATTTTCAAATCAGACCTCAAACAGATCCAGGTGCTGGAGATAAAAGGTTCTATGATGAAAAATAAGACAAAGTGAACTTACAGTCTCAGGGAATACCACAGACTACCTGATCAAGGAAGGCATTGCTATAGCAATTATATGTATGTTATTTAAGCTTAGCCAGACCTAAAAGACAAGTAACTACTCATTTAGAATACAGAGAAGGAGTGTCCTGGCATCTGGCATAAAAAACCTCAGGGTAGAAATAAGAGAAGCAAAATTAAGAAAAGGAAATAATGCCACTGAATCTTGAGCACCATAAACGGTAAACAGAAGAGTAAACTATATTAGAGGCAAATAAGGGCCAAGTTATGCTAAGTCTTTTATTTTAGGCTGGAGCAAGTTTACATTTTATTCTAAATGCAACAAAGTCACTGGAGTTTGGGTGGGGTGAGGGGAAGAGGTTCTAATTTTTTTTTAAATGCTGTTCATCTGGTAAATGAATTACACAGAAAACAAGAGTGGAAGCAGAGATAGGGTATTCCAAAGGGAGTGTCTTAGACAAGAGAGAGACATGGAAGGTGTTATCTTTTGAGGGTGCAGTCAAAAAAAACCGTGCTTAATGGATTGGCTTTAGGAATACAGTAAAAAAGAAATCAGAAGTGCATCATAGATTTTTTTTTTTTTTCATTTAAGCGACTAAAATTGAACCATTCACTGAAATGTCAATTGTAGGAGATGCAAAATGGCAACGGAAGAAGAAAACGCAGAGATCTACTCTGAACGCGTCATTTGAAATGCCTATCAAACAATCAAGTGGAGAGAAATATCAAGACAGGTCTTCGCATCCGGAGTTCTTGGGACAAGACAGGTGTTAAGTCTTGAACAGTGGTGCTTCCTGCCTCTCAGCTTGTTGGTCTGTTAAAGGAAGATCTTTAACTCTACCACCGTAATACCCAAATATCTTACCTTATTTATATTATTAAACATTTTTAAAGGGTTTGTAGAACACTATTAATCTAGGGTAATTGGTCTGCTAAACGAAGATCTTTACCACCGTAATACTTAAAATTTCTCACCTAGTTATATTATCAAATAGTTTTAAAAGGTTTGTAGAACCCCTCAGAACACTATTAATCTAGGGTAACATTAATGTAGTTGCAAAGTCAATTTGCTACAACATGCATTACTGAGCATCAACTAATCCAAAAACGGTATGACAACCTTAGTATAAACTGCCTATTATCCAACTCGGAAAACCAGAATTTGGGCCTAATGGTGAGAATCAAAATCTTATGCACAATGGGAGTAAATGAACTGAGAAACCCATTATCCAATGCCTCTAGTGGAACCAACCAATACATATTTCTAAACATTGTTTTCTATATGGGGAAATACATAAAAGGAACAAGCCAAAGACTGTATATATGCAGTACGTTTAACAAAGAAAAGTTAGTAGGCCGAACAAGTTAACAAATCTAACTACAAAATCTGTCTGTTCAAAGAAGCGGTTAAGTCCGTAGCTAATCATTTAAACGCTTACGGTACTGAGACCTCACAGTGCTTTTATTTCTCTACGAGAAAAGCTGGGACAACGGAAAAATGGAAAAGATTCTTCAGATTCCGCTTTTTAGATAAGATTTCCTTTTCAGTTCTGAGAAAGCTCCAGGGACTCTACAGAGAGGCCCATCGGTGCCCTCGAAGCTAAGGCAGAGAATCCGTGAGTCAGCAGCACCCCAGGAACTGCAAGGGTGGGGAGGCGGGGAGAGGTTCTTGGATAGCGGCGTCACAAACTTTGGACTCTGAAGCCGCCTTGCCTCAGTGGTGCTCAAGAGCTTAATTGTTGTCCAAGTCCTTCACAGCGTGCGCGCACATACCATTTCAGGCCTCAAGAGTTTCCACTTTCGGTTTCCCTAAGTGGCTAAAGAAAGTGACTCAGCAACCTAAAGCGGCTCCAAATCTCACTGCTGCGCGGGTAAGCCCGCTACACCTGAGCTGAGAAGCGTCAAGTCACGGTCACCGCAGGCGCGGGCCTACACCGCCGGGCACCGCACAACTGGAAGCGGCCCACCTGCCCCAGGCAGTCCCAGAGGACCCCCGAGTCCGCGCACCCACTGCGTTCCCTTCCACGCTAATCCTTACACTAGACTATCACACAGAGAAACAAAGAACTCACCCCGGTGCCGATTGAGCTCATCCTGCTAAAAATCACTCGGACGCTTACGGCTTCAGGCCTAAAGCGATCCCCCTAAACACCACAGCAAGAGACTAGTAACAAGCTTTCTCATTGGCTATTCTTTCAACCAATAGCCTTTTCTGTAACTCGTTCCTGGAGCGTTGGCCCATGGAACAGAGGATTGTGGGAAAAGGGAGGAGGCGGGGGCGGGAAATGCACCTGGCGAGTAACGCGCAGGTACAAAAGCAATCTCACCGGGGTTAGGTAGGCTCCTGGTTGTTTCGTCTCCGATTTAGGTTCGTAGATGTCGTTCTGTCTTCTGGTTGCTTGAGAAACTGCGCCAGTCCTTTTCCTGGGAATTATTATTTATCTTTTATCCTTCTCTTTCGCTTCCTTATTTTTTTAAAAAGCAAAACGGAGATGTTCTTATGCTCTTACAAAGGCCAGAGAAAACGGTAGGGGAGAGGTCCCTCTCCACCATTGGCGGCCTGGTTCTAATCCAATATATTGAGGCAACCCCATCATCCACCTATTCTAACAAGAAGGAAGAAAGTTGCATTCTTGCATTTTAAGGGTATCACCTCTAGGCTTAGGTCGGAATTTTACAGGATCAGTACTCTTTGTATAACTCTAGTAGAATTAAGGATAAGATTGATTAAATATTATTTGTTGAGCTTTGTATGTCCCAAGTACTCAAGTTACACCCTGCTGATGAAACGATGAAAGCGACAGGACCTCATCCTTTACACTCAATGAGAAGAAACAGGCGACGGAGAGTAAATAGGCAAATAGTTGCACCTTTTGGTTAAAAAAGAGAGACAATGGAAGTTTGAACTTTAAATCTGTTACTTAAGGAATGACTTTCCGAATGGGTGATACTTAAATTGAAATTTGGGATTGTTATTTCAGTATAAGCTTGTCTTATTATAGGGACTGTCAAGTCCGTATGGCCTTAGAGGGGGAGAGTGACAGGAGATGAAATCAGAGAGGTGGATATGGAATCAGATTTCATAATGGTTCGAATTTTAATCTGATTTTAAATGGAAAGCCGTCAGCATTTTTTAAACTGCTAAATACTTCCCGTGTGTATTTCCCCAAAAAGAACATCATTTTACATATCCAAACTATAACTGTGAAAATCAGAAAATTACCATTCCTTTTTTTTTTTAATCTACAGACTTTGTTTACAGATTTTGGCAAATCCCTCAATAATGCCCTTCACAGCAAAAGAAAATCCAAGATCACGTTTTGTATTCAGTTGTCATGTCTCTAGTCTCCTTTAATCTGGAAAATACTTTGTTAATATTTCTTTAGATTTCATGGCATTAACACTTTTGACAAAAAACATTTACTTTATAAGATATTCCCCAGTACAGGTTTGTATGCTGTTTTTTCATGATTCAATTTGGATAAATGCATTTTTGTCAGGAATGCCACGAAGTAACATTCTATTCATATTAGAATCTTATGTTAAGAGGCACATTGTGTCAATTTGTTCCACTAGTGATGATGTTAACCTTGATCACTTGCTTTAGATTTCTTCACTGTAGTTTCACTTTTACCCTTTGTAATTTATAAATATCTTACGCAGAAATACCTGGAGACTATGTAAATATCCTGCTATCCCGCCACCTTTTACCCACTAATTATAGTATCCAATGATTCTTACTATGATGATGGTTTCCAAATGATGATTTTCTAGTTTTTCTCTTTTCTTTTGGCTTTATACTATGAGATCATCACAGTTCTGTAAGCAGAATGATATAATTATTAAATGAAGTCTCTTGCTTCTATATGGAGAATGATAAATATTTGAAAGAGTAGAAGCACAGAGACGTCTATGCTTTATTGGCATTATACTATGAGATCATTAGCAGTTTTTAATCGGAATGATATGATTATTAAATGAAGTCTCTTGCTTCTGTGGAGAAAGATAAATACAGGGAAGACTAGAAATACAGAGACTAGTTGGAAATCTTGCAATCCAGTGTTCAAGCCGTAATGGAAAGTGAGTAGTCGTCGGAGTGGAGGTGGAAATATGTGGATGGATTTTAGATGTGCAGGCTTGCTGAAAAATTAAATGTAGAAAGTAAAGGGAAAAGGAAATTCAATTGCTTCTTCCTGTTAATGAAGCATTATAATTAAAAGTTTTTATTCATGAATAAATGGATAAAAAGGATATGGATATACTCGGAAGACTAGCAGTTTAATTTGTCTAACCCTCACTGAAATATCCTAGTTGCAATTTTTTCATGAAGGGTCCTGAGTTAGACCACTGTAGGCCAAGAAACGGAGAGGGCAATGGCAACCCACTCCAGTACTCTTGCCTGGAAAATCCCATGGGCAGAGGAGCCTGGTGGGCTGCCGTCTAAGGGGTCGCACAGAGTCGGACACGACTGAAGCAACTTAGCAGCAGCAACAGCAGGCCAAGAAAAGACTTCTTCCCGGGTGTTACTAGTAAAGAACTCGCCTTCCAATGCAGAAGACAGATGCGGGTTTGAGGCCAAGAAAATGCTGAAGAAAGCTAGAGTATAGTCCTAAGAGGGTTCACCTTGAAGGTAAACTACAAGTACTCCAAACTTGTTTAAAGATCCAGTGAAACCCTTAATTAACTTCCCTGTTTGTATGTGATAAACACAATTTGAGTGCCTAGGGCCTACTGTGTATTCATTAACAATTGTGAATTTGGAGCTCTTTCTGAACCCATTATCAGATGAACTGTTTATGTGGGGACTGGATTGTTGATTTATCTCGTACCTTGGAAAAATGCATTGAGTTATGGTCTAAGGTTCGTTATTGTTTGCCTGATTCATTAGAAAACTTAAAAGGTGTGAGTATGGATGTGTTTTAATTACTTTAAGTTAGTTTCGGAAATAGTGCATATAAAATCAGTATGTAATCTACGCATATGTCTTTCTTATAGGGTGATAAGGCTTTTGAGGTTATCAGAGTCTGTTTATACTTCCGTCTATTGGAATAGTGCTTTGCACATGGTAGGTACTTAATAATTGTGTTGAGAATGCAAATAAATACAAATTCACTTCCCAGGTACATTCTGCCAAGTTATAAAATTGTTACAATACACCAGAATTTACAACTGCAAGAAAAAAATTGTTGGTGAATAATTGCATTAATATTTCAAGCTTGAAAATTTTAAATATTCTGCTTAAATCCTAGGGGCACTTTGAGGAATCTAAACATAGTTTATGCCATACTGTATTACTCAGTTTTAATTAAAATAGCCCTGGAAACATGATGCCCAATGTGTTTAACTTGTAAATTCTGTGTTTTAGGGTTTCAGAAATTATTATCCCTAAGAATTCTTCCTGACTCTCTGGTTTACAATTAGGTTTTATCTTGCTGTTCTGAGCAGTAGAATAGACACCACTCCCATCACAGAAATCTGCAGATTTCCTTATCTAGAGAACTGCACTAGTATCTCAGAATATATATATTTCTGTAGATTATTCCATTATCTTAGCTTGTCATAATTTGATCAAAATTAGTTCTTTTCTCCTAGATTTAATTCTTTACCATAAGACTCAGCAGACTCTACAATCCTTTCCTCTCAGCCTGTCTTTTGTGAGGGATGTGTAATAACAACTTCTGAAGGTCCTCTCTCTGAAATGTCAGGCAGTTATGGGAAAGGGGGCTAATTTTAACTGAACCGGTTTCCTCTTCCTCAATTTAGCTTTCCTTGACTAGATCATATTAAAGGGAAATAAGTAAGCTCCACTGTTCTTCCGCGTGTGTAACTAACTTCATTAAAAACTTTGTATTCATGCTGCCTCCAAAATGGTAGGAATCCATTATGACATTCGATAGAAAGTGAACAGTCTTGATACGTGTTTGGGTCCTAAATATTGGGTCGTAAATATTTTTAAACACTTCAGAAAAAAGATTCAGGGATTCTGTAATGACAGACACGTAACTCTTCAGTGCTCTTGTGATACTCCCACGCTAAAAAATTACTAAATATAAGTACAGTTAAAGAATTGTTTTAAAGAATTTTTAAAACCAGTTTGGAAGTTAACATCTCATAGCATGACGTAAATTTTTTTAACACCAAAAAAAGAAGTATAAGGAAACAAATAAAAAAAAAAAAAAAATCAAATACAGTTAAACACTTTAAGAGGAGAAAAATCAGCGCCCTTTCCCGGGTGCCCGGCTAGCTCAGTCGGTAGAGCATGGGACTCTTAATCCCAGGGTCGTGGGTTCGAGCCCCACGTTGGGCGCAACCGGTGTTTTTCGTTTTTCACTTTGCTTTAACTTTCAGAGGTCTCCACAGCATTGTAACACACAAGGGTTTTTTAAAACCGCTTTTAGATACTGTCAGTATTAGCCAAATCTCTGGAAAAAAGACGAGTTTGCAAATTAAAGAGTTCTCAAGTTGCGCTTGCGTACTTAAAGGAACACGTTCCTATTCCTTTTTCCTATCACTTCCTTGCTCCTCCTTCACCAAGGAAACCGAAACGGCCAATGTTTACAGTTGAAATTGATTTTCTGTGTTACTGTGCCTTCCGGCATTATTGCTGTGAGAGGGCGGTTTTTTATTTAATCGGAATAAAATCAGGAGCCTCAATACTGGCAACTTTTCTAAAACTTAAGCGATGCCATGGAAATGCAAAGAGTCGGAGGACTTCGAAGTTCTCTCTTGTTTATTTTACATTTTTTCTTCTCAATATAGGGCTTTCCTGGGGTAGGGATGGGGAAATGTCTTCTGGAGAAATATCCAGGGAGAAATGTCCCATGCCGTTGTGAGAACCAGGGCACTGTCAGGTTTTCTTCCACTGGTCGTGGGACTTATTTGGAATCTCTCCATCCAGTTGGATAGATACTAGCAAGTTAACATTCCGGTAAAGCGGAGGCTCTTTGAAACGAAAGCACAAAAGAACTGAGATGTGAAACTTCGAAAGGGCAATTATTACTAAGTATTATGGAATGTAGGACTTCCGTTTTTTTACCCTCTTCTCTAAGAACTTTGAAATAATCAGGAAGAGAACATGCACACCACAGCCAGTCCCGTTCCGGGATCTCACTCACCGGCCGCTGTAGGTGAAGGGCGCAGGCTCCAACCTGAATTACTATTTCCCGTACGCCGCGTGTTATCTGCTAGCTTTCCTCCTACTAAAGGACCAATTTGTCTCTGTCGGTTTTCCCCCTCAACATACAAACATGCTGTTAATTCTCTATCTTAAAACGAAAAACTTTGACCTAGTTTCCCTGCAAGCTACCATTTTACCGTATTTCTCTGTTCCTCTTCGGAGCAAGTTGCCCCACGGAGGCCCAAGCTCACCATTCTCTCCTCCCACCTGCCAATGCCCTTCAGCCAAAGACCAAAAAACAAACTCCTGTAGTTGACCAAGTTTGACTTATAACCCCTTGCAGCGAGGGAGACCTGTGGGGTGTCTCAGTAAGAGGGTGTTAGAGTCTACTACAGGATTTGTGTTTTAGTCAGGGAATTTGGGAGAGGGTCTATGGAAACGAGGGCGCCTTCTGGATTTCTGGTGTTCCCAGGAAGCAGGGGCCATTCTATGATGTAAATAAATCTTATCTATAGGGAAAAGCAGGCTAAAGGACGAATAAAGCTGAAACTGATAAAGTCACTCATTTAGGACAAAAAGCTGTTCAGTGTTCTGAGTGGGACTGGGACCAACTTGTCTAAAGTGAATGTTCTATGAAACGCGGATTCCACGTCCAGGCCTCCCCAATTTGTGACCAACCCACCATAAACCAGGGGTTCCCACGGTCTCTGCTGAGGTTTGTTCATTTCCTAGAAGGGCTCACAGAACTCCAGAAAAGTTTACTTATTCCCTATCTAATAGATAGGATACAACTCAGGAAGAGCTAAGCGGGAGAGATGCTTAAGGCAAGGTATGGGCAAGGAACATGCCACTCTCCCAGCACCTGAACATTTTCACCGTTCTGGAAGCTCTGTGAACCCTGTATGATAGGGATTTTTATGGAGGCTTCATCACACAGGCATGACCAATTATTGACTCAATGGCAAAACCCTGTCCTCTCCCTAGAGGATGGGGCAGGCAGGGGTGGGGCTGAAAAGTTCTTCAAAACATCACTTAAGACTCTGGTGACCAGCTCTCATCCTAAAGTCATCCAAAAGCCCTCCAAGAGTCACCTTTTGGTGAGAAGTACAAAAGGCACTTCTATTACCCAGGAAATTCTAAGGGATTTAGCAGCTCTGTGTAAGCTGCTCCTAACACAAGGATTTTAGGAGCCCTGTGTCAAAAACTACAGGCAGAGGCCAAATACATTTCTTGTGTCACACTTGCCTAATTTGTCTAAGTCACTATAAGCCCCTCAATCACCCTATTCTAATTGGCAATTAGCCCCCCCATTCATCTCATCCTACATTTTTTTTTCTATAGAAGATATCTTCTTTTGTTATTTGCTTTACTTTCACCACATCCTTGGAACGTAGGTCCACAAAGGCAGGATTTTTGTCTTTGTTCTCCAATGTTTCTCAAGCACCTAAATTAGTTATCTGGCAGATGTCCAATAAATATGTGTTGAAAATTAGTGAATTAAGAAGGCTGTATTGGTTTCTTAAAGCTGCCATAAACAAAGTGCCCCAAACTGAGTGACTTAAAAGAAATGTACTGTCTCCCAATTCTGAAAGCTAGAAGCTTGAAATCAAGGTGCAAGGAGATCTTAAAGGCTCTCTTGAAGAGTCTATTCTTTACCTCCTTCTCTTCGCTTTCTTGTGGCAGCAGCAACCCTTGGTGTCTTTGGTTTGTTGGTGCCTAACTCCAGTCTCGGTCTGTTGCTACATCTTCCCATTTCTCTCTCACATGGCATTTTCCTTTTTGTATAATGACACCAGTCCTAGTGTCTGATTAGAGCCCACCCTAATAATCCCATCAATGTGGTTATACCTGCAAGTTAAGGCCACATTCACAGGAGCTAGAACTTACAACATCTCTAATGCACACAATTCAACCCTTAACAGAGGGCTCCATTTCTTAACCTCAATCTCTGGTGTCTGCCACTTTATAGTATCTATAAAGTTGTATTTCAGCTAGAGACCTTATGTTTTATATTATTCAGTAATGAAAACCTCTTAATAAATCATCCAAATGCTACAAAAGATAACGTTATGTTTACTACAAGAGATAAGGTTAATACTGAATCCATTCAACTGACTATTAGTAGTACACCTATTCCTGGCCTAGTACACTTAGAGATTTCAAAGTTAAGAAATGGAGCTTGGTTCTTACGGAGCTTATATTCCAGAAAGAAGATAAAACCTGAATACAAGCAAATACAAAGTGAAATTTTAAGTGCCTTGTTACAGATAATGTGCTTATGGAAAAGAGCACTACTTTGGGGAAAAGGGTGCTGTGGAAAATGGTAAGTCGAGAAGACAGAGGAGTCTCACTTTAGGAATGAATATATTAGGAAACTGAATTTTCAATTTTATTTACTGGTTTAATATGGCTTTCAAGTTCTTTGTGGTCTAATTGTAAATTATTTTAGTAATGCCTCATCTCACTGCCAAATGCTTTAAGATTTTGTGCAGAGAAATCAGTTCACTTAGGCTGGAGTAATCCCCAACTATGGATATTCTCCTCATTCTTTAGGAACAAGGTCAGAAGCCTCCTCTATGAAGGTTCCTTGGCACACTGGTCAGAACGAAATACATCGGCAACAAGCAATGGATCCCTTGGTGGCATATACCACATTCTGTTTTGTATCATCATTTGTGTACACATCCACTTCTGCTAACCTGTAACCGTTCCAAGGGCAGAGGTCCATGTCTTACTGTTGTAGCATTTACAGGATCTAAAACTATGCAACGTACACAGCAGAGAGTCAATAAATACTGAATGAATCATAGTTTGGGGCTACTAAAATAGTAGTATATGGTGACAAAGTAAACCTAGATGTATTTTAAAAAGTAACACACACACAAAGATAAAAACGAATCCTTTCCTATTCTTAATGCCAGGAACCAACTCTTTCAAGTGTTTCTTGGTGTTAGTATCTTCATATACAGAGCACATACCAAAACTAGGAAGGCTATAGAAAAATAATCAAACTATGAATAAAAACAGACTTGGGACATATAGTCTAAAAAATGTATACATTCTTACTCAGTCTTCAGGACTACGAGAATACATATATATTTCCCATCTTCACAGGTACTTAGAAAGAATGAAACCAGCAAAATTCTAGTTAAGAGGTAGTTCATTAAAAACAAAGGAAGAAAAACAAAAATAAAAAATTAAACAATGACTGAGTACATATTACAAAGAACCCTGCTTTTAGAAAATCAAAAGCACAAAAGATTAAAGACATTATGAATACATGTAAACAGCAGTTGCATAAAAATGCATGAGCATCTTTGCACTAAAATGAAATATTTTTCCTTAGAAATTCATAAACTATAAAGTTAAGAAAGTGAGCATTTCCACATTTTTGCTTACCAAATGCTTAACTATGCTACCCAAAATTATCAGTCCAAAAATAGCATTATTATAACCTGGACACAAACATCAAAACAAAGGATCTTAAGACACAAACCCATGTAAATATTTGAAATAACTAGAAATGGTAACATTATTCTTTAGATGAAGTAACTGATGAAAATAATGACATTAATGAAGTCTCTGATGTCCAGGAAGATTATGTGAATTATGGAGAGATGCCTTTCCTCTTTTTAAAAAATGAACTTGTAACAAATCTCCAAAATGAAACCACTTTAGTATATTTTATTGATATAAATACAACTAATTTCATATGCATCAGCTACCATTCTACCATTACACAAGAGAAGCCAGTCAAAATGATTAAATATTAATGTGTCAAGTAATTACAGAAATGCTTTCACTTCTACTAAAGTCGTCTCTAACAGCATTCTATATACTTTGTACAATTTGCTTCTAATTGATGAGATACTTGAAAAGAAGCAAAGTTGAATTTTAATCAAACTTTCACTTCTCAGTGGAAAATGCTCTCTTCATCAGAGGTGGCTGACTCTTCCCAACATCGAACATCATTTCTAAAGGTGGATTATTAAGAGAACACCAATCAGGTATACGGCCTGTCTGGTTATAATAATCCTTTGAGACTGAACGGCTCCCAAGTATGTCTTGCAGTGCTCCAAAAATAGCTCCTGTGTGGTTTAAAAAAAAAAAATTTATAGCTGATATGAAAACTTTTACTAGGAAATTTTATGTACATACATATCCACTTCATTATATGACAAGAGAGAATGGGTAAAATTCAGTAAAGCATATTCACAGTCTACAGATAAATTCCAGTTAAGCTGTTCTATATCCTATATTTTGAAAAACAGGGTAAGCCAAAACTCTTGTGTTGAAAATAACTTAAATGGCCTAAACTAGATTATAGTGAAAATGATTAAGTGTTACTATGTTTAAATGCAGGTAGAGGGAACTCCCTGGTGGTCCAGTGGCTAAGACTCTGCACTCCTGATACAGGGGGGCTGGGTTCGATCCCTGGTCAGGGAACTAGTTCCCACATGCCACAACTAAGATTCTATGCAGCCAAATAAATAAAAATAAATGCTTTTTAAAAAATAAATAAATGCAGGTAGAGTAAGGTGGAAATATTTTCAACTCTACACAAAATAAATAATAATCTTAGTTTTCTTAGCCAAAACTCTATACATGGGATGACTTTAATTGGAGAGAAGTTAATTTTAAAAAAATCAAAGTGCAAATGCCAAGAGAAAATAGATAACATAATTCTTAAAATTAATAATTTAAGGAAAAATAAATGGTCAAAGAAAATTGATTAATTAGTTGTTCTATTAGTTAACTAAGTAGGCAATTTCTAATAACAAATCATCTATAACCATTAGTAATGTCATTCAAGAACTAATTACTATATAATCATTATTTTAAAAAATGAAATTCCTGGGAATTCCCTGGTGGTCTAGTGGTGAGGACTCTTCACTTACACTTTTGGGGGTCTGGGTTCAATTCCCAGTCAGGCAAGTAAGATTCTGCAAGCTGCAAGGTAAGGCCAGAACAAACAAACAAAAAAAAAAATTCTTACCTCCCAGCCATGCTACACAATTAGCCTTTGCAGGTGGAGTATGAATCCGGAATGTCTTGGTGGCAAGAGTTTTTTTATATTTTGGTTTTTCTACCAAATACCTTATTTCTGCAAGTAGTCTGTGAAGGAAACCTGGCAACATAGACGTGCCACCTATGACTACCAAATTCTCTGCTAGCTGCTTCCTGGTGTCTATTGGGCACTATGAGTAAAAAGAAAAAAAAAAAAAAAGAATTAACTTTAACCGTATAAATAGTACCTGATTGAATTTAAGAAAATATACAGATTATTAGGTGATCATTTGTATCACAAAAAAGGGTCACAGCAAGGTTTCTTTAACAAGGGATTTTTTCATGTGACAAATATACCAGTATGATAATATCACCATGTACTTAAATAAATCCTTAAAGATTTAAAAAGCTAATAGTGTAGAAATTTAAATTCCAGAGGGCATATAGTAGTAATATGGGAGTATTCTCATTTTCAGGGTAGAATGTCTGAGTCGAGCAAATATCATAATAAGAAATAACTTTTCATGGAAACCTAATTTTTTGAAGGTACTATTTCCATGATATCCAGAGTCAGCTGTCAAGAGGTAAGATAACATTCTTGGAAAAATTGTTTCACAACAGTTCTCTCTAAGCATCAGGAATGTTAAAGTCCTTCACTGATATTATGACTTTCAAAAAAGTCCCCAAGTGGAGTAGGAAAAGTAGATAATATCTCCCAAAGTATTTTATAGGAGTTTATGGCTCCACAGTCATTACATAAAAGAGCCATATATACCCTGTGGAATGAAAAACTTAGTACTACACAAACATGCATGTGAAGAAAACTACTAAATACAAAATAAAAATCTTGTATTGTCATCATAGAAAAGAATGCATAGTACATCTATAGCACAAACTACCCTGCATGTGAAATGCTGTCGTTACCATATCTCAGTGCTAAAGTAAAACTCAGTAAAATTTCACATAAAAGATAAAAAATGTAACCAATGGCTAAAATTAAAAATACAAATTTTTAAAAATTCTTTATAAAGGACTGTAGTCATAAAAAGAAACCATTTACAAAATAAAAATACCTGCATAAGGGAATCCAATATTAAAGTGGCAACTGATTTCTCTTCATTATCTTGCTCAAAAAGGATTTCCACAACAGAATCTCTAATGAGATTAAGGACACAGAGTGTTTTGTTGGCATTACATAACACAACACAGTACGATAGGTCTACAGACATATTTTTAAGTACTATGTGAATGTAGAGTAATGATTAGAACACAAGGTGTCTGCATTTGTAAATGAGAAGAATAACAGTATTAGTCTCACAGGTGTTGCAATAAAGATTCAATGACTTACTAGAACAGTGCCTGGCACATACTAAGTACGCCCTAAGTACTAGCTATAACTATCGCTATGTATAGATTTTTGGGGCTTCCCAGGGGCCCAAACAGTAGAGTCTGCCTGCAATGCAGGAGCCCCCAGTTCAATCCCTGGGTTCAGAAGAGCCACAGAAGGGAATGGCAACCTACACCAGTACCCTTGCCTGGAGAATTCCATGGACAGAGGAGCCTGGAAGTCTATATAGTCCATGGGGTGGCAGAGTTGAACATGACTGAGCAACTGTCACACACATGTACAGATGTACATATATATTGTCCACCTTAAACCTAATAACAAAAAAGGAGTGCAAGTCTGTAAAAGTTAATGGAATTCAACAAACAGATCAATAGTGATACAACAGATTTAAAAACAAACAAGACCTTACCCCACCCAGCCAAAAGTATTTCTTTGTTGGTAAAAACAATACGTGGCAAAGATGACTAGTTGCCTAATAAAATACTCATTTTCCTGTTCGTTCTCAAATTAAAAGAACTCTATTTTTGGTAGCACAAGGAAAATCTTTGTTGTGATGGAGTAGTTCTCTACCTTGACTGTGGTGGTGGCAAATGCAGAAACCTACACATGATAAAATCACAGAACAATATATACACATTGCACCAATGTTAATTTACTGTTTTAATATTGTACTATGGTTATATAAGATGTATCCATTGGGAGAAACTTTGAGGAGTTACATGGGACCTATCTATATTACCTCTGCAACTTCCTGTGAATCTATAATTATTTAAAAATTTAAAAAAAGATAAAACTCCATTTTAAGCTGGATACAAAGGCCCTTCCCAGTTGAAATAATTTAACAGCCTCTCTTGCAGCAGAATATAGCTAAGCACCAGACAATGAGATGGAGCCAAAAGTGGTACATGGGACTGGTAGACAGTCTCCTGTACAAGGAGAGAAAGCACTTTTCTTTCCCTCCCTAGGACTGCATGCTTGGAAAACACATGTAGCAGCTAACTCCGGCAACCACCCTGGAACCCAAGAACAAGGGCTATGCCCCCAAAGATGAGAGGTGGAAGGAAACTCGGGTCCCTGCTGGCAATTTTTATACCATCCTTGGAGTATCTACCTCTGAACTTCTTTTAAGGGAGAGACAAATTCTATCATGTTGAAGCCAGTATTTTCAGGTTTGTGTATCTGGTAACCAAACTGAACCCTCACCAATGCAATACAAAACTACACATATAAATATATTAAAATAAAATTTAGACCATACTATGCATACTACTTTAAAGTTTTCTGAATCTTTTTCAAAACATAAAATTCTCTTCCTGATATTCAACATACTTGCTAACTGTCCATTTCATGAGCACAGGATGCTGAGGCCCAAGTATGCTGAATACTCATTCACTCATAGTTAGCCACTTGCCTCTAGGCCTGTACACTTTTGCTTCTACCAGTTGAGCTGAATACTTACAAAGCATCAGTTTTCTTTTTCCAAATCTTTGTCCGTTAATGTGATATTGAAAAGACATAATTTTACAAGTAGCACTTAAGCAATGCGGGCTTCCCAGGTGGCTCAGTGGTAAAGAATTCACATGCCAATGCAAAGACACAAGTTCTCTCCCTGGTCAGGAAGACCCCCTGGAGAAGGAAATGACAACCCACTCCAGTATTCTTGCTGGGAAACTGCACAGACAGAGGAGCCTGGTGGGTTACAGTCCATGGGGCCACAGAGAGTCGGACACAACTGGGTGACTGAGCATGCACAGCCTTAGGCAATGAAATGGGAGGGTAGAAAATAAACACTTATTTTCTTCATTTCTTATTCTGGGCTCCAGTAAACAATCAGGAGAAATTTTAAAACAGTAAATAAGTGAATATAATTTAAATAAGAGGTAAAATGATAAAAAGTTACTATCAAATAGTATTACACTGTCACTTTTTTGTTTCCCCAATCTACTATATTTAATATCTGTATGTTTATGTTCATCTTTTAGTATCTCAAACTCTATGCTAATTATCTCAAAATCTTAACAGGATCTTCCATATTTATGTAATTCTCTTCTGTGCATTTTCTGATCTAATATTTTACAGATGAAACTTTTATAATACAAATTTCATATAGCTTGGGTATAAACAAAAGTTACACTGTTAACCAATATAATTATGCAAGTCCTTGGCAACTTACATTGCATCATCAGATTGAAAAATGAATAATAAAAAGGTGAATTACTAACTGGTCCTAAAGATTCAGTATCTTTAGAAGAATGCATTCTAACTAGACAGTATTTTAAAACAGGAATCAGCAAACTATGGCCTGCAAGTCAAATCCAGTCACTATATGTTTTTGCAAATAAAGTTTTATTGGAATGCAAGTCATGCTCACTCATTTATATACTTCCTAGATCTCCTGGAGGAGGAAATGGCAATCCACTCCAGTATTCTTGCCTGGAAAGTCATTAGGAGGAGCCAAGTGGGCTACAGTCCATAGGGTCGCACAGAATTGGACGTGACTGAAAACACACACACACACACACACACACACACACACACACACGCTGATTCTGCACTCCAACTGTAGAGTGGAGTAGTGGCAACAGAGACTATACGGCCCACAAAGCCTTAGGTATTGAGCATTTGGTCCCTTATAGAAAAAGTCCGAGGGCTCTCCTGCTGGCTCAGTGCTAAAGAACCTGCCTGTCAATGTAGGAGACGCCAGTTTGATCCCTGGCCCAGGAAGGTTCCATGTGCTTCAGGGCAGCTAAGCCTATGCACCAACTGCTGAGCCTGTGCACTAGAGGCTGGAAGCCACAAACGCCAAGCCTGTGTATCACAACTGCTGCCGTCGATGCGCCCTAGAACTTGTGCTCTGCAACAAGAGAAGCTATCGCAGTGAGGACACTACACCTAGAGAGCAGCCCTCACGCACTGCAACTAGGGAAAAGCCCGCACAGCGACGAAGACTCAGTCAGAAATAAATGAAATTATCTTTTTCTAAAAGTTTGATGAATCCTGTTTTAAAGTATCATACTTTATCCTCCAACTCAAAGAATGGCTAATTCTGAATTACTCTGAAGAACAGAAAAAAAAATTTTAAGTTTTAAAAAGTTGAATAACAAAAACAATGATAAAGTGTGTTAGTCACTCAGTTGTGTCTGACTCTTTTGCAACCCCACTGACTGTAGCTGGCCAGGCTCCTCTGTCCATGGGATTTTCCAGGCAAGAATAATGGAGTGAGTTGCCATTTCTTTTTCCAGGGGATCTTCCTGATCCAGGAATCGAACCTGGGTCTCCTGCATTGCAGGCAGATGCTTTACCATCTGAGCTACCATGGAAGCCCCAATGATGAATGATGAAGCTTAATGAAAAACACATAATTAGTAAATTAATAATACTAAAGGCTTAAAAAATATTAAAGCCATAAATTTATTTTAGTTCATTATTTCGCTTGTAAAAATTAAGGTCTAACCTGATTGATCCAAGGACATGTAAAATCTTCTCTCCATCTAATGGGTAGTCAACATTTGGGGGTGGTGAGGGACGCTGAAATATAGATATCACAAGCATAAGTATATAAAGTACAAACTGCAAAAAGAATATACATTTCTTTTTCAGCTTACCTCAGTGTTCCCATCAATATTAAATTTTGCTGCCTGGATATTCAGTCCACGCTTCAGATCACTAACAAAGCAAGTGCGCACTTAAAAGAAAAGGAGACATCATTATGGTTTGTGATTGAGTCAATGTCCCAGTTAAAACAATTCTACTCAAGTAAACATGTTAATCATCTGTTCTTTCCAATTTTATAAACTAGCTCTGTCTTTAGTTAGCTTACAATTTATTCACATCTAAAAAGCTTTTCATTCACCACAGAATCATAAGACATGTTCCATGTTCCTGCCACAGAGCCACATTAAAAGAAGTTTTGGTTGGTCAGAACACAAAGCTAAATTTTGGCCTTAGCTGCAGTAACACTCATTAGTTCATGGTTTTTTTCTCCCTCTTTGCACACTACATCACCTTCTTTTTTTCATTTTGAATATTTATTCTTTTAAATATTATTTCTGTTGCAAAGTACCTTTTACAATTAAGTGGCTTCAAATTACTTTCATAAATAGGTAAAAAATAAAAAATTTTTTCAAGTAGGGACAAAACTGACATTGAGAGGAAGAAATCTAATGATTTGGTTACTTACTTACAAAACATGTTGACATAAACATTATATTGTACAGAATTCTCTACATTTACTAATTCAAAATATACTTGTTAATAATCTAAACTATGCTAAGGACCTACTGTATAGCACAAGGAACTATATTCAATATCTTGTAATACCCTATAATGGAAAAGATTCTGAAAAAGAAGATGCACAACTGGGGACTTCCCTGGCAATCCAGTGGTTAAAACTCTATGCTCCCAATGCATGAGGCACATGTTTGATCCCTAGTCAGGGAACTAAGATCCCACATACATCAGGGTGTGGCAAAAAAAGAAGAAAAGAGAAAGAATATATATAACAGAATCAGTCTGCTGTTCCCTGAGATACTGTAAGTCAACTATACTTTAATTTTTTTAAAAAAGGAATTTACGATATGCTAATATGTTAGACAGTAAGCTAGGTGCTCAAGTTACAACTTTAAGTCTTCATTAACTATTTAAGAAATGTAAATACTCAGATCCTCAACATCTTACATACTTAGCATATGAAGGTGTTCTTCTTTAAGGAAACTAAATTCACTGAATTAAAAATCTGAGAACAGATAAATTACACTTAAGGATTTTAAAATAATTGAAAAAAACTTAGGTATTACATAGTGACATAGTAAGTACGTGAGAGTAAGCGTACATACTGCATATTTGTTTTTAATTTAATGGGTTTCTACTACACATATTTTCCAGCAACATGCTTTTTCCCTTCATATATTATTGATACCCTTCCAAATCAATATATCTATCTCCTCCTTTTTAAAAGTTATATGGGTCCCACCTGGGGTACTCAATAAATAAACAAAAAGCCATACGGTAATCCGTATGATGAAGGCATCAAATTTCATTCAACATTCCCTCTTGCATAGGGTGCATATTTTTCAATTTTTATAAATATGCCAGAGTGCCTTCCAAAAAGGTTAGTTTTCAATTCTTACTAATAGCAATATATTAATTTTCCCATAATCTCACAAACACTAAATGTCTGTCTTTCAAATTTTTGCCAATCTGATGTTTGCCTGGCTAATGGAAACTTCTTTTCACAAGTTGGAAGCTATATGGAAAGAAATATTCCAAGAAGTTATCAACTGTTACAGTATGGAGAATAGGACTAGAAGAATGGAAGAGAAACTATTCATTTCACTTGAGATATTTCTTCTATTATTTGAGCTTCTGCAAAAAGAATGAATGACTGAAATTTTATAATAACTGAAGAGGTTTTAGATAATTATGCCACGTAAGTAAGCAACATAATGAAGAACAAGATCCATTTTGCAGCCCTAGCTCTCACCTTACCTATTGTGTGACAATGAACAAATCATTTACTATCTCAGGGACACAGTTGTACCAGAATATCTCCAGGTCCCATTTAATTCTAAAATTCATTATTGTCTAATTCTCTATTAAATATTCTAGAGTATTAATTTTACATGACACTTTTAGTAATGAAGAACATTACAGTTTAACTGATTTCCTGAAATGTATTCATTTCCATGAAATGAAATGTTATCAGTGAATCAAGATACCAGAAAACTCAATTTAAACATTATCATAAAAATATACTCTAGCAAAGGAGGAGTATTAATAATGTATCTTATTAAAGTGAATCTAATATACTTTACCAATTGCAGAATTTCTGAAGTCAGTAAAATGACTTTTTTAACATCATAAAAATGCATTTAAAATACTAAAGTATAAAAAAGAAAATGCTAAACAACATAAAATGAGTGGCTTTCATAAGCAGTATAATTGTTAATTCATACTGTGAAAAACAGTAATTCCCTAGTAACTCTGTACAGTCTATCACTGAGAAGTTTTTTTAATAGTGCATTAAAAGTAATGCCAAAAGGTAATTCTCAGGAAGTCCAGTGGTTAGAACTCTGCATTCTCATGGACAAGGGCCTGGGTTCAATCCCTCGTCAGGGAACTAGGATCCCACAAGCTGGTGGTGTTGCCAAATTTAAAAAAATAATAATACCAAAAGCTACCACAAATCTGAAGAAAAACCAAAATTTTATATACATTATTCCACAGCATATATGTTAAGTAGTTCTAGGTTACTGCATTATAAATTTAATACATTTTGTATCTGTATAAATACTTAGAAACATGCCCTCCAAATGAATACTTAATGATGAAAGGGGAAAAAAAGGAACTTAGCTTACCTTTAATGTCCTCCAAGATACCTTCTGGAATTGAACCTAAAACAAAAATTTTATTGACAACTATAGAACTTTAATAAGCAGAAACAGTCTATTAAATTGCACTCACATTTCCATTTTCCATTTCAGCAAACTATTAAAAAGCACTATAATTTTTTTTTTTACTATAGTTTTTTTTAAAAGACAAATAGAAAAACCAGGTTTCCTTTTAGGGAAGAAACGTCAGCATTCAAAGTCAAGCCAAAGCACAAAAGTTGAAGCCCGCTGCACACAAGGTACTAAAGAAGGTGACTGATACTCATATGTTTGACTTAAAAAAAAGACCTTAAAAATACAGCAGAATAAATGGCACTGGCTAGGAACTGACCAAGGAAATCTTTCCTACCACAAAAAGATTTGCTGGTTATCTTGTGTTAAAGTACTTAGAAGAAATAGTAAACAGCTCATTTAAAAATCAGCTACCTACTTTTCTTTTACAAAAAGTGAAGTTTCAAGTTTTCTTATCTTTCCTATGATAATGAATGTCAGTGAGTGACATACTAACTAAATACATATTTGTAAAAAGGATCATGCATAGACAATTTTTTTCTTCAAGGTAAACGTGACATTTTAAAAATGAGTGAGAAAGTACCTATTATATAGATTTCTTTGAAATTTTAGAAAGATTTTAAAAGATAATGTTTGGATATGTTATCATTGCTATGTAATTTTGTTGCCAATAAATTGAGTTTTCCAAGTCAGATTCAAAAATTTAGAATCTTTGAAACTCAGAATTTTTAACTCATTATTAAATATGTAAAAAGTCTCATTAATTTGTAAGAACAAATTATTTATGTCAAGGAAGACAGAAATTTATAGCTATAAAAGGAATCATGATTTAGTAAGGGTAATCATGTACGTCTTCCATCTGGAGCTACATATCTTGTCAGTTACTGAAACTGAAAGAATTACAATTAAAAACCACATCTTTAAGATGTTAAGCCATAATCTTAAAAAAATTAATAAATTATTTAATCACACTTTTTTTGAGAGGTAGCAAAAAAACTTACCATTAGTAAATATGACCTTGGAATTATTATTTTACCTTTATTATATGGTCCTTTCCAAATTCTTTTGTGTTTCATAATATAGTAATGATATACATAAACTTTTAAACCTGGCTATATACAGATGAGAAAAATATAACTGGATTACAAAGAAAGTACAAATTTAAGAATAAGTGCTAAAAACTGTAACATTTTACATGTGCTAAACTCTCTCTAGGAATATTCAAATGAATTCCAACATGTGCCAAAGACATTTGGTAATGTGAAAAAGTTTTCTCTAGGCAACATGGAAGGCAAGCTTGAAAATAAAAGGCTTATTTTAGTTAGGAGCAGATGCTGGCTTTGGGAAGGAGCTTCTCAAGCTTAGCGGTTTAATCACAGCCATTTAAACGCTGCAAATGAAGCATTCACTGGCTCTGGCTTTGAAAAGCCATTATTTAAATTTCAGCTATTTTAGAAAAATAAGTATAATATTTTACATATAATTTACTTTCAACTACACTTTTCAAATCAATGTATTTAGTCTTTGTAAGTTTTAAGTTAGTATATTCATTCTTTTTTGAGCAAGGTTCTAAATACTAAATAAAGAAGTCACTTAAGGATATCCAAGTATATGTAGGACTTAGATCTAATATTTGCCAAAACCATGACAAGAGATATTTAAAATATATTTGCATTTCTGAGCCTAAGTGGAAAGTAAAAGTGTTAGTCACACGGTTTTGTCTAACTCTCTGCAATCCCATGGACCATAGCCCGCCAGGCTCCTGTGTCCATGATTCTCCAGGTGGAGTGATTCTCCGTACTGGCGTGGACAGCCACGCCCTTCTCCAGGGGAGCTTCCTGACCCAGAAGAAACCCGAGTCTTCTACATTGCAGGCGGACTCTTCACTGTGTAAGCCAGCAGAGGAGCCTCCCTTCCAAGTGAACCCTTCAGCAAACAGGGATGTGATTTAACTCCTCAACTACTGGGAATATATGGCTAACTATGACAGGCAAGATTTGGGGGCATATGAAAAGGAAAGATTAGAATCAGACTTCAAAACAGCTGGTTAAGAAAAGGGTGTCTAATCTAGATGTCCATCAACAGATGAATGGATAAAGCAGCTGTGGTACATATATACAACGGAATGTTGCTCAATCATAAAAAAGAACGAATCTGAGTCAGTTCTAGAGAGCTAGATGAACCTAGAGCCTATGATTCAGAATGAAGGGAGTCAAAAAGAGAGAAATACCACATATTAATGTGTATATACATGGAATCTAGAAAAATGGTATTGATGAACTTATTTGCACAGCAGCAATGGAGATGCAGACATAGAGAAGAGACTTGTAGATACAGCAGTGGAAGGAGAGGGTGGGACAAGCTGAGAAGTAGCATTGATACAGATACATCACCGAATGTAAAATAGACAGCCAGTGGGAATTTGCTGGATGACACAGGGAGTTCAAATCCGGTGCTCTGTGACAACCTAGAGGGGTGGGATGGGGTGTGGGCAGGAGAAAGGTTCCAGAAAGAAGGAAAATATGTATATCCATGGCTGATTCCTGGTGATGTATGGCAGAAACCAACACAGCACTGTAAAGCAATTATCCTCCAATTAAAGATTTTAAAAAAAAAAAAAACAGTGTCTAAGAACACACAGTTCAGAATTTTCAGGAAATGTCAAAGTCAATTTTAATGAAGACTTTTATTAAAAATATCTTGGGGGATATCTTCCCTCAAGTATCTTCCCTGGTATCCAGTGGTTAAGACTCTGTGCTTTCACTGCAGGGGGATGGGTTCGTGGCCTTGGTTGGGGAACTAAGATTCCACATGCCGTGAACCAAAAAGAAAAAAATCTTGGGATGCTACACTAAACTACACTAAAGCAGTAACAAAGTTTATCTGAAATGGATAAATAATAATCTGATCTACAGAATAAAGAATGCTATTATCTTAACTATCTAAAGAACAACAGGAAACAATTTATGTAAGGATAAAAGTCTTAACAACCTGCTCTACTCTTTCCAACATTTATTCAATGTCCAGGCACTTGAAAAATAAATAGATGGGGATTCTCAAAGGCTATTGACAGAAAAAGTTAAAATGTACTATAATTAATACTGCGACGGTGTAACAGAGAGGGGAGAGATCAAAGCTCAAATAGGTAAAGAAAAACATTCCAGGTAAAGAAACAGTATAAATGAAGGCACAGGGTTATGGAAGAACAATGATGATTATAGCCTGGAAGAGGTATGAAATTTACTGCAGCTGAAATAAGGTGCAGAAGGTTGAGTTTAGTAGTTAAAGCTAAAGCTAAGTTTAAGTTAAAAAGTAGAATAAAGTTGGATTGTGAAGAAACATGTGCATCAAACCGATAATTTGGATTTTAACCTGTGGGGATCAGCAAAAATTCTCAAGCAAAAGAACAATGTAATCAAATTAATTCTGTGAAAGTTATCCCTTGCAAGAGTATGAAGCAGAGTAAATGGGGACAATGAGTAGGCTCCAAGAAAGAAGCAATGAGGACCTAGTTTACAATGTCTTTGTTTCAAATGTTCTGTGCTATGGAGGACAGAAAAAAAAAAGAGAGACAAAAACCAGATTTCTGAGGGAGAATTGAAAGGATTGATACACTAGTTTCCTAAAATGTGAGCTCAGGAAGAAATTATCTAACAATGATTTGTTAGAATGAATTTAGGGGAAGAGATAATGTGTTTACTTTTAGAAGCCTTAAGTTTGAGATGCCTAGAGGCATGTATAGTTTCTATCTAAAATGAGCTGAAAATATGAAGTTTAGAACAAGGGTCAGGCTCAGTGATACAGTTAAGAATCAACAGCATACAGATGTAGCTAAAGTTATGGAAATGATTAAAATTTAACTACTAGATCTGGTGATTAACAACAGCTCAATAATGACCTTGTAATTGGAGCCAGGACATCAGAGTGATGTGAGAAAATAAGAATAAGTATGCAATGTGGGGGGAAAAAAATTGAGTTGAATGAAAACCACTCTTAAATAGATTAAAATGATTTTACCCATCACAGAGGGAAGGCTCTGTTCTTTAGCAGCACCTGTGTCAACAGTACATTGTTCCAACAGTTGAGTTTCCAACTCCCTGAAGATGAAAAAAAAAGTTACTGTAATTAAAATATTGCAATTGATATCCTTTTCCTATTTAATACTTTTACTTCATAACAGAACATGATGCTTTAAATAAAAGTGGTTTTACCCTTAAAAGATGAATATACTCACTGTCAAAAAATTAGCATCTTTTTGTTGTTGTTATTTTTTGTTTTTTATTTCTTTAACATCTGCTTTTTTGGCACAGGTGAAGCAATGTGCTAAATGCCAAGAAACTTACTTGTGAAGAGCTTTTCCTCCTAAGGGAAGTGCTCCCCAACAATTCAGTACTGGGATTCCTTCATATATCTATAAGGTAGTCAAGGATATTACTATTTGAGGAGGTAAAAATGTGTTTCCCTCACCTCTGCACTTCTACTCTACATCAGCTTGGCTGGCTAACTTCTTAAGGAGTTACAGAAAAATCAGAGAGCCTTTTTTTCTTCTCCAAAGAAAATAGCTAAACATGCACACACAAATACATGGTAAACAACAGACACACAGAGCTCATCTGTTACAGCTTGGGTGTCCAATGAAGTAGCCACCGTCCACATGTGGCTGCTGAGCACTTGAAATGTGGCTGGTGTGAACTAAGATACACTATAAGAATAAATTCCACAACAAATTTAGAAAACTGAGTAATAAAATAAAAAAACCTATAAAATATACCATTATAATTTAGTGTTAATTCTATACTTAAATGATAATTTTTAAATGTATTGGGCTAAATAAAATACACTATTAATTTCATCTCCTTCATTTGTATTTGTAAAATTTGTAGCTCTTAGAAAAATTTTAAATTATATATGTCTCACACTGTATTTTTTTTTTTTTTTTCACACACTGTATTTCTATTAGAGCTGAGAGGACAGTGAACAATATTGTACTATGGATTTGCTACCTCATTTTACATGTTGTTTTTTCCTGATGTTTTATAAAGAACATTATTTATGAAAAGCAAAAAGTCTATGGGTAGGAACACTGGCTTTGGAGACTAACACGGGTTTGTATCTTGGCTGTACATGTCTATTAACTTGGGTCAGCCACCTATCTCAACTTTCCACTTCTCAATATAATACTTTTTGTCACAGGGTTGTTATGAGACTTACACACAAAATACTTTCTATTTTAAAAAGCTACTGCCTAATTCAGTTCCTGAGCAGCTAATGATCCTTGATTTCCTTCCCATGATTACTTCTTCTAACAAACACACCACATACAGATCTCAAAATTCCAAGAGTTTTGCACTTATGTACTTCAAATTCCTTTTCAAATGTAGCAAATATCGACTCTAATGTTTGTAAGAAATATTTATACCTATATTGTACTTAAATTCATTTAATGACTGGGAACGGACCAGTTTATAGTCAGTAATTTCATTTTGAAACAGCTGAAATCACTAGGGAGTTCTTCCCAATGGCAAATGACACAAAAACTGTAGCCCTTACGGTGTGAGTTATGCGCCAGGTTCTACACTGAACACTTTACACAGGGTCCCACTCTAGTCACACAACGCCCCCTGAGGAGCAATTATTACAATTCCCATTTCACAGATGAGGAAACTGGGGCCAAGGGGAGACTAAGCCACCTGCCCAACATCACACAACTAGAAAGCTTAGCTGAGACTTAAACTTATATATTCGATTCCAAACCCCAAACTCATAAACCCTATGCCATACTGTCCCCATGATAGCCTCAGGAAATTGAGAGGAAAAAAAAAGGAATTTACTTTTCGACAGTGAGCCCTTCAGTTATTTTTAAGGCAGATCTCATGCTGCCATTAAGTTTTAATTTTTCTTGATTTAACTATCTCATTTGTTTACAATTACTCTTCATGTGACTTATCTTAAAACCTGACTATCCTATCCAACTTCTTTGATCCTAGATCTGATCTCTGGAGTGTATACTGGGATTAAGTCATAATGACAATTTCTACAGAAAGTACATTTAAATCTCAAAATCCCGTGAATTTTTTCCACATATGTCATATTTGTACATGATAATCCAAAATAGCTTGATGCAACAAAAACAACTTGTAGTAAGCCTAATTATTTCAAACTAGAGTAAAAACTGCAAAATTAGCTGGTTTACAAAAAAGATACAGGTAACACCAGGCTCTCCCTATATCCACAATCCAGGACCATGGCAGAGTTTATCCCAAGGGTAAGAAGGGCCATCAGATGACTTGGAGCAAGCAAGACAGACGGAACCTAGAACAGCAAAACCAGAGCGAAAGTCAGAAGCTGAGGTGTGTCCCTCACATTTCAGATATATTTGAAAAAATTCATAATTATGATTCTTATTCAACCATTCTATAGCACTAAATAACTAACTGATTTACTTGAATTCATACAGAATCAAAATATACTGTAATACATAAAAACATTCTTTAAGTTCTATAAGTTGTTTCATTTTGAAATAACAATTATAAAGCATTTCTATTAATTCAGTTCTTTCTCTTTTGGAAGAAAAACTGAACACAATGAAACTGGAAACAAGAAAATGCTAAATTTAAAAAATAAAGAAATGTCTTTATCATCATTTTTTCTTTTTTTTTGCCCAGCCTGTGCACATGGGATGTGTGAACAGGTTGTGTGAAGCACTAATTGATTTAATTTTAGTAATTTTTTTCTTGATTTCTTTTTTTAAATTAATTTATTTATTTTAGTTGGAGGCTTAACTATTTTACAATATTGTAGTGGTTTTTGCCTTACGTTGACATAAATCAGCCATGGGTGTACATGTGTTCCCCATCCTATTTCTCTCTATTTATACCAGATAAGAACACTAACATAAACACAACTCAAATGATGATAAAGACATCTCTTTTTTTTTTTAATTTAGCATTTTCTTTGAATGTATGTTTCTGGACCATCTCTTTATTGTTTTCAGTTTTTCCTCCAAAAGAGAAAGAACTGAGTTAATAGAAATGCTTTATAATTGTCATTTCAAAATGAAACCACTTATAGAACTTAAAGAATGTTTTTGTGTATTCAGTATATTTTGATTATGTGTGAATTTAAGTAAATCAGTTAATTCTTTATTTAGTGCTATAAAATGATTGAAATAGAAACAGAGAAAAAGAATTCTTGACTGTCCTTACTCTCAAAGTTTATAATATGAATCATATTTTTTAAATGTTATAATATAGTAGTTAAAAACAAAAGTGAAGAACTACAAAAATCCTTAGTTCTAAGTGACACTTTTCAGTGAAAATCTTGCCAAATCTAACACCCTAAATATGAGATAAATGTTCAATCAAAATATGGAAGTCCATCATAACCAAATGGCAAACAAAATAATGGATATATTTCCCTTGTCTAAGTACAGCAGGTATTCTGGTAATATACCAGGTAAGAACACAAACATAAACAAAACTCAAATGCTAAGTTCCAGTAAAAATACAGAAAATCATCTATTTTATTTAGATAAGAGCTGAAGTGACTTCTTATTATGTTTTGCATTCTCTCTACTGCAAACCGAATTCCTGATTTAGTGACATCAGTTAAGTACAGGAGGGTATGTAACCTGTTACTCTGTATCTGTCCTACTAAATTATAACTTAGAAAAATTAACTGCCTTTATCTCATAAATAAATTGTGATTTTTGATATATTTTGTGTTCAGCAGAATGTACGAAAATTACATTTACATGTGCTCAATTTCTTACATATTGTACACATTTTATACACTCTTGCTAAGAAACTTTAAATTTCCAAGGCAGAGATTTTTAAAATGTTAAATAATAAAGATTTTGGCCTACTATGAAATGTAATCATCTTATGTCATAATTTTGGTCTTTAAAATAATCTTACTTAACTCATATAAAATGATAGTTATGAATAATATCACTAATATCAAGATCTAAGAGTCATTCCTGGCATTGTCCACTTGCTCTATGGGAAGCATTATCTGAATACTTCATTTAATAGGAATTTAAAGCCTATGAAATGAAAATGAAAGAGCTGGAAAATTTAGAACAGTCAGCATACCTAAAAAATGAAAACTAGAGAGACCTGGAAGAAAAACATCATAAACTTCACCAAAGAAATTTTCACTTCAGGAGAAAAAAAACCAACCCAAAACTTAAAACCTATAGTAAAATAAGTAAGAGAAAGAGCAATAAATAAGAATCTTCAATTATCCGATTATCTATGTATTAGACAAAATGCTAATTATGCATGAAATAACTATACAAAGAAAACAGATGGTCAGTTTATTTTGTCATCCAATTCCTCTTTTCAACGAAGGAAATAAAATGAGGACCTTTTAGTTTAAGCTTTGAGTACCTACTAAAAACAACATAAAAAACAGGTACCTCAAAATACTTGAAAAGAACACGAGTGAGTGTCTCTCTGAAGTGGGAAGGACATAATACAGACTCGATAACCACGACTCTGCGGTCTCTGGGATTCACCAATAGATGCCTGAAAAGTAATATTTTTAACAGTTTAAAAGTTTGTATTTTTGCACATAATGCAATTTGTTAAGGTTAAAGAAACTGTACCACTTCACTTAAGAAGCTTTATAACAATAAGACATCTTCATTTTATGATCCACGAAAGACAATGTTTATCACTGAATATTTTCATGTTATAAAATTTTTAATTCAATTTTTAAAGGTTATTTTCCATTTACAGTTATTACAGAATATTGGCTATATTCCCTATGGTGTACAGCACAGCCTTGAGCCCATCATACACCCAGAAGTTTGTGCCTCCAACTTCCTACCCCATCTGGCCCCACTGATAACCTTTAGTTTGTTCTCCTTGTCTTGTGAGTCTGCTTCTTTTTTGTTACATTCACTAGTTTGTTGTATGTTTTAGATTCCACAAAGAAGTGATAACATACAATGTTTGTCTTTCTGTCTGACTTGCTTCACCTTGCATGTGTCAGTCACTCAGTCATGTCCGACTCTACGAGACCCCATTCGCTATAGCCCCCCAGGCTCCTTTGTCCATGGAATCCTCCAGCCAAGAACACTGGAGTGGGCAGCCATTCCCTCCTCCAGGGGATCCTCTTGACCCAAGGATCAAACCCAGGTTTCCTGCATTGCATCTGAGCCACCAGGGAAGCCCTCACTTCGCATTATGCCGTTCAAATCCATCCATATTGCTACAAATAGAAAAATTTCATTCTTTTTTATGGCTGAGAAGTATTTCATTGTATACATCAATATATATGCCACAGAAAGACAACATTTTTGATCTCTTATTATACGCCATGCACTGTGTCAGGAAATTTACATCTATTTATTCATTTATCTCAGATAACAAAAACAACAACCTATTATGAATACTAACTTGAGTAATTAAAAAGATGTTTCTTTTTTTAAGCTACAAAAGTAGCATACACTCACAAGACTCCAAATATTATAGAACTTTATAACTTGGAAAGGACAAAAATACCTTATACCTCTTCTAACCAGAAACTATTACTAACAGCAGTTTGAATATTTTCATTACTGTGTTTTGTCATTTAGTCACTAAGTCGTGTCTGACCCTCGCAACCCCATGGTCTGTAGCCTTCCAGGATCTTCTATCCATGCGATTTCCAAGGCAAGAATACTGGAGTGGGTTGCCATTTCCTTCTCCATCATTACTGTGCATGTATATGTATATATTTTAACAGAAATATTCATCCCATAGATGCTGTTCTACGAGACTTTAATTAACAATATCTAAGACATTTCTGTATCAGTACATATGGATATAAAACTTTTTTGACAATACAGTGTTTCACTATATGGATCTATTAATACAGTAATTAAATTATCCAATTCCCTTTGCTAATGGACATAGTATTTCCTTATGCTTGCCAGTTTTCTAGTCTTCAAACATGCTTCTGAAAAGATTGGAAATGAAAAAGTTAAAATGGCAATTGGAAATTAACCTTTTCTTTTACATTAGAAATAATATGACCAAATATCACTATTATAGGCTCTAGAAAAAGCTGGAGGAAAGGGGGCAAGGAAAACACAATTGCATTTTACCTGAAATACAGTATATGGATGAATTCCTTTAGGTAGGAATATAGTTCTTCTGTGTTGATGTTATATTGTACAACTTTGATAGGCTATAAAAAATTAAAATGATTTATTAATTTACAGTAATAAAATAAGCTCAAATTAAACATGCTTATTTATTTTACAAATGAATTTTCTGGTAATAAATCAAAAGCAATTTGTATTTAGAATAGATGCACATATTTAAAATAGATTAATCACTTAAATTAGAAATCTTTAAGAACTGGTATGTCCAAGATGACAAAACATTTTGGTTTACAGAATAAGTCTGTACACACAGTGAGTAAAGCTCATTACATTTTTCTTTCATCTGGCATTATTTTGGCATCATCAGTAAAAAGCAGCATCAATTAAAAAGCATCAAAGCCTTCATCAAATACTCCAGACTTGGTTCAGTTCCTGTTATTTAGTCTCAAAGCACTGACACTTGTCTTTTTGTAGTATCACTCCACTTGATATATTCTCTTTTAGTTGATATAGGGACAGTCTCAAAGTAAATCAGCTCATAAATATGTGCGGTAGAATAAAAACATGCACCATTAGCAATAAAGCAAACACTACCAAACCAGGGTGCTAAGTCACTGCTAATACATCACAAGGCCTCCATTCACTGCATCCTGCTCCAACTTGTGCTTTTATGAAAACAAATAGGCTCATATTTGTTAATAAGAGAATAATGTCTATATAATAAGGAAGGTTGTACAGTTCACATTAGGCAAGAGGAGCTGAAATGATAATAGCAGAGTTATAACCTTCATGAAGGTAAAGAAAGTCATCAACTCAGTGGTCACAGAAATGGGAATTCTTTCAGATTTATTTTTAAAAAGTTTAAATGATCCAGTGTACCAGGGGCTACCATACCAGAGTGAACCCTTTCAAGACCTTTTATTGGGCTGCATTTTTTCCTGGTCCCACCTTAACAAGAGGCTCAGAGCTCACTTCTGTATCTTCATTGTCTCAGCATCCATCAACCAAGTTTCAACTATTTCATTTTATTTTAAATATCCCCAAGAGAGCCTTCAGCTCAGTTGCATCTTAAAGTTATTCCAATTTTTTCCTGAGGTATTAATTTTTGTTTTTGCTAGGGCTCGGATTACAAAGTTACACGAGTTTTAAATTATCTGCTCCAACCCTATTTTTCCCCAAAACCTGTCTTTGTTTGCAATCAAGGAGAGGTTTTTCAGGAATGCAAATATGGAGTTATGGTAGAAATATCTGTATGTGATTTTAACAAGCAAATCTTACGGCATGCAAAATTATTTTTTATTGTTCTACAATTTCTAACCTGCAAAATTAACTTTGGCAAGAAAGTTTCTTTTAAAAATTGTGTTTTTCACAGGTCCTTTGAATTACAGATAAAGAAATGAGAATCTGGCTCATATTTTTGAACAAGGTAAGAATAAAATGATTCTATAATTACATTACAAAGCTCATGCAATTATTTTACTAAGTTTAAAAACTTTCTCTTAATGTTATAGAATTACATTTATATCCAAGCTGTACAGAAAAAGCAAATCTATAGAGACAGAAACAACATCCATGGTGGCGTGGAAATGAGGATCAACTATAAACAGACATTAGAAATCTTATTAGAATGATAAAAATGTTCTAAAACTAAACTGTGATGATGGCTGCGTAACTTGATATATTTACCAAAAATCACTGAATCGCATGTTTAAAGTAGGTGAATTTTATGGCATGCAAAATTAAACCTAAATAATCAAAAAAGTTTTCTTGGGTTATAGTCTAAGCTATACATTTAGCACTGTTCTAATCAATCTTATTTGAAGTCACATTTAAAAATATTTTACAGTACAGCATTTATTTTGCTAATTTGTTAAAAAAAAATACCTTAGGCATGCCAGCTTTTTTAATCACACTGGGAATTATACATCTTGGACCAGTTTCTCCAGCAAATCCACACCTGCAAATAAAATAGAAAATTGATACATTCAACTATTATAACATTCTTTCTATTTATTTGTCACAGAAACAAGGTTTTTCTGTATTTTTTTCAAAGCAGTGGTCACAAAAACATCTAGAAACATCTCTGATGTATTCAAAGGGGCAAAAAAACTAGGGAAAAGTCAATAATTGCCGTGTCCTACTCTTTGCAACCCCATGGACATCCATGGAATTCTCTAGGCCAGAATACTGGAGTGAGTAGCTTTTCCCTTCTCCAGGAGACTTTCCCAACTCAGGGATCGAACCCAGGTCTGCGGTATTGTAGGTGGATTCTTTACCAGTTGAGCCACACAGGAAGACCTAGAATACTGGAGTGGTAACCTATCCCTTCTCCAGCAGACCTTCTCGACCCAAGAATTGAACCGGGGCCTCCTGCATTGCAGGCAGATTCTTTACCAACTGAGCTATCAGGGAAGCATATTCATAAATAAACTAAAGGTATAAAAATAAAATCACTTTGAATTAGTACTAGTGAAATAAATCAGTGTATTATTTGATGGTAGCATTTACTTTTCAGTTTTTAATTTTATTTGAATTTTAGGTAACATGAGTCTGAACTCCAGTTTCTGATTTCATTCCTATAGTTCATGTTACTTATAATTCCATTATTCTAATATTATTAATTTCCATACTGAAGTTTCCTTTGGTCTATTTTTAAAACTATGCATATCTGACATAATTATAATCACACTGTTCATATAACATGAATTCATAAAATAAGCTTCTGCCCAAACTATTAGTTTTCACCGCCATCATTCTTTTAATTGCATAAAATATTTCATCCTTTTTTAAAAAAAAAAACTTTCCTTTTTTGACTATTTCAGCATTTCCATTTCTGTTTCCCATAAAAACAAAACTTTGCTAAAAATACTATTAAAAACGATTACCATGTAAGTTCAGTCTCAGTATTATCTCTTTTTGTCCTGTCTGGTTTTCAGTACTCATCTCCTCCTATTCCCAAATAGCTTTCTCCATCTTCTTTTAGTTACACCCCCATGTTTACCTGTATCAGTGCTCCTCAAACTCCAGGATGTAACCCACTGGCTGGATGCATAAACCCATCTCATCACCTTCCTGTTGTCTTTGTCAATAACCATCCTCCTATATACTAGCATTCCACTTCTCATTTCCACACTACACCTAAAATAATTATCTTTGGGTGTCAGCCTCAAGGTACTTACTATGCTATTAAAACAAACCTTTAAAATAAATTTAACAATGCATATGTCGGAAGATCTTGCATAGAACAGTAAAAGAATATCATGAACCAAGAACTATGTTTAATTCAATTATGGAGCACCTGATGTCCAATTCTTTCTGGTTTTTTGGGTTTTTTTGGCCATGGTTGGTAGTTTATGGGATCTTAGTTTCCCAACCAGAGATTCAACCCAGGCCCTTGGCAGTGAAAGCACCAAGAACTAACCACTGGACCGCCAGGGAGTTTCCTCCAATTTCTTAAACAGGCTCTTCTGACCACTTGCTCAACAAATACTTATTAAACACACACTGTATGTCAGGCACTATTCAGGAACATACAAATTTTTTTCAAATAGTTTCCATTACATATATGCAATTCTGGCTGTCACGTTCCTTTTTTCTTGAGAACAGTGCAAGGGTTCTCAACCTGGACTCCACAAACCACTGCGATGGTCCACCAAGCCCTGAAATTGTATTTTAAGGTTTGTGTATTTGTGGCTTTCTTTCGGCCATCAATAGGATTTATATCATCCAAAAGGTTGAGAATCACTAATCTAGTGTTTACAAACTGCCTTTTAAAATACGGTGCATTTCCTAATCTAAAAGATGTAGGGAGGGAGGGGGGGACAACAAAGGATCTCTAGTATCTTAAGGGTTTCAGATCGTTACGCATTTGTCTTCCTAATTCGACGTCCCACTCTTGGGAAGCAATATACATT
The DNA here is from genome assembly GCF_023699985.2 of Odocoileus virginianus. NCBI lineage: Eukaryota > Metazoa > Chordata > Mammalia > Artiodactyla > Cervidae > Odocoileus > Odocoileus virginianus. The sequence goes on along the minus strand of NC_069679.1, from coordinate 58,279,469 downwards.
TGAATTTCCAGCACCAATAGCATCTCTGTTCAATAAAAGTTTAATAATGAAGGCCGTCATCAAGCATTACAGTTCGGCTGCCACCTTCCTAAGGAGATAAAACTAGGATAAGAGGGGCCTAGGTCATCGCTGTCATCCCCTGCATACAGATGACCCCAAAGGGTCCGTTCAGTTTGGGGGTGACGACAGGGGCGGCAGTGAAGGCAATTCTCTCGAAGCCTCTTGGGCCTCTCTGGGAGTCAGAACCAGACCGCCTACCGGATCCCCGGGATTCGCACCGCCCACGGTGCAGGTAACAGGGGCCGTGATTTAAGAAGGTCCCGGGGGCGAAGCGGAGGCTTAAACAGCCGTCCCCGAGACTGCGGTGAGGACCGGGGCTGGGCCTGGGGCTCGGCTACCCGCCCTCCCTTCCGGACGCGGCCACTCACTTGGTAAAAGCCTCTCCCAGGTCTATCACGACCGCCGTTTTCTCCCCGCCGCTTCCCAGACCCTCGTACAGCGGCATGGTAGCGAACAGGCCGGTAAGCAGCCGGAGACCCACCGACCCGGCAGCCGACAGATCTCGGCGCTCGGGGGGCGGGGCCGGGGGACGGCGAGCGGGCGGCGGCGCCGGCGGGGACCTCGCGTGGGCGCGGCGCACGGGGTCCGGGCTGTCCCTGGCTGTGCCTCACTCCGCGTCGGTCCTGAACCCTCGCAGGCGCCCGCGTCCTGGGCACTAGGGAGCTACGGGTGCATGCGGCCGCCGTTCCGGACACAGGTGGGGTGGGGCGTGGGAAACACCAAGGGCCGAGGTGGCCAGGCGCGCCGGGCGCCCCTGGCTGGGGCGGAGCCAAGCCCGGGTCCTTCCCTCCGGACCGCCCCCTGGGGTAAGGGTTTTAGGAGCGCTTTTGTGGCTTAGGTCTCAGAACGCGTCTGTTGCCGATCTCTCTCAGACAAGACATGACCCCAAAAGCTTTGATTCATGCCGTCTGGGGACAAATTTTGCTGTGCCAGGTGTTTTGTCTATCATTTATTCTTCGCGAGAAACACAGAAAGTTGGTTACCTCCTTGCCTGTTCGAACCTCCGAATGTTCCCAGTACCCCCATCTAAAGCCAGGATTGGCCCTCAAGACTCTGATTTCAAACCCTGTGCTACGTATCCCTTAGGGAAGAACAAGTAAAGACAAATTTCTATTTGGTAGTCATTCGGCTGAAAGTTAATTTTAATCTTAAAAAACAATAGCATCTACAATACTACCGAGGGGGTTTAATGGAAGGAACATTGAACCAAGGGTCCTGTTTAAAATTGAGAAAAGTTAGTGAACGATCTTTCTGTGCCCACGCATGCTAAGTAGCTTCAGTCGTGTTCGACTCTGCAGCGTTATGAACTGTAGCCCCCCAGGCTCCTCTGTCCATGGGATTCTCCAGGCAAGAATGCTTCAGTGGGTTGCCATTTCTTTCTCCAGGGGATCTTCCTGACCGAGGGATCAGACCCGGGTCTTTTATGTCTCCTCCCTTGACCTGGGAATTCTTTACCACTAGCGCCACCTGGGAAGCCTCTGTGCCAATATGAATACACAATAGAAAGTCTATGATATGGACTAGTAACTTTGTCATTTCACAGCTCTTTTCTTTCTCCTGAAATTGCCCATGAAAACTGGAGTCAGTGGTGTAGGTTGCTGCCTTGTCTCTCTGACTATAGAAAGAGAAATTATCTGTCTTCTATTTTTCCCCAGTGTGTCTTTCTTACTGTAGATGCCTGAGCCTGTCTACTGAGGGATACGTTCTTTCTATAAGAGTGCATAAGCTTGTCCAGTGTGACCGTAGAATTCACTAATCAGTGGTCTTCCTGAAAGTGAGTTGCTAGAGGTAAGAGGATGTAGTTGGAGTTGTGATGAGAAAGGAAACTTCACAAAGAGAAAGAATGAAGCATTTTGCTTACTAGAGTCAGTGTTTGAATAGGACTCTTCTCTTGGATTTAAGTTCTGTTTCTGTCAAGAGTCTAATACTTTTGATCATCCATTTTCTTTTTTTTTTATTTTCTTATCTTGTAAACTGTCCTTCCACTTCTCAAGGTATTTGAGAAGATCAATTGACATTCTGTTTTCCCTGACTTCTCACCAACTGTATTAGTTTTCCAGGGATGCCATTACAAAATACAATGAACTGAGTGGCTTGAAACAATAGAAATGGGGACTTCCCTGGCATTCCAGTGGTTAGGATGCCACACTTCCACTGCAGAGGGCATAGGTTCTATCCCTGGTCAGGGAAGTAAGACACCACATACCCTGTGGCACAACCAAGAATAAAGGTTAAACAATACAAATGTATCCTCTTATAGTTGTAGAGGCTAGATGTTTGAGACTAAGGTGTCAGAAAGGCCGTGTTCTCTGTGAAGGCTCTGGCCTCTTTCTAGCTTCTGATGGGTGCTGGCAGCCCTTGGGCTTCCTTCGTTGGTAGATGCATCACTTCAGTCTCTGTCTCTGTTGTCACCTGGGCTTCTTGTGTCTCTGTCTTTGTGCAACATTCTCTTCCCAGTGTTTTCACATTTTCCTTCTTGTAGTTCTCTGAGTCCAAATTTCCCTCTAGTCAGTTGGATTAGGGCCCTGATCCTAAACCAGTATGATCTCATTTTAACTTGATTTTATCCACAAAGATTCTAATTCCAAATAAGATCACATTTTAAGTTTCCCAGTGGAAAAGAATTTGGGGGGAATACTGTGCAACACATTCGGGGTTGGGCAAATGTTGGGCAACATTTTGCCCAACAGCTAAATGTTCTCTTCCATAGCCCTGCCCTCAGACTTCTTTTCTTCTTATTGTATACTGTCTCTTTTAATAACCTCTTTCACTCCCCTACATATACCTAGAGCTAATATTTGTTGAGTTCTATTTGCTAGCCCTATTTGTTGTATGTAATCCCATTGATTTCTCACAATAGCTTTATGTGCTCAGTGTGCGTCAGTCATGTCCAACTATTTGTGATCCCATGGTCTGTAGTCCACTGACTCCTCCGTCCCCAGGATTCTCCAGGCAAGAATATTCAAGTGGGTTGCCATGCCCTTCTCCACAGTAACTTTCTCCATCTTACAAATGAGGATACTGAAGCCAAAAGATATTAAATCACGTGCCCAGGGCCTTTCAACCCGTTAGTAATAGAGCAGGAATTTGAACCCAGACTGTCTGACTCCAGGCCAAAACTATATGGCTAGATTATAACGCAGTTTTATATTATTTCAAAGAATTATATTTTATTGTAGAATTGTACAATCTTAGTATCTGAAGTGATATAAAAGTTTTTCAAGTCTCAACTCCAACCTGATATAGGACTTTAATGTCCATCTGTGATGAGAATTACCTCCTTGGATGATTCCAGTGATGAATAGAGAACTCATGACTGGTTGGGATCTACAAGATACTGAAAATACATTTGCTATTACATGTAAAGTTTTAAAAAGAAAAGGGAAAATGCTACAAGAATCACTTTTCCCCCTTTGGCCACGCTCTGCAGCATGTAGGATCTTATGCTGTCAATTGACAAGAAATGATGGGCCCAAATCGTTAAGCCCTTTACTAACATGCCAAGGAGTTTTGACTTTATGCTAGTTATTAGTCACTGTTCAAAATATGTTATGTACAAGAAAGACAATGTCAAGTTTGTGTTCAATTTAATCAGTTTGTGTTCATTTATTGTGAAGTGGGATAGACTAGGATGAAACCAATTTGCAAACTATTACAAGAGCCCATGAGAGAAATGGGGCTTCCTAACTGGCTCAAGTGGTAAAGAATCTGCCTGCCAGTGCAGGAGATGCAGGACATGCGGGTTCAATCCCTGGGTCTGGAAGATCCCCTGGAGGAGAAGTAAATGGCAAACAACTAGTATTCTTGCTGACATAATCCTGTGAACAGGGGAGCCTGACAGGCTACAGTCCATGGGGTTGCAAAAGAATTGGACACAACTGAGCAGACACAGAACAGGAGATAAATAATGACTGTTAATTAGAGAATTGTATATGTGACAAATTACCTTTAAAATGTTATCCATTGGGAAAGATGTAATTCTTTATTTATTAAGAATAAAATTGTAATAAGGTATTGATGACAATTTGGAGCTGTTTTCTCAAGCACTGTGTGAGAAAAATAATTTTCTGATTTAATCAACCATTAAGTTACATGATCAGAGAGACTTTATAGTTTCAATTTTATTAGTGCCTCCTAATTAATCCTTTCTAAAGTACAAGATATGATCATAATTTCAGATCTCATAATGTAGCTTTATTTTTAACCTCTTTCTCAACTACTTCTGCAGGTTGTATCACCAAAATGAAAACAATAACTAACTCTTGAACCCATGTTAACAAACTGTTCATTCTTCATCATCAAAGCCCTCCTCAAAGCTAATGATCACTTCTGTCTGTAGGAATAACTCACTGGCTTTAACTCAGAGGCCAGTTTTGGGTCTAGAGTGTCTGGTAAGGTGGCCTAACCTTTAGGCTTGTTGAGTACATTAGAAAAGCACTTCAGTTTTTAGTTGATGAACAAGAGTTTTCACCAGCACCTATTGGTGCTGAATATCTCAAGTCATTGCATTTATAGCCGGAAACCTGTGTCCTAGTCACCTGTCATTCAGTCTTTTCCTATCCTAATCAGTTGCAGAGTCCTGCAGTAAGTTCAGTATAAAGCTAATCTGCTCCACTCTTACTCTGCAATCAAGATTATGACACTAGCTGCTAAATTGGCCTCTCCATCCTCTCCACGGTCCATTTTCTGTATTGCAGGCAGAATGACCACTCTCATATGTGAATGCAATCATGACACTTTTTGCTTCAAGTTTTTCTTTTTTCTTTCTTTTAAATCATTGATTTACTTATTTAGCTGTACTGGGGCATCATTGTGGCATGTGAGATCCTCAATCTTTGTTATGGCATACAGGATCTTTAATTGCAGCATGTGGGATCTAGTTCCCCGACCAGGGATTGAACTCGGGCTCCCTGCATTGAGAGTGCAGAGTCTTAGCCACTGGACCACCAGTGAAGTCTCTGCTTGACTTTTGCTGTTTTTCAGATAAGCAGTAGCTATATACCAACCTGCCAGTTTCCCAAATATATCCTGCTGCTTCACACCTCTCATAATGCGCCTGGAATGCCTTCCTTATCTGGCATCTTTTTTTTTAATCTTTGCAAACTCTGCTGAGGTATCACCTCCTCTGAAAAACTTTCCTTGACCCCTAGTTTATTAGTATATTTAGATCCTCTTATCTGAGCCTTCATGGCATCCTGTGCACATTACAGCACATTAAAATATTTTTGTCTGTTTAGGTTACTGTTGTATTCCTAGTGACCTAACAGAGCACCTGGCATATAATAGGTTCTGGATAAATATTTGATAAGTGACTAACACTTATTACTGTAAAGTGATCTCTTATTTACTGTGCCTTCACCCAGACAGCAGGGGGTTTGTAGACTAGCATCTGGTATAGAATTGACTATGGAGCAGGCCTGGCCCTCA